>NC_133400.1:79150188-79764506 GCF_047511655.1 Castor canadensis | reverse complement strand
CCCCCATCCCTTTTTGCTTTAATTTTTTAAAAAAATTTTCAGTTAGGGTCTCCAGGTTTTGGCCTGGGAGAGATGAAGTCTCATTAACATTTTGCCAGGGCTGGCCTGAACTGCGATCCTCTCATCTTTACCTCCAAAATAACTGGGACTATGGGTGTGAGCCACTATGCCTGGTCCCAAGGACCTTCAAATTTGAGTCAGTGTACATCAGTTTGGTGAAACAATGGTGACATTTTCATGTAGGGATTTTTTTTTTTTAAGATATAGAGTGAATGGGAGGGCGAAAACTGAAATTAAGAAATATCAACATACTTCTCTTTCCCAAGGACAAATGGGAGAAGTCATGTCAAGTGTGGCCTTCCATCACAGGCTCACATAGACACCCCTGAAAGTAGCAAATGAGGTACTGGGGTCCCCTAGAAAGGGGATACAATGACACTGTACACCTACTTAAACTTTTTCATGTTAATTGAGCTGTATAGAAGGTAATACAGTACACCACAAGTCAATCAGAAAGAAAAAGTAAGCTTACATCAGGCAAATTGTTTAGGTTACACGGGCTCTCAACAGTTAAATGCTAATAATGGAGATAAGAAGAGATCCATTCAGCCAAGTGTGATGGTGTTCCCTTGTAATCCCAGCTACTTGAAAGGTGGAGGCAGGAGGATCAGGAGTCTAAGGCCAACCCAGGCAAAGTTAATGAGACCCTATCTCAAAAATAAAATCCCCTAGCTCAAGCAGAAGAATATGTGACTAGCGTGCTCAAGGCCCTGGGTTCAATCCCCAGCACCACAATAAAAAGACACATCAGATAATGTTACTGATTAAAATGTGCCATCTATTCCCTTTTAAATAACTACTAATCAAACCAAAGCAACAAACTTCTATTCTCAGAATCCAAACCATGTTTAAAAGTGTACAACAGTAATTAATCTCTCAATAATGACTCAGAGGTAGTACAAGATCCACAAACTCACAAATAAATTGTTTTAAATGAAATTAGTTAGAAGCACTTTCATAGGCAATGTATTCTAATCCTCTGTAAAATTACACATTAACCTATAAAATTTTTTAAATGTTAACCAGAATAATAAACAGAGTATTTCCTCTAATTCTGGATTAATGGGAGCTTATTTGTACATTTTTCTGAATACTACCATATACAAAGGATTTTCTAAGATGCCAACAGACCAAGCTCTATGCAGCTTCACATTTACTCACAAAAAATTAGATCCTACCCAAAAATTCATCATAGCAATAATTATCAAGAAAAACAAAATGAATAGTAATCTGTTAACTTGCAATTATATTTTCATGCATTCTAAGGCTGAGCTATATTTGTATTTTTTAAAGATTGAGTAAGTAGTAAGTGCATATATCTATATGGCCCTGGAAACAATAACACATATCTTACACTTATTTTATTCTTCTTAGGACTTCACTGGTAAATGTCAGAGTATTGTCTTAAAAAAAGTCCAAACCATGCTTTAAGCTGATTTTTATCTATGAAGACATGCTACCATTTTTGGCAGTTTTAAGTGTATTTAGGTTTCTTTATTTATTTTGAGGTCCTGGGGACTGAACCAAGGGGCTCCAGAATGCTAGACAAGCACTCTATCACTGAGCCACATCACCAGCCCATTTAGTCCATTTACTGTTAAGGCTTCTGTGCTTCTGCTAGAGGGCTACAGAACCATAGCTAGCCATTTACAGGCAGAGGTTCTGTCGTGTCACTTGATCTTGTTCCACTGGTCCAGTATAGAAACATTGAGATCTGTGTTGAGTTGGGGACATTTTTCTGATTCCAAAAAAAAGAAAACAAGAGACTCTTCATGGAATGTGACCTTTGAGGATGTTCTAGCTCTTCCTCCCATAGTTAGGATGTCAAAGTCTCAAATGTTAGTGAACACAGAAAATGACTAAAATCTGATTAAAGATTTTTTCAAGTCTTTTCTGAAGATGTATAAAACTAGACTAAATTTTAGCCTAGTATCAGTTAAGCATTGAGGTAAATGACAGTTTTGGGGGTACAGAGCTGGGATAAATTGGAAAGAGAATGACAAAAGATAGAACAGAAGCAGATGGGAGGGAGCAGGATTCCCTCCAACCCTGAAACACAGAGGAAGAAAGAGATGGGAATAGCTAGATTCCAGGGGTGCCTTCCCACAGTCCCCTAAACCTACAGTGAGGACTGGAGATATTCTGATGCTATGATATTAAGCTGGTTGGTTTCTCTGCCTCTTTTTCTGTCTTTTCTTTTTGTCTTTGAGGTAATCATCTCACTAGAGTGAAACTTAAATAATAGGATGACACTTTCCTAGTACTCTCTACTGATTTTATAAATAAACTGCTTAACAATTTTGTTCCTAACACTTGTAATACTTTGCATTCACAGAAGAATAAAATATGTTCTGATCCTAATGTGTCTGGTGAATTTCTTTAAGTGTCATGAATATTCAACTAATTTAATACTTTACAAATTCTCTAAACAAAATTGGTAAAAATGCCCTTGAAAAATGTCAAAAAAAAAGTCTACAAATAACAGACAATTACCACATGTAGTTTTTAATAAAACATTTAAAAATGCTACGTGTTAACTGCCTCGAACAGGACAATGTTGCATAATTTAAAAACTATTTTTATTAATACCATAAAAAAAATCAGTTTACTGTTTAAGAAAAACCACAGTCTACTTACTACTTGTATGTTTCAGAACGTATGTACTCGAAAACATGGGAAACACCAAGCTGGAACTGGTCAGCAATTGGGGTCACCCAGGGGTTGTTCTCTGCTTTGAAGACTTGCTTCTGACCAGTTAAATCCAAGTTCCCTGAAAAGATGAAGGGAAGAAAACAAAAGAGATGACCTTCAGCTTTTCTTTTCATCTACTGCAGATCAGGTCTAAGAAGTCCGGCTCAGTAACCACAGTATGATACCAAGTATCTTGTGGGTTGTTTCATTTTTTAAGAATTCCATATTCCAATTTATCACTGGTACCCAAGCAATTTTAGCAACAATTCTCTTGTTCAAGAAATTATAAGCAAATGAAGGAAGAGAAAGTGGAGAGGAGGAAAGAAGAAGCAAACCTGGAAGGAATTATTGCCAATGTAGCATACGCCTTATTTTTCTTGGTATTCGCTACATAGACTCAAAAGACTTGCTCAAGATTGAGAGAAGTGATAATATCAGAACCTTCTGAAATCCTATCTTGACAATGTCAAGGTGCATCTCTATTTGTGCTGGTGAATCCAAGTCTAACCTGAGCAACACCACTTTTTTTTTCCATCAAGCAAAGTAGAACCTGAATGAAGAAACGCAAGAATCTTACCCAAGTAAAATTATTATGGCATTACTCAAGTAGGCTAAGCACATCTCAGAATCAGCCCTAAGTGATTCTCAATGTGGTAATGATTGAGGCTAACATCTGTACAGCCCTAATCAGTTTACAAATTGCCTTTTAAAATTCCTTTCTTATTTAATTCTCCAGCAATCCTCAACATCAGTTATTAGTATCACTTTATGGGTGAAGAAATGGAAACTTAGGGAAATTAACTAATATGTCCAAGATCAGAAAATTGCTGGTCTGGGGACTTGAACCTGACTTCTAATCAGTTTTCTTTGTACAACAGAAGCAATCAGATTATATCTTCACCTAGATGAATAAAGATGGGCTAATGAAGGTCACATAAAAGCCAGCAAGCAGTACCTCGTCTGGATATCACCATTTGATCAGGCCACTCTAGGAAATGTGAGAAAGAACTTCCTCTAATGTGCTTACCTGTGCAAGGCAGACAGGGCAGAGGTTAAGCAGCAGAGATGTATATTGGCTTTACCTGCAACAGATTCACTAAAGACCTTTCTCTTACTCCTACTGTACGAGTCCACTTTCAGACTTCTCATGGTGCAGGGCTGATTGGACACAGGCACCCAGCAATTATTATTCCCAAGACATGACAAAAGTAACATGTGTGTCCTGTTCTGAGGTGTTACTGCCTATTTTGTCAAAACTGATAGGATCATGAAACGTATTTGCAAGTTGATCTGAGCTCTTGGCACTAAAGTATAAATGAAAATTCTTACTAGGAAGTTGAGGAAATATTTTTTCTTAAAACAAATAGATCCTTTGAATCTTTCCTCTTTTTTGTTATACGGACTTTTAACTGTTCAGAAAATGGAGAAAGAGAAATGATTGCAATTGTACAAAATGCTTTTAAAGAAAACAGATATTAGTAAATATTCAGAGAGTAATTCATCATGACCCTTCCAAGGAAAGTAAGAATTTGTTGGTATTAGCTGCAAAAATAAGCAGATATATTTCTCTCCAAGATTATCAATACTGTCAATTTCCCATCTCATGATGGTTAAACATCATTAGTCAGAGATTAAGTCACCTTGGAAATTGATGAGTTTGATTCGCTAAACCACAATCCAGAAAGCTGCCAAGGGCAAATGAAAAACCAAGAATTGCCCATACTCTATTTGGCTATTTATTGTACCTGGGATTGTCCTGGTAGGCAGAGGGCTGGGTTTTTATCTTTACTTGGGGAGGATGATTTTAGATTCAAAAGAGTGTTTTTGAGTGTTTGCCCAGGGCATCAGACCTCAGACCTCCTGCCTATAACTCCTGCATAGTCGGAATCACAGGTGTATGTTACCATACCTGGCTTAATGCTTGAGATAGTGTCTCACAAACTTTTTGCCTGTCCTTGAACTGTGATTTTCCTGACTTCTGCCTCCCCATGGATTAAAGGCTTGAGTTACCACACCAGGTCCTATTTCTCTGTATGTCTTACTTCCTCTTAGGATCGAGTTTGTAGCATTATGTTCTCTCTTCTGTATCATTCCCTCACTAATTCTTTTTGTCCAATTTCCCCTTTTCCGAAAAATTAGAATATAAATTTCTGAAGAGAAGTCACCCATTTCAAGACAAGCCTGTATTTCAGATGTGTCACGTTTTCCATGCACGATATGTACACTGTCTTCCACTCTGAGGATGCAGGGCCACTGAGGGAAGGAGCCATGTACCAGGCGACAAGTGATTGTGGTGCAGCAGATCATAAATAATTTTGGAATATAGGTGCTACAGGTGAGCAAACCTCTATCAAAACATCCCCCTGGACACACAGAAAATGTCATGAGTGTAACAGGGGACTGACCGGGGGCAGGGAACCAGCAGGAGAGGGGAAGTTGAGGGTGAAGAGAGGTAAATATGATCAAATACATTATATGCACTTATGGGAATATTGCAATAACACCTCTTTGAACAATTAACATATGCTAACATTTTTAAATAAATATCCTTACATATTGTCATCTTCCTAACTATGAGCTGCACCACTGACTCAGCATGGAGTTGACTATGAAACAAATGGCAGAGGCCCTTAGGAAAGCATGTGCATTCCAAAGTGAATGGGGTGGGGGGAAGAAGAAAAAACAAAGACATAAATTCTAAATTTATGGAATTAGGATGTAAACTAATTCCCAAGCAAAGAGGACTCCCCATTAGTGCCTATTCTGCCCCAAATCTCTTTTCTCCTCATCGTCCAACTCAGACTGCTGAGAAATACAGTCTGAATTTCTGGTTGGCAGAGTTCTACTTATTGAACAAATATTTTCCGACCTTCCATCATTCACACGCTGCCATGAGTTAACTCAAGTACACTGAGCTAACATGTTTCAGATGGAGATTGTAGGAATTCTCCTTCTCCTTCCTTCCTCCCTTCTACTTCTTTAGACTACTTTGTGGAAAAGAGCAGAAAAAGGGAAGGTAGCTATGTTTGGAGCACAGATCATTTCTGATCACTATTTTCAGGGCCATTGGTCAGTGTGAAAGAAACAAGGACCAGAGACAGTGCCTTGGAAAGATGCTACAGACCAGCCTCAACCATTCCAAATCTTCTCTGACATGACTTAAATGAGACTGTGAGGAAAAGAGACTCTCTTCTTTCTCCAGCTGCATCAAATATCCTTCCTGCCAAATTCCAAGGCTTGCTCCAATAATCTAAAAGTACTGGTCCAACATGAAGTGAGCAGCTTTCAATGGCCCATCCTTCAACTTCAGGCATGTATGCATATTCCTGCAGGGGGAATTGCAAAAGGGGCTTGCTTCTACCAGCAACAACCTAAAAGCCCACAGTCTCATGTGCACAGCCTCTTGTTAGCTACTTAACAGCTCCTTACTAAGTTTGCAGTCTTTTTAATGGTAATCCTCTGAAAATAATGCACTAAAATTATATGTGTCCCAATTGCTGCACATAGAAGACAGACCTATGGGAATAATGCCAAGAAAGGTCAGCCATACTCTTCTGTCTGAAGCCTGTAGCCCCCGAGAGATCTGTCAGTCCCAAGTGATGTCTCTATTTAGTGCTGTCAGTGGAGATGGGAGAGGCGTAGAGGACTGCTAATGACTTCTGCTAACTGAAGCACACAGGAGATGCTGGATGTGAGCTAGACACACTCCCTTCAGGGAAAAGGAATTGTTCACTGATGTCTGAAAGTCACAGGAAACTTAAAGGACCATGAGCTATTCATGAGCTTCTTTATTTACATCACTTGGAAACCATCTGCACATTCTGCTGGGGCAGATGAGGGAATCTGGGTTACTCCACACCACTCTTACTCATTTCAGTATCAAACAATGCTACGAAATCAAATTCACAGGTATTTCACAGAGATTCGTATGAAGTACGAAGAGTACTTCATATGAAGAGTATGAAGAGTATGATTCAAGTTCACAGGGGGAAAATAAGAGAAACAATAGCCTCTTGTTTTGATGCTGCTTGATTTTTTAAACAAAGAACCATTAAAACCACATTTAAATGTCTGCAGCAAACCTTGAAGGAGGAAACAATTAGGTATGATTAGGATGGAAATCACACATGAGCCCAACTAAGCAATGCCTCTTCAGAGTTATGATGGGTGCTTGGTGTGATAGGATGCTCTCCTTTTGTTTTTCAACTTAATGTCACTGGTGGATAACACAATCCCTGCTTCTGCATAGCTGTAATCCTCCCAGCAAGCTATTTGTCTCTCGGTTCTCTTACCTCACTCTGCGCCAGCCCAGCATGCAGCAATTTCAGAAGAGGGTTAATATAATTAGAGTAAAGCTAGGCCATTATACCATGTGAAAAGATGACACCCGTCTCATATTGGCCTAGCAACAAGTTCCCACTGCCTCAGCAAAGCTCATCCGTCAGCTGTCTGGGGTAGGTTCCCTTTTAAGTAATAACATGCAGGATGCAGCTCATCCTGCTGTCAGTCAGCCCACAATCACCCTAGCACCACACGCTTCAGTGCGTCCAGCGAGGAGCCCTCACCCATCGCCTTTATTAGAAGGCTGAGCAGCGCTCCAGTGGTGTTCTAACAAGGATCAGGCAGCAGGATTAAGCGCTGTGACAAAGAGGATCTAATAAGCTCGAAAGTGGTGCATCTACAGACACACTGGCTGGCTCCCAGACACAGACTCACTTTGCTCACTCCTCAGTTGGGAGGCGCAGGCCACTGGGGAAGCCAGGCAGCACCGTGATTAGCGGTGACCCTCTGACCGATGCTGCTATGAAGATCATATATCACTCAGAGGCTTATTCTGCAATTGCAAATTGGATTTTTCATTTTATTACCTGCAAAAGGACCACATATGCTTCTTTCTCAGGCCTCTAGTACAGCAAGCTTGGCCATGCAATGGTAATTGTGCAAACACTAAATCATGCAAAAACAATCATTCTCCTTGCTAGTTATAAATGTGATTGAATGTAATAGGCATCTGAGGCCCCATTAATAAACACACTCGTTTTCACCTATGGAGATTGGTTGTTTCCGAAATCACACCGTAAGATTTCTTCCTGAAATCCTAAAACATGTGGCCAGGAGTATCATATATCACACAGTATGCAATTGGTGGAGATCTGAGTAAATCTGTCACGTCATCAAAGCAGCATTTCCCCCCTTCCTAATTTCAAAATCATGCCGCAGACAGCATTTAAATTAACGCACTCTAAAAGCTAGGCTCTCTTCACACACTCATAAAAATCTAAGGCCACAGTCTAACAAGGTTAAACTAGAAAACCATGGCTCACTGGGTAGTCTACCATTAGTATACTAGATTTGCCCAAACCCAGGTAATTGATTTGCTCATGAAGGGATCAAGATGGGACACCATGACAGCTGAAAGATCATCTCTGCTCTGCAGTGAATCCCCACTTGGAAGCTAACCACAAATGCTTCCAACACAAAATAAAAGCTGCATTTAGGACTGCTTCATACATAACAGGATAAATCTCTAAAAAAAATGTTTATTACAACATGCCAGGCTACTAATTACAGAAATGTGTGATAATAGATAACGGCTAACATGGAATATTCCTATTTTTTCCTACTTCTTTTTTAGTGAGTGGAAAATGATATAAGCCTATATAAAAGGATGCTTATAATGTCATAATAAATATTTGCAATAATTAAACAATGGTATCAACCAGAATGTTCATTACCAGGTTATAAGCAGAATAATGAACAGCAATACTATGAAATTCTGTTCAATCATTAAAATAGACTTATCTGTATATGTACCCAGAGAGAGGTCTACACTATAATTTTTTAAAAGTAAGGATACATTGAGTTTTCTATGATCCAGTTTTTTGAACAAAAGACAGAAGAAAAAAAATCCCATGAGACATTAATGAATAAATGCTTATGTGAAAAAGGAGAAAAGGATACATATAGAAGCTATTGATGGTGGTATTCTCAAAGAAGGGAAATTAAGATGAGGCAGGGATATGAGCCAAGAGAACAAAGAGTAAAATGCATGTTTTCTTTTTCAAGAATTCACGTTGATACAAGTATGGATAATTTTCATAATTAAAAAAAAAGATTAGAGATTAAAAGACTAAAGTATATTGAAAGGGAATTTGTTAAAAACAAATTCAAAATACATGGTGGGCACTAATTGGTAGAAAGGAGTGTATCTTATTTAAAACTGCATCTTACGGCAGTAACCAGCACATCTGCATTATAGGTGACGGTCTATCAAGCCTTAAACAGATTGAGGCCCTAAGTCTGGGGCTGCTTCTCCCTTTGCGCATCATCAGAGCAATCAAAGTAAGCTGGGATGCCTTCTGACAGCTTTCAAATTTATTCTGCAGGGAATGCAAGGCCACCCTGTCACTGGCAATTGTCTGCTTACCCTTTCTGGCAACCCATTTTTAAAATAGGCATTTTGCTCATTTAGTGCATGCAATAAACGTCTGCCTTATGATACATGCTAAAATAAACCGTTATTCTTCTGAATTACTCAGGGGGAAGTGTACCATTTAAATTAAAAAGATTTTAAAAACAAAAACAAAACCACCTGGCCAAATGGCTCCCACAAAGGCAGCATGTGATTTATGTGTGTGTAGGTGCAAACACATCCGGAAATCCTTTTCCCAATGAAGAAAAATAGCACTTTACATTGCTTCCATCTGATGCTCATCTCAGCCATTTGATTTCTGTGGTCCAGGTTAAGATGGAACAGAAAGAGTTCTCAGTCATTTATAAATATGATTAACCTGCAACAGAGCAGTGAGCATTCCCAATGCACACCACCACAGTAGCTTTATTTTGCAAGTGTGTATGGCTGTTAATAAATAATTCATGTTTTAAGCTTGGCATTCACTTAGGATTTCCCTCTCTTCTAATTGTGAAAGGCAGTTTCATTTTTGCTTGCCAGACTTCCCTTTGTGTTGTTCCTGTAATGTCAGGTCATACAGAAAAAAGTCCGGTGGTCCCGGGTCCGGATGGCACACACCACTCACTGACTTTGTGAGCAAATCCTGTCCTCTGCTGAGCTTCAGGTCCCTCATCTGCCAAGTGTGGGTAATGGACAGGATTGTGGACAGGAGCCAGAGTGTATAGAAATTGGTTCTCTGAGCTAGAAAGCACTATGAAAATATAAAACTCTATTTTCAGTATTATTTTAAGTGAAGTTTGCAGAGGAGAGAAAATGTGTATTTGGAGGATATTTTCCTAATACAAGAGTTCTCTCAAGGAATTCATAATCCCCTCAATCTGAGCATGATCTCTGAATGCAGGCACTCTTCTGAGGACATGGTACTTCTAGTTCATTCAGGTCTCAAAGGTCTATCACCAGAAGTGGGGCAAAAGTCACTATTTCAGAATAGTGACTTTATTCCTAGAGGACTAAAAGGTTTTTTGTGGGGTTTTTTTTGGCAGTACTGGGGATTGAACTCAGGGCCTCAGGTGCTCTACCACTTGAGCCACATCCCAGTCTTTTTGCTTTTTAAATAGGATCTTGCTAACTTTTGCTTAGACTGGCCTTGGACCATGATCCTCCTATCTGTACTTTCTGAGAATAGCTGAGATTACAGACATATGCCACCCTGCCCAGCAGAGGACTAAAAGATTTCTAAACAGCAGCAGTCTGCTGCACAGCACTGGAGGGGTCCCCTGAGTTCACTGTGCAATTCCTTGTCATATTCCTCACGATTGTCAATCCCCAGGCCTTCCCAAGCACATGGAGCTGTGTTGAGGACATCCTTTTGGCCTCTTCAGAAGCAGGAAGTGTCAGAACTAATGGAGACTCAAGTAACCTGGGACACCCAGGGAGAAGTCATTGATTAAGTAACATAAACTAACAAAACAGTGAATGTTCAAAGAATAAGTTTCAGTATCACTACCTTTTATACCATCAACAAAGTTATCATAAACCAGTCCTTTACTACAGCTGTTATAAAGATACAGGAATGCCACCTTAATGATAAAATATTTTTCCAGCTACTTTAGCATCAACTTAACACTTTATCTCAGACCCCTCTGAAAATTCCCCCACAGGCAAGACTTACTATTAATAATAGTATAGCTTGATTGCCTTGTTATACTGGAGATAGAAATAATTTGTTTCTCTCTTCCTACATGGTCCTGAGGCCCTAATGCTCAAGGGGCAGGGCTTATTTCCTATAATATACTGCCCAGTAATTTTTATTCCATCACATGTCTTTGCAAGAGCTACAGCACACTTCCAGCAACACTTGCAGAGTCTATGTCAGGTGAGGCAGTATTAGAAGAAGAAACATTAGAAGATATAAACTCTTATATCTATAGGTAAGAGAGAAGATCTAAGATAGTAACGGCCACTTACTCTGTGAACACATCATGCTATCAAGACCGAGCTATATTTTACTCACAAATTCATATACTTCTTCCTATCAAGCTGGCATAAAACCAACTAGAGCTGTTCAAATTGAGAACTTTTTTCTGAACGGCAAACTGACAATATATACTAGGGGAGATAAAAATGTTCATACTCTTTAACTCAGTAATTCCACCCTAGTAATAAATTCATGCTGAGGAAATAAACATAGGTACTCCAAATGATTTTTGATTATACATTTTCAATCCAGTGTTGCTTATTTTACCTACACAAAAGAAAACTACTCAAATATCAAGAGTTGGTTAATAAATTTGAAACACTTACAGGATGGTATAATATATACTCATAAGATTAAAAAGGGTTTCAAATAAAATTTAATGACATGGGGTAACGGTCATGACATTAATACTGAAGGCTGAAAAAGGAGGCTATAAAGGTCATAACATGGTCATAAATTTTAAAGGCATGAGTGTATATGCCGAGGTGTAGGAGAAAAGACTAGAATATACACATAAGTATATATGCATATGAACAAAGAAAAGCATAGAGTAAATAAACTTAGGACTGTAACTGGCTATTTTTAGATAATGGGATTATGAACGTCGCTGTTTTAAGAAAACAGGAGTTTGCAACCATGATTGAGCATCAGAATTTTCTGAAGGACTTGTTTCACCTCCAGAATTTGGATTTCATGGTTCAAGGAGTTTGTCTTTCTACCATGTTCTTAGGGAATGAAGACATTTCTGTTCCATGTACCACACTGAAAAATCACAAATTTAAATAAAACTCTACAGTTTTGAAAAGCAAAATATTTATTGAGAGTACTAAAAAAGAAACCTAAATTTTTAGATGCAATTATGAGTTCTATCAAGGATGTCACCCCCCTAAACCAATGCATGCTTACCCTTACCATGATCTTCACCATCATAATTCTATTAGCTATTGTTTTTTGAGCATATACTATGGCCAGGTATTGCTGCAAGAACTTTGCAGACAAGAAGTCACAATAATCTTCCATGGAGAACATTCTTATGTTCTTATCTTTAAAAAGAAATAACTGACATTTATTGGTTTTCAGACCTAGACTCAAGGTAGTCAGCAGTGCTAGGAATCAGAGGCCTGTTTCATATGTACATTTTCGAAGGTAGAATTTATTGAACAGTGTTTTAAAAATCAATATGATATGGTTTAAGAGCACTGGGGAGGCATACTCAAAATCCAGTCATTCATCTCTCTCATGGGACTCAGAACTCTATCATCAGAACCATTCGTTTTGGTTTGAAACCTCTGTTGGCTCCAAGAATTTTATTTTTAAATTAAAATGGAGTAGTACATTAGGCAGATAAACTTTCTTTTTGTGTTTTCCTTTTTATTTATCTTCTAGGTTTTTTTTCCCACTTTGTTGGTTATTTAAAAAAAAATCCATTACTTTTACTACTAGCTTGTTGGTTAGTTTTTTTGTAAATTTTTGTTGCATTAAGATACCTATAACATAAAATGTATCATCTGAGTTATTTTAAGATTACAGTTCAGAGATATTAAATACATTCAGAATTTTCTGCAACAATCACCACCACCCTCCATCTCTATAATTCTTTTCCTCTTATAAAATAGAAATTCTATACCTATTAAGCAATAATTGCCCAGTTATACCTCTTCTCAGCTTCTGTCAACAACCATTCTACTATCTGTCTATGACTCTGACTATTCAATATATTTCATCTGTGGAATTTTACATTTTTTTTGTACTGACCCGTTCACTTCACACAATGCCTCCATGTTTCATCTATACAGTAGCATATGCTAAATTCTCCTTCCTTTCCTAAGGCCAAATAATATTCTATTGAATTTACACACCATGTTTTGCTAATCCATTTATCTGTTGACTTGTATTTGAGTCACTCCCATATTCCAGTTACTGTGAATAACTCTGATATAAGTTTATATATACACTCTGTGTATATATGTGTTTATTTTATTTATTTATTATTTATTTAAGTTTATTTATACACTCTATGTATAAATGTTTTTGAAACCCTGCTTTCAATTCTTTGAGGCACATGTCTAGAAATGAAACTGCTGAATCATATGGTAACTCTATATTTAATTTTTTGAGGAACAGCCATATTGTTTTCTATAGAGGCTTTTCCATTTTACACCCCCACCAACGGTGTATATACAAAGGTTCCAATTTCACAGCCTTGCCAATACCTGTCACTCTCTGTTTTTGTTTGTTTGCATTTTTGTCATAGTCTTCTAATGGGTGTGAGGAACTATCTAACTGTAGTTTGATTTGGATTTCCCTAATGAATGTAAAGCTTTTTTCCAATAGCTTATTAGTCACTAGTCTGTCTTTTCTGAAGAAATAGATATTCAAGTCTTTCTTCCATTCTTCAATCAGGTCGTGTGTTTTTGTTGTAGAATTTTAGGAGTACTCTTCTATATATTCTGAGTATTAATCCTTTATAAGACATATTACTTACAAATATTTTCTCCCATTCTGTGTCTTTTGATTACACTTAAATGTTCATAAAGCTCACTTTGTCTGTTTTTTCTTTTATTTCCCCTGCCTTTGGTATCATATCCAGAAGTCATCCCCAAATCCAGCGTCATGACGCTGTTGCTCTATGCTTTCTTCTAAGAGTTTTCGAGCTAGTTCCAGTTCTTCTATCCTGGCCCTTGACCCATTTTAGATTAATTTTTGTATGTATTCTTAGGTAGGGGCCCAACTTCATTCTGCACATGGATATCCAGTTTTCTCAGCAGCATTGGTCTTTTTTCTACTTGATGATCTTGACATTCTTGTCAAAAATCATTTGACCATGTACATGAGGGTTTATTTCTGGTTTCTCTATTGTGTTCCACTGTTCGCTGTGACTGCCTTTATGCTAGTGCCACTCTGATTTCTTTGGAGTTTTTTGGAGGTGCTAGGGATCAAACCCAGTACTTCAAGCATGCTGCACAAGCACTCTACCACTGACCAATAATACTGTTAGCCTCTTCCGCTCTGTTTTGATAACTATGACTATGTAGCAAGCTTTGAACTCAGAAAGCATGAGTCCTCTAGCTCTGTTATTTTTCAAGATTGTTTTGACAATCTGGGGCCCACTGGGATCCTGTATAAACCTGAGGATGGGTTCTTATATTACTATAAAAATCACTGAGATTTTGACTACATTAAATCCATAGATTACTTTAAGGAATATGACATACTTTTATTAATAGGGCAGAGTACATATTTTTAACAGAATACACTAATAAAAGCAGACATTTTGCTATTCAACAGTCAAAACACATAGTGGGAGGATGTTTTTATTTAATCTGATAATTTATCTGTTTTTTTTTTTTAAGGAAAAAAACCCCTCAAATGTTGAAGAAGTCATTTTTAAAAGAATAAAATTTCATTAGGACAGATTCCTTAGGAAAATTACCACACAAATGATGGAAATTGAAACTATCTTTAGAAAATTATTATTAGAGGAAAATGAGAAATAGGTTAGAGTCTAGAGAGGACACGGGAAAGGAGCCCTATAGAGCAGGCAGGCTAAGGGAGGTGGATAAACAGTGTGGCAGGGTATAGAGAGTGAGCAGCGTGGCAGGCCACAGTGTTTTGAAGAAGCATGGAATTCTCTAATGTGCCATATTTCATCTATCTTTATTTTCTTAAATGGAAACTTCTATACTATTGCAGCCATGACTCACATTTCATAAGGAATATGACTGGTTATAAGCACTTCTGAGAGACCTTACTTTTTGATAGTTTTAAATGTTGCTTTCTTTTTGCTGGGGTCAGGGTAGGAAGCAATAAGATAAACCCTCCTGGTCCCTATCTCTTTCCACTTCCCAGGACACTATGATATGAGCACCAAAGGGAGACTGTGGTCAGATGTGATGAAGAGACCTAAGACTACTGCCTTGCCACCAAACATTTATAATCAGACCTTGACCGCTGATCCATTACCTCACGTACAAATAGACTTACTGTGATGCAACTTCCAGCAGGAGCCTGAGCACAATCTAGACACACACATAACTATAGAGTCCTTTAAAGAGGTCTGGAGGTATGGGAATTATCAAAATTTAATCTAAAAAATAAGTAAAAAAGAGGAAATATCTTTCTACAAATCATAGGGGATAAAAGGCTAAACAAATACAGACTAATGCAATCAGTGTGAATATGATTGCACAGTCTTAACAATACTCATCTCAACAGCATTCCGAAGTGGCAAACCTTCCATTTTCCATGCCTGACCTCACTAACTGGTGCTAAGAAAGTGTGGAGATTTTTCAGCCAATAAAACTCACACTGAAGTTTAGGTGTCACTGAAATGCACTCCAAGGCACTTGCTCATATGGAAGTATGAAATGAAATTAACTTTATTTTTTATTTATATATAAATACCCTTGAATCCAATTTTATTAAAGGTTAAGTAAGGGATCAACCTACTACACAGAACCTAAACATAAGTTATATGTAAAAATGGCTTGTTTCAGCTTTGCTTCACACTGGAGAGCTTATATTTTTATTACTTTGGTGCTATGTGTTATACTCTCTGCAGAGGCTGTAGCTGGCAAGGATGTGGATATTATGTCACATAAAATATGTATTAAGATAATTAAGAATGGTGAGTGACACAATTACCAAGTCTACATAAAATGCTGCAACAATTTTAATTTTCAATGTATTTGAAAATTTTCACACACAAAAGAAAACAATCTAAATGTTTTAGGTTATGTATTAACATTCCATTTTAATGAGTGTTGATGAAACTTATTTTCACTGTTTTTTATGATTAACATGAATATCTGAGAAGGAAGCAATGTAAGGAAAACCATACCTACCTGAAAGTAGTATTTTTACACATTCATGTGATAAACACACACATACACATACAGAGTGTACCTCAAAAGGAACACAATAAAACCACAAGTAGACAAAAGGTAGAAATCACAACCTTCTACTCAGATAATAACTTATATTGTTTTTTATCTATATAGGTGAAAAAAGGGAAATAAGCATTCACAAACTAATTGTCATGGTTTGAATATGAAATGTCCCCCCACAAACTCATGTGTCGAAGACTCAGTCCCCAGCCAGTGGAGCTACTTCTGGATGTTCTGAAAACTTAAGGAGGTAGAGCCTCATTGAGGGAAGTAGGTAGGTTTGGGGGCAGTGTGACTTTAAGGTAATACCTAGTCTCCAGTCCTGTCCTCATCCCGTCCTCACTTTTGGCTTCTTGTTTAACATGAGTGAAGAACCTTTTTCACTACTCACTCTCACTGCCATCGTGATCTATTCAAGCACGTGGGGTCCAGCACCCATGGATTGAACAGTCTGAAACCACAAGCCAAAATAAATCTTTCTCCTTTAAGTTGTTCTCTCTGGCATTTTGGACATATAGCTATGAAGTACACTAACATAAACAAAGGATAACTTATTATATTGTGGTAATCCAGAGTCACACAAAGGCCAAAGACATAAACTAATATGCTTTAAAATTTTAACAGCAAGGAGTAAAAAAATGAAATCAAGATAACTATAAAACTCAAGGGAAAAGAGTCTACTCCACCTCTTAAGGATCTACTTTGATAATTTACAAATCCTAACATAAAAAAGCCTTACTATAAATAACAGTGAAAATGGAGATCTACCACAATTTTGGGTGTGGGTGAGAATGATTACATCATGAATTTGTTTCCAGTATTTTTGGAAAGCCAACTGCCTTTGGTTAAAAATATGAAATACTGCCACAGTAACAAATAAGAGAGAGAGAGAGAGAGAGAGAGAGAGAGAGAGAGAGAGAGAGAGAGAGAGAGAGAGAGAGAGAGAGTACTATGATACTCTACTCAAGAAGAAAACAATCAACAATTACAAAATCATTTTCAATGCATGAAGGTGTTTTTGAAGCCAATTTATTTACCAAAAAATAGAGCTTAAATTAGTCAGATTCTGGCTGGGCTCCAAGCATTAGCATTTCTAACCAATTTTTCTGATTATAACTCATTAACACAGCACTGTCAACCCCAAAATTCCAGCTGACTACAATCACTTCCAAATTCCAGACTATCCTGATATTCCTAACCACTACTATCAATAAACTCTCATCAGAAAAAGGGAAACAAAATTAATATATTGTTTTAAGCACAAAATAACAACCTAAATCTGCAAATAAATTCTTCATATGTGACATTTTATGCATTATTCACGCTTAACATTTTATTTAATTTTGACCATCAAGAGACCCAAAAAATATTCACAAGGTGAAATTTTTTTTTGTTTGGTAGCAATTTGACCTCAACAAATGTGAAGAAAGGACATCATGTAATCTAATCATGCTTCATAATTAAGGAAACAAGGTCCAAGGAGGACTAACGCGTCCCAAAGGCCACAGAGCCAGTAAATGGTAAAAGTGGGTTTCGAACCAAGGTCTTGTCCTTCCTACTTGGCTAGGTCAGTTGTCTGCTCACTCTCTTTTATTCTTCCAACCCTTAGCTATCTTTCTTCCATCAACCCCTTCCCTTTTAGAGAAAATATGACAATGACAATGGCAAGCACACTTTCATATACACTGGGGTCAGGGCAACTGGCTGAATATATTTAAAAGAATACATAGCCATGGCTATGACATAAAAATACACTTTATCATATGAAGTATTCTGGATAGTCACTGAATAAACATCTATTTAAAAAATGTATCTATAAATACATATCAACATTGAATAGAAATCAAGTATCAAATAGAAATGTACAGACTCACCAAATTACTGTAACAAGTACCTGAATTACACAGATATCTGAGTATGTCACAAAACAACATGCATAATATCAACAAGAATGCTTAGGGAATGAAAAACATACTAATTTTACAGTTAACTCAAGGTAAACAGAAAGGTCTCTTTGCTTCAATTTTTGCTACAGGTTTTCTCATGCACTCATGTTAAAGGCACTACATGGAAATTAAGTTACTCTAAGGACCATAGCTACCTCACACATGTGCACAAGTGGTACACAAGGACACAACCCTCAAGCTATCACAGAGTTTTTAAGTTATTTCAAATGCCACTGTGTTAGTCTGCTCAGGCTGGCTAAGTTCCTGACTAAGGACCACAGACTAAAAAGCTTAAATAAAATACATTTATTTTCTCTCAGTTCTAGAGGCTGAAGTCCAAGATCGAGGTGTCAGCAGATTTAGTTTCTCCTCTCATTCCTTGATTTGCAAATAGCTACCTCCTAGCTGTGTACTGACACGGTCTTTCCTCCATACCAGCATGCCCCTTGGGCCTCTTATCCATATCTCTTTTTGTAAAGGTACAGTTTTACTGGATTCATATCACCCTAAAAGACTCATTTTAAGTTAAGCACCTCTTTTAAGGTTCTATCTGCAAACACAGTCACATTCTGAGGTGCTGGGGGTAAGGACCTCAGTATACGAAAGAGAAGGAAGCATGCAATCCAACCCAGAAGAGATAATTTGTCCATTTTCAACAACTGAGGAATTAGAGCTGTAGAAAGACTGCTTTAAGGTATTTAGTCATTCATAAACACTGACTTTAGGACAATCTGTGTCACCAAAGATAAAGGAGCTGTCTGTCCCTAAGGTGCCCAAGGTGCAGTAGTTCACATGATACACAAGCAAGATAATTAGAACCAAAGACTTATCCAGAGTATAGGTAGCAGGGAAGAGCTTAGATGTGACTCTCTGGAGGAGGTAACAGATAACCATGTCATAGTAAACAAAGCAGAGTCTGTAGGAATAAGGGAAAATCCCCCAAAGCCAAAAGCAAGACCACAAGAGCAACAGGGAAGCATGAGAGAGAAGTTAGAGAGACATGTAGGGTGATTATTATGAGCCTATCAGCTACACCAAGGAGCTCTACTTTCTCTGCACATAACTAAGAAACAACAGAAGGGTTAATGCAGCAAAGAATGGAGTCCAAACTCCATTTCCAATATGGAGCACTGTAGTCACTCTGTACAAAGCAACCGCCACCACCACAAAGGCTCACTGGTAAGTGGCCTTGAGCCCTGAGCCACTTCCCTAGTGATCTGACACTAATCATGGTGGAATGAGTTATCAAATGTTCTTCACAAATTAGGCTAGACCTGAGATTAACCCTTCAATGTTTATATTCAGGGACTTGCATTTCCAAACACTATTTTTGAGTGGCTCAGAAATGGGTAGGAAACACAGAAAGTAATGTTCTGGTAATCCATTTCCATTTCCATACATTTCCACTGAAACCTCAGGTGCACTGTTTACTAACAATGACCTTGGACAAGACATTTATCATCTCTGCCTTGTCTGCAAGATGAGTTCCAGAAGTATTCACCCTATGCAGTTACTAGAGGATGAAAACCATTAATAACTGTTAAGATGAAGAACAGTGTCTGTCACAAAGCAAGTATGACAGAGATATGTGCTATTCAGTACTACATGACTATTGCTACCACTGCCCTATTGTCATAATAAAACAGGTGGGGACTTCCAGTCTAGACAGTTGACTTGATCAAGTATAGAAGCTGACACCCAGGCTTATAGGTGAAAAATGCAAGAAGGTGATGTCACCAACATAAATGCAAAACTAAGGAGGAGCACAATTTCAGCTGTGGGAGATATGAGGAGGGCCATGAGAGTGGAGATCCACTGGGTAGTGAAATTTATAATCTGCAGTACCAAGTGAGAAAATTAGCCAGACTGTGAATATAGAGTTTTGTGTTAGGCAGCAATCTGTAAGTATAACAAAAACCTGAGATAATCAACTTATAAAGAGAAAAGTTTTAATTTGCTTCCCAGTTTTGGAGGTTTAGTCTACAACTGGTTGACCCCTTGCTTCTAGGCCTGTAGTGAGATAGCATATTATGGCTGAACAAAACTGCTCACCTCATGGCTGGGTAATGAAAAAGTGGAAGAAAGGGTTGGGGTCCCAATATCCCCTAATGACCTAAAGACCTCCCACTTTGGGCTGGTGGAATGGCTCAAGTGCTGGATTACCTGCCTAGCAAGCCTAAGGCCCTGAGTACAAACCCCTGTACTGCCAAAAAAGAAGAATGACCTCATACTATACCCAACATATTAAATGTTCCACCACCTCCCAACAGTGCCTCTCTAGAGACCAAGCCTTTAACATGTGGGCCTTAAGAGACACTTAATATTCTAACTATAGCAGAATTAGAACTCATGAGTAAAGAAATTCACAATTAAAATTAAGTACCTCCAAGAAGTGTGTCTTTAGTAACATGCAATGCATCATGTTAGTTGTCATAATTTTTGTTAGGGGAGCAAAGTGTATGGCAATCTGCCTTCACTAGTCTTACTCACATTTTCAACTGGACATTTTCATGGAATGAAAAGAAAATGATACAGACATAAAGACTAAATTTCCCTTTAACTATGCCATGTCTCCTATTTCTTCATTCTGTACACAACATGTTTTCTCAAAAACATTGCTATCACTTTAAATCTTTAACCTGTGTATATTTTTAAAAGAATTATTGTGCCCTTTTAAAAGTTATGGCTCTGTCTTCAGGGGGCTGCCATGTTGGCACCAAATTACACACAGAAGAACAGAAAGTGCCGCACTACAGTTCAATGAAGCATTGGAGCAGGAGCTCTGATGGCAGTGTTCAGATGCTTTTGGATGACGGATGATAATATTAAGCTCATACTTGAAGGCAGCATACAATAATTCTCCATTCCCTGATATTAAAAACCTATAAAGGAACATAAAGCTAGCCTCATACCATAATTTACCCCCTCTGGTTAGGCACTCTTCTGCATTAACCAGCATCAAAGAAGAATGGGAAGTTTCAGATACGTTGGCAGATGTCTGAGCTTGAACAAGACAATGGAGAAATGGGGTTGCAGAAAGACTGATGAGAAAGGTAGAAGGTAAGACGCCAGGTGGGGAAGGCAGAAGATGGCAGACTAAAATGACATTAAAAGATGTACTATCAGCCTTAGGTGTTTTAATGTACTACTTCCTAAGATAACTTATAAGACATACAGTTAAAATAAGATGGAATCATAGAAATTTTCTATTATTTCCTTTCCTTAAAATCTACTGGAAGACTATGAGCCATAATAAATAAAATCTTTTAGAGCATGAAACAAATAGTTACTACTCCAGTAGCTGATCATTAGCTGAATACAGAGGAACTTAAATCACATCAAGGGAAAGCTTTGGCAGTGGACACATAGGTGCTTGGAATTCAAACATGAGATAGGTTGCTATAAGAGTCCTGAAAGCCCCCACCCAAAAAAGCCTCTGGATGAAGGGCTAAAATCTAAGTGGGACAGCCTGTTAGAAGGAAATGAGAGCAGTGGGTGAGTTAGGAAATCCCTCTCTTTCCACAAGAAGGAAGTGACAGAAATAAGGGAAGGGATGTACGGGTCCCACATTGGTGAACTGAGAGCTTCAAATTTTGCTGCCAGCTGCAGAATGGGGGAACATCTGAAAAGTGACAGGGCTGTTGCTTAAGCAAATATGTAGTCTAAATGAAAACTGGAGACGATGTATAGATAATCCATATCCTGGGAGCAATGAAAATGAATGATATACAGCTGTATGCACAATATGGATAAATCTCCAGACAGATCATCAAATGAAAGAATATAGAACACATAGCAAATGGTTCCATTTATGCAAAATTCAAAACAGCAAAACTAAAATATAGCATTAGAAGCTAAGACAATGGTTACCTCTGGGCAGTAAGGAAGGCCTAACTAATGACTGGAAGAGGGCCTAAAAGGACTTCTGAGACACTAGAGGTTCTATTTCTTGACTTATGAAGTTGTTGCTTGAGATTTTAACATGTTCATAATTCATAGAGCTACAAGCATGTATGCATTATACTTCAATAAATACAGAGTGTGTGTGAGAGAAAATATATGTGTGTGTGTGCATATATATATATATATATATAATTTTTTTGAGTAAATAATCCTATGGGCATCCAAGTACAAAAAGCAAGTTATCTAGTAAGTAGAAAAACCAGGCTGGCTCTGACATTACTTCAGCAAAATTTGAGGCAACTCAAGATTTTTATACCCAGACAAATTATCTATCAATTACAATAGCCAGGAGTAATGGCTCAGTCCCCAGGAGACAGAGATCGAAAGGATCCCAGTTTGAGGCCAGCCTGAGCAAAAAGTTAGCAAGACTCCATCTTAACAAATAAGCTACGTTGGTGGCTCATGCCTGTCGCCCCAGCTATTCAGGAGACTGCAGATCGGAAGACTGGGGGTCTGAGTCAGCCCTGGTCCAAAATGCCAGACCTTATCTCAAAAATCACTAAAAGTAAAAAAGGTGTGGCTCAAGTAATAGATTTCCTGCCTAGTAAGCTTGAGGCCCTGAGTTCAAATCCTAGAACTGACAAAGAAAAGAAAAGACATTCCTAAGTGGTATGGTTTCAATATTATGCCTTCCAAAATTCAGGTTGAAACTTAAATCACCAACTAACAGTACAAAAAGGTGTGGCCTTTTGGGGGTGATTTGGTCATAAATGTGGAGTTCTTATGACTGAGATTAGGTTGCCAGCAGCCAAGAGAAGGCACAATGGCACTCCACTCTGGAGGATACAGCACAAGTCACCATCTTGGAAGCAGACAGCAGCCCTCCCAAGATTCCAAATTATTTTGTTTTTTATAAACTACCCAGTCTTGGGTATTTTGTTACATCAGCACAAAAATGGACTGAAGACATTAAGTTTGCAGAAACACTGGATATGTAACACCATGTACCCTATTTGACAAATATAATCAATTAAGCAACATATCAAAAAGCTACTAATACAATTTGCAAAATATAGTTTAAAAGAGATATAAATCAATATTCCAGAATTTCTGCTTGTACTTTAGAAAAATCTTTTCAACTGGTTAGCAGTCTGCAAAAAACTGAAACTAGATCCATGTTTATCACCCTATACCAATATTAACTCAAAATGGATCAAGGATCTTAATATCAGACCACAAACTCTAAAGTTGGTACAGGAAAGAGTAGGAAATACTTTGGAACTAATAGGTATAAGCAAGAACTTTTTCAATGGAACCCCAGCAGCTCAGCAACTAAGAGATAGCATAGATAAATGGGACTTCATAAAACTAAAAAGCTTCTGCTCAACAAAAGAAATGGTCTCTACACTGAAAAGACCACCCACAGAGTGGGAGAAAATATTTGCCAGCTACACATCAGACAAAGGACTGATAACCAGAATATATAGGGAACTTAAAAAACTAAATTCTCCCCAAATTAATGAACCAATAAAGAAATGGGCAAGTGAACTAAACAGACTTTCTCAAAAGAAGAAATTCAAATGGCTAAAAAACACATGAAAAAATGCTCACCATCTCTAGCAATAAAGGAAATGCAAATTAAAACCAAACTAAGATTCCACCTCACCCCTGTTAAAATAGCCATCATTAGCAACACCACCAAGAACAGGTGTTGGCGAGGATGTGGGGGGTGGGGGGAGGGAAGGAACCCTCTTACACTGCTGGTGGGAATGTAAACTAGTACAACCACTCTGGAAAAAAATTTTGAGGCTACTTAAAAAGCTAAACATTGATCTACCATATGATCCAGCAATACCACTCTTGGGGATATACCCAAAAGACTGTGACACAGGTTACTCCAGAGGCACCTGCACACCCATGTTTATTGAAGCACTATTCATAATAGCCAAGTTATGGAAACAGCCAAGATGCACCACTACTGATGAATGGATTAAGAAAATGTGGTATCTATACACAATGGAATTTTATGCAGCCATGAAGAAGAACGAAATGTTATCATTCGCTGGTAAATGGATGGAATTGGAGAACATCATTCTGAGTGAGGTTAGCCTGGCCCAAAAGACTAAAAATCGTATGTTCTCCCTCACATGCGGACATCAGATCAAGGGCAAACACAACAAGGGGATTTATTACATGATAAAGTGAGAGCACACAAGGGAGGTATGAGGATAGGTAAGATACCCAAAAAACTAAATAGCATTTGTTGCCCTCAATGCAGAGAAACTAATGCAGATACTTTAAAGCAACCAAGGCCAATGGAAGAAGGGGACCAAGAACTAGAGAAAAGGTTAGTTCGATAAGAATTAATTTAGATGGTAACACATATACAGGAAAGCAATGCGAGTAAACTCCCTGTATAGCTATCCTTATCTCACCTAGCAAAAACCCTTGGTTCTTCCTATTATTGCTTATATTTTCTCTTCAACAAAATTAGAGATAAGGGCAAAATAGTTTCTGCCTGGAAGCGAGGGGGTGAGGGGGAGAGAGAGGGGGTGGGGGGAAAGGGGGAGAAATGGCCCAAACATTGTATGCACATATGAATAAAATAAAAAATAAATAAAGAAAAATCTTTTCATAAATAATATCAATATTCTTGGACATAAGCAGTAAAACTTCAGAAATTTCTTTATTCTGATTTTCCTTCCTTCAATTCATTAACACTAATTTAAACCATTGCTGGTTCAAGGAATATCTGCTGCTTGATCCACCCTCTGTCTTGACATATTGAAAGCCACAGACATATCATATCCTGAATGATGGTTACCAAAACAATAATAGTTATTTCAAAGTGATGGGATATTGAGTGAAAAAGTTTTTGGCTTTCTGAATATTTTAATTCTATATGATAATGTATCTAAATTTTTATGATACAATCTTTTTTCTCCAAATTGAATTAGTTGGTACAAAAAAAAAAAAAACACAGATAGCCTTCCTTTTGCCTACTCCCCTACTAACTCTGTCAACAAACAAACAAAAACCCTTAATAGTATTTAATATTCTAAAAAATAAACACCCTTGTCTACTATCTGTATCCACTGGATGAAGTAACCACTAAGTTTCAAGGCAGATCAAGTCCCTCCATGACAAAACCCAATCCCTCAGGAGAAAAGTAACTGTGTATGGCCTGTTTTACAAACAAGAGGACTCTGATGACTGAAGTTGTTTTCCCCATTACCAAAACCAGCACTCTGAACTCCAGAATGTTTTCTGTAGCATTATGCCTGGAGTTAATGAGGACATTTTCTCATGGAACTAATTAATGTCCATCCCTCAAAACACAGGCTGCCAATTGTTGGCTTTTAGAGAGATGTCGTCCAGTTAGAGTACAGGGTGCCACCTCCCCGCTTACCTGCAATGACAGCTGCCTTGGACTTTAGAGTCAACTCACCTGTGCAGAAGTGAAGATGTTCCACCTGGCTGCACCTTTTGTGATAATTATATGGTGCTGATAATTCAGATGGAGGTAAATGGATACAAATGCTTCCATATCATCCAATTCAACTTTCATACTAAACTGAAAACAAACACTCAACTTCCTATGAGATAAATATGTGTTTCTGGCAAATTCACAATTAGAGTGAAGGCCAATTAAATTTCAAACAGAAGCCAGCAGGAATTTCCTTTTCTGGGGAAGGGGGAGCAGGGGTGTGTGTGTGTGGGGGAGTAGGAAACAGCGTAAGGCTGTTTGGCTTTGGACTGCAGCTACACAGGTAAGCATCACTGCCCACTCAAGGTACTGATGCAGCTGGACTTCAAAGTTCCTATCAGCTTGCATTCTAAAAATACACAAAGTATCCAACAAGGGCCACTGTTTGGAGCATAAATTCCAGTAGGGTGTAAGGGAGAATTTTCACATTTTTCACTCTGGATCCATACTGTGAACCAGGTCCTGAAATTTCCAGTGGTGACATGAGTAAACAGAAAAGTGATAAAATAAGAAAAATTCTGAAACAGTATTCGAGACACCACTAGCCAAACAGCGTCGTGCTAATGACTTCTACTTTCAGATGACAAGTCGTGCTAGTTAAACAACCACACTTCTCTGCAAGACAGCCTTCAGGAACAGGTACCAAGGCAACCACGCTGCTGCCAGGCTGTGGGTAGCTGTAAGGAGCTGGAGGAGAGGGAACGCACTGATAAGGATCCAAAACACCACCACAAACTTGAAAAAAAATTATCTGAAGCAAAACGAAGAACTGGAGTTCTTTCAACATCCATCTGGCATCTCCAAGAAAGAAAGAAATAACTTAGGGCTCCCTGTCTCTACCAAATTTTACATTTCAAAATTGCAAGTAAGGAAAACTCAAAGCCTCCGAAGAAGATTATTTTAAAGCAAGTTTTTATGGTTGACATTTTAGTGGTATTTCTGGACATGACATCTTTGGTGATTATTTGGGTATGGAAATCGGAGCTAGTAATCCCTGTAATTTACTCCTGTTAGAATAACTAAAAGCATGACATGGCTGCTGTCAAAGTACGTCAACAAAGACTCATATTTCAAAATACTTCCGTCAAAAACTATTAATCATGATCTCAATATACAGAATGAGGGAGACAAGCAACGTAAATTTCATTTCTCCACAATATGGATAAAATCAGTCATACACATAGCTGCAATCCTACGTCAAACCCCAAAGTCAGATCCCTGTGGATTCAGTATCCTGGAGTTAAGCAGCACCCTGCACACCAGCCAGCTCATGAGGGGATGAACAGTGGACCTGACATGAGGTGGGGAAAGCAATCAGCTTGACAAATGCAAATGAATTACGAAGCTCATGTGTATGGTACCACGTGGGGGAGGCTAAAGGACAGTCTCCAAATACATTCATGTCCTATTCCTTAGAACCTATGAACATCATTTATAAGTCAAAGGGGACTGTGCAGATATGATTAAGTTAAGGATGCTGAGATGGGAGATTATCTCGATGGGCAGCCCTACACAAGGGATGAGAGAGGAGTCAGGGTAACAGGAGAAGGCAATGAAATGACAGAGGCAGAAATTGATGTGATGTGCTTTGAGGATGGAGGGACCTTAAGCCAAAGAATGCAAATAAACATCAGAGTCTGAAACTAGATTCTCCTATCGTATCCCCTGAAGGAACAAAACCAGGTGATGCCTTGACACTAACTCGGTGAATCTGACCTTGGACTTCTGAACTCTAGAACTGTAAGAAAATAAGCTGGTATTTTAAACCACTAAATTTAGGTGACCTGTTATAGCAGGAATAAGAAATGAATACAGCATGCAAAAATATCTACACTGGCTCTTTCAACTATTCACAATGTCGCCTTCTTCAACTGATTAAACTGTTCAAAGTCTCAAAATTCTATTCACAAAATGTCTATGAAAGTTGTTGACTCCTGTTACACAAAGTGAGAGTAAAATAATAGATTTTTATCTTGGCACAGAAAAATTTGCATATTAAGTATGTATTGACTTTTACAGAAGGTTATCAAACATCAGCAATATTACCAGGACAAAAATCCACTTCCAAATCAGACCCATAAATAGGCATTCTCCTGTTATAGTTCTGTTAACCTCCCTGTGGTCCTCCTACTCTGGGTTATCTTGTGTGTGTGGCAGGGAAGAAAAGAGGAGAGTGAAGTAAATGGATAAGCCCAAGCACCTGGCCACTCTGGCTGAGGTGAGTGGAGGGCAGATGTTGCTAAGGATGGCAGCTGGATAGCAATTCTTTGCTCACCTCTCTTCCCTACTCCTAATAGCCACAAAGGAATCTAAAGATAAGGAGACAGCTCATGCAGATGAATCATAAAGAAACTGTGACTTTTAAAAGACTTAGAGTTCAGATAAGTTTGGGATTTTTCTTTATTATAGTAGAAATTTCATTGTTTATGTCAAAGAGTTTACAAAAATGTTGCAATAATACCATCCAACCCAATTTCTTACTTCCACATTCCTTCCATAGTTCCTCTATACATTTATTCTGGATTTAGTAGGGTGACTTGATTTGGCCAATGGTTTATTAGCAAATGTGAACAAAGAAGAACTTTGGAAAAGGTTCCTGCACATGGGTTTGTGCTTGTGCACATGAACTGTACTTGGTAATGTCTTTTGAAGGCACTGCACAGGAATGAACCCAAGTTAACCTGTCAGGAGGTGAGCAGTCATCTGGAAGAGAACTATGGAGCTGGACTGATGATAGCATGCTAGTTTTTAGACACATGAGTGAGACCATCCTAGATCACAGTGTCTTAATATATTTTCTACTGCTATAACAGAACATTATAGATTGGATAACTTATTATGAAGAAAAGAAATTTATTTTTTGCTTCTGGAAGCAGAAAGCATAGCATCAAGGGTCAGTATATCTTTCCCACTTCATCATAACATGGGAGAGGGTATCACACCATGAGAGAGCATCATACCAGCTCAGGTCTCTAATCTTATCCCGGGAGTCCCACTCTCATGACATCATCTACCCCTCACTACAACCCAAAGGTCCCACCTCAAGTACCACCAACATACATACATACATATGAATTTAAAGATTAAATCTCCAACACATAAACTTGAGGGGACACATTCAAACCACAGAACCCAGTTATCTACCAGTACCCCCCCACCTATCCAGCTGACATGAGATCCATGAGAGAGCTGAGAGAGTTCTCACTCACAGATCGTCCATAAATGAAATGCTTTTTGCTTTAATCTACTAAGGTTTAGGGTAGTTTACTAAAAACTTGAGGTAGTTTATAAAACTGATGCTCACAAATTGGAGAAATTTTGAAAAATAAAAAATGGAAACATTAATATCCCAACATACAGACATTAATCAATAACTTCTTAATTAGAAACATTCTACATTCAATCATATGCTATTATAAGCATTATGTCATTTTATATTTGGTAATATACCATAGTTCATGTAACCTTTTTTATATCATACAACTGTAAGGAGGCTGAAAAAATTTTCACTGTAATAGATACTGCTACAAAAAATAAAACAACATTCATAGAAACTTTTTCTGATAGGTTCCCAAGGAAATAAACTATAATAAAAAGTAGGAAGCTTTTAGGGTGCTTGATATATACTGCTAAAAAGTTCTAGAACAATTCTAATTTACAATCCAACAACAATGTATGAAAATTTACATTCCACCAAACCCTCACTTGTCATTTTGCATTATTATTTTCTAGAATCTTTTTTCAATCAATATACTAAAACGTGGTAATGTGTTTTAATCTGCAGGTTCATTGATTGATTGTAAGGCTGACCAGTTTTCCACATGCTTGATCAGCCATCATCTCTTGTGAATTACCTATGCTTGCTAATTTTTCCTGTTGAGTAAGACAAGTTGCTTTGCTATTTACCTTCTAATTTTTCCTGTTGAGTAAGAAAAGTTGCTCTGCTATTTACCTTCAACCATTTTTAATATGATTTAAAAATCTGATACTGTGAGGACAGGGAAAGTCAGGATTTTTGGTTTTTCCTTTTGTTTGTTTGTTTGTTGCAATGCTGGGGATAAAAGCCCAGGCCTTATGCATGCTAGGTGAGTCTTTTACCACCGAGTTACATCCCCAGCCCAATGCAGAGATTTTTAATCCCAAGTGCAATGGTCCAGTATATATGGTTGATCTTCTGTATCCTTGAGTTTTGCTGATTCAACCAATACAGCATAAACAATATTTGAAAAAATTGTGTATATACTGAACATATGTAGACTTTTCTTTCTTCCCATTATTCCCTAAACATGTTATTTTATGTTCTATAATCTTCTTGTCCATTTAACATAACATTTTTTACATAGCATTTGCATTATACTATGAATAATGAAAAGATTAAAGTATACAAGACACAGGAAATCAATGTATGTCAACTCCCTGTATAGCTATCCTTATCTCAACTAGCAAAAACCCTTGGTC
Source organism: Castor canadensis (assembly GCF_047511655.1). NCBI lineage: Eukaryota > Metazoa > Chordata > Mammalia > Rodentia > Castoridae > Castor > Castor canadensis. The sequence continues at coordinate 79,734,685 of NC_133400.1, read as the reverse complement.
CTTCCTATTATTGCTTATACTCTCTCTTCAACAAAATTAGAGATAAGGGCAGAATAGTTTCTGCCTGGTAGTGAGGGGTAAGGGGAGGTAAGGGAGGGAGTGGGAGAGGGTGTAAGGGAGGGGGTGGGGGGAAAGGGGGAGAAATGACGCGAACATTGTATGCACTTATGAATAAAATAAAATTTTTTTAAAAATTAAAAAAAAATAAAGTATACAAGAATACGTGCATAGGTTGTATGGACACTATGCCATTTTGTGTAAGAGACTTGAACATCTACAGATTTTGATCTCTTCAGGGTTGAGGGGACACCAATGTCCTGGGATACTGAGGGACAATTGTGTATTTTTTTTTCTAAAAGAAGTCATAGCTTTCATGAGCTTCCTTTGATGGTCTATGATCTCACAAACTGAGAACCAACATGGGAAAATATGGAAGCACAATATTAGCAGATTCCACAGGGCAAGTCCACATATTCAACCAGTCACAGAACACCCAACTGTATGAAAGCAGAAGTCTTGATAAGTGATCAAATAAGGTATGAAAGAAGATAAACATATTACCCTAATAACTGATTGAATTTGTACTGTTATGAAATTTAATATACCATTGCTTTCCTTATATTTTCTTTCATTAGCATTGATTCTGCTGAGGGTCACTTGTAGTCTCATCTTGATTTGCTATATGTTGAGTGTTTGTTACCCCCCAAATACATGGTGAAGCCCTAATCCCTAATGTGGTAGTATCTGGAGGTGATTTGGTCACAAGAGTTTAACCCTTATGAGTGAGATTAGTGTCCTTATAATGAAAGAAATGAAATGAGAGAGATAATCTTGTTCTTCCATATGAGAACAGAACAAGAAGGTGTCTGCTTACAAACCAGGAAGAGAGGCCTCACCTGCAACAGAACTAGCCAGAACCTTGATCTTGGATCCTGGGACTGTCAAATTATAAGAAATAAATTTTTATTGTTTAAGTCATCCACTCTAAAGCATTTTTGTTATAGCAGACCAAAGCAAAGACTTGCTGAAATCCTTTTAGACTATGATAGGCCACAGTGACCTTTACCCAGGCTGCTTTCCTACTGCAATTACAGAGTTCCAATTTAAAAGTTTCTTAACCCATTCTTCAGGTTTCATTGGGTCATCAGCTCTCTCAGAAACAGAACTGTAGTACAGCATTTATGTCTTTCACAGGCCCAAACAGATTTGGATAATAAAAATTAATAAATACTTCACAGATTATTAACACTGTGAACTTCCACTGTGAATTACTTCTGCAGAAGTAAGGACTTAAGCATTGAGTCTGACAGATACAGGGTCTCCCTCTGTCACTTTGAAAGTTACCTACTCTGAACTTTAGTTTCGTCATCTGTAAAATGAGGAAGGGGGAGTAATTCTACCTCATGGGAATATCTTTCTTAAGATAAATATCTGATTTGTAGATGATCACTCAAAATAATATTATCCCCAACATCATCATTACTGACACATTTTCAACTTTACTCATTTACAAAACCTGATCAGTTTAAGGCAACAAAATGTAAAGGTATAAAATCACATTAAAACAGAAAACTCAATGTGATTCAGAGTAGTATTTGTTACAGTTTATTGTATTTATCCTTAAAGTTATGACCTGGCAGTTAAAATCTTGTAGTCATGAAGAAACAGACACTGTGAAACAGACATTGTGATAAATTGGGGTTCGGAGAACTATTAAGAAGGATATAAACAGACCAGGAAATTTTTGTTAAAGAAGCAGGTGATCTGCCAATATAAGAAAACAAGCAAACAGAAAAGTATAGAGGATGAGCACAAGTTCTGGAATATCAACTAAAACACCAAAGAAAAGAACGAGCTTGATCTTTTAGTCATTGTCCTAGGAACACACAAAGTTGAAAAATAACATTCTTCACCATGTAAAGTTGGGCAATTTGCTTTTCTACATTCTTTTATAGCAAATTATATAGCTCGCCAAGTCTTTTGGATAGCAATTGCTTTCACTTGGGTCAACTGAAATGACTAAACAATGAATCTTTAACACTAACCATTGATCTTGCTAATTGCACCTGCCACTATATTTGCTTCTTTGGTTTCTAGTCAGCTGTCTTTGCTAACACTATTGCAATTGCTAAATGGTCAGAACACACAAAGTGACAGATTTAGTGTTTCACTAGCAATTTATGTAACTGACTGCCACACTGTTGTAGTCAATCGTGATTTATTTGCTTCACATTGTAGCACATAACCTTCTAAATGTCGGGTGAGGAAAGCCAACACTTCTTTAAAGTTTAATATACCACCATCTACCAACTACACCCTATCAACTAGATTTGAAAGAGAACAGATCAAATAAATGATGGATTTCTTTTCCCTTTCTGTACCTCTAACTTCGTACACAACCCATTCATTAACCCTGGACTCACTGTTCTTTCTTTATTTGCATGTGATTGGGAAGAAAATATGAGAGAAACACATACATGGCATCCATACCAGTCAGCTAATAGAACCTAAAAAAAAAATGGCTAAGACAAGGAATACTTGGGGTAGGAATTCTTACTAAAGGGCTCAAGGGTAGATCATAAATTCCCCCAAATTATACATAAAGCTTCATATGTAAAAACATACACTTTGAGGCAAGTAACTCTACAGGCTTCACTGGCTTCTCAAAAGAATCAGTGATTCTTGGAGACTAACAATGATGGCTAAGAAAATTTGGACTATTACAGTAATACAAAGGATCTGAGAGAAGTATGCACGTGAACAATGAATGAAACAATACCAAGGGATATCAAATTTTAGACCAAAGTTTACAAATAAAATATAAGAGACATGAGAAGTGGTTGGTGTGATGGTGATTGTGCCTTCTCCCCCAAAATTCACATAATTCTTAATCTCCAAATCTTAGAATGAAACTGTGTCTTGAGATAGGAACTTTAAAGAAGTGATTTAGCTAAAATGATATGATATGGCTGGGCCCTAATTGAGTATAAATGGTGTCCTAAGAAGAGAAAGAAATTTGGATACAAACACATGCAGTGATGAGTGATAGCAAGAAGACAAGGAGAAAGATGTCATCTTCATGCCAAGGAAAGAGGTCTAGCATACTCACAATACTCAGAAAGAACCAATCTTTAATATTGGACATCCAGCCTTCACAACTCTAAGAAAATAATGGTGAGTCAGAAAATTATGTGAAAAGCAATAACGACCAAAACTGTCCATGGAGGGTTAGAAAATGTGAAGATGGAAATGGTCTTAAAGAAAATATGCATTATGGAAGATGATATACATTCTTCTAGGTCTGCTATGAAACACAGCCAAGGTATGCAATGGTGAGGGGATAAGCTGAATAAAAATGACTTATTGAAGCTGTGTACGTAGGTTAGAAAGAGGATAAAAATAACTACATCACACTTGTCCACACTGTCAGTTATCAAACATTATACTACACTTCAAACTTCTGCAGCTAGGCATGATGAAGTAACTGGACAAAACGTACAACAGGCAACTAAGGACTTTGGCCCATGAAAGAAGGGAAATAAATGAGAAAAACTCCACATTTACCCTCATTTTCTTCCAGAGGCGTTTCTAGATAGTTGTGCAGGAAGTGGAGATCAGACGATATGATGGTACTGCTGAGTTGAAAGGACAGAAATCAGAGCTTAAGACTACTGAGGAAGCAGGATAGCAAAAAGAAAAGAGCCCCAGAAACCTGCACAGGAATGTCCATGAGTGTCTGCCCAAATAATAACTACAAGGTGCAAGTCAAGACTCCTCAAATCTGGGGGGGGGGAGGGGGAGGAATAAAAGAAAATACTAGGGGAAGAACGACTCCCAGAGGAATGTAAGCTGAACAATTACTGGAATATGAACAAGACTAGAAAACATTATTCTGATCATCCAGAGAGAAAAGGCCTTACTCAACCCTGGTCATGAGTGAGAGGTGCCAGTAACCTTATAAATTGGGGTAATCTAGCCCAGGACTATAGACCAAAATAACACAAACAGAGATAAGAGAATAATGTTAAAGTAATAAAAGGGGAAAAAGAACCTAGCCAATTTGTCAAAATAAAATTTTATATCCAGAAAACAAAATTATTCAAAAAATGAAGACAAAGTAAAGATGTTTCAGATTAAGAAAAGCTGGATTTGTGATTAAAAAAAAAAACAAAAAAAAAAAACTGTGTTTCCAGCAGTATAAAAGAAAATTCTTCAGGATGAAAGTAAATGATTGAATGACAGGCAAGGCACAGTGAGTGACTCATGCTTGCAATCCCAGTTGCTGGGAGGTAGAGATTGGGAGGATTTCAGGTCAAGGCCAGCCCAGGCAAAAAGCTAGTGGGAATCTCATCTCAACAAACAAGCAGGGTATGGTGGCTTTGTGCCTATAATCCCAACTACATGGAGGCATAGGCAGGAGGAACTGTGGTCTGAGGTTGGCCATAGGGAAAAACACAACACACTACGGTAGGAAACACAGGGCCCTGAATTCAAACCCCAATGCCACCAAAAATAAGTAAAAAAGAACAACTGAAAATAAATGGTCTAAGCTTTCACCTAAAAAAAACTTTAAAAAAGTCAGAGCAAATTCCACTCAAAATGAGCAAAGGAAAAGAAAATCAGTGAAATACCAAACGCAGAGTAAAGAAACAATGCAAAGACAATGCTGGATGGAAATTTAATGCAGTGTCTTCGGTGTACCTACACTTTGCAACCTTTCATGTGAGGTCAGGTGCAGAATTTTCTGCTTGTGGTGTCACACTGGTGCTCAAAAATGTTCAGATTTCAGAGCATTTTGGATTTTAGATTTTGAGATTAGGGACGTCCTCCCCTACAAAGCAGCCAAGGTCAGAGATGAAGGTGGCTTACACAAGGGTAACAAGGGAGCTTCCTTCTAGCAGATTTGGGTATTAGTTAATTTCACTTTGTAATTTTTGACTATTTGTTTATTGTTTCTTTCTTCGAAGATTTTCTTCACAGGAGCAGGGATTCTATCCGCTTCACTAACCACTGTTCTCAAACCCAGCAGATAATAGGAATATATTCTCCACAGAATGTGATATGATAGGGAAATTAGGTAGGGACTGTCCAGTGAGAAGAGCCATTCTTTTAAAAATAGCAGATGTGAAAGGCAACAAAGATAGCAACTGAGGTCTATTATCATTTAGTGTATGTAGACTACAGCCTTCCTTATTAGCATTAGAACGCAGCTACTGCCTGTGACTTTACAGAAGTACAAATGGTGCACTAGATGCTCTCGTGCAGTAGGTACCCAACTCAGGAAATGAGAAACAGGTCTCAAAAGGTCTAAAGAAATGTGATTTTAAAAAAGCTCATCTGTGATGAGTTATGATGGTTTTGGCTTCATCCCATGATTTCTGCTGCTGACAACGTGAAAGACAGCCATCACCAACTTCACCCCTTTTCCAGCTCTGGTGCCCCCCAGAAGACACTCTCACACTCACAGATGCAGTACCCTTCAGGTTGACTCAGTGTAACGCTGCTTATGAGCGTTTTTCTTTTTTTAGATAGGAATAATATAATATTTAGGAGATGCTTTAGAAGAAGCTGTTAAATAAAAGTCAGATATTATATATGCATTCAGGTGATTAGAACTGTATTTACAGACATGTTTGTCAAAAATAAAATCTGGAATCTCAGTACTACCAGTATTTCTGGCAGGGCAAGAACACATTTAGTGCCCTATTAAATCAAAGGATGTCTGCTGCAAACAGAGGCACTGTACCAGCTAGTGCTAACACAGACTGATGCCCATGTTCGATCATACTGAGTCCCACACTGAGCTCCCTGAAATTTATAATACAGAATGGAAATGGTGTATACATTGCAACGTCCCACCCCCTTAAGGCAATAGCTCACCAGGTAGAAATATAAGTCACTGAGCATTTTTAAAACCCATACTTAAAGCATTTTCTGGGGCTAAAGACTCACTTAAACAGAATATATATAAAATGGAACTTGTTAAATATCATGTAAGACACTTGACAGAAGTTATTTTTTATTATCAGCTGAGACCATGGGAATCAGAAGAAGGGATGCATGCCTTTTTGTGTGAAGTAGGGCAAAAGAAATTACCACAGAAATAAAATTAAAAGCAGACAATATAATCCAAGTCAAAATTCAAAGTTGGATAAAAATTTTCTATTCCCCACACTTTATTTTTCAAAATAAAATTGGGGAATATATTTGGATTCACTGAAATCTGTCATCCAATGACAAACTATGCCTCTTTATTGGCTCAGTACTGATATGTTTATGGATGCATATTATCAAGAGAAATATTTATTTTTCAAGCCAAAAGATTGGAAGTAAAATTAAATTCGGTCAATAATTAGCCATGTCAATCATGTAATTCAGATCATTTCACTTTCATCCCCCAAAGAGCTCCTCTTACACCCAGCTCAGAACTAAGATAGTTTACAAACCACTCTCCTGTTTTGCAAATTGTGACATCTTGTGTTAAAACTAAGGTATTTATATAATTCTATCTAGTTTAAAAGTAGCACATTTTGAGGCCAGCTGAGGCACAAAGTTAGCAAGATCCTGGCTCAGAAAAAAAAAAAAAAAAAAAAAAAACCACAACAAAAAGCCAGGCAGCCTAGTAGTGGTACACTCCTGTGGTCCCAGCAACTCAGGGAATGAGACGGGAGGGTTGCAATACAAGGCTAGTTAGCACAAGACCCTGTCTAAAAACAAAGCTGAACGCAAAAGGGCTGAGAGCACGCCTCAAGTGGGAGAGCACCTACCGAGTATGAATGAGGCTCTGCTTCAACCCTCTACAGGTAGGACAGATTTTTAGATAGATAGATGGATAGATAGTAGATAGACAGACAGATAGACAGACAGACAGACAGACAGATAGATAGATAGAAAGAAAGTGGCCTAAAGAACGTGAGCCATTAGTTGACTTTGATTTTGTGCATGTACAAGAGACAGGGTTAACAAGTCCATAAAGAAAGTCCTTGTCACTTAGTGCTCTAACTGTTGACTGAGGACATCATGCTATTTGGTAATCTTTTCACAGGCTGATCATCATGTCTTTTAGGGTGTGTATCTTCAGTAATACCTAATCCAGAAGGCTTTTTTCATTATTTATATAAAAAATCCTATTTCTTTATGCAAACTAATAATCCCCCTTTATGACCCTAAAAGGGGGATTAGAAAAAAAGCAGCCAGTAGCCCTGAGCACACCCTTGTTCACCTGGTGTGCTGACCACAAGAGGTGGCATGAGTCACTCCTGGTTTCACTTTCTACATGTGCTTGGCACATCACAGCCTCCCACAGCCTCCTGCTCCTTGTCCTCCAAAATGGGGAGAAAGGCCCCAACACCTCAAGGCTGTTGGCAGTCTAAAGAAAAGCTGTGCATAAATGTCTACCTACATGCTTGATCAACACTAGTCTTCTCCTCTTGCAGGATACGAGCTTCTTTGAATCACTACAGAAAAAATGAAAGTAAGAAAATGTTTCACCCAGAAGCAAGGTACGTACACACACACACACACACACACACACACACACACACACTCTCTCTCTCTCTCTCAGGGATCTCTGCCTCTTTTCTCACCCTTCCTTCTTCCTGCTCGCCTCAGAAAACCTGTACCCACTTCTCTGTGTGTTTTAAAAGTCCCTTTGCAGGCTCCTTGTTCACACCTGTGCCGTCAAGTGCCTTTCTCTGCAGGCTTCCTGCAGAAGCAGTGGAACCAGAATCAGTCCCTACCTTTTCTAAAGAGCACAGAAGTGAATTAGTGAAAAACAATGCTAAGCAGAGTAAGGATGAGTGCCACTGTATGGAGCCCCATGCATGGGTTAAGTGCCCCCACGTGCCAGGCACTGGCCCTCCTATGTGGAGAACAGAAGATTGAGTCCAGAGAGGAAATAGGGTTTGTAAACTCCAGTGTAGATAGGGACCAATGAGATGAATGCTGTGAGTGAAGCAGAGTGTCCTCTCCCATAAGAGGTCTTCTGTTATTTCTCACAGTCCACAGAAAATATAAAAAACAAGGACCCAATACATACTTGCTGAGTAAGTGAATTCCATTTTATTGGAAAGGCAAGTTTCTTGAAGTCAAGACCCAGCTGAAAAAAAGAACTTAATAAATGTCTGAATGAATGAATAAACAAAGAGGTGAGTGACAAACCAAACTCACATCTAATATTCTGCAGGCATATGGACCAATATGAAAGCAACTGCTTTACTGTTTAGAAACCAGAAACACGGCTCAAGTAACTTATTCAAGAATGCACAATAAATGGAAAGTAATAGAGTTACAAGTTACAACTCCAACCGAGCCCCAGACTTCATTTTGCTGTGTTCCTTCATGTTCCTACGTCTGACAAGTCAGAGCTCATCTGTCTTCCCTTGCTTGGCTGAAATACTTTCACCAACAAAGTTTCAAGTTAATAAACTCTGGGTTTATTTTGAGAGGATATTTCACAGAAGTCTCAGGTGCATTTACCTTGCTTGTATGATATGTAAAAAATAAGCAGACAGGAGAGAGATTACCATCTATACTTTCAAATGGACCCAGAAGCAGCCTTGCAGCCAATGGAGGGACAGACAGCATGAGCTGTCAGTGCGTTAGCCCTCAGTGCTGCTCACCAACCAGCCAGAAGCAGCTTTCAGACGGTCACATTAGGCACAGATGCACTGACACACAAGAGTCATCCCACTGTGGGACTTATTTACAAGAACAAAAACCATGGGGCAAACAACAGACCTGGAATGGACCAGAACAGCAAGTCATCGTGCAGTTGCATTGTGCAAAGTGTTACTCCAGCCTTGCTCACACACAGGCACACTCTGCCATGCACTCAGCCATACCATCTCACTCTCCTTTGGCTGCCATCTTGGAGGGGTGGACAGGTGTTGCATTTGTTGAAACTGGCAGAATCTTTCCTACTGTCATACAGGTGGAAAGGAGACCATCACAGCAGTCAGGAACTGGGCATGAAGGAGAGACTATCAGGTGCAAGTTTTGCTTTTGTGACTCACTAGCCATGTCCCTACAGACATCACTAACCCTCCCTAAGCCTCAGTTATCCAGCTCTACAAAATCTGCTTACTACTTAAATGACTGCAGAAGATACTGCAGAGAAGACTACATACACTAGTGCCTGCACACGAGAGCTTAATACATACTAGCTATTATTATATTACTACCTAATACACTATTCTTAACTTTAAAAATAATCACTGCCCCAAAATAACTAATACATTGTCCTCATCCCAAATTTAGTTTAGTAATTTCCAACTAAGCCTTTGCTTCAAAGTAGAAACAACTCCACAGGCAGATGTTAAGAGTCAGTTTTTCTAGGTACAGCTAGTAAAATCATTAAAAGACTTTCCCTTTGATTTTATTTCTGATTAAAAGAATATAAAATTTGGGAGCTCAGTGGCTCATACCTGTAATCTCAGCTACTCAGGAGGCAGAGATCAGAGGACTGAAGTTGGAGGCCAGTTCAGAAAGAGAGTGAGTGAGAACACCATCTCAATCAATAAGCAGGGCATGGTAGCTTGCACCTACGAGCCCAGCGACATGGGTGGCCATAGCAGGAGGATCACAGGGTGAGGCTGGCCCTGAACAAAAATGCTAGACCATTTCTGAAAAATAACTAAATGCAAAAGAGGTTTAGGGGTGTGGCTCAAGTAGTAGAGTGCCTGCCTAGCAACTGCCAGACCCTGAGTTCAAACCACAGTACCACAATGAATAAGTGCATATGATTGTAAATAAACAAGCTCAATTAAAGACTTTCCCTTTGATTCTGCTTCTGATTAAAACAATGTATAACATGCAGACTGGGCTCTGTGGCTCATACCAGTAATCCCAGCTACTTGGGAAGCAGATTGGTAGGATCAAGGTTTGAGAACAGCCTGTACAAAAAAAGTTATCAAGTTCACATCCTAACCAATAAGCTGGGTATGGTGGTACATGCCTATAATCCCAGAAATACAGGAGACATAGGTTGAAGAATCATTGTCTGAGGCTGGCCTTGAGCAAAAATGAGACCCCATGAAAAAGTAACTAAATCTAGAAGAGACAGAGTGCCTGCCTTGTAAGGCCCTGCCTAATAAGTGTAAGTACCACCAAAAATAAATAAATTACAATTTGCTATTGTAGAGTGCTACAGAAATATCAGATATATGACTGTATAGTATTTAAATAAAATCAGCAACAGGAGTGAGAATGTAAAAAATACAAACAGGCATATATTATAGGTTCAACCACATATTTTTCTAACAAATTACAATCTAATAAAAAATAATTGTTTAATCTATTTCCTTATATTGCCTCATTGTCTGAAAAATAAAATAAAACAGCAAGTGCACTTGCAGTGTCTACTAATCACAGGAACTAGCCCAAGACAGACATCAGCCACACAGTGAGCACCACTGTACCACATGGGATTCACCTCCCAGGGAGCTTTGGCTTAGTGGGGTGGGGACGAAGCAGGGATCTGTGCTCTGCAAAAACTACCTAGCATTCTCTTTCTCTTTTTTTCTCTCTCTCCCCTCCCTCCCTTCTCCTTCCTTCCTTCCTCCCTCTCTCCCTTTCTTTCTTCTTTGTAGGGGTCCCACTATGTAGGGCAGGCTGACCTTGACCTCATGAGCCTCCTGTCTCTGCTCCCTCCCAAGTGCTGGATTATAGGTGTGCACCACCATGCTTAGCTAAAAAGCTCTTCTTTATCTTGTAATTTTTTCCTCCTTGAAGCAAGACCAGACTACTTGTAAATCAATAAAGAGAAGGGGCTCAGTTACTCCCCAGTCTTGAAAAAATCATAAAATAATTCCTCTGGCCTCCTCACCCCAATACCAAAGCTACAGTAGATGGGAAAAGTGGAAGGGAAGCCTGGTATTTATTCCATGAACTTGTGTGACTGCTTGTCCTTTAGATTAGCACTTCCCACCAGAACTCTGCAACTGCCCCTAAGCCACCACTAGCCACATAGGGCTGTGGACATCTCTGCCATGGCCTCTGTACACAGCCTAGCTCTAGTCAGAAATCAAGCCCTGCTCACAGCCTTCCCAACACCTGGCTCTCCCTGGTCCCCATTTCCCTGAGCATAGTCTATAGGGTATAGCAGAGAACATGGGAAAATGCCCCCGCCAACGGGGGACTACATTTTCATTTCTAATAGCTGGCCTCTTCAATCCCCCCAGACCCATTAGAGGTCTCAAAGCTGTGTCAATAACTCCAGGGTTTTTTTTTTTTTTTAATTATGGTATTTTGGTGCACCAAAGCAAATGATCGCTGTTTGAGAAAATAACACAGTTGAAAAGATTGAAGAAATGACAGGATAGAGAGGGGGCATGAGAGAAGTTAAGTGACCCCATGAACCTTTAGAAGTTGTGTATGAGGGAGGCAAAGTGCCCAACCAGGGTTGTAGAAGTCCACACAGAGAGCTGAGATTCAGCGTTGAGGCACAGGATTGAAGAATTCCCAGCAAGAACACCTGTAACAGTTCTAATTGGAGATGGGAACAGAAGAGATCAAAGCTCATGACTGGAAAAGGCATTTTCAAGTAGCTGTAACAAATGCTTTATCTACTTGGCAAAAGTTTCTAGGGAAAAAGAATTAGGCAATGACAAAATAAGAGTGACACTTTGATAAAAGTTATCAATGACCCAATCAGAACCCAGAAGAAAGCAGCCAGATGCGGTGGTTCACACCTGTAAGTCCAGCACTTACAGAGGCAGAGGCAGGAGAACGAGGAGTTTGAGGACAGCCTGGGCTACCTCGTGAGAGCTGTCCAAAAAAAACAAACGAAAAAAACCAGGAAGCTTACCCAACTAGAAAATGAGGCACCATAAATAAGACATTACCTCTACATAACTAATAATCTCACAATCTTCCCACCACACCATGCAGACAGTGGCCTGGTCACCTCCCATCACAATCAGGACAGCTCAAATCCAGAACTGCTAGATTCAAACCAATGACCACTGGCCCTAAAACTATTAGAACTGGATGCCAGGGTAGAGAGCGTTGTTTGCCAAGAGGAAGAAAGAGGTTGTTCAGAGCTGCTGCGCTGGGATAATCACTATTAATTAAACCCAGAAATAAGATCATCCACCAGCAACCTTACCTAGTTCTGGGGGCAGAACGGTCAGGCGGTTCCCCTGAATGTGGAGCTCTTTAAGCTGGGTCAGCTCCCCAATTTCCTTAGGCAGCGAGATCAGGTCGTTATCCCTGAGGCTGAGCTAAATATAAGAAAACAAGGAATTGTCAAAACAATTTCTCATAAAGAGGTTCTCAACAGAGTCTTTCGTCCTCTTCCCTGCCCTCTCTTTCTCTAAGGCTCCAGCTTTTCAATTTATTTACAAGCGTCTCTGGCTAAACAAGAAACAGTACCAGGAGTAGCAGTTCATTCTTGCAAAACAAAACTTACCCCTGCTCAAAATTGACTTGACTCTACTCCTACAAGGGCTGCAGAAGTGAATTGATTTTCTAGGAATTTAGATAAATTACTTACTATCTGCAACTTTGTGAGCTTCCCAATATCTGAAGGCAGGATTTCAAAATCGTTGTCACTTAGATAGAGTGCACGCAGGGTGGCTGCAAATTAAACAGCAATATATAAACAGGGTGGCATGGAACCCAACCATTTGAGGTCTGATCAATACAAGGGAGTCAGCTTTGATTAATAACCCCAGCTTGGTGAAAAGCCTGTGACATACCTAGGGCTCGCTATAATAACAAGCAGGTCAAACTTAGATTTACTGGCTGATTGTGTGGCTGGTGTGTCCAGGAAAACATCTATATCCAAGAGGACTGACACAATTAACAACAGTGGGCGCCACCAGTCATTTGTGGTGCAGAGTTTCAATGCATTTTCAGAAAAGATAAGCTATTTTTTCTATATTACTTCTGGTCCACGTTCATCGCTCCATTTGCATCCAAAGTAAAAAGGGCAGGAACACTGACATCAATACCTACTTGTGCTTCCTAAACATAACTATCTCAGGATAGAACTTTCTTATGTAAACAGAACAATGCCCAAAATAAAAATGTGAGGGAGCTTCTGGTGATGGGATCCATCATCACAGTCTGTCACTTCCATAATCAAACCAATTACTGTTAATTGCTTCTAGAGCCTTAATGACAAAAAATCATGAGCCAAAGGGGCTAAAATGATGACATGGAGTTAAGAGAGTGAAACCAAAATTAAATAGAATACCAGGCATCATTCTGTCTCACATTGTGAGGGTCTAATTCCAAATTACTAAAGGCTAAAATCCTACAATATCTATCCTCAACAAAAAAAAAAAGGAGAAAACAGTGGTGGGTACATGGCTCAAGTTCTAGAACAGTTGTCAAGTAAGCCAAGGCCCTGATTCAATCCCCCTGCCAAAAAGTCTAAAAAGAGAAGTATCACTATACATTCATAAATATGTATATGTATTTTTAATTTGTTTACAAGTATTTAATTATATTACAATGTCTTAAAATTTGACAGAACTGTGGGCTAATATGTGGAACAAAAAGTTTCCTTCACGGCCCAAGAAAATATTTTAGAGCAGTTCCATGTGTTTAGGAAAGTGTGTGAGAGGCAGTATGTGCAGGTTAAAAAGTGAAATTATGGGTTAGCTCAGAAAATTCAGAATTTCTGTGTCGCACAGATTGTCACTGTTTGAAGAATACTCATTCAAAAAATGCAACCTTTTTCTAGACCTTTTGTGAGTTTTCAGAAAAATTGGTTTTTCCAGTTTTTACGAGTATCTGCAGCAAGAAATTTCCTTGCATATGAAAAGATATTCATTTCTGACTAACAGTTTTTTAATGTTTGACTGTATACAGGACAAATCAGACTTTGTGAATAAGAGTGCCTTGTTAAAGACTTAAAACAAGAATGAATCTGGCTGGAAATTTTAAAAATTCGGTTAGCAGTTTATTAGTGGCGAAATTTATAAGTAACTATCTGGAATATCTTTCAGTCAAATATCCTACAAAGAATTAACAGCATTATGGGAGAACTTTTTCTTTTATTTTTCTTTCTTTTTTTGTCACACTCTTAAAAATGAAAGTCAAGTTTCTTAGCTTAATGTGAGATTTTATCTCATTTAGGTACAAAGTCTCTCTTAGAAAGTTAGTATGACATTGCTGAGTCCACTTCTGCCCAGTGGTGTCAGATAACTATATATCAAATATAAATACTGCTGAGCTAGGAGGGAATATTCAAAAGGAATCTGTGAAGAAAAAATATATATGCCTAATAATTTCTTTTAAGAGTTTAGACCCTAGCAAATAAATTTCACTCTTAGAACTGAAAGAACCATGTTAAGGAGATTTATAGAACTAAGTTTCTTACTAAGGTAGAAGAAGTTGCCAGGAAGGGAGTGTTCGTTCAAGTTGTTGTAAGTCAAGTCCAAGACCTCCAGAGCGGGGAGTGAGCCAAATCCCCGAGGCAGGGTGCTCAGGCGGTTCATGCTGGTGGGTGGAGGAGGAGAGGAATACAAGTTATCACACAAAACCTGCATTTACACAGAACACTGAGTCATTACACTAAATACCCTGTTTGACAGGGCTGTGACTCTACATCCATTTTCTTAGATTTTTTAAATTTTATTTCCTCCACAAGCAAAAATTATACATAAAGGTGTACAGCATGTTTTCACAGACATATACACACTGTAGAAAGCCAAATCAAGCTCTCCAACATGCATTATCTCACTTATTTTTTATAGTGAGAATACTAAAAAACTACTCTCTCAGCAATTTTCAAATACACCACATATTGGTATTAACTGTACTCAACATGGTGTACTACAGACCTCTTGAAGTTGCTCCTGTCTAACTGAAATCTTGTGTTCCTTGACTGACATCTCCCCAGGACCCTACCCATCTCGCCTTGGGTAGCCGCCCTTTTACTCTACTTCTATGAGTTCCTCATTTTACACCCCACATTTAAGTGAGATCATACAACATTTCTCTTACTCAGTCCAATAATTTTAGTCAGAATCTACGTTTGTGAAACTTTTAAAAAATGTTTAGTTGTCATGTTTTCCAACGGTGACATTCAATTACTGTTTTAAGTTTAAACTATGACCAAGCATCTATCTGACTAGACCAAACTTTCTTATGAATGTAGAGGTAATACTTCAATAGCTGTGTGCCAAGCATCGTAATTCTTGGACTTTATGCCTTATTTCATTTATTCCCTTTAACTTTCTGTTCTGCAACTGCTAATATTCAAAATTATCGTGGTTGCTGGGAGCTGGTGGGAGTGAGGAATCAGGAGTCATTTACAGGGTATGGAGGTTCAGGTTTGCATGATGAGAAACTTCTGTAGATTTTTTACACAATAATGTGAAAATACCTACCACAACTGAATTGTATATTATAAAATGGTTAAGATGGCAAATTCCATCATACACACACACCCCTCTCCAATGAAACCTACAAGAAATTTTGTTTTTATTACTTTCTTTTATCTTCTTCTTCAAGACCCTTATTTTTCTTTATGCAGTTCCCTTACAGCATTCTTAAAAAACAATTCAAGAAAAAGTTGCCAGGCTCACACCTGTAATCTCAGCTACTCGAGAGGCAGAGATCAGGAGGATTACAGTTCAAAGCCAGCCCTGGCAAACTAGTTTGTGAGACCCTAGCTCAAAAAAAAAGAAAAAAAAAATCACAAAAAAGGGCTGGCAGAGTGGCTCAAGTAGTAAGAATGCCTGCCTAGCAAGTGTGAGGACCTGAGTTCAAACCCTAATACTACCAAAAAAAAAAAAGTTTATATAAGTTAACAGATATTGAAAGGTGGAATTGTATCAAAATAGATACAATTCTGACTATCTTTACTGATCAGACCTCACGAGAAATGACTTCTAGTAGAAAGGAAATGAAAAGAGAAAAGTGTACTTCTCTCAGCCTCCCTGAGTACCGATAATGACTAGTACTCCTGTGAATTTACAATTGGTGAAGCATGGTTATGTCAAGTACTTCACGTGGCTCACTAATTACCAAGTGTTCATGAGATGAACGCTAGCAACGAGCTAGGCTGAAAGTCCAGAGTGGCTCAGTATTTAGTGATGTTATCCCAGAAATTATGACTGAACCAACCTGGAACCGATGTGGCTTGACATGTCTCAGAAAATAGCTCTATACGATGAACCATGTCTGGAGATTCCAAGATGGCAGCTAGAGGGAGGAAGCAGAAAGCGTGCCTCCTAAAGTAAAATCTTGGAAAGATGCTGGAGACACACCTTGCAGGAAAAACCACCGAGAAGAGGGAAAACTCTGACTCCTCCACACCTCCAGGCCACGCATAGCATCTCCACTTCACGTTAAATGGAGAAACCAGGAGGGCTCCCGTGCCGCCGCCAGAAGCCAGCACCCAGACCGCTTGGGAAGACGTGGACCACAAGGTGAGCTAAGTGGGACACAGTACTCCCACAGACAACCCTGGGGCAGATCAGCACAGCCCCCTGGACAGACCAACCCCCACACAGAGGGAAAAAAGGAAAAAAAACTTAATGAGCAATAACAACAAAAAAGACATGTAGCAAAGAGGGTGAGGTGCCCTGAGCGGTGAAGAAAGGGGGAGAGGAAATCCCTCACGGAACTGTAAATAAACAAGCCAGCTGCAGAAGGCAGGAGCAGCGGCATCACCCAGTAACCAGGAGCAGGAAAACTTGTAAAAGTGGGGTTGGGAAGAAAACTCCACAGGAGAGGGGGGAAGGCCCACTTCCCACATGAACTGTAAATAAACACGCAGGCCTGACAACGCGGGGGCAGTGTCACCTTTCCCAGTGCTTGGAAAGGGGAAAGCTTGTAGCAGAGGCTCATGCACAGGAGAACTCTGAGTAAACAAAGCCTGCAGGGCCAGGTGAGTGCTAAGCTCACTCCTGAGATCTGCATAAATAACGCCTCCAGCAACAGCAGGCTGACAGCAGTGGGCAGTTAAGCCACAGCCTCAGATACCATTCTCAGAACTGTCTCCAGGCTCTTTGCTTTTTTTCTCCCTACCTTTGATGAGACAACAACCGAACTACACCTGCAAGCTGAAAAACTTACTGAAACTGCATTGCATTTGAACTTGGGACACTTTGTGGGTTTTTTTTTTGTTTGTTTTGGTTTGGTTTGATTTATTTCCCCTTTGATGAGACAACAGTACTACTTCTGAGACACCATCTCCAGGATTGCAGGCTGAGGGACTGACACCAAAATTATTAAGACTGAAACTTTATTGTATTTGACTTGGAGATTTTTTTATTTTTTACTTTTATTTTTTAATTTATTTTTATTTTATTTTTTTCTCAATCCTCTGTCTCTCTAATGCCTGTTCACCTTACTGTTCATTAGTACACTATCTCTCCCTGTTTATATCTTTGAAACTTTTTCTTTCTTTGTTTTGTTTTGTTTTTGTTAATTCACTTGTTTTCCCTCTTTCATTAACTTCTTTCCTTTCCCTCTCCTCTCACCCTTCCATTCTAAATACCACCATTATTATTATCACAAGCTAGAAAATACTTAATTGCACACAGTACAGGGACAATAACAACACCAAGGGCAATTACAGGAAGACAGAAAAAACAGGGAAACCAGTTTCCCCACAGCAAAAAATTAGTACAGGGACCAGAGGGAAATGAAGAAAACAGATACTCAGATCCAGACTCCATCAAAAGGAAGATAAACTATGCCAAAGGACCCAATGAAGCCCACAAGAAAAATCTAAAAGAAGAAATACTACAGGTACTCAATGAGAATTTTATATAGATGATACTGGATATGGTCAACCAAAATGTACAGGAGACACTCAAGAAATTCCAAGACAACAAAAATACAGAATTTGAAAAAGCACAAAAAAAAAAAATAAAAGAAACCATAGAATCACTGTATAAACACCAAAGTGAAACAGAGAAAACAATTAATAAAGAGATAAATGAACTCAGGACAAAAATAGACAACATTAAAGAGGAAACAACCCAGGATATGGAAAATCTCAGAAAAAAAACAACAAAACAGAATTGCAAAGCAAAACGGAAGGCCAATCCAGCAGAATAGAACAAACAGAAGACAGAGTCTCAGAACTCAAAGATGAAATGGTAATTAAAGGAAAAACCAAAGAACTATTAATTAAACAACTCAAGACCTGTGAAAAGAAAATGCAAGAACTCACCAACTCCATCAAAAGACCAAATTCGAGAATCATGGGCATCAAAGAAGGAGAAGAGGTGCAAGCAAAGGGAATGTGTAATATATTCAGCAAAATAATAACAGAAAATTTCCCAAATCTAGAGAAAGATATTCCCATACAGATGCAAGAGGCCTCTAGAACACCAACAGACCAGACCAAAATAGAACTACCCCACGACGTATCATCATTAAAACAACAAGTTCAGAAACTAGGGAAAGAATATTGAAAGCTGTAAGAGAGAAAAAACAAATAACATACAAAGATAAACCCATCAAAATCACAGGAGACTTCTCAACAGAAACATTAAAAGCAAGAAGAACGTGGGGAGAGATCTTCTGGGCACTGAATGAAAATAACTTCAACCCCAGGATACTCTACCCAGCAAAACTATCATTCAAAATAGATGGAGCAATAAAAGTCTTCCATGATAAGCAGAAACTAAAACAATATGTGACCACAAAGTCATCACTACAAAAGATTCTTCAAGGGATTCTGCACACAGAAAGTGAAACCCAACATAACCATGAAAGGGCAGGCAGCACCAAACTACAAGAAAAGAAAAAGCAAGAAAGTAGAGAGTAACCTCAACTTAGGTACACACAATCAAACCTTCAAACAACTAAGACAACTAAATGACTGGAATCATCACATACCTGTAAGAACTAACACTTAATGTTAACGGACTTAATTCACCCATCAAAAGGCACCCCTTGACGAAATGGATTAAAAAGGAAGATCCAACAATTTGCTGCTTACAGGACACCCACCTCACCGACAGAAATAAGCATAGGCTTGGGATGAAAGGCTGGAACAAGATTTACCAAGCCACTGGCCCCTGAAAACAGGCAGGAGTAGCAATACTTATCTCTGACAAAGTAGACTTCAAACCTACATTGATTAAATGAGATAAAGAAGGACATTCCATACTATTAAAAGGGGAAATAGACCAAAAGGAAATAATAATTATCAACCTGTATGCACCCAATGTCAACGCACCCAATTTCATCAAACATACCCTGAAACACCTAAAAGCATATATTAACTCCAACACAGTGGTTGTAGGAGACTTTAACACCCCACTATCATCAATAGATAGGTCATCCAAACAAAAAAATCAATAAAGAAATCCTAGAACTAAAATATACCATAAATCAAATGGACCCAGTTGATGTCTACAGAACATTTCATCCAACTTCTATACAATATACATTCTTCTCAGCAGCCCATGGAACCTTCTCCAAAATAGATCGTATCCTAGGGCACAAAGCAAGCCTCAGCAAATATAAGAAAATAGAAATTATACCGTGCATACTATCTGATCACAATGCAATAACCAGAACTCAACAACAAAAGTAAAGACAAAAACCATGCAAACAGTTGGAAACTGAGTAACTCAGTACTTAATAAACAATGGGTCATTGATGAAATAAAAGAGGAAATTAAAAAGTTCCTGGAAGTCAATGAAAATGAAAACACAACCCACCGGAACCTACGGGACACAGCAAAGGCAGTCCTGACAGGAAAGTTTATAGCCATGAGTGTATATATAAAAAAGACTGAAAGATCCCAAATCAATGACCTAATGATACATCTCAAACTCCTAGAAAAACAAGAACAAGCAAATCAGAAAACAAATAGAAGGAGAGAAATAATAAAAATAAGAGCTGAAATCAATGAAATAGAAACCAAAAAAACCATACAAAGAATTAATGAAACAAAAAGTTGGTTCTTTGAAAAAATAAACAAGATCGACAGACCTCTGGCAAACCTGACTAAAATGAGGAGAGAAAAAAATCCAAATTAGTAGAATCAGGAATGCAAAAGGGGAAATAACAACAAACACCATGGAAGTCCTGGAAATCATCAGAGACAACTTCGAGAACCTATATTCAAATGAATTTGAAAACCATAAAGAAATGGACAGATTTCTAGATACATATTATCATCCAAAACTGAACCAAGAGGACATTAATCACCTGAATAGATCTATAACACAAAATGAAATTGAAGCAGCAATCAAGAGTCTCCCCAAAAAGAAAAGTCCAGGACCTGAATTCTAGCAGACCCTTAAAGAAGAACTGATACCAACCCTCCTTAAACTGTTCCACGAAATAGAAAGGGAAGGAAAACTGCCAAACACATTTTATGAAGCCAGTAGTACACTTATCCCAAAACCAGGCAAAGACACCTCCAAAAAGGAGAACTATAGGCCAATCTCCTTAATGAACACTGATGCAAAAATCCTCAACAAAATAATGGCAAACCGAATTCAACAACACATCAAAGAGATTATTCACCACGACCAAGTAGGCTTCATCCCAGGAACGCAGGGGTGGTTCGACATACGAAAATCAATAAATGTAATAAACCACATTAACAGAAGCAAAGACAAAAACCACTTGATCATCTCAATAGATGCAGAAAAAGCCTTTGATAAGATCCAACACCATTTCATGATAAAAGCTCTAAGAAAACTAGGAATAGAAGGAAAGTACCTCAACATTATAAAAGCTATCTATGACAAACCTACAGCCAGCATTATACTTAACGGAGAAAAACGGAAACCATTCCCTCTAAAATCAGGAACTAGAAAAGGATGCCCACTATCTCCAGTCCTATTCAACATAGTACTGGAATTCCTAGCCAGAGCAATTAGGCAAGAAGAAGGAATAAAAGGAATACAAATAGGTAAAGAAACTGTCAAAATATCCCTATTTGCAGATGACATGATTCTATACCTTAAAGACCCAAAAACCTCTACTCAGAAACTCCTAGACACCATCAAAAGCTATAGCAAGGTAGCAGGATATAAAATCAACATAGAAAAATCATTAGCATTTCTACACTAACAATGAACAAACCGAGAAAGAATATATGAAAACAATTCCATTTACAAAACTCTCAAAAAAATCAAATACCTAGGTGTAAACCTTACAAAGGATTGAACGGCCTCTACAAGGAAAACTATAAACTTCTGAAGAAAGAGATTGAGGAAGACTATAGAAAGTGGAGAGATCTCCCATGCTCATGGGTTGGTAGAATCAACATAGTAAAAATGTCTATACCCCCAAAAGTAATCTACATGTTTAATGCAATTCCCATCAAAATTCCAATGACATTTATTGAAGAGATTAAAAAATCTACTGTTAAATTTATATGGAAACACAAGAGGCCACGAATAGCCAAGGCAATACTCAGTCAAAAGAACAATGCTGGAGGTATCACGATACCTGACTTCAAACTATATTACAAAGCAATACCAATAAAAACAGCATGGTACTGGCACAAAAACAGACATGAAGACCAGTGGAACAGAATAGAGGACCCAGATATGAAGCCACGCAACTATAACCAACTTGTCTTTGACAAAGGAGCTAAAAATATACGATAGAGAAAAGACAGCCTCTTCAACAAAAACTGCTGGGAAAACTGGTTAGCAGTCTGCAAAAAACTGAAACTAGATCCATGTATATCACCCTATACCAAAATTAACTCAAAATGGATCAAGGATCTTAATATCAGACCCCGAACTCTAAAGTTGATAAAGGAAAGAGTAGGAAATACTCTGGAGTTAGTAGGTATAGGTAAAAACTTTCTCAACGAAAGCCCAGCAGCACAGCAACTAAGAGATAGCATAGATAAATGGGACTTCATAAAGCTAAAAAGCTTCTGTTCATCAAAAGAAATGGTCTCTAAACTGAAGAGAACACCCACAGAGTGGGAGAAAATATTTGCCAGCTATACATCAGACAAAGGACTGATAACCAGAATATATAGGGAACTGAAAAAACTAAATTCTCCCAAAACTAATGAACCAATAAAGAAATGGGCAAGTGAACTAAACAGAACTTTCTCAAAAGAAGAAATCCAAATGGCCAAAAAACACATGAAAAAATGCTCACCATCTCTAGCAATAAAGGAAATGCAAATTAAAACCACGCTAAGATTCCACCTCACCCCTGTTAGAATAGCCATCATCAGCAATACCACCAACAACAGGTGTTGGCAAGGATGTGGGGAAAAAGGAACCCTCTTCCACTGTTGGTGGGAATGTAGACTAGTACAACCACTCTGGAAAAAAATTTGGAGGCTACTTAAAAAGCTAAACATTGATCTACTGTTTGATCCAGCAATACCACTCTTGGGGATATACCCAAAAGACTGTGACACAGGTTACTCCAGAGGCACCTGCACATCCATGTTTATTGTGGCACTATTCACAATAGCCAAGTTATGGAAAGAGCCAAGATGCCCCACCACTGTCAAATGGATTAAGAAAATGTGGTATCTATACACAATGGAATTTTATGCAACCATGAAGAAGAAGGAAATGTTATCATTTGCTGGTAAATGGATGGAATTGGAGAACATCATTCTGAGTGAGGTTAGCCTGGCCCAAAAGACCAAAAATCATATGTTCTCCCTCATATGCGGACATTAGATCAAGGGCAAACACAACAAGGGGATTGGACTTTGATCACATGATAAAGCAAGAGCACATAAGGGAGGTGTGAGGATAGGTAAGACACCTAAAAAACTAGATGTCATTTGTTGCCCTCAACGTAGAGAAACTAAAGCAGATACTTTAAAGCAACTGAGGCCAATAGGAGAAGGGGACCAAGAACTAGAGAAAAGGTGAGATCAAAAAGAATTAACCTAGAAGGTAACACCCACGCACAGGAAATTAATGTGAGTCAACTCCCTGTATAGCTATCCTTATCTCAACTAGCGAAAACCCTATTCCTTCAACAAAATTAGAGATAAGGGCAAAATAGTTTCTGCTGGGTAGGGAGGGGGTGGGGGGAAGAGGGAGGAGGCAGGGGGTGGGGGGAGTGAGGGAGGGGTTGGGGGAATGGGGGAGAAATGACCCAAACATTGTATGCACATATGAGTAAAATAAAAATTAAAAAAAAAATAAAGTAGATCATTTAAAAAAAAAAAAAGATGAACCATGTCTAAGGAACATTACAAAACTTGCTTTTGTTTATGCAGGTGCCTAAAATTCCTTCAGATCATCAGAATAAGCAGTAATACTATGTAACTTTAAAGGCAAGTTATGGTTGAGTATGCTTTGTACCATGAACACCTGTGGCCATAACGCTGCTGTGCTTTGTGGTCTCCTGAGTGTATATTTTTATGCTGACTGCTTTTTTTTTTTTGTGGTGGTGGTGGTAGTGGTACTGGGGTTTGAACTCGGGCCTTCTGTTCACAAAGCAGGCACTCTAGTGCTTAAGCCAAGAGACCAGCCCATTTTCCTGTGATTATTTTTGTGATAAGGTCTAGGTTTATGCTGGGGCTGGCCTCGGCCATGACCCTCCTATTAGCTGGGATAACAGGTGTGTGCCACCCAGCCCAGATTTCTTTCCATTGAGTTGGAGGCTCTCATGAACTCTTTTATGCCTGGGCTGGCCTGAAACCATGATATTCCCAATCTCAGTCTCATCTGCAGCTCGGATAATAGGTGCATGTCACTGTGCCCAGCTATATAGTCTCATGAACATTTTGCAAGGGCTGACTTTGAACTGATCTCAGTCTCCCAAGTACCTAGGATTACAGGTGTGAGCCACCAGTGCCCAGATGTTGAATGCCTATTCTGAGGAGTCCTCTTTACAACTTGCCTTAATAGTGTCTTATTCTTCACATATAATTCTTTATGCCATTTGAAGACAGGAATTCCTTCAGTGAAGCCCATTTTAATTCCTCTGCCAAACAACTAAAAATTTTGTTCCAACTTTGACAACTCTATCTAGGTAGTTATGTCATTAAATACAGAAAGTTTTACATAATCAATAAAGCCCTAAAAGCCAAAAGTGCAAACAACTCCAAAGAAGACAAAGAGGAAACTACCCTAAGTAAGTTTACCACTCTGTCCAAGGGGCCTCAAACCCAAATGAACAAACCTGAACTCATTATCTTCCTCCCAAACTTGTCTCCATCCATGTTTCAACGAAGTGTCATCCCTTCCCATTGCACCCATTTCTGTCCTGTCTGTTTTTTATATTATGTTCTCCCCGCTTCTCTATTGTCACTGCCCCAGTTCACTGGGACACTAAGCTAGGCATTCCTAGTGGCCTCTGACCTATAGCCCAGCTCCATCCAAGCCTCTCCACACTGATCTTTCATTAAAAACAAACAACAAACAAAAAATGACTCTGAACTTATCTCATACCCCAAACTCTACCGTGGTAAGTAGAATAAAATCAGAGCACCTTTAGCTCTGTACCATGAGCTCCATTAAGGCCGGATGGACAGCATCTAGCACAGAACCAGGTACTCAGTTGGGACTTCAGTAAGTACTCATGATGTGAGCATCAGGCACTCACAGCTGTCTGTCTAGCCTTGCCTCTCGCTTGACCACTGCTTGCCTCACACTTCATGCCAATAAATTTGCAGTAAAATAGCTCTTAAATATGTCCCTTTCTCAACCTCAGAAGCCTTCCTTCTTCTACCAAATCTGAGAAATTCCTTCTTATGCACCAAGTCTGAGTTCCAATGCTTCTCCTGTGTGAAGCCAGTCAACAACCTCACCTATAAACTAATGTGCTCTGTGACTCTCTGCTCCCACTGTGGTTTTACCAGCCCCAGCACATCTGTATTCCTGCGATGCTCATTTACAGCAGGCCCTGGTCCCATGCTTAAGGCCTACACCAGGACTTGGCCTGTGATCTCCAGTACTACCAAGGCTCATGACATAGAATAAGCACTTACACAGTCAAGAAATAAATGAATAAATAAAATAACAATGATGGCAATAATAAGTAATGCCATGTCCTACTTACCATGTACCAGGCTATGTTTCTGATTTTACATATATAATTATATGTATCTATACAGTACTTTGTGTGTATGTGTGTGTGTGTATGATTCATTTAAAAAGTGAAAAATAAACAGAATAGTTTTACCTTCTTACATACCAATTAAGCAAAGATAATAATCTTTGGCCAACACATAAATATGGGATCCTTATTATCTGCTTTACCAGATGGGGATACAGTCTCCATCAGCAATGCGGAAAAGCATCTCATTTAAAATGAAGTTGCTCCCTGTTTTCAACTCTATTTCTTCGACACATTAGGAAAAGAATGCTCATGGATCTTGCAAAGATGGTCTCAATCAGATTGACCTTCAAAATGAGTGTCTAACCAAACTCCCCAAGGAAAGAATGAACTAAAAATCACTTCATGAATGAGATGTTTTTTCATGATTGCTTCCTATTAAGTTGATAAATACCTACACAGCTTCTATCACCACTCCATGTAAATCACTACCTTAACTGGAGCATTTAGTGGCTACAATTTAGTGGATATATTACCTTGCACAGAGAATGAAGCATGAGTGGGCAGTTGCATATAATAGCTATGACAATGAAGATAGAATTCAGAAGCCATCGTTCTGGTGGCATGCATGTAGTCAGACAGAATTTATGGACCCAAACCAACTGGAGTTCCCTTGCTCAGTCACTAGCCTCAGGGGTAATCAGGAGCAAGTCACTTCACTCCACAGAAAGGCCTGTGAAATGAAGGCCCCAAAGTCTGCCTTTCCCACTCCATAAATGTGGAAGGGCTCAAATGCTGATGTGAGACTCTGGAAACTACAAGGCACATGTGAATACAAGTTATCATTATTATTCACTGCTACTTGGTTCAACAACCTCAGCTGAAACAACAGTCCTCTCTTCACCTTTGCATAAGGAAAGACACAGGATTACAACCTCAGACAACACAGAATTGCAAGAATAAATGAAGCAATGTTAGTGAATGTATCTGTCCCTCATTGAAGGAAGGTATTTTGTAAACTACTTCTACATAATACAGGAGAAAAAAAAACAGTCATATAATAACTTGTCTGAACAGTTAATGCAATGCAAATAAGTCCCTTCTTGGTCAACATAACTGAAATAAAATTTTATTGGAAACGACATACTGTAAAAAACTCTCTTATTGTGCCAACAATTAGCTTCTTAATTAGCTCTCAAATAGATATGCACTAATGGAGGCCATTGAAAGGAAATATTAAAACAATAAAACTTTTTAAAACCTAAAACATTAAAAGAAATTAGAAATTCACTTCTATGCAATAATATAAATGTCATCCCTCCCTAGCCCACACCCCACACTCCTGACTACTTCAAATTTGTTTCCTTCTCCCTCCTCCAATACTCACCCAAGGTTCAGATGTTTGAGTTTTTGAAGGCTACTGATCTGTGTGGGCAGCTCCTCGATCTGGTTATTAAAGAAGTTAAGTACCTCCAAGTTCTTCAGTTCTGCTATGTTTGGTGGCACAGCTATGGGAAGAAAAATAGTTGAGTGTGAGTTCTTTCAGATAAAATCCAGCTTGACCATCTAATTCACATATAGGTCATATTTAATTTTGTAGATTTTTCTTACATAGTAACTCACCATCAAGTTGAAGCAGAAATGCTTCTTCTTATATAATTAGGTAAAAAAAAAAACTGGCATAGTTTGTATCAGACAGACAGGGAAAAGAGAGGCAGGATGGAAGAAAGGTTAAAAAGAAACAGCCTATATGCGAATATGACAAAGTCCATGTGCTTTTAATTATCATATGCCTACTAAGTGCAATGGTTTTCTTCCTTTTGGTCTCCCTGCATCTCTACCAGAAGACAGACTGCAAACTTCAAATTCCTTCCTAAGTGAGGGGATAGTCACACTTTTTAAATCATCCCATATATGAAGAGCTGTCCTCTTTAACATTGCACTAAATCACAATTTAAGCTCAATGTTAAATGATAAAATATTCAACCTACCCGGTTTCTGATTTTGGCCTCTAGAGTAATGTATCTTGATCGATACACACACAAACATACACACACAAAGGTTACATCAGATTAGCAACTGATCAATAAACTGTTATTATAGAGAATACAGAAAGCCAATTCAGTAACATGCTATGAATAGTAGTATGCAGATCAAAGGTGAAAATAAGCCACCAGGGACCTGCAAGGGGTTTCTTCCCTATAGTCTATACCTGCAAATGCAAATCTAAAAGCCAAAGGCATCATTATCTTAAAAGTACAGTCAGCCCTCAGCACCCACAGGCTCCACATCTGTGCATTCAGTTCACCACAGGTCCAAAACACTTAGTACATCCGTACAGAACATATGCAGACTTTTTCTTGTCAGTACTTCTTAAACAGTGCAGCATATCAGCTATTTACACAGCATCCACATTGTGTTAGGTATTACACGTAACGTAGAGGGGATTTAAGATATATGGATGATGTGCACAGATTTTACACAAATATTGTGCCATTTTCTATAAGGGAGCTGAGTATCCTTGGATTTTGTTATCTGAGGAGTTTCTGAAACTAAACCCCTCCCCCCAAGAGAGTGAGGGACAACTGACCAACTCTAAATTGACAACAGAAAGATTTTCAATAGACTATAATTTACCCTTCTGCCATTCAGTCTCTTTACAGACATCTGTATGTGCCATGTGACGTGCCTCATGTCAACTCTGATACCAAGATTACTCAGGTAATGAAAAGCATTCACACAGGACTGGAGTCCAGCATAGGTGGAGTATGCCTCATATCAGCATGTTTTACTTCTTGTCCCACCAGCTCCCTCCTTTCCTTTTGTCCCAGAAAGTAGGAAAGCCATCCTGTCTGTCTGCTTGCCTGCCGCCTGTCAAGCCTAAGCACAGAACCTGTACCATTATATGAAACAGAACAAAGAAACCTCTTGCAACTGTTTTACGTGGGGCAGGGGGAGGCTAAGGGAAAGAGATGGTGGGAGTGATCTGTCCAATGCATAATATAAGCTTATTTGGAATTGTCACTATGAATATAAAAATTTAAAATTAAAAAAAGGAACCCCCAATGTATAATATATCCAATGTATAATATAAGCTTTTTGGAATTGTCACTACGAATGTAAAAAATTAAAATTAAAAAAAGGAACCCCCACAAAGATGGGCACAAAATTCCAAACACATGTCTAAAATATTTAAGGAGTTGATTATTCCCAGAGGGACAAGGTAAAGAGGACAAGAACACTATTCATTACAGTTTTTTATTTTTATTATAAGTTAATTAAATTTTTTTTCACTTTTATTAGCATATATTTATTGTATGGGGGGAATTCATTGTGCCAACTCCCAATAGCCTTACATTGTACATTGGTTAAATCACTCCCACCATCTCCCCCCACAACCCCCTCCCCTCCCCACTTAAAGCAACTGCAAGAGGTTTCATCATTCTATTTCTTGTATGTATATGAAGCCCATCAACCATATTCCATCACCTTCATCTCCTTTGTTGATTTTCAGTACTGAGAAATATCTCAGGTATTGATGACTTGATTTCTTTTATAGGGAAGGCTTAGTAAAAGATAAAGGAAATACCTTCATTGGAAGGAAGGACTGTTAAGAACATGAATCCATCTAGACTAAGATCCATAGCTAGAAACAGTGGTCCAGAGTTTTGGCTTGTATTAGTTTCTAAAGTGGCTAAAGATAAAAGAATTGATCTTAATGGAGTAATCTAGGAAGCTGGGAATTACCTCCAGAACTACTCTTGGCTACTAACACAAATGCATATAAAACTGACTTATACCATGTAGCTGCAAAATCACACTTAAGATATGTATACTTTTATGCAAATGAATGGTATTCACTTTACACAAATGATTTTCAAGAAAATCAAGGATCAGGCATGATGGTGCACACCAGTAATCACACCAATTTGGAAGGCAGATGCGAGATCACAGTTCCAGGCCAGCCCAGACAGAAGCACAAGATCCTATCTCAAAACAAGATGGGTATGGCAGTGGCTCATGTTTTTGGTCTTAGGTACTCAGGAAGCACAGGTAAGAGTATTGCAGTCCAAAGCCAGCCTGGACAAAGTGTGAGACCTTATCTGAAAAGGTAAACACAAAAGGGCTGGGGGCATGGCTGAAGTGGAGTACTTGCTTACCAAGTGTGAGGCCCTGAGTTCAATCTCCAGTACTATGAGAGAGAGAGAGAGAGAGACAGACAGACAGACAGACCCTACCTTGGGGGCTACCTGTTTCTTTCCCAGACCATAAAGTAGAAAAGTGCAGTTACCCAGAGACCCAATCCCTCCCCCTTGTTCACCCTCCAGCTGCCACTAAGCCTCCTCTCACCACGCTGATCTGATTAGTTTGAAGAGCAATAAAGAAAGTTAGTGAAACCAGGAGAAAATGATGATCTCAATTTAGCCACAAACCAAGAATAATGCAGCCAGAATTACTGCCGCCTCCCCAAACTTACTCTGCCAATGCAATTAAATGCTGGTCTAAAGGTATCGCCTTTTTGACAGGATGAGAGATTATTTCACTCTCCTTGCTAAATCAGTCCAATTTAAAACCACAAATTATGCTAAATGTGATTTAGGACTTTGTTTTGTGTTCCTAAACAATAACCCCATGTTCAATTTACCAAACCTCTCCCAGCCTTTTGGTGTGCATGTGAATTTTTTCTTCAAAGACTCCATACATCTGAAAAGGGGAACACTTGCATAGCTAATATTCCCCTAAACTACGTATTTTTTCCCCCAGCCATAGTAACAAAGTCAAAAAGAAGTTGACTGCTCTGGATGGGAGGCCATTCACTTTTCCAACCAATATTTAGAGAATCTTTATTATGTGCACAGCATCACACCCTTCGCTGCAGCATGGTGATACTTTGGGGATAAAGTAAGAGAACCATGCTGTTTAAGAAAGCAAGTTACAAGAGAAGGGGTACTAGAGTCAAAACTGAAATAGCTCTAGTGCTTGGGAAACAAATCCCAAGAAAAACATCCATGAAAATGAAATAGTTACAATACAAAGTGTGCAATGACTAAATCATATGCATCCAAGGTACAAATAATTTTTTAACTGTAGTGAAATATGGCTGCAACATTTTACCAGTCAAAATCCTCAACTGGAATTTTTCAAGATTCTACATGATACATTAGCAAGAAGCAGCACTTTAAAACAAAATTGTGAGCATCAGTGCATTTCTTATTATGACTCTAAGCCATTCTTTTCCATCCATTTGTCCAGCATCTGACCCATGACCCCAGCTGTACCCACATGCTCTAGAGAGAACACAGAGCTGAGCACACATAAGAAATGGAGGAGACCATATGTACCTTAGGCTGGTCATCACAGGGGTGACTCAGGCCTTTCTTGACTCAGCCTTATACTTGCTGGGTATTTTCTTCTCAACTCACAACTTCTCTGAGCCTTCACTGGCTCCAGGGTAAGATGAGAAGGCTGCATTACAGCCATTTCTAAATATCTTCTACCTGTTTTTAACATTTTCTGATTCTAAGAAGAGCTGGATTGTAAAAATCAATGATAATGGATTTAAGTAATGCAACAATGGGGCCCCAATTAGGATGCTCAGTCATGAGGAACTTAGCTTATGACAAAGAATTTAATATTATTTTCTGTCTCACCCATGACAGTTCCTTTAACTTTGAAACTTCAGTCACTAGTTTTGGGGGAAAAGCTGTAATCATTCCCAGGTATTCCCTCCCTCCACCCTCCAACTGCTACCTCCTACCCCAACAACAAGAGTACATTACTTCTGGGGACCCTCTCAGTCCAGGGTTTTGGCTGGTGTTTTGAAAAGGCAATAAAACTGTATTCATGCTGCCCCAAGAACTATACCCATCTAGACTGGTCTCAGAGTATTTTTCTGGGATTTGTAAAAATCCAACTAACAAGCCTAGCATCGCTCTAGCATTCTTCAAGTCCTTCTAAATCACAGAATCTGAACATTATCCCAGAGTTCTGTCTACTGTAAGTGCTGGCCCATACTCAACAATTTAGCCCCCACCCACCCAAGTTTCTAGGTTCCAAGAAGCCCACAATGCCCGATGGACGTGCTAGCATCTCTCTGAGAAGCTCCCTTAGGCTGGAAGCCACAGAGGACACCCCCTTCTCTCCACCTCACTTTGAACATCACGGACCACAATGCCAAATGTAAGAAACCACTGATGCAGCTCTGTTCCTGGATGAGTTTCACTCTTTCTAAAAGAACATGTATCTTCCCTCATCGGTTGCATTTACAACAGGCATAGGCTACCTATTACTCTCAAGAATAGACTCTACCCAACCAGCTAGCAAACAGCAAGCTGCCCCCAGCAAAAGGAGAAGCAGTAGAAACTATTGTTACAGTAACAGGAGTGTCACTCTTGGATTCTGTTCTATGAGTTATAATCAATTCTATGAACAATCATTTATTTGTAAAGCATTCTAGGAGTTTATCCATACAACAACAAATTGTTCTGGAGCTGGGCTGTTCAGAGGGCATCCACTTCTTTAATGTAACTAGTTAAACCAAGATTAATCAAAATTAAGTCACATTGGTCTCACTTGAAGAGCTCAACAGCCCTGTGTGGCTAATTGCTTCCGTACTGGACAAATGAAGATTGTGCTGTTGGACAGCACTGCTCAGATCAGTGGATCACAAACTGTAGTGTATGTCAGGCTTACCAGAGGGCTCATGAAAACACACATGGAGCACCTTATAGGTTCTGTTTTTCTGATTAAGTGGGACTGAGACGGGGCCTGAAAATCTTCATTTCTCCTAAGTTCCCAGGGGATGCTAATGTTGTTGTATGGAAACTTTTGTTGTAGTTTTGCGATACTCAGGAGTGAACCCAGACCCAGGCCTTCCACATGCTAGGAAAATACTCTTGTCACTTAAGCCACGCCCCCCCAACCATTTTGTCTGTATTTTGTTTTTTGAGATAGGATCTTACTACCTTTTTTTGTCCAGGTGGGCTTCGAACTCTTGATCCTCCCACCTTCCTCTTCTGAGTAGCTGGGACTGCTTGTGAATGGTAGCTGCAGAGACCTTTAATTTGTTGGTGATATCATGATCATGAATCCAATGCATATATCCCTTTCCCCATACAGTGATGATGGTAAGAATAGCATAAACAATCTTATCTAAATTAAGATTCTTATTCAGTAAACGGATTGAAGAAAAAAAGGCATGGTAAATAGCTTAATCCACCAGTCCTGCATGGTACGATTACACCATTTCTAGTCAACTTCTGCTTCCCACATAGACCTCTATGGTCAAGTCAACAGTAGGTAGAATGGATGATATTTAAGGATACAGAAACCCTGAATCCCATAGTGCCTGAAATTAAGGCACTCAGTTAACAAATCCATCATGACCAAATATGGTCACGTGGACAGATGCCATCTGCTATACCTTGATCTCTGAAATGCTGAGACCTGACTATAGTATATTGGGTGATGACAGACTGGCTTGTGTACAGCCAATCCGGGGGCTTTCTCAGCAAAAACATCTTGGCCCCCAAAGCAAAGAAACAAAACTGTGAATAATGACAGACTATGGAAACAGCAGGAGCCATGCAAAACATAAGGACTGGAACTCCATCTGGGTGCAGCCCACAGAAGGGTCAAGGAGGTCAAGCGTTGGTCTTTAGAGCCATATGGTAAGCACCAGCAGCCGGGGCCTCTGCAGCTCCAGAAGGGCAGGAGTAGACCATGCACCATGCTAACACCCACACCATCAGGAAGCCAGACACTACTCATGTGGGTTTCCAACAGAAGCACATGTATGGGAAGATATCTGAAGGTGACCTCTCCCCACCCGCTCCAGCAAACTTCTGGGTGAGAGCTACCATCTGTCAGACTAGTTTCACAGAAGCACAGAAAGCTGTATTAAACTCTGATGATTGCTGGGCTAGAGAATAAAAACCAGGGGACCTAGCCCTTGTGCCTCTGTAAAGAAAGTGGGTTCATGGTCACCCTTTGCCTCCTTTGCAAGAAGCCAGTGATTGAGTGAGAATTCCCACAGGGGCAAGAAGAGGGAGACTTGGAGCAGATACATCACAGGAGCCAAGTATAGGCAGTGAGTGAGGCTAAGCCAGCTGGTGGCATCCTCGCATATGCGTCTCCCTGATGCAGTGGTGGACACTGCTGCCTGGTGCCCATTTCTGGGGATGCAGAGGTGCCACCCACCCTTGGGCCAAACAGCATCTCACAGAAGTCACCAACAGCACAATGCAGCTAACAGCACTGCTTCTAAAATCCTGACATGTTTATACTAAAAGTATTTTTACAAGACATATTTTTACAGGACGTGCTTCTACTGCTTTTACTTTTTCTTTTCTTACAGAAAAGGAAAGGATGGTAACAGATGCTCAATTAGCGTTAGTCATACTACTATGACAAAATTTCTAGAATATTACTAAAAACACATACATGAAAATGAGTGAAGTTGCTCCTTACACATGATGTGAGGAAAACAACCATTTAAGAGAAAATGGTGAAATCAAACATTTAATTTCAATATTTTCCCAGTATTTAACAAATATGACTTTGGGTAACAACTACTCCTCTTTGGCCTGAATGAGAAAATGTAAAGAGAAGTCAAATTAACAGAAACCGTATGAAACATGACTTGGGGTATTCCTGGTGACAGTAAAACCATGAGTCTTTCAATCCTTAGCTACAGTAAGTAAGAATGTCTAGCAAACAGTAGACATTCACACCAAAGACGTGAGGTCTAGACTAATCACATACATGTCAATTACTTCAGCAAATTTAGAATCATAGTCTTCAATAACATTTTAATGATCCTATGTAAAAAAAAAAGGATCTTTATTCTCTTACACAGATATAATTATGTTCTTCAGAATTTTATATACAAAAAAGGTCATTTGTATTTATAGTGATTAATTACCTTTGTTTGCTGGCCAAAATCACACAGTGGATAATGAACTAATTATATATTACCATAAGAGTTTGAAGTTCAAAAGTATACTAATCATAACCGACTCCACAGATTTTTATGGGATATTTCCCAAAGCACCTATTAAAGCAGTGAATTACAGTAGTTAAGGGTTATTTCAAAACATAAAGTTTATGAAATGCTGTAGCAAATTCTTATTTAAAAGGTTCTCCATGTTCCTCAAGGTAAAAATTAAATCACAAACTATCTAAGCATTCACCTCAAAAGAGGCCAACATCCCCCAAATATCATTAGATTTGCAAATAACACTGTTAATACTACTTTCAGTTAATTAGAAAGTATTTACTGAGCACCCATACCCAGAAGTACCTAATTTATCCTTTCATGGGTTTCCTTAGGATCTGCAGCTTAAGTAATTTTTTAGTAACCAAAAATATCCGAGTTAATCACTGCAAAAAAAAAAAAAATGGTCCCACTCTCCTAGCAGCAGCAGTGAGAATAATCAATTATACAAAAAAATAGGAGGAAAGGTACAAATAAGCAATAAGGCAGATTTACAATATAGTCAAACATGCAAAAATACATGTCACTGAGCTATTAAAAATACGTATGCATAACCAACAAATTGCTTTACAAAGCTGATAAGGCATGGATTTCTTTTCTGAGGATATAAAACTTAGTCAACTTCTGAATCTTACATTAACTTCCCAGAAAGAACCAAGGAATTGCCTATGCCATCTGTAGGAGGTTAACAAAGCCTGAGTTCTTGTAGGAACAAACTTTCTTACATTACTCTGGTTCTGATGTGTTTCACCACTACAACAGCCATACAGCAATAGATAGCTTTAATTTAGAAGCTGGGTGGAAGAAGGAAAAAGCAAAAGCCATTTGATGGCCTGATGAGGAAGTAATATCTCGTGAAGACTAAGAAAGGGACAGAGCCTTTGCTAGGGAAAAGGCCTAGGAAGTTCTAAACCACGGAGCAAGAGGTAAGAGAAGAACGCACAAAATCCTCAATCACTGGAGAAAGTAAGCCTGGAGTTATGAAGAGATCTATTTAGCCTCTTTTATGTTTGTGTTATTGATTCGGTATAATATGTAATGTAGTGTATGAATACATATGCATGTGATATGTTTAATACATGAGTGTGGCGTTAAGAGGTAAACAGGAAGTAAGTCAAATTTTCATGCATTCACACATAGAACATGCTTTACCTGTTCCTGTGTTCCTTTACAACTAAGAACTACTTCAGCAAGAGGCCACACTGGACTACATCTCTTCCTATCTGAGCATATGCTTAGATGCTAAAGAAAAGTAGAACTGAATGAGGAGGGAAGAAAGAGGAAGTGTGGAAAGACAGCCAGAGACAGAAAAATCCACACAACCTATGAAGAGCTCTACCTTCCCTCTAAGTGGAAGAATTCTACCTTCTAACCTTAGGAATGTCTGCCCACACCCCATCTTCCATTTGAACAAGTAAAACTCTTAAGGCCACAGAAACACATGGTCCAGGCAAACCATATGTAAGGTTTGCCTGCCTGGGACAGTTAAAGTTAACACATGTATCATGAAGAGAGGCAACAGGCGGACGGCAACATAGGCTCAGAAGGCCATGGAAGCCCAACACCCTCAAGCTCCAGTTATCTGAGCATGTTAAGTCTAATTCCTCCCCCTGACACAGACTAAGGCTTCAATAAATGTTAGCTCTTTTCTCTTCCTCCAGTTTGTATTGAGGCCATTGCATATGTGAGGTGTTATCCTTAAAGGTCCAATAGACTGTGGGGTGACTTCTATTTCATTTTCCACGCAGTGCTGGTGTAGGTAGGGGAAAAAAAGGACTTTCTGGAAAAGATGAGAATTCATTTAAATTTTCTGAAGGATAAGCAGGATTCTGAGAAAGGTGCAGGACTTTCAGATGAGAAAATAATCAGGTAACTAGAGCAAAGAAGATATAAACGGGAAAAAGCTAACAAAATTAAAAAAAGAAAAACAGATGAGGGTTTAGATAGAAAATGAGGTCAACAGGTTTGTTAGCTGGTAGTCCCTCATATTAATGTGGTTTCATCCTACTAGGCTAAGGGACAAAGAGAAACAAAAAATAAGACATGGGAAAAGCATTCTCAATGATTTTATTAGGGTTAAAAATGCTCATGTATATATATATGTACATGTTTGTATATATGTATATACATGCATTCCATTTAAGACCAGGGTTACTAGATTACAAGTTCTTAAGGAAAGATGTAAATCTAAGCAAAGAAAAAGGTGGTATATACAAACATTTTTTAAAAGCCAACAAAAATGAGTTTCATATTACACTGAAAATCACCTTTTCTAACTTTTTGTACAAATTCCCAGAAAACATCTTTTTTCAGAAACAGCACCAGTATATCCACACTGAAAATATACCAGTGTTGTTTTCCCTAGCCTAGGGTTTCCAAACCTGAGGCACATGGACCCCTAAAGAACTCATGAATGAGCTTAATAGGATGCACAGACAACTGAAATTATACCCATTATGTGCATTTCTTTGTGGATCATGGCCACAGTTTTCATTCTATTCTCAAAAAATCAATGACCTTGGAAAAAAAGAAATACTCTAAAAGAATGTACATACCTAACTATGTATTGCCTCTTACAACATTCACATTGCTTCACTGCACACTCATACACCGCACATTTTTTTAGAGGAGTGGGTCAACAAAAAATGTACATGCAGTCATGAGCCACGTGACATCTCCTATAGATTAGAACAGATCAGAAAAATCCTTATAGCCTAGTAACACCATAGCCATTCTAGGACAGCTCATCACTCATGTGTTTGTGGTGATTCTGGGGTGACAAACCTATTTCACTGCCAGTCATGTGAAAGCACGGCATATGAAGTTTTCTACAGTACATGCTACTTGGTAATGGTGATACATAACAATGCTTCTGGGCTATGAATACATACTTGAACAATGATAATAAAGGACTGTTACTTGTTTATGTATTTAGTATACAATACTTTTTATTGTTACTTTACAATGTAGTCCTACTTATTAAAAATACTCATTGTAAAACAGCACACTGTGTTACGGTAGCAGCAGCCACATCGATGTGGTGTTTACCTTGTCCCTTGATCACATCACTTTCTCTTGCACTTGATTTAATCTTGTGTCATTTTGTTCACTGTGGCCTAGGAACATTAGGCTATACCATATACATATCATATTTTTCTGTTAAGTCAATTCTGTTTGGCAGGCATTTAATTGTAAGAGCAAAAGAAAACCTTTTCACCATCAGTCCCCCAAATGAGTCAGTTATGATTTGGAAAGTGACAGGGTCACCTGCCTCATCTTATTTTCTCCACAGCTTGGCACCATGCTCAAGTTGTGATGATTGATGTCATTCCATTTAAAAATATATTGTGGGAGAATTAAGAATGCTACACTTTAGCTAGCTCCAGAGCACAGAGCAGGCTCCCAAGGAAAAGGGATTCCACGATAGATCCTCCCTGGTTGGTGGGTCCAGCAACAACTGGACCAGAAGGTCATGGTCTTTCGACTGAGAGTGATATGCCTTGGGGAGCAAGCTTGTTCCACTGCACCCACTGATCTTGTCTTGCACGGGGGCTGGACCCCACTCTGGGGTTGGACCTCTAAGCCAACACACTCTCCCATGTGGTGACCTCACATGCTTGCTTACTTACTAAAGCCAAACGTAACAGCACACTGCCAACTGCAGGCAATTTTTCAAGGTAACTTAACTACTGGGACCAACTGATAGACACCATTTAATTAATAGCTGTCAGACTCAAAAATACTATGTACATACTTTTTCAGCTCCAATCTTTCAAATGATGGCACAGTAACAAACTGATAAATGTGCACTAATTAAAAAAATAAGCTATTGATCAAAGCCTCAGTATTATAAATACATTTGTGCTCTGTTAAAATGCAAACAGCAAGTTGTTTTGATATTGTCACAAGATAAATTCATGACACAGAGACGATTTATTTTGCATATTTCCCTACAGAGTTTAATTTCATACAAGCCAGGCACAAGAACTTTGCATAAGGGATGACAAATAATCTACGAAAGAGGGAGTAACTAGACACTTAGGAAGAGCAAGGTCTTGGAAGCGCGGTGAAGGTCATTGTTATGAATTGGACAGCTAATTTTTCTCATCCATCCCAACAATCTATTATGTCTGTAGGAAAGTTTCAATTTATCACATTTTTTTAAAAACCTACTTAATTTTCTTCATTTGTAATCTGCATATTTTGAGCATGCAATATTTTCATGTTTAACATGCTTAGTTTATTTACAATAAGACTCATGGTAGGTATTCTATCAACATATACCTGCATAAAATTTAAAAGTATTATCTTAACTTCTTTATGTACTTAGAATATTATCCTTGGTAAAGAAATCAGCAAAATCACTAAAGAAAACATCCTAGCATTTTCTTGTTTGCTATAATTTCAGGCTCTAACATCAGCTATAACTACTAGAATATAGCTTTTTTAAAAGTCATGTTTTGCCATAAAACTTAGGCTCTCTGCATAGCCATTTCCAATGCCTTAAATGACAAGATGTGGTCATAGCTAAGACTTGAAAATGCAGTCACAACTGGCAACACCTCAGGAGAACAGTTTCTGTGACAGTTAAAAGTTCAAAGCACAAAACGAAATAATTTCATTCAGAGACCCATACTTATGAAAGCTTCCCATAAAGGGGTGGCTTACTCATTAATATATGCACAGAGCAAAAGAATATCCTTTGCACTTACTGCACAAAATGATGAATGCTTAGCCCTTACTATATAGATGGGTCATAAAATAAAAAATACTGCTGTCCTACTTAAGGTACTTGCAACATTAGTACATGGATGCTGCTATAAGAGTATTTTCAGAAAATAAAGAAATGAATGCCCAGAGACTCTTTTATCACGGATACAGAATGTAATCCATTCCATAATACACTATGACATTTAATGGTATAAGAATCAATATAAATGTATGAAAATGAGCATTTTCCTGAATTTTATGGTTATTTTTGTTTTTTTTAACATCTGATGATATACATGTGTTTTAAACTTCCACAGGTAAAGAAAATCTCACATATGCCCAACACAAAATATTGTAAAAAGAAGTACATTTCTTCCAATTTAGAGATACTGGAAAAAGAACAAATGTTACTAACCCAATAAAGTAGCCATAATAAACGCTAAAACAAACAAAACAAAAAAATGGTATGTGAAATTGACTACATCCTTTAACGTTAGGAATCAAACAGAAAAACGACATGCCTCTTTCTAGAAAGATCCATTGTATGAGACAAAACTGTACTATGTGAATGGAAACACAAACATGCCCTGTGGTACAAAGCCAAGCCAAAGAGCTGGCAAAAAAAATTTCCTCTGACAACACAAAGTTGGTTTTTAATCTTTAGGTACAGGCCTTTGGGTGGGGAGGAGAAATGCATGTCTCAACGGTGACCTCTAGTGGAAAAGTCCTAAAATTGTCCAAAAGAAATTCAAAGAATAAAAACATGCAGAAAAACATTTACAAAGTACTCAAACCAACACCATAAAACCTAGAAATCAGGTTAAAGAGCAGACTGAAAAACCACTCAAAGCTAACAATGACAAAAAGGACCACCAAGGCAAAGAAGAGTAGAGCAAAGGGACACAGGAAGACAACCTCCAGAATGACTGCAAAGTCTCCTTCTTACAGTGACAGTGAGCCAGGAGGCCCTTGAATACACCATCTCAGGCTGCTTGGGCTTAGCACAGCTTGTCACCGTTCATCAATGGGTAATCAATCCATGTACTGACTGGTATTAACTGAGTGCCTATTTCATGCTCAACATACTTTTGTCGGGGTGGCATATAAAACGAGTAGAAGACAGAATTCCCAACCTCAAAACTTTGAAATACTTGTGTGAGGAAATGAGTAAATAATTTGGAAACTGAAATATATAAAACTAATTTTGAGTGAAAGAGGTATAGACCCAGCCACCAAAGAAACCCAGACCTAAAAGGAAATAAAGTCAGTAGGAACAAAACCAAGTCTAGGAAGAAAAAAGCACTCCACGTGGGTCCTGATTCCAGCTTCCCCCAGCTGTGAGTGCTTCAGGTACCCTAAATCCCATCCCAGCACACCATCCCTCAACTATGAAAGGAGCCCTGTGATTGCAGAGGCAAGGCAGACATCAGTTTCTAGGATATGAAGATGTTTCTTTAGGGGCTCTCAATCCAGTACATTTGAAATGAGCACACGAGCAGTAAGACATATGTCTGACAGCCAGGTCCACTTGAGTCCTTACACCAGTTAACCCCCAAGAAAATACCTGGTGCTAAGAGTCCCCATTTCATTCAGGCCTGTTTCCTCTCTGGCCTTCCCTTGTCACCTTTCTGCTTCCTTCAAGCAATTGTTATATGTTTACACAGGTAATGACTGAGAAGCCACTATGTGCTCAGCAACAGGCATTAAACCAGATTAAGGAATGGTCCCTGCTTAAAAAAAAAAAAAAAAAAGTTTAAAATGAAACTGAGAGTATGGTTCAGTGGTACAGAGCTTGCTAGCATGCAACAAAGCCCTGGGTTCAATCCTCAGCAACAGGAAGTGGGGGGGAGGGGGAGAACTTATTTAAAAAGAAAGAAAGTCAGAAACTCAGATCTACATAAAGAAAGGAAGAACAGTGAAGAAAGAATATTTAAGGTAAAATAGAAACTTGAAAATAAAATTTCTGTTCAAAAAATCTTGAGGAATCAATCTCAATCATACAGCCCATCCTCAGCTTCCACACAGCCTCCAGTGTACCACCCTAAGTGGATCTTTGATGCCCCTGTGGATATTAACTCAAGTAAGTGGAGTCAAATGGTGTGTCCCCAAATAAGATCCCAGTCTGACTAAGCTCCTCATTCATTCCATAATCATGCAAGTGGAAATGTCAGGGAGCAGGGTAATTGGCATAACAAGAGAAAAACACAAATACTTCAGCAAGATAAAAGTGGGTGCTGAGGGGTTTATCTTTTCAGTCCCAGTGGTTTTAATGTAGTGTTGTCAGCCAGTACCTATTAAAAACATGGGAAGTGAAAGACACTGATTAGAATAAAAAGTGACAGGAGGGTGTGCTCAGCCACTTACATTTAATGCATATTTATATTTCCATCAAATGGACATATTTACTATAAACACTGGAAAAATCATAGCAAAGTCACTCATTTAAATGCCAGAAAAATAGTAAAAGATGCTAATTTGACCTTAGTGGAACAGATCGGGTGTCACTGACATGGCTTGAAACAGCATTTACCAAGACAATTAATTAGTGTTTTCTGGATTAGGTCGAGTGTCTCAAATGGAGAGAAAAAAATAAAAACAAAACAAAACCAAAAAAAAAAAAAAAAAGAGAGAGAAAAAAAACAGGGAGGGAGGAAGAAAGAAATATGGAGTTTGGATTCTTTCACCACCAACCTCTTTAACAGCAAACACAATTTAACTCGTTGTTTATGTCTCTCCAAATTCATCTAATGTTATATGCTTGGAGAAAGAAGCTGATCTATTGATTCCTCAGATTTCTATCTTTGCAGGCATGTAAAAAGAAATAAATGACAGCTATTCAAAAAACAAAAATTTTAAAAACTAGATCAATGAATGATGTAATTGGAATAAAGCAGGCTTTGCTTTCATGCTGAAGTGCAAGCTGGTTTGCTATAATAAAGACACAGAAAATCTAACAATGGTAAGCTTAGCAATTCAGCAATACTTTTATGAACTATGCAATGGAGAGGGTCAAGAGTTTCTGCTTGTAAAGTTTTGGGAAATTTAGACATTGTGTAGTCCATCCTTCAAAGCAAAACCATCAATTCCCTGGGAACTGGAATTAGCTTCTTTGTGGACAGCAGGGCCAGTGCCTACAAAAACAGTGGAACTAGCAATATATTACCTGTTAGAACAATGATCACACATGACTTAACAGGTCTCACTTCCAGTATCTGTGGTCACTGCTACTTAAAAGTGCCAATTGTGCCACTCTGCCTTTGCCTTGCAAATATGCACTTTGGCTAAAAATGAGCTAATTTGCCTGTTTCCAGCACCCGAGGGGCCCTCCTTCACTGCCATTCTTAATTCTCAATAATCAACAGCTCCATGACATTGCTTTGAGCTGTATATAATGCACACACATACATAAATTTACAATACAAATCCCTCAAACATGACACTCTGCTTGATTTCATTGGACTCAGAAAGCTCCCTAACAAATTCTTGCCACATGAGTAGAAAATCATTCAAGTCTGCAGGAAATATGGCAAGCACAAAGAAGTGACAGTCAATTAGGAATGAGAAAGGAGTAGGTCCCTGTCATTAAATTCTTTAAAGCCTGAGCACTAAGAAAAAAATGTCCCATCATTCACATACGGTATTCTTATTAAAACAGATATTAACTCTATTGCATGTTAACCATACCAAACACTACTGATGTCCAAGGAATTTTTTTGAGGGGGTGGAGTGGACCAGTCTCAAAAATATGAAACGTACAGTGGCTAATATATACAATTTATATAATTTTGTGGGGTTTTCTTCCCCCCATCAGACAGGGAAGAAAAGCAGTCAAATCTTCCCCTTTAGAGGATGAGATACAGAACTCTTAAGATATTTTTATTTTTGTTTTGCTTTGTTGTTTTGTTTTTGCGATGGAGGTTTCACTATACTGCCCACGCTGGTCTCAAAGGCTCAAGTGGTCCTCTTACCTCAGTCTTCCAAGTAGCTAAGACTACAGATGCATGCCACCATACCCAGCTCAGTATTTTTTGATAAGTAAGTTTTCATTATGAAATGCTATCCAATGAGGCCAGGCAGTTTCAGTCTACACAGCATTTACTATCTCTAAATGGAATCATTTAGAAACAAAGAGTATCATTTTCTCGTTTATACACGATAGGAAAGAATTCTCAAAGTAGAGCCAAGCACAAAACCCAGGAAGAGAATAGGCTCATATATCTTAGTTGTCACCTTAATAAACTTTAAGTTTTCCCCCAAATAATCATTTGTCATTAGTGTCTTTAAAGAAAACAACAGAATCTGTAGTACCATAGCATTACCTAAAAGTAACAAGAATTATAACAAAGCAGAAAGTTAACTTACTTGTGAGTTTGTTGTGGCTGAGGACCAGTTGTGTGATATGAGCTAGGGAGACTGTAAAAAGAAAGAAAGAAAAAATCACAGTCAGGAATGTATCCAAATTACACTTATGCCCCTACCAGGTAAACCGCTAAATTATTTTCACAGGTTGAAGTGGTACTGCTCAAAACAGAAGATAGGATTCATATAACACTCTGCTAAATGTTAAACCAAATGAACAAGGAGTCATGCAATTAATAGTGCAATTAGCACACCAAGTTAGAACTAATGAGATTAATGTCACAGGATCAAACATTACAAGGGCC
The DNA here is from genome assembly GCF_047511655.1 of Castor canadensis. Classification (NCBI taxonomy): domain Eukaryota; kingdom Metazoa; phylum Chordata; class Mammalia; order Rodentia; family Castoridae; genus Castor; species Castor canadensis. Next base: position 79,691,383 of record NC_133400.1, on the reverse strand, counting down.
AGTTAGCTTTGCTAGGCAACCTGGTCAGCTGGCCTAACCTTGGCCATCCATCTCAATAACGTGCCACTCAGAAGAACCAGCCAAGAGTACACAGAGGCACAAAGGCCTTGCCTATGCTTAAAAACATCACAACAAAACAGGAACATCATCTCACAGAAGGCTGGCATCGTGTTACTTGATCTATGTCTATCATCCATCCAGAAGTTCTTCTACACACTATCAGATGATCAGAGTAAAACCCCTCCATAATTTCCTCTAAACATATTTTTTTGACACTTCACAGCACCAATGTGAAATGCAGATTGCTTGCCAGCTTCAAACATTATTATGGAGGTTTAATCTGCAATAAGATTAGATTTGCTAAGGATGGTTTGTCTAACTATAAAGGAAGAAAATATACACAGACCCACAAAAATTGAAAAAAAAAAAAAAAAAGAGAGAGGGAAAAAGAAAATGACCTGTGTTCCACTTTGGGTTTGGAAACTTTTCTCAGTGTCCAGCATTATATATAGATAAAAAGATTTAGAATTTTTCCAATATTCCTTCTATAAGAATATTCCTTTTAATGCAGTACAAATAGTTCCTTAAATGGATGATAAGACAAATTTTTTTGCAAGGGCCTACTGAATATGCATCACTCCTGACCATAACCTGCACATTTTGTTTGGCTTTTTTATACCATTCCAGTCAGAGAAGAGTTCAACTTACAATACAGAAGACCTCTTTTCCTAGCCCGAACCATGGAACTGCTGGCCTGATGCCCTATAAACCTTAGTGTATGCTTCCCGCAAACACAAACAGTCTCCTATAGAATCACAATACAACCATAAAAACCAGAAGGTTAACCACCTCCATTCTTTACACGCATGTGTGAAATATCATGGGGAAACCCCTTTGAACAGTATACACTTAAAAAAATGAAGGTCAGGTCTTGTTTCTGGATGTGTACTAGTCAAAGTGGGGGAAGGAGGATGAATATGGTGGATGTACTTTGTATATTGTGTGAAAGTACAACAATGAGATCTGTTGACACTGTTTTAAGAGGGAAGGGGGATAAGGGAGATTGATGGAGATGCTGAATCTAATCAAGGTCATTGAAAGCACAGATGTAAATGTCACAATGAATCCCCCTGCACAACTAACATACCCTAATAAAAATGTAAAACAAACAAACAAAAGGTTAACATGATAGATTATGGCCATATAATCCCGAGTACCTATCCAATCACAAAAAGAAAAGAACAAGTTCAGAATCCACGTTGTATTGCATGGAATTGTCAGATCTCATTAGTTCTCTTTAGTCTCCAAGGTTCTCTTTCCTTGGCTTTCATGACCTTGGACACTATGAAAACTACAAACCAAATTGTTTTGTATCATGTCCTTGCTATGGTTTGGATAAGTAGTCCCCAAAAGTCCATATGGAAAGGTTTGGTCCCCAGGGTAGTGGTACTAAGAGGTACTATGGAACTTTAAGAGGTAGGGCCCTATGGGATGTCCTGAGGTCACTGTGGGTGTGCTCTGGAAGGGGACTATGGGACATGATCTCCTCCCCTATCCTCTTCTCTCTCTCTCTCTCTCTTTCTGCTTCCTGGCTTAAGATGTGCACACTCACTTGGGCTCACATTTGCACTACAGGATGTGCCCACCTTGGACTTGATCCTCCAGAACCATAAGCCAAAATAAACCTTTCTTTTTACTTTGTAAATGGCCCATGTCAGGTATTTCACTGCAGTAATGCAAAGCAGTTAATACAGCCCCTTTATGTGGTCTTGCCGTTTATTGATCTTGATGATGTTCCGCTGACGCACTTTTGGTGGGGGCATGGCAGAAATGCGGTGTTCTCATTGACTCCTATCCAATGGTGCTGGGCTTCAATCTATGCCATTACTTCCCCATGCTGATTTCTTCTTCTTTCTTTGTGACTAATAAATATTTTGGGGGGAGCAAAATGAGTACTTTGCAACCATACCAATATCCTGTTCCCACCAAACTGAATTTATTCATGTATTTCATGGTCCACAACTGGGGCACATTTCCCCCATGAAACACATATGGCAATGTCTGGAAACATTTTTTTTATTGTAACATCAGTGACTGCTAGAAAATCTAAACTTTTCTATGTAGTCTGCATTATATTTCTATTGGATGACCAGTGGTCTAAACCACTGATCCAGCAGTAGAGGCCAAGGATGCAAATAAACATCCTTCCACAACACACAAGACAGACCAGCCCAGGACAAAGAATTATCCAATCTAAAATGGCAACAGCACTGCTGTTAAGAAATCCTATTTTTTCCTATTTCAGTCCAGGGATAATAATCTCTTAATATTTATATTGATGCTCAGATTGTGTTTGCTAGCCTAGTGGGAGTCCATACAACCTATCCGCCATTCTTTAGGCACATCCTTGCTCTCTCACATAAGATACTCAGGCTGTCTTATACATTTTCTATACAGCCCTGGAATCAGTAATTTCTCCAATAAGCTCTGAGAACTTTTTTGTGAGAGATGGTATTTATCAGTCAAAATCTGGGGACAACTTGTGCTCATTTTTATTAGGGAGGCATGGTGGCCAGTACTCTTAGTCCTTCTCACAGTGAATAGAGCTAGAGAATACATCAAACACACACACACACATACACATACACACCTTACATCTGTATTGATTTCACTACCCATTTACATTATTAAAAACCATGACTTTACTCCAACATATCCAATTGTGATATATCAAAGGACTCTTTCTAGTTTATCCTAAAATATCCAATTCTGATATATCACAGGACTCATTCTAGTTTTCTCCCTTTCTACATTTGTAATTCCCTTTTCTGACAGTGAGAACTCTGATTTCCACCATCCTTAACCTATTTACTCATTGAATCAAAATCTCTCTACATAAATGAATAAAATGGCCATCTCCAGGTCCCCTTGGGAGTCTGGTATTGATTGCTAATATGAGAGGGACTAGCTTAAAGTTGTTAACACCTCTGGGGAACCCAGGACTAACTTGCTTACACTGTCCAGGGCTGTGTAGACCCTTACCCCACATCTGGCTCTAGGATCTAGGTTGACCACATGACCAGGCAAGCAGAACTATGCTGCTGGACATTTTTGCCCAGGTTCTGCTGGAACCAAGATTCTTTGCACATCTTGATGGTTCCTAACTAGAGACATAACAGGTCCTACACACCTATGAAGTCACTCCAGGGGAGCTGTACTAGAAGCCTCTGTGCACCATGCCTGCCAATACTTTCTGTCTCCTATTTTGCCATATCCTGTGTCTTCATTAAGTCCTAATGAGAGTGGACTGTGGGGAATCTTGTGAGTGACCAGATATGTGCATCCTTCCTGCCAAAACACCCTCCTTACTGCCAGAACACCCTCCTCATTCTGTTCAGACACTGGATGTGGGTTGCCTGGGCTCCAACTGACTTCCCCACCCTGTAAGGAGGTTCTCATCCATTCCTCTTCTGACATTTCATTCTAGTTCACCTACTACAAATCCTTCCTTTTCTGTCCCACTTAATGGCATCAGGATGGAATTGCTAGGGAAAGGGAAGGAATGAGGTTAAGAAGAACAAGAGTTAGTTCTGTGATTTTTTTTTTAAACAAAGAATCATGATGGTGGCTTAAGATTTTAGATGCTGGAGAGAACCTCACATATTTTTATTGGCAAGAGTTAAGATTTTCTTATCCACTAAATAAAGGATCCCTCTACCTCTGAGGTATATAGTCTGACATGAAGAAAACACAAAAAGCTCAAAATTTCCCTCATACCAAACAAGATTAAACAGACTCAAAGGTGACTCAGTTAAGATTATGCTCAACTTCGTGTGAGAGAAAATGATAAATAATAGGGATCAGACTGGGATGTAGCTCAGTGGCAGAGCACATGCAAAGCATGTATAACTCCCCGGGTTGGACTTCAAGCACCACAAAAAAAAAAAAAAGTAGGGATTACACAAAGCAGCCATTTCTCTGTAATTACACAGGCTCCAGTTCAGCAATAATTCTCTATAGAAAGGAAGCATTCCCCAATGTGTGACTCCTAATTTGCATGGACTGAATGTTTGTTTCACAAAACTCATGTGTTGAAGCTCTAATCCCCAATGTGAAGATGGAACTTGGAGTTTGGGCCTTTGGGTGATGATTAGGTGACAATTAAGCCATGAGGGTGGAGATCTAAAAGGGATTAGTGGTTATGTAGGAAGAGTGATAAGAGAGATAATCTCTTTCTCTCAACCATGTGAAGACACAGAAAGAAGGTGGTCATTTGCAATCCATGAAAAGGTCCCATACCAGACACCAAATCTGCTGGCACCTTAACCTTGAGCATTCTAGCCACCAGAACTGTGAAGTTCTATTGTTTAAACCATCTAGCCCATGATATTTTGTTGTAACAACCCAAACTACTAAGACATAACTCATCATCCAAGATGAGTGCCTGGGGTCAAACATCATGCCACATTCCCCTTAGGAAGAAGGAAAGGAAAAAAAAGTTGTCTTTCTTAAAGACACTTCTCAAGAAGTTGCATAAGGGATTTCTACTTACAAGCAATTAATCAAAACTCAGTAACACAGGGATGCCTCGCTACCAGAGTATCTGGGAAATATAGTCTGTCTTCATTGTTGACCATGAACCAGCAAAATTAGGGGTTTCATTACCAAGAAATGGGGCAAAGTAGAACTAGTAGATAATTAGCAGTGTCTCATATTGGCATTGGCATGTCACACAAATCAATTCTGATTACAAAAGAAAAAACTGATAATCCTCCCAACTTCTGCCTTAATTTCTCCTAAGACATCACATGTAACTAATTAGAAAGAAAAAAGTTTGCTCTTTCAGGGAAGAGCAAAGTTCACAGTGACACATTTAATTAGGGAAAGCTGGTTCTTTTCAATCATTTCATCGTGTCCTTCCAACAAACACTTAGCAGGAAGGAAAGTGACAAAGTTGAAAAGTCGGGGTTTTTCTTTAATAATGTACCTGTTGCTTCACCTGATCACACCACTGGAATACACTTTTCTTTCTTACTATTGTTATAGGGACACAAGCCAAAGTAGGTAAAAGGGAGAAAAAATTAGAGCAGGGAAGAAAAAGTCAATGAAAGAGCTTTGAGAAAACTACTTAGGGCAACAAAGGGCTGCAGGGAAAGCAGTTAAGTTGAAGAGAATCAAGAGAAACCCACAAAGCCGTGGACAGGCACAGATCAAGTGGAGCAGCGGTATTTATACAACCAGCCACTCCCTCCCACTTGGTGAAGGTTGGTTCATTGTGAGTCCCTTATGGCAACTGCCCTGTTTAAAAAAAAAAAAAAGAAGAAGAAGAAAAGGTCTATCAAATAGAATGGGTTATTTCAGAGCACAAAAGCCACCCCAGTCGAACACGCCAAAGAAACAGAAACTGGCTACACCCCCAACCTTCTCCTGGTGCCTCACTGACCTTAATCACACATGGGCAAATTTTCCACTGTGTTAATAACACACTAAGGGTCCTGCTAACCATAAACTGTCAAGAATGAGTCCTACCAAGGCACTGAGAGCAAATGGCTACCAAAATTCCTGAAGCAATATTCAACTATGCTTTGCCTAGGCATTTCAGAATAGAATCCATTGCAAAATTCAAATAAATCACTACAAAACATGTTGAAATACACAAATCATATATTTCATTCTCTCTCCAATCTCTCTTAAGAATGTGATTTGGGCTAGGCATTGTGGCATACACCTGTCACCCTAGTACTCAGGAGGCTGAGGCATGAGGACAGAGATTTCCAGGCCAGCCTGCACTATATAGGGAGACCAATGTCTCAAGGGAAGCATATGCAGGTAGGGTGAGATTGCCGGCACCATATGTATGATTTATGATCACTCATTCCAGGGCCAAAAAAGGAATGAGTGGGAAAATGCTCAAAAAGGAGATGGGTGGTTCAATTTCACCAGAAAGACTCATTCAGACACTTATTGACTACATAGTTACTAATCACACTCAGAATGCCAATCAATAGTCTCCAGCTTAAAGATTCTCTTTAGAATATCCCAGAAATAGCATTGATGACTGATCCTGGTTACCCTGGGACAGTCATACACTACACCCACTGCTCCCAAATGCTCACCCAAGCTGGGCATGGTGGCACATGCCTGTAATCTCCGTGCTTGGGAGGCTGAGGCAGGAGGTTCATTAATTCAAAGCCAGTCTAGCCTACATAGAGAGACTCAGTCTCAAAAAACAAAGGGTCGCCCAATTTAGGAAGCACAGAACATGATCCAACAACTTAAAATGCTGTTATAAAAAGCTCACAGACACCAGAGAAGTGGCTCTAAAAGGAATATGGAGTTCAGAAGGAGAGGTGGTAAAATTGTATGGTGACACATCAAGAGATGCTTTGGGGTAGAGGGACCCCATGCACAGAAGCCAGCTCTGGAGGGCATACAGAAATGGGGGGCTAGTACTAATCCTGAGCATACAGATGAAATACAGGGAAGGTGCAGAACCTGAAGGGGCAGTCAGTATTCTACAGAAGCAAATTCAAAAAAAAAAAAAAATCAAACAACTAACTAAAAACTTGTAGAAACAGAATCATCATTTCCAAATAACACAAGGAAGCAGGTGCTATTATTTAAAACAGGTTCAATGTTTTTCCTTCTTCTACACCACAAAGTAGACACCATGAGACATTAGCAGGATGCAATCCACAGCACGTAAGATGATACTATGGACTTAATTTCAAAACAGCCCCACATATCACAAAGAAAGGGCACACTAGAAACTGTCTCCACAGTTTTCCACTGGGCAAATTAGAAAGCAAATTATTCCTTTGGTGGCACTTTAGAGATGGGAAAAAAGCTCTACTGGCTTAAAAGAATGACATCCAAATCCAGAAGAGGTAAGGAATACAAGAAGCAAAAACACACAAAGCAGCCAAGTGTGGGGTGCATGCCTGTAATCCCAGTAATCCCAGCACTCAGGAGGCTGAGGCAGGAGAATTGGGAGTTTGAGGCCAAACTACTACTCACTATGTAGTAGTTGAGGCTACATAGTGAGACCCTGATTCAAAAAAAAATGAAAAGAAAGAGAAAAAGATAGACAAAAACAACACACAGAGATACGGAATCTGCAATGTTCTGAAAACTTGCCACTGATTAGAATTAGCCATCATTAGGTTCCAAATGAAAGGTTCTGTACAGACGGTCACAGAAAGTACACCGTATCCACCAGTTTCAACAGACTCTGCACTCCAAATGGAAGCAGCTAGAAAGACATTGCTATTAACAAACAGCAAATGGTTTTCCACTTTTTGGTGCCTCTGGTGGCATGAGATGTAACACACTGGAAGAAAACATGCCTCCCAGGGTATTCAAAGTGACCACGCTGTTTCACAACTCCCACAGCACACTGTTCAAATTCTGCACAATTCTTCAGGTGACCCTGTGAATACTCATGCCCTTTGGATTGTGTATGGAGGCCACCATGTTAATTCCAGTCCACCCAAGGTTGTAGACTACAAAGAAAAGTTCATTTGAACTTTTAACAGACAAGATGGTGCAAACAGCATTTCCATTTTGGCTCCCTGGTGGGTTAGAAATAGTGACAGCCTTAAATAACGCTGATCAGGGACTCCACAGGATTTAGGGGACTGGCCAGATGTCACCAATGCTGACCAATTTGAGTTCTACGTCTCCATGATGTGTGATTAAAATGCCTGCCTGTGTCTCCTGGCTGAAGTTATTTCACCCTTGGCAGTAGAATACAGATTCAGATCTTCTTAAATATGCAGGTTTTGACAATATATTAAAATGAAGACAGACAATAAAATGTTTGCTACCAAGATATAATACAAATATCATATTCATCAACATACCCAGAATCATAAAAACATTTCTTTTGAATTTTGTTTGTAATTTATAACTTTAAAATAAAATCACTGTGGTATGAAAGCTTTTCTTTCATTCACAACTAATAATTGTGCAGGGAGAGAAACTCTTCAGTAGTAAGTTTTCAAAATAATTGGTTACTCAATTGCTTTCTGCTATTTACAGATAAAGATTCTATCCACCAAAATTACTTTCATTCAACAAGAAAGCAGACGATCATATATGACAATGGAAAAAAATTGACACTTCCTTTTACACATAAGGGCAGAGAAATCACCTGTGTGAAAAACACACCATGAACTGATCAATGGGACACTGAGTAGAGTGATAGACCCAAGGTGTTATGTTATTAAAATGTGGTGTTCATAGCGTTTTTAGAGGTTTTTTTTTTTTCATTCAGGAAAACATACAAGGAAAAACTGTATTTCTGAAGGTGTCTGGTAGAATTACAGAGTAAAGTATAGCAAACCACCCAAGATGCACAGGCGTTAACTCCTGTCTAGGTTTAAGTAGGACAGTACTATCAAAACTACTTTGTAAGACAGTGAACTTGAGTGAGAGATAGCTGACGCCCTCAATGAGCTGACTCCATAATAACAAGGGATGAAATAAAACAATACAGAATGTGAAACTTAATTTCATATGTCAAGTTGACTGAGCTAAGGTATGCCCAGATAGCTGGTAAAACATTCTTTCTGGGAGTGTCTGCAAAGTATTTCCAGAAAGACATCATCATTTGAATCAAGACACTGAGTAAGAATATCCATCCTCACTGATGAAGTGATGGAGGGCAATGTCCAATCTGTTGAGGCAGAACAGAATAAAAAGGCAAAGGAAAAGAATTCTCTCTCTTCTGGAGATAGAACACCCATCTTCTCCTGCCCTTGGACATCACAGCTTCTGGATCTCAGGGCTTCAACTCTTAGTCGAACTTACTCTCTTAGTGACAACTTACTCCCCCTCCTCTGGTTCTCAATCCTTCCATCTCAAACTGAATTATACTACAAGCTTTCCTAGTTATTCAACTTGCAAATGGCAGATCACAAGACTTACCAGGCTTGAGCCAATTCTCGTAAGTCTCCTCTTTTCTATATGTATATAGCTATATATAACTATTGGTTCTGCTTCTTCACAAAACCCTGAATAATATGCCATAAAGGAGAGATATTGGTTTGAAACTCCCATTAAAAAGGAAATGCCTGAAAGTCTTTTCAGGTTAAGAAAATCTTCAATGACCAAAGGCAATTTAATTCTGTATCTACCTACCTACCATCTCCTCCTCCTTCTCCTGCTCCTTCTTTTCTATGCTTGTTTATATCAACTAACTTTCCTAGCATAAACTATTATTTGTGTAACATAAAATACATGGTTTTTTTTAAAGAAATAGCTCTAGAATGTCAGAACCAAAGGAACTATAGTTTAACTATGCCTTAAACTATTTTGTGTTGATATAACAGAATACCATAAACTAGATAATTTACAATAAGGTGATTTATGGCCTACAGTTCTGGAGGCTGGGAAGTCCAAGGTGTAGGAGCTCACATCTGGTAAAGGACTTCTCACTATATCATGGCAGAAAGGAGAAAGGCAAAAGAATGCAAGAGAGAAAGAACGAGAGAGGTCTGACTTCACTTTTCTAACAAACACTCCCACGCTAAGCTCCTATGGAGACAATGGCATTAATCCATTCACTCAGAAGCAGCCACTGTAACTTAATCCACCTCATCAGCACCCATTACACTGAGGATGAAGTTTCTAACAAGTGAATTTGGGGGGCACAATCAAACCACAGCTCTCTTAAAATCAATGAATTTAAGATCCTCATTTTACAGATAAGAAAGCTACAGCCCGGAGTAGTAAGTTATTTTTCTAGGGTTCCACAGACCACTAGAGTCAGAACTAAGACTACAACCAAGGTTTTCAGATTCTAAACATAGAGTTTATTCTTTCCAAACTGGGAAAATAATACTCACAACCGGTTGTGATGACTTTTATCAGCAGTAGAAGTTCCTATCATAATAAGAATAGCATAAACCTGAATGGAAAATTCCTTTCCACCTTGAATAACCTATGACAGTTACATAAAGTGACTCAAAGCAAAGAATACATAGCTCCTCGCAGTGTCAGCACTATATTGTAATGCCATGAGATCCTGAGAAAATCACTGGCTCACTCTGGAGCACAAAGTCCTTATTTTTAAATGAAAAGCTGAAATTCATTATTTGATTCTGTGAAACAAGTACAAGAGAGAAGAAAGAACTAATATGCATGCAATCCCACTACATCAATGAGCCATGCCAGAATAACAATAACAATAACAGCCAGTGCTTACCAAATGCTTACAGAGTGGATGGCACAGATTTAAGAACCTTATTACTCATCTATTTCTCACAATAACCTAGAAAATATTACTCATCTTACTTGCCCATCTCTCACTTTTAGAGGAGAGAAAGGAGTCCTAAGAAGTTAAGGAACTTGCCCATAGTTTCAGAATTAGTAAGCAGAGAGAACTCTTTAAAAGCTGTTCCCAGATAAGAAACAGATCAATTCTAATACTGTTTTGCTGCTCAAACACACACAGCAAACAAATATGCCACTGGTCACATACACAATTTGCTAAATGTATGCCATTTCGTGATATCCAAAAGGTAAAAAGGTGTTTAAGTCTATAGGTTCATTGGTGTTCGTTTGGTGCTAAAGGCAGGGCATGGGCACCATCACTGCACGTTCTCCATTTTAGACATTTTCTCAGATAAACACGCACCTGGGTGGGGCACGAGCACTCTGTCCTTCCGAGGACTGACATTGACATTCCTCTGCTTAGTCCATTCCCTTCTTGAGCAACAGCACTCAGCCTCCACCTCACCCTTTCCCCACGGGCCTTAGCTGACCCTAGTCCACAACCCTGCAGAAAAGATGTGAAGAAGGCAAGAGCCCTTTGCATGAAATGCCTTCAGGGCACTTAGACCCACCGCCTGCACAAGAGCCACACGATCCTCAGAGCCAAGTATCATCGCATGCCACCTGCTCTCACGACAACCACACATAATTTGGTCTCATGGGCAGCTCGTTCACTGTTTTTAACCTTGGCTTTCGGCTTCTCTCCCCATCATGATCTCTCTTTTCCTCGCCTCCAGTTGTGCCTTCCTCCCATCCAATAACTAGTTACCTAGATGGGCACTCACAGTTAACTTTCCCCTAAGTTCAACACAGGTCTGTTTTTACAGCAAGCCACAGAGCCTCCTCAGATCACTTCTGGGTGTGACATCTTTTCCCACAGGCTATTCCATCTGCCAATCTCCCCTCACACACTGAGAGCAGCAAGCAAATAAGCCACCCATAGCATCCACAGACCCTCATCAAATCCTCGGCCCAGAAGCACACTTGACTTCTCACTTCTAATCTCCAATCCCATTCAAACTCCTATAATAAGATCCAAAAACCAGACTAGGTCTCAGCTTAACAAATATAAAATCTCCCAATTATGAGCACGTGATCATTCCTTTGTTCCTGGCCAACACCAGCTACCACACAAACATTACCCTTTACTAGAGGAGAACCACATTTTTCCCAGTTCACCAAGGAGGAAACTGAGCCACCAAGACACTAAGTAATCCTTCTAAGAAAACTTCAGTAGTAAATACCAAGGGGGTAATTAATAAAATACTATGACTCTAAAGTCCATGATTTCTGTCAGGACATAATATTCTCTCCTTAGGTCAACCCTAGAAGAACATGAAGAAATATAAACAGATATCATGGCACTGTTAGTCTCTCTGTCTATAGACGACCTAATAGAAAAGGCTGGCAGACAGGACAGGCATCAGAGGAGTTAACTACATTTTCCCTTCTCCACCAAAACCTCTTCTCCTTTTCTCACATTGTAATAAACATCTAGCGGGGTGTTGGGCTGCCTGGTGGAGACACCATCACCCAGCCTCCTACCCTAGAGACTCTAGGGCAGAATGCAGCCTTGCCAACACCTTGGTTTTAAACCTCTGGCATTCAGAACTGTGAATGAATAAACTGAAACTGCAGATTAACATCCTCATTCATAAAGAAAGCCTACTACCAAAAAGTGATACATTGAACAAATCAAAACTATAACCAACTATTTTGAAAGAAGGTAAAAAGACATTAAGAAAATTATATATGACATGCAACAACAATATAAATGAACTAGTAAAACTAAGAAATGAAGAACTCAAAAAAGATTTTGAAATAAAATCAAAAATGATTTTAGAAATGAAGACTAAGTTCAAAGGCATACCCAAGAGCAAATATGCATAATACATAATGCCTTTTAAGAAACAGAAGTCAAAGTGGAGATTTCTTTAAAACAAAAAATAAATGAAGAGATAAAAAGAACTGCGGCTGGGAATCGTGGTACAAACCTGTAATCCCAACACGCAGGAGGCAGAGTCAGGAGGATGTGGAGTTTGAGGCCAGCCAAGGCTGCATAGTAAGTGAAAGACCAGACTGCGCTACTTAGCAAAACTCTGATTCAAAAAAAAAAAAAAAAAATCTATGAGTAAGTGACAAATATCAAAAATGGGCAAAAAGATCAACATACACTAGAAAATGCAATGACACACCAAAAGCCGTAATAGAAGCACTTCCCTGAAACAAAAAACTTTTAAAATTTTCAAACTACTAATTCAAAGAGCATGTTATACACCTGGGAAATAATTGATCCAGGATGACTTCTACCCTCTACTCATACATAATACATCCCAATAAAAATTATAGGAAAAAAAAGTTAGATGAACAGACTTCTGGATAGCAATACTACACTTTATGCCAGAAGAATAGAGTAATACATTTACAATACCCTAGGAAAGAAATTATGAGTCTTTATAGCCAGTAAAACTGATTTTTCTGTAAAAAGAACACACACTTTTATGTATCGTCCAGAGGTAAGAACTCCAGGAATATCATTCTTTTGATGCCTGTCTCAGGAGTTTTCTAGACAATGAACTTCAGACAATCAGCTTCAGACAATGAGCTAGTGAGGGTGGGCATGATGGGGCATACTTGTAATCCCAGCTATTCTGGAAGCAGAGATTGGGAGGATCAAGGTTCAAGGTCAGCCCAGGCAGAGCATATCTGAAAAACAAACTTAGAAACCAAAATGAACCAAGGGCCTGACTTGTAATCCCAGCTATTCTGGAAGCAGAGATTGGGAGGATCAAGGTTCAAGGTCAGCCCAGGCAGAGCGTATCTGAAAAACAAACTTAGAAACCAAAATGAAGCGAGGGCCTGACTCAAGTAGCAGAGTACTTATCTAGCAAGCTAATGGTCCTCAACTTAATCCCCAGTACCAGGGAGAAAACAACAAAAAAAAAACCAACAACATAAAAATATCTACCAATGTGGGAACCACTATGAAAAACAGTATGGAGGCTCTCAAAAAACTAAAAATAGAACTGCCCATATGATCCAGCAATTCCACGCCTACAGGTATACCTGAAGATATGCAAGTCAGGTCACTACAAAGGCACCTGCACACCCATGTTTATTGCAGCACTAATCACAATAGCTAAGCTATGGAAACAGCCAAGATACCTCACTACCAATGAATGGATTAAGAAAATGTGGTATTTATACACAATGGAATTTTATGCAGCCAGAAAGAATGAAATTTTGTCCTTTGCAGCTAAATAGATGGAACTGGACAACATCATGTTAGAGAAGTTAGCCAGGCTCAGAAGGCCAAAAGCCACGTTTTCTCTCATGTGTGAATACAGACTTTATACAAATACAGCAATACAGTGAAAAACAGGTCACGCTAAGGGAAGGTCACATCCCAGAGGAGGAGGGTAAAAGGAGGAAGTTAAGAAGGTGAATATGGTTGATGTACTTTCTATATAAGAATGAATATATAATTTTTAAACCAAGTTGAAGCCACTGTAAAAAATGTACTAAGGTAGAAAGAAGAAAAATAGAAAAGATGAACCAAATAGTGCTGCTATAATACACAAGGAAACTCCCTGTGTAGCTATCTTAAACAAGCAAAAATGTCATTCTTTTTCTTTTTTTCTTATACAAAAATCAGAAAACACGAGGGCGAATCAGGTCCTGCCTGGTGGGGTACAGTGGGAGGAGACAGGAGGTAAGGAAAGGGTATGGGAGGGTGAATATAGTGCAAATACTGTGTACACATGTATGTAAATGGAAAAATGGTATCTGTTGCAACTATTTCAGGAATGAGGGGAGAGAGGCATAAAGGAGAATGGTGGAGGGCATGAATTAGAGTATGATATAGTTGGCATATTGTAAGAACTTTTGTAAATGCCACACGAGTACCCCCACCCAGCAAAATTTTTAAAAATCAGTATTACAATAAAAATTGGGAAAAAAAAAACCTAGCAAGACATTTTGCTAAGGACTGAAGATGAGCAAAAAAAATACAGATATCTATATTTCCATTGTAGTCTAGAAGGCTACAATGGAGACAGAACAGCAAGAAATGGCTATATATGCAGTTCAGGTCTTAAAAAATGGAGAGGTGTCTGTTAAGAAATGAAGACATATTAGAAATAAAAGAAAAAGAATAACACATTTACAATACTCTAGGAAAGAAATTGTGAGCCTTTATTGGCAAGTAAAGAACTTAGAAGTCGTCACTACCATCCTCACAACAAAAGAAGAGATCAAACAGAAAAGTGAACCTTCACAGGTTCACTAGAGAACTGAGATCGCAAGCCAAGTTATAACTTACCTATCTCTGGCATGTTGAAAACTACAGAGAATCATAGCACAGGTAGGCAACTGACAAGAACACTAGAAGGATGACTGACTGCTGGAGGTGGAGCAAGAGCCTGGTCTGGGGGACAAACACTCCTGAGGGTACAGCTACAAGGGTTCTCTTATGGGGTTTTTTCTGAGTTTTTCCTCCAGGAGTCCCAGCATGTTCTCAAGGGTGAAAAATCAAATAGAAAAAAAATCCCTTTGTGCTTCATGGAAGAGGAGGGGTAAGTGACCATTGTGATATAAGCCCAGTTTTCTGATCTCCTTAACAAAGGAAAAACTAACTTATCAGAGCCTAAGCAACTTGGGTTTTGCCAAAGCCTAACCAATATGAGAAAAGGGAAATACCCTAATCAAGCCCCTCTCTTGCCCTCCTGTCTTACTTAAGGATCATAGCAGGAACTGAGAAACAGTCCTGAAGGTCATGACTAAAGGGCAAACTTACAAGGGACTGAGATCTAATCAAACAATTATAAAAGATTTCCTTCATCAAGCCACAAAAACACAGGGAGGAGTCTTCATGCATATTGCCGAATGAAATAAGCCAATCTACAAAGGTCACATACTGCATGATTCCAACCATATAACATCTGGAGAAGATAAAAAGCTATCCAGACAACTCTTAACATTTCAGTGGCTGTAGGAGTTTTAGGGGACAGACAATGAGGAGATGGAGGGGATTAGGTGGAGCTGAGGGTTTTAAAGCAGGGAAGTTTCTCTTTCATAGTATGACATTACACATCTATCAAAACTCATAGAACTGGAGTACACAAAGAAAGAACCCCAATGATAATGATGGAATGTAGGTAATAGTAACAGGTTGATTCCACTTCATCAACTGCAGCAAACAGACCACAATGCAATCCTAATAATACAGGAAGCTGGGGAGGGGGAGGGGTTAAGTGGGAACTCTAACTCCTGCTCAACTTCTCTGCAAATCAAAAAGTGTTCTTGAAAAGTAGTAGTTCTGTGCGCTATTCTAAGCCTATCATCACCTGTGTCCAGGAGACTCAGGATTCTTGTTGTTGAAGAAACAAGGCGAAGATGAAGGGAAGAGGTTAAGTACAAACCCTGTAGTCTTCTATTTCAACTGGAACTACCAGTATAAACTAGGGAGGATGGTGGAATCTGGGGGAGGTAGGACTTAGGGGAAGGTCATTTAGTGCCCAAGGAGACAGTGGGACTCCAGCCCCTTCCTCTTTTTCTTTTTGCTTGCTGGCCATGGGGTAAGCAGTGTGCTCTACCATACTGTCCCAATGCCACCCAGAACTCTCACCACCAGATTTTGGACTGGAATCTCCAAACTATGAGTCAAAATAAACCCTTTCTCTTTAATTACCTAAGGTATTTTGCTGCAGTGATGGAAAACTGACTAACACAAATATAACTTGAACTTAGCACCATCCAATAAAGAGATGGAAAAACCAGAAACAACCCAACAATAATGGTAACAATCACAATAATCTGTGGTCCAGATATCGATCCTGAAATATTTCCCACCAAGAAAAAGAAAAACAAAAACAAGAAAACAATTGTTAAAGGGTTTTGTAGAGGAATGAATGATTCTATGCAGGGATGTATACAGATATCTGGTACTCCTACCAGAAGCCCAAAGCAACAGGTCCACTTGATGTTGGACTGGCCTCTCCAAACCATAAGCCAAATAAAGCCTATATATCACCTTGTCACCCCAGACTTCAAAGAAGCCATCAAAGACCAGAGTCCTGTCCAATAGTCTGAAGAGTCTACTAGAAGAGGCTCCCAAAACTGAATAATCTGACCTTGAACAGGACAATACTGTAAGACTATAATAAGGATGCAAATATTTTTTAAATGCAAAAATTCTGTGACCTGAAAAATTCCACTTTCAGAACTGATATTATTGAGTCTGGGGTATAGACTACAGTTTCCTAGGTGACTGTAATATACAAACAGGTTTTTGAGCCTCTGATGTAGATTACATGGATCCATTAGTGAGGTACTTCTCAGAGAGGACCTTGAGGTGTGAACAAGGTTTCTGGGATGAAGACAATGGTCCACTGCTTGGCCTGGTAAGCACCATCTGTGAAAGTATATCATACATTAAGAGTGCTAAGCTTTGCCTGCCATGTAATTTTCAAGTATTTCCCCCATTTGGGTGATTCTTATCTTCTACTTTAACAAGCATGTAACAGCAAACTCCATCACCCAGTAATTTACTCCCCAGTATACAACCAACAGAAATGTAGGCATGTGTTCACCAAGACACTTGTCCACATGTTCACAGCAGCACTGTTCATAATAGCCCTAATTGGAAAATACATGATCGATAGCTTGCTAGTACTGTAACAAATACCTGAGGTAGTCGACTTACAAGGAGAAGAGGGTTATTCTGTATCATAGTATTCGAAGTTCTAGTCCATGGTTGGTTAGCCCTGTTGCTTCTGGGCTTTGGACCTGGGGCAGCACACCATGGCGGGAACCTATGGGGGAGCAAACCGGCTCACTCAAAGCAAGACCATAGGGAAGGTGTGGCCCTACAATCATCCTGAAGGAAATGCTCCAATGACCACCTTCCTCCCTTTAGACTCCACCTCTTAAAGTATCCACCACCTCCCAATAGTGCCAACCTGGGTTCTAAGCCTTTAAGAAATGGGCCTTTGGGGACATTGCAAATACAAACTATAGCACTGTCCAAACAGCCATTAAAAGCAAAATGGATGAAAAAACTATGGAAGTCACTCACAGATCTACAACCAACTTCACATAAGTGAGTTTTACAACATAAGGGTGGGCTAGAGAGAATCTTTTCAATGATGTACAAAACAAGCAAAATAAACCATACTTCCAAAGTCAAGACACTGGGTATCCATTAGGGGACAGTGACTGGGAGGCACAGGGGCTCCAGGGGTACTGATAGTGCTCTGTTTCTTGGTTTGAAGATTTGTCAAGTTGTACTGTTAAATATGCATTTATTTATATGAGAACTTTGGTAAACTTTTTGTGAACTGGACCTTTTAAAAAGTATGTAAAAGTTTTAGAACCAGAGTTCCCATTTCCCCAGATCCACTGGCATGAGCAAGGATAGGTCATATCCTGAATGCATTCCTAAACTGACTCAGAACTAGTAACACATCCAGAGCAGGCACTATGACTTCTAGAACATGACCAGATTGATAGTCAGCACCAAGCATGCTCACTGAAATAGCCATTTATCTTTGTCTCCTCCCCCTGAGAGCATGACCTGTCAGAAAACTTAGAGAAATGAATAAGGGCAGACAAAGTAAGCCAAGAACATGACTCCTGAAGTGACAGCTTGTATGCAAATCTGGTCTACCATTTTCTGCCTGGATGACTTTGAGCAAGTTACTTAGTCTCTCTAAATCTGTTTCCTCAGCTAATAACTGGAGGATAAACATTATAGTGAGTGTGACTTTCTCTCTCTCTCAAAAGGAGCAATGAAAAGTTTACCAGTGGTGCCTAGTAAACATGTACATGCGTTAACACACTCTCTGTTACCATGGCATGGTATTTCCGTTATATTAGCTGTTATTTTATCCTTCTAACAAGGACACACAACTTGTAGGACACAAATATATGATGAATAAGTATCTCTGACATGGCTTGAAGACTTAAATATTTACAAATAAAAAAAAAACTTTACATAGGAAAATTTACAAGGCTGCCATTCATAAACTGACGTTTCAAACCATGTTCCTTTTTCTGGTCTCTGGCCCTGAAAAACTGAAAAGCCAAATACTCTACCAATAAACTGAAGTTCCTTTCATCAGGCCCCACTCTCCCTTAAAATTATACACTGCTCTGAGCCCAAAGAAATAGTTAATAGTTACACAGAGAAATGTATGAAAATGAAAAAGATCTTTAATAGGTATAGGCCAATTACAACTCAAGTTACCATTTAATGTAATCCTGGTTTATTCTGTCTGCCTATGAACCAGCATTCCCCCAACATAATCTTTTCTAGTACCCTACTGCATAGAGCATCATAAGCTGATGTTCTAAGTTTGAAGACAGAAGAAAAGTATAAAAAGATCCCAATTCTAGTCATGCAACACAGTTAAGATGAATAGTTTTTCAGGCAATCCTAAAGCAAAGGGAAGGGTTCAGCTGATAGTGATCACAAGGAGATTGCCTTGCTTCTGTTTTCTTCAACAGTTAATGCTCTGCCCCAGTCCTGTAAACCCAAGTTTCCAAGTTGGCAGGCGAGCCCAATGACACATTTCACTTGCCTAGCACAGTACTTTTGAGTAATTCTGAAACTGAATGCCTTCAGGTAAGGCAGGCCAGCTCTGTTAGCCCTGGAGATCTCCACTCCTTAGCATCCACCCACAGTGGGCCCCTGTTGACCCTAAAGAATGGGGAAAAAACAGCATAATGTTAGACAGAAAAGGTGTCAGACACACTTAAGCACGATCTCTGAACCCAGCAGGGCCTGTATGATGCTGGGGACTCTGAGCTTTGATCATATGCACCACAGGGTGATGGTCTGACACAAAAGGGACTTCCCACAGCGAGGGCATTTGTAACAGTAAGAACCTCTGATGCAGATGTTATGGGCTGAGCTATGTCTCTCTAAAATCCCTAT
Organism: Castor canadensis; assembly: GCF_047511655.1. NCBI lineage: Eukaryota > Metazoa > Chordata > Mammalia > Rodentia > Castoridae > Castor > Castor canadensis. The sequence goes on along the minus strand of NC_133400.1, from coordinate 79,672,173 downwards.
GTTGAAGCCCTGACCCCCAGGACCTCAGTATTTGACTGTGTTTGGAAGCAGGGCATTCCAAGAGTTAACTTAAATGAGGCCCTTAGGACAATCCCTGACTCAAGTGACTGTCATCCTTGAGAGAAGAGGACATCTGGACACCAAGAGGCATCAGGGATGCCCCTACTGGAAAGGCTATGTAAGGACAACGGGTGAAGAAAGACATCTGCAGGCCTAGCACAAATCTTGGACATCCTGTCAGAAAACAAATTTCTGTTATTTAAGGCACCCAGTCTTTGGTATTTTGTTAAAGCATCCCAAGGAACTCAAAAAAGTGGTAATGTTATGCTATCATTTTCCTTTTTTGGCTTTACCATATTTCAGATCCAAAATACTGTTTAACATGATTAAGCCTCACACTGCACAAAGTGGACACTGTGAATTCCATTCCACCTTCACCTTTATTCATTTATTTATTTTGGTGGTACTGGGGCCTTGTGTTTCCTAGGCAGACACTATTACTTGAGCCACATTCCTAGCCTTTTTTGCTTTAGTTATTTTTCAGACAGGGTCCCATGCCTTTTTGCCCAGCCTATTCTAGACTGCAATCCTTCTGATCTCCACATTCCACATGGCTGGGATTGCAGGTGTACCCCCACCTGCAATCATTAGTTGAAATGGGGGTCTCCCTAACTTTTTTGCCCAATCTGGCCTCAAATTCATTCCTTTCCATGTCCTCCTCCAAATCTCCATCTCCTGGGTAGCTGGAGTTACAAGCCTCCATCACCATGCCTTGCCTGCATCTTACATTAAGAAACACACTGGCTAATCAGAATCTCTCCACTCAGAAGCTTGGTGCAAGGCAAATGGTGACAACAGCAACATGAAAGATGCTTCAGATCAGACTGACCATAATGCAGGTAAGGTTTCTCTCCCTGTGAGTCGCAGAGGTGATGATGGTTCAAGCCTGTAATCCTAGCTACTGGGGAGGCAGAGACTGGGAAGAACAGAGCAGGAAGAATGAAATTCAAGGCCAGAATGGGCAAAAAAGTCAGCAAGATCCCATCTTGACAATAAAAGCTGGGCGTGGTGGCATGTGCCTATCATCCCAGCTATACAAGGAAGCATAAATAGGAGGATCAGGGTCTCCTGATCCAACTTGGGCATAAAGCGTGTCCCTATTTTTAAAATATCCAAAGCAAAAAGGTCTGGAGGAATGACTCAAGTGGTAGAGTGCCTGCCTAACAAGCACGAGGCCCTGAATTCAACCCTTAGTACAGCACCCCCCACCAAAAAAATAAATAAAGAGTTGACCTTTTATCAAAGAACGAGCCAAGAGCAAGCAGTGGCTCCAGACCTTGGGAGATGAGATGGTGCCTCTGGTCTCCTTAGAAATCCATAGCAACACACAGAGGCTCAACGCTGACCCCTACTGGTCAGACACTTGAACTAGAAAGACTTTATGGGTCTTACTTTTCCCCTTGCTTTAAAAAATAAACCCACCTGTGCAAACTTGCTAGCCAGAAGTACAAGGGCTTTATAAGACATGAAATCATTGGATCTCATGTATAACTAGATTGGGCTTGGTTTCAATCAGGTTTGTGTAAATTTATGAAGAGAATACAGGGTTCCGTTTCTATTGTTATCCAGGCTAACCAAAGCACTGACTCTCACAAGAGCTGACTACAGAGACAAAGCATTGGCACATGTCTTCTTATGGTAGAAACCTCCTTTGTTATCTGATAAATATAAGTTTAGCACTGCATGAAGATTCAATACAGAGGAAAGCCCCAAAGAACTTAGTTTAGATACTGCCCATCATGAACAGATACTCAATAAGTAGCTATTACGTGCCATACAGTACTTTAATTCACAATCAAAAACTGTCTCATTTTTAATGTGTGTCCATCACTCTCACCAAAGCCTAAGCCACAAGGGCATCACTAAAATCCTCTGACTGCCCAGATGTCCTCTCCCCTTCCTGTACTGCTCAGGGTTCTGCATTTGCCAGGCTGAGGGCACAGCTGCTCCCTCTTTCCCCAGCCCACTGTGTCCAGCCACCCAACTTCCAGGGATCAGGAATCGGGAAAGAATGAGGCAGCAGTGCCAGGGCATTGAGACACTGAGACAAGTGCACATTACCAGCTAGAGAAGCATCCTCATCAAGATAACCAAGAAATAAAGAGATAGCAAGTTGCAGTTTTTACACAATCACAGGCAACAGTTCCAAAAATAATAATAGCAAGCGTTAGGACTAATACTGCCAGGTAGTACAGACGCTAGGAGGAGTTTCCCTTACTATTCTCATGAGGAACCTGAGGCACAGAGAAGTTAAATGATTTACCCAAGGTCGCATGGCTAGTTAAAAAAAAAAAAAAAAAGTTGCTTATACAAAAGATGCCACAGCCAGGCGTGGTATACACAGCTATAATCCCAAATTCAGGAGGCTGACGCTGAAAGATGGCAAGTTCCAGGCCAGCCTCAAAAAAAAAAAAAAAAAAATGCCACAACCAAAGCTAAAATGTCAAATACTTACAAAATGTCATTATTAAATGTTCAGTTACACCAAAGAGGTCACAATCTTTCTTTGTCTTTATGTTTCATCTTGATATTCTCTTCCAAATCTGACAGATTTGACAGTTCTGTCATGATCATGAAGGTTGTACATGATTTTCTTTCTGCAAAGTTTAGGAGAAACCTAGAGAGAGGTGACAAGTCTCCCAGAGTTAACCTAAATTCCATAACCAATGGCAGTAACATTCTTTTTTTTTTTTTTCTTTTGGCAGTACTGAACTCAGCACTTTGCACTTGCTAAGCAGGCACACTACCCCTTGAGCCACACCTCCAGCTCTTTTTGCTCTGGTTATTTATGGGGGAGGGGAGATCCTTGCTTTTTGCCTAGATGAGCTTGGCCTGGACCATAATCCTATTTTACACGTCCCACCTTATCTGGGATGACACCCCATTTTTTCCATTGTGCTGGGGTCTTGCAAGTGTTTTTTGTCCAGGCTGGCCTGGAACCTGATTGTTCTGATCTCAGCCTCCCACATAGTTAGGATGACAGGCACTGTCACTGCACACAGCTATTGGTTGAAATGGGTGGAGGGGCAGAATCTAATAAACTTGCCTGGGTTGGTCTGGAAACCGTGATCCTCCTGATCTCAGTCACCCAAGTAGCTAGGATTACAGGCATGAATCACATGGCTAAAAGCAGTAACATTCTTACCTCAAAAAACTTTTCCCAAATCAGTATGCCAGATACAGCAGACACAGAGAAAATACTTACTCCAGGCTGAATGGGGGGGTGGGTTAAAATCTAGAATACTTGTAGATCTTCTCAGAGGAAGTGACACTAAAATGGAGTCATGTAGACAAGTCACTCATTCTTTCCACAAGCATGGATTGACAAGGGGTGAGCTGGAAAGAAAAAGGGAAAGAGGGCTTCCTAGGGCTGATACTGGGTGTTTCCAAACACAAAGATGGGCCTATAAACACAACTTAGAGAGAGGGAAAATAAAAGATTTTAACAAAAATTATAGCTAAAATTATACCCTCCCACCACCAGCCCTTTTTTGCTTTTGTTATTTTTCATACTTTTTGCCCAGGCTTGCCTTGAACCATTATGTTACTATCTCTGCCTCCCCTAGCTCTTCAACCATTTCCCAACTGCGTTGCCCACATGCATTCCTGACAAGGATGACAGCCTTCCAGGTTAAACAGGGCTTTTGAAATAGCATCTCCAGCTAACCCATGATTATGTTTGTGATTATTGTTCCTGGCCCATTAGAAGAACCACTCCTTTATTATTGCATTTGATGCTAAACTAGTCCTATGAATAGACTTAGACTCCCTTTTGTCAATGAGGAACTTGAAGCTCAGAAAGGTTAAGTAGCTTCTCTAAGGTGACACAGTGCTAAGGAGCAAAATTTGAATGCAGTCTATCCAACTCCAAGGCACTGCTCTATGTGGTCTCAGAGTGAGATCTTGGCATCCCTAGAATCTGGCTGGGCTGGCAGAAAACTGTAGAACCCGTCTGATGTCTGACTCCAGACCAAGAAACTTTCCCCATCCAAAAGTTTTTGGTATGGAAACTCGCTCAAACGCCTTTAAAAGGTAACTTACTGTATTTGAGGAAGTACGGTACTTTGTCAATAAGACTCAACTCAACTCTCCCAAGCAAAAGACAGGCATCACAAATACTTTAAAAAAAAACAAAATAACAAACCCTCCATTCTTACCTTCAAAGCTAAGCTTGTGCTTATCTTTTGAGGAATTAAACAGAGTAAAGGCAATGAAGGCAAAGCTTGAGACTCAAGAAATAATTATTCTCTGCATGTGCAAGAATGTGTCCCCTATGTTTAATGTCCCCTATGTTTAATGTCCCCTATGTTTAATGTCCCCTATGTTTAATCTGGATAACATATAACTTCCAAGGTTGACACTGACATAACGTGAGTAACACTGCACTTTGCATAACCGTGTCAAACATTTCAAAACACATATATACTAAGCAGTATGTGCCCAGTTGAGAGACAGGCTTCTGAAGAGCATTCTGGAACCCTGCAGCCTCTAAGGAATCCAGTGGGCAGGGAGTTAGCAGAATGCAGCCTTCCTTGGCCCAATGCTATAGAAACCAGAGGTGAGATTTCCAAATTAATTTCCATGGAACTCCCAAGAGGTGCTCCTGCTTTTCTTTAGCTGCTTCTTTGGGAAACTGCAGAATGATCTTGCTTTCCACCATCCGACGTAGTATCAGAAACATTTGTTTTCAGGAAGCAAGTGGCTATCTTTTCTTCTCTACTAAGAGCCAAGGCTTAAAAGAGATAATGAACTGAAATAGCTAAGCCACTTTCCCCATTTGTAATATTACATGGAGTCTCCTCTTCCAAAGCTGAGGAGTGTAAAACTGCTATGCTTAAAGCAAACTCTCTCTTCAAACCCATGGGGAAAGGGTGTTGTAGGCTGAGAGCTGGTGTGTGTGGTGGGGGAGGGTGGCGGGGTGAAGAGACAACTGTACCAGGCCACTTGCCTACAGTCCACACTTTTGCCTCTATAGCAACAGGGCCCAAATAATCAAATAATGATCATGACCATGGCAGAGCTGGGAAGAGGCACCCATGGCCATGTCCAGATCCTCAGCTGCCAATTTGGTACCAGAGACGTTTTGCTCTGTTAATGCCACCATAAACCTGTCCCTAATGCAAGAGAACAACACATATCAAGAAGACTGAAGCCAGGTACCAGTGGCTCACACCTGTAATCCTAGCTACTCAGGAAGGATCGCAGTTCAAAGTCAGTCCCAGCAAACAGTTTGTGAGATCCTATCTTGAAAAAAAAAAATCATAAAAACACTGGTGGACATCTCTAGCAATAAAGGAAATGCAAATTAAAACCACACTAAGATTCCACCTCACCCCTGTTAGAATAGCCATCATCAGCAACACCACCAACAACAGGTGTTGGCGAGGATGCGGGGAAAAAGGAACCCTCTTACACTGTTGGTGGGAATGTAGACTAGTACAACCACTCTGGAAAAAAATTTGGAGGCTACTTAAAAAGCTGGACATCGATCTACCATTTGATCCAGCAATACCACTCTTGGGGATATACCCAAAAGACTGTTACTCCAGAGGCACCTGCACATCCATGTTTATTGCGGCACTATTCACAATAGCCAAGTTATGGAAACAGCCAAGATGCCCCAGCACTGACGAATGGATTAAGAAAATGTGGTATCTATACACAATGGAATTTTATGCAGCCATGAAGAAGAACGAAATGTTATCATTCGCTGGTAAATGGATGGAATTGGAGAACATCATTCTGAGTGAGGTTAGCCTGGCTCAAAAGACCAAAAATCGTATGTTCTCCCTCATATGTGGACATTAGATCAAGGGCAAACACAACAAGGGGATTGGACTATGAGCACATGATAAAAGCGAGAGCACACAAGGGAGGGGTGAGGATAGGTAAGACACCTAAAAAACTAGCTAGCATTTGTTGCCCTTAATGCAGAGAAACTAAAGCAGATACCTTAAAGCAACTGAGGCCAATAGGAAAAGGGGACCAGGAACTAGAGAAAAGGTTAGATTAAAAAGAATTAACCTAGAAGGTAACACCCACGCACAGGAAATCAATGTGAGTCAATGCCCTGTATAGCTATCCTTATCTCAACCAGCAAAACCCCTTGTTCCTTCCTATTATTGCTTATACTCTCTCTACAACAAAATTAGAGATAAGGGCAAAATAGTTTCTGCTGGGTATTGGGGGGGGGGAGCGGGAGGGGGTGGAGTGGGTGGTAAGGGAGGGGGTGGGGGCAGGGGGGAGAAATAAACCAAGCCTTGTATGCACATATGAATAATAAAAGAAAAATGAAAAAAAAAAAAAAAAAAAAAAAACACTGGTGGAGTGGCTCAAGGTATAAGCCCTGAGTTCAAATCCCAGCACGGCAAAAAAAAAAAGGCTGAGAGGCTAACTCGTACAAAACCTAAGTTAATGGTAGGTGTCTTCATGATGGATAATGGTTACCAAACACAAGTCATCTATCTACAACTTTTCATCTCCTTTCCTTTTGCCAAGATGTGCCAATAGCATGAACCCCAACCTGTGTCCCAAGCACACACCACAGATTCACAGCAAACTGGACCCTGCTCACTCCATGCCTAGCAAGCTATTAACCATCCTTTAGCATCTCCTGAAATAATATTCTCCTCTTCTTGGTTGTCATCCTGGACTGGATCTCGTAAACTTGTAGGTCTCACTGGTCATCCTTTCCTTCATTTGTCAAACATTTTGGAACACTTACTGTGTTCCAGACACTAGTACAAAGAATACCAATATAAATAGTGCATCACTTTAGTCTTCCAGTAGGGAAGAGAGACTTTTAGATTTACTAAAGAAAGAAAATTACAATCCTGTGTAATAGGAGTCGGGAAGCAAGGCAGTCTAATTTCACATAGGAGAAAATGTCTACATCAAGTTGGTAGACAAAGAAAGTTTCACACATCTGTGATATCTGAGCTGATTCTTGACAGGTAAGTAAAAGGATTTCAGACAAAGAAGAGTGGGGAGGATCAAAAACAATACTTGCAAAGGTGCAAAGATCAGGACACTCTGGCTCAAGCAGGGCAATGGACTCAATATGGTTGGGATGCCAAATGCATGGAAGAGATAAGGTTAAGGTTAGGTTCAGAAAGGGCTTGTATGTCACACCCAGGAACTGGGAGCACTACTGTCAATAATGGACAGCTAGAAGTGTTTAAAGGAGGTCCAAACTAAAGTCACATTTTGCCTGAAGAAATGCTGCATTTGATGTATTGGATTAAGTTGCTAACATTTAAAAATTAAGAAAGTTTATGTAAGAAATTTGGAAGTTTGGCTTCTTTAAAAAGTACTCTGGCACTGGATCTGAATAGCAGGTGGAGTAGCTGTCCAATCACTGGGAAACATAGTATGCTGTTCTTAACCATTCTTACTGTGGCATCTGAGTTTGCAATCCCTAATTTTAAGGAAGAGAATAACACTATAAAATGAGTGTTACCAGAAGGTAACACTGATAGCAACCTAGTGATTAACCCGGACTTTGGAGGTAAGATGGAAAGTTTGGAGCACAGGGCGTTAACAACTTCGGAGCTAAATCAGGAGACTACAGACCCAAAAACAGATAACAAGTCAAGAACTGTTTACAACACTCCAGCCACAGATTCTTATTAATCCTATAGTTTTTCATATGCCATTTGCTCGTGGGCAAAAGCTATATTGGGAGAAAGGAAGAGTGATTCAAAACTGATTTCCAAAATTAAACAAAGTGGCCATTAGGTAAACTGTGTGGAAAACCCACCCAAATGCCATAAATCTGCACAGACAGCTAATGAGGGACAGCCACGCTGTCTGTGTGACTCTGATCCTAGATTCTCATGCTCGTTTTCCAGGAGGATCAGAACAAATTCTGACTGCAAACTTTCTGAGCGAAGCTCCCCTCTAGAGACGTTTACAAAAGCAGAGGGTGGGATCGAAACCACTGTAATCTCCCCTACCTGGAGCAGCAGCTACTAGGCAAACTTGCAAACCCTTCCAGCCATCCCCAGGGGAAGGCCCTGTCGGAGAACTTACACAACCCGCTGACATCCAGCATGTTGGAGATGCCCCGGTCACTCATGTCCACTTCCGGCTGGTTCTTCTCCCGGCTCTCCTCCACCAACTTTTTCAGAGACTTGGACATATTCTGGAGCAAACGACAACAAAGCAGTGGGCGATGGCAGGAGGAAGGTGCAGGGACGGGAAGCAAGGAACCCTCCGGCAGCCACTCTCCTGTCGGCCTGGGCATAGAGGGCAGGGGTCCGGGAGCGGCGCCGGGAGGAGGATGGGGCAGCGGGGAAGGGAACGGGAAGGGTCCAGCACGGTTCTGGCCGCGCGGAGAGAAGCAGACCCAATGCAAAGCCTCACACACTCACCGCGGAGGGTGGCAGCTGACACGGTGACCGTGGAAAGTCCGCAGGGCACACTCAGGTGACGAAAGATGCAACCCGTTAAGGCAAAACGGGATCCCCACAAGGAACACGCCCTGTCCCGCCGCCCAGCGCAGGCGCACACAAACGCACTATCGGCCCCCACACCCCTTCCGCGCCCTACACTTCCCAAATTAGGAGAAGTTTACTAGAGGTGGCTGGAGGGCGAAGCTCCGCCCATACAAAAAATGTGGACTGAAACCGGCCAATCATATCCGTGTGTTGGCTTTTTGATTCCGCCCCACATCGAGATTACCCTATCTCCCCCAGGTTTGCGATTCTGATTGGACCGGAGCTGGCGCGTGCGCACTAAGTACGCGCATGCTCAGTTGGTTGGTTGAAGGGAGGAATTCCATGGGCGGAAGCAGGGAAGTTTGGTGGGGGAAAACTCAAAAGGGAGTAGTAACTGAAGACAGAGAGTAGCTGGGAGTGGGCCCTGGGAAATCTACAAGTAAATTGTTCTGAGTGCCCTGCTTTTTTAATTGCACTCCATCTGCCAGAACTTGCTACCCTGAGTCCCTTCTCTGCAATTGTGCCTTTAACAGCCCTTGCAGAGGCATGCTGCCTGTATTATGAGCTGAAGACAAGAACTTGGTGATGATATATGCATGTCCGGCTGGCAGCTCACAGTCATAGTTTTGAAAGCTTGTAAGTTTTTGCATCTGGCTATTTTGCACCTGACCTTTTGGTCGTGAGCAACAAGAATTCCCCTTAGGGTAAGATGCAAGTAGGCCTGGTTCTGTTGATTCACGTATATAACCCTACCTATCTGAGAGGTTGAGATCAGGAGGATGCCGGTTCTAGGCCAACCCCGGCAAATACTTAGCGCGAGACCCCATCTCCAAAACAACAAAAGCAAAATCGATTAGAGGAGTGGGTCAAACGGTAGAGCCCTGCTTTGCAAATGCAAAGCTCAAACAAAGGACTGAGTTCAAACCCCAGTCCCACCAAAAAAAAAAAAGAAAGAAAGAAAAAGGCATTTTTTTTTCATTTTTCTTTTATTATTCATATGTGCATACAAGGCTTGGTTCATTTCTCCCCCCTGCCCCCACCCCCTCCCTTACCACCCACTCCACCCCCTCCCGCTCCCCCCCCCCAATACCCAGCAGAAACTATTTTGCCCTTATCTCTAATTTTGTTGTAGAGAGAGTATAAGCAATAATAGGAAGGAACAAGGGGTTTTGCTGGTTGAGATAAGGATAGCTATACAGGGCATTGACTCACATTGATTTCCTGTGCGTGGGTGTTACCTTCTAGGTTAATTCTTTTTGATCTAACCTTTTCTCTAGTTCCTGGTCCCCTTTTCCTATTGGCCTCAGTTGCTTTAAGGTATCTGCTTTAGTTTCTCTGCATTAAGGGCAACAAATGCTAGCTAGTTTTTTAGGTGTCTTACCTATCCTCACCCCTCCCTTGTGTGCTCTCGCTTTTATCATGTGCTCATAGTCCAATCCCCTTGTTGTGTTTGCCCTTGATCTAATGTCCACATATGAGGGAGAGCATACGATTTTTGGTCTTTTGAGCCAGGCTAACCTCACTCAGAATGATGTTCTCCAATTCCATCCATTTACCAGCGAATGATAACATTTCGTTCTTCTTCATGGCTGCATAAAATTCCATTGTGTATAGATACCACATTTTCTTAATCCATTCGTCAGTGCTGGGACATCTTGGCTGTTTCCATAACTTGGCTATTGTGAATAGTGCCGCAATAAACATGGATGTGCAGGTGCCTCTGGAGTAACAGTCTTTTGGGTATATCCCCAAGAGTGGTATTGCTGGATCAAATGGTAGATCGATGTCCAGCTTGAAAAAGGCATTTTTAAAGTTAGAGTTGTGTTCTAAATCTGTGGACCATGAAAATACCTCTCCCAGGAGTCTCCCACTTCCTCTTCAAAAGGCAATCAAATTTCAAGTTCTGGCAAAACTACTGGCCTCTGCCTCACATTTCCTGGCTCAGTCCTGGGCAACAAATAATAACCTGTCTTTCTCTCACCCAAAAATATGTTCTGAGAGATAATTTGATACAAGCCACACCTCTGACATTAGGTGGATGAAAGCTAGACAGATGATAGACAGGCAGATACACAATAGAAACACGCAGACACACACACTCAAGCTCTCAACAATGGGGCAAAGGAAGGATCTACACCCTTAAATTAGAAAGCAGAAAATTCTTCTTTAAAAAAACTCCAACTGAAAAGATAATTCACACTTGCATTTTCCTTCTTTAATCTGCATCCCTCAACCATTTGATTTCTTGAATTAGACACTAAGAACAGAGTCTAGATATTTTGTAGTATGTTCTTTGAAGTGAGCTTATCTTATTTTTGTTATCATATTTAGTTTATAAATTATTGGAGCAATATCCCTAAAAAGATATGTTTTGCCAAGTGCAGCCATCAAGGTATAGGTACAGGAGACACTGTTTTCTCTACTATCAGTGGTGTTGGCTTTGATCGCTTAGTTAAGGTGATGTCTGGTAGGTGTCTCCCCCAAAAAGTTACTGTTTTTTCCACTTATAGTTAAAAGGAATGTGTGGGGAAATTCTGAGATTGTGTAAATATATCTTTCTTCACCAACTTTTACTCAATAATTTTAGCATCCATTTATGATTTTCTAACTTCATGATTTTCTATATTTACTAGTTGATATTCTATTATATATCCATTTTTAAATAATTAACATTTTAAAGCAAAAATGCTTTTGAAAATTGACAGTTTTTTTGTTTCATTCATTTCTGATACTGATTTTTTTGCTATATAAATTGAAAGAATTGATACCACTATAAATATTCTAGAACTGTTATAAAAATACCAAAGACTGAGTTGCTTAAACAGAAGAAATTTATTTTCTGACAATTCTACAGACTGGAAATCCAAGATCAAATGCTAGCAAATATGATTGCTCCAGTGATCTCTCTCCTTGGCCTGCAGAAAGCTGCTTCTCACTGTACCCTTACATGGTGTTTTTCCCTGTGCAAGTGCATCCCTAACACCACTTCCTCTTCTTATGAGAACATCAGATTTATTAGATTAGGAGGGCCATAAAATACGTAGCTGGCCCTGCACAGATAGTCAATACTTGTCAGAATGAATTTCCCTACATCATCACCACCAAGGGCTCTAGGCTGACATACAGTCTACAGTTTAGTACTTCCCATTGCGAGAAATGAACTACTCCCATCCCCTGAACCTGCAAGGTAGGCTAACCCAACACATACTATGGGAGATTCCTGGTCCAAAAAAAGGAATGCTAGACCCATAACAACTGGTACGTTAACATAAATCATGAATTTTAAGAATGCTTTTTTTAGGCTGGGTGCATCCAGGATATCCCCTGGTCTCAAACCGCCATGGCCTGTCTGTCCCCGGGAGCATTTTCTTCACAAGATTGCCCAAAGTGTCAGCAAATACCATGGCCATCCCAGCCAGCTTCTAGAGGACAGAGAAGGGCATGCTGGCCAGTAATGGTTGGTGGTAACCCTGAAGACTAAAAGCTGTTTCTGCTAAGGTCCAGTTATTTGGGAGACAATGTGAGGGTTAAGAGATAAGATGAGAGTGGAGGCCTGACTCCCCCAGCCCTGAGTTCACAGACTATGTGGGGTTGGGAAGGGTATTACCCAGGAGCACTGAATCAGAAAGGCCACCAGGTAGCAATGGAACTGATCAGCTAAGTGTTATTAGCCTTTTAGCTGCTATGTCATGAGACTAGAAAAAGGAGATGGTGTTGACACTTGACTCTTATCCCTTAACCTGCCTCTTCTCTAACAGGCTGTCTAAAGTTCCCAATCTCCCCTAAAGTGAGTGGGTTTATACATGACTTTAGCACTTTCTGAGTTCAGTAGATCATTAGTTGTTGACATTTCTTTTTCTTCACATTTGTGCTTTTTTTGGCTTCCCTCAGATCTATGGACAATACTGCAAGTTATCTCCTGAACAGCATCTCCTCCTGGTCCACCCTCAAAAACTTACTAACTTTACAGTGTGGCCTTTTTGGATTCTACTTATGGACTGAAAGCAACAATGTTAACCTGTCCCAGGGCCTTGATGGGTAATAATGGAACTTCATGATGATGCAATTTGGAAGAAGGAAAGTTATTACTTGGCCACTGAGAGAGAGAGATTAATATAAGTTTCACTGGATAAGGAAAGTGAGGATTGTGCTTTTATATTGGCTCAGAAAACCAGGCAAAATGGAACTGGGACGTGTACATTGTGAAGCAGGGACTTGGTGGGGATGTATGGCTGTCTCATTGTCCATTTTCTCCTGAGTACATACCACATAGTATATGCTCAATAAGCTGCAATGCAGAGCCAGAGGCTATGAGATGTATCTTATGTTGAAAGTAGAGCCAGGATCCTTTTTCCTTCTTCCAGATGAATTTCTTGAGAACTTATTAAGCCCACTTCCTTTTTGCTACACATGAAAATGTATAAACATGACTATCCCCTGACCCACTAAAAATCACTTCCTGTATCATTGCTAGCAAGCCTGGAAGATTTTGGAGAGTTTTATTTTTGCCTGTTTGTATTAAGTTTTCAACTGTAAATTGCATGATAACATTGAATATGCTTTCTTCAACTTCACATACTCATCTCCTGGATACACTAGCACACCTCCTAGAGAAGCATGCCCATCCAAGTGAAAATAACTCAATACCATTGTTCTAATAAAATCAAGCCATCCTCTGTTTTGGGGGTGTTTTTGGTTTTGGCGGTACTGAGGTTTGAACTTGCAAAACAGGCACTCTATCACTTGGGTCATGCCTTCAGTTTTGCTATGGTTATTTTTTGAGATAGAGTGTTGCTTTCTGCCTGGGCTGGCCTGCACCCATGACCTCCTATTCAGGCTTCCCACCATAACTAGAATGACAGGTGTGCACTACCACACAATGCTTTTTCTACTGAAATGAGGTTTTTTGAACTTTCATATTTGTCTGGGCTGGCCTGGTATTACTGAGTAGTCATCTCTGTTTTTGAGAGCTGTATCATATTAATCTTGCTTTCAGCAAAATTCCCATGTCATTTCATGTTGTTAAACTTTCTCCATAGTCTGCACCTTTACAATTCATTTTTGGGTAAGAAAGCAAGAGCATACATTCACCCTTGTCAAATTTCATCTTGTTACAATAGCCAGTTATTCCAGCTTGTCAAGACCCTTTGGGTTGGATGTTTTTCAATGTGTTCACCATTTTTTCCAATGCAGTGCCATCCATACAGTTGACATATCTAGCCATAGTACATTGTTAATGGAAGCAGGATTTGTTTAAAGTGAGAATATTTTACTGCACTCTTTTACTCTGTGCAGAAATAATTTCTTCAGTATTTGGGTATAGAGTATGAGAGAGTGATACATTCCACAGCTTATTTCATTTAGTGTGTGTTTTATTCTCAATAAGACTTTCACTTTTTAAGTCTTCTGTTCTGCTGGAGGTAGTAGAAAACTCTGTAGAACATTAGGTTTTCTTGATCAAAAAAAAAGAAGCTAGTAACTATCTCAATTATTTATCTGGCAACCTAGGAGGCAAGAACATGTTTTGTTTTGTTTTGTTTTTTCCTTTTTTATTATATTCATATGTGCATACAATGTTTGGGTCATTTATCCCCCCTTCCCCCCGCCCCCTCCCTTCCCCCCATCCCACTCCCTCCCTTCCTCCATCCCACTCCCTCCCTTACCCCCCAACCCCTCGCTACCAGGCAGAAACTATTTTACCTTTATCTCTAGTTTTGTTGAAGAGAGAGTATAAGCAATAATAGGAAGGACCAAGGGTTTTTGCTAGTTGAGATAAGGATAGCTATACAGGGAGTTGACTCACATTAATTTCCTGTGTATGTGTGTTACCTTCTAGGTTAATTCTTTTTGATCTCACCTTTTCTCTAGTTTCTGGTCCCCTTCTCCTCTTGGCCTCAGTTGCTTTAAAGTATCTGCTTTAGTTTCTCTGCGTTGAGGGCAACAAATGCCAGCTAGTTTTTTGGGTGTTTTACCTATCCTCATACCTTCCTTGTGTGTTCTCGATTTATCATATGATCAAAGTCCAATCCCCTTGTTGTGTTTGCCCTTAAGGACATGTTTGTTAAACTTTCTACTTCTTGTTAAGTAAGAGCCAATATTACTTAACTTGGCATATTGTAGTGCAAAACTAGGAAAAGGTAGAGGTGGTGCTTTACAGAAGCTATTGCTCTGAAGGACAAGCACATATATTTTTTTCCTTATTTGTGTAAGCAATTTCAACACTGAAATGCCTCACTATGACTGAGAAATGTTACCCCTAGACTAAGGGACAAGTTGGTGCATGCAATTCTGTATTCAGTGGAACTGTCCTTTCTTTATACTTGATAGCAAATGTAAGCCTCTATAGTAAATGTTCTATGTGGTTATTTAACCTGAACAAAAATATGCAGAACTATGTTTCAGGATTGGAACATTACCTTCCTTAATGTATCACTTCTTTGGGAATTTGATTCTCCAAATGCATTAAGTTGACAGAATTTCTCCTCCATATCTATGATTTAAATAATAATCTCACCTTATTTCTAGAGGTTTTATCAAATTCAGACACTTGGGAATTTCCTTCAAGATGAATTAATTAAAATAACTACTTGTTTCCACTTGAAGATTTTTCTAAAAGTAGCCGAATTTTATTGGTAGTAAAAATGTAAATTTTCTGATTCTGTTAGTTACCAATTTAGTGATACAAACCAATGGGTAAAAAAGATTTTCCTCCTTTCTTGGAAATTTGCCTTTAGGGAATAATTCACAAATATTATGGAAAGTTAGGGGAGAATGGATAATAGGGATACTAGAACTCTCTGTGGTATCTTTTCAACTTCTTGTGAATCTATTTAAATATAAAAAGATTTTAAACCATATAAAAAGTAATCACTGAATGTTATCTGTTACAGTAATAGTGTGCAAACAAAAATATTTGAAAAGAGGGCTGGAATTGTGTCTCAAGAGGTAGAGTACCAGCATAGCAAGTGCAAAGCCCTATGTTCAAACCCCAGTACAGTCCAAAAAATGGTTGAGATATATGAAAAGAGGAAGCTGTTAAATAAAATGCATGTATGGCAAAGGACCTGATATACTATAGTATATAAAAATATAATTGAGAATGCTAGAAACATGCAAAACTTTTAATAAACATGATATGCAGAATATAATATTTCATGCAATAACATTCCAGTGGTGGGAATAGTAATATGTATTAACACAGAGAAAAAAGGAAAATTTAAAGTGGTAGAGTTGCATTGCAATGGAGATTGAGGCTTATTTCTTTTAAAAAAATTAATATAAGAAATGCATTGCTGGGGATGGGGGCTCCAGTGATACACATGCTTGCTCATCTAGCCTAACAACTTATTTTAAAACAAATGGGTCTCTGGGGACTTCAGGATCTCTGTAGGCCACTGCTTAGCACTGATGTCTTCTTCTCCTCCATCAGTCTTCTTTGTTGGTGTCTGTTTACTGCTCCAGAAAGCACAACTTAATCCCATCCGTCTGCAGCTACAAACCATCTTCTAGATGGTTACTGGGCTATTTCACAGTCTTCCCATCATCATTAACCCATCCTCCTCATGATCTGTCTATATTCCACAACAGTAGAAGTGGCAGAGCAGGATGGCAGTGACAGTTTATCAGGCAGTTTATTAATCCATTCAATGTTCAACAATTGTGGGGACACTCAAGAACCATGTCTCCAAAGAACACACAATCTAACAAGGGGAGATTAACTGTACATAACTAAATGTGATTAAGAAAAACATGTGGGCTGGGGGGTGTAGCTCAGTGGTTAAGTACATATTTACCATATGCAGGCCTGGGTTCAACCTCCAGCACCACACCCAGACATACACACACACATACAAATAATGTGACAGATATTTTATTGGGTTGCAAAAATTGCTATCAAAACACCAAAAAGGGGGAAGAAATTCCTATTGATGGGATTTGGGGAGCTACATGCAGGTGATATAACTTTGAGCTGAACTATGAACCATAGATATTTTAAAGAAAAATAAAGCATACTTGGTATTCATAAATGTGGAGGAAAAGGCCCAGCACAAAAAGAAAAAAAAAGAAAGGAAGGAAGGAAGGAAGGAAGGAAGGAAGGAAGGAAGGAAGGAAGGAAGGAAGGAAGGAAGGAAGGAAGGAAGAGAATGGTACTACTCTAGGAGTATGGAGCAGGAAGTAGTAGGGGTGAAGAATGTGTAGAGAGATTCAGTGCCCAGGACATCACAGCTGACGGAGAGCGAATGGGAAGAGGCTCAATATGCCCAGGAAAAAGGAGTTTGAGCAGCAAATGGGAGAGAAAGTAAAAGAATTCAGAGCTCACAGCAAACTTTGCTATAGCAAGCCAACGTGAGAGACTACCTTAATGAGTTAAAAATAAATGCCAAACAATTGCATACAACTCAAGAATGCTTATCCCTCTTGGTTTGCCATTCACAGTGAAAACAATACATCTAGTATATTGTTAATTTTAAATAATCAGATATGCCATAATCTTTAAAAAGTCTTTTTAATTTTTTTCAGCTCAAAACATTAAAGGCAAGAATGGTATATACAGCCAAGACTAAAGAAATTACACTCTGCATTCAAAAAAATAAATGCACAAATACTGATTCCATACACTCAGTGGAAACCAAGAAAGCCAGCTTGTGCTGAGTGGCACAGGCAGGGGTCCAGGATAAGGGTAGCTGAGTTCTGTCCAGTGTGATGTCTGATGGCCCCACAATGGAGCCAATGTGCCCAGTCGACTCAAGGCTTTTCCTTCTTAGCTGTGCCACCTTAACTGGAATGCGGATGGGCGGACTGCGTACTCGGCATGAAATTTTATGAAGACCTGATTTGAGGAAGCCACAAAGGGAGCTATGCTAGTGTCCTGTAATTGAAAAGAAATAACAAGTTACATTTTCCAAAACTGTGAACGTTCTCCTAAAAATGTTAGCCTAGTTTTTTTTCTTTAGGTACTATATAATGAAGCTTTATAGAATTTAAAGTGAACCTGCATATATTTCTGGAAGTAACTGTGCCAAGAATTAATGTAGATTCTTTACAAAAGAATATTTTCTAGGGGTGGAAGATTGAGGAGGCATGGCTACAGGCTTTCTCCTTGGTGTAATGAAAATGTCTTATAAGTCTTTCACTTACTACACTTTCAGAATCTTTCAGATTCTGAAGTTAAAGTGATGCAGAATTCCCCCATAACCAATGACATTCATTGTATTGTAACATGAAACATCTTCAAATTCTTGTGTAGCTTTTATCTACATCAACAATGTTAGTGGCTACTTCCACTACCGCTCCATATAAACTGACTTTGTTTTATATCTTTCATTTATAAAAACTCATGCTTTATATAAAACATTTATGACTTAAGGAAATTAGTGGTACCTTTCATTTAAGAAAGAAAAATATTACACATAAAATTGTATCCACACTTCTATAAGAGAATGTAAAGTGGGAAAAATACTATGAATACTAACAGTTTAAAAAAACTGACACGCCTAGTTATATACTTTGATTTAATGTGACATTGAGTTCCCTCTCAGTGTCTCAGTTTCCTTTATCTGCAAAACCCAGGATAGATTTGCTCTTTCTACCTCACAAGATATCACTGCTAGGATCCAGTAGGATTGAATGTTTAAAATACACACACGCACACCACACCATACAAATGTAAGGTGATTGTATTGTTAAAATTATCTCTTTTCCTCCCTTTTGAGGGATTTGTATATTTCAGTGACATATCTGAGACCTAGTCATAGCTTCTAAATCTGCTGTATGGTACCTCTTCTGGGCTTCAGTGCATAGCAGTGACAGTGTACCTACTAGTTCCATGATCAAAATTTTTCCCAAGTAATTCCTTCTGTACATAGAGACACAGTTACCAAAGCATTTATTGATGTGCTCTCTGTAGTAGTGACAAGTGGAGTCACTTTTTTGTGGTACTGGGGTTGAACTCAGGGCCTCTACCACTTGAGCCACACCTCTATCCCTGAGAACTAAACTTTTAAACAGAGGGGATTTGTTAAATAATTTTAGATGTATCCATGCAATGGGATACCATCAATGATCAAATCCAGTACAGCAAAAATATGTGTTTTTATTGATACGATAAGATGTTAGTAACAGACATGTTGGAAGGAAAAGAAACACTAGCAAACAATATAAAATGTGACTTAAGACAGGTGCTAGGAGGAAATGTAGGGGAATTCTCAAGGTTTTAAAAATAATCTGTTTTCTGATGCTTCAGAAAATTTCATTATCAAATCTTAGAAATAAGTTATATGTTTAAAATTCTCTAGATTTCCACTGATATAATTGTCCAATTTGACCAAAAAGCCATGTGAGCAAAAAACAAAACAATTAGAAACAAATCCCCCCTCACTACAGTCACATTCACTTGACAGCTCTAAGAAAGTGAGAGGGCAGTAAGGGCAGGTACCCACAATATTGCATCAATGTCAGATTTGTACTCAATGTTTAGGGAGGACCTATTACATCGGAACTTTTCAAAAACAATCACACTATTAGTCACCATTTCTCAAAGGTTTTTTAAAAAGAAGTCGATGAAATGCAGCCAGCCATGTATCCCAATTTTCTATAGTTCTATATATCTAGAAACAAACATGAGTATTCAACCCAGGAAGATGTGATGAGATCAAATAGGAAGGGTTTAAAAAAATAACCTGCCTCGACTCCTCCCCAGACATTGTGGATTGGTAGGCTTGGCTGGCAAATGGACGTTTGTTATGCCAAGTAAT
Source organism: Castor canadensis (assembly GCF_047511655.1). NCBI lineage: Eukaryota > Metazoa > Chordata > Mammalia > Rodentia > Castoridae > Castor > Castor canadensis. The sequence goes on along the minus strand of NC_133400.1, from coordinate 79,652,921 downwards.
TCCATGGGTGATTCCAAGGCAGTCTGTTTTGACTATTAGTAGTTATTTAATAACTGTGTCCACCAGGTGGCTCTCATGTTCCCCAAATAGAAACTGAGAAAACCAGTACTGAATTTGCTTTGTGTTTTGTACTTTGCACATGACCAGCTAAGTTACCTTCATTGTTTAATAAGTAGGAATCTGAAAACATTGGTACTCACTCCTCCGCAGTATGGCCCAAAAGGGGGAGAGTTGGCGTCTGGTCCATTATAGAGTATGAGGTAGTTGTGGATACAGGTTCCAGGATCGTCGATGCTAATAAAGAAAAAGCTGACGGTGACAATCCTTCCAGCAGGAGCTGTGATGACCCATTCGCAGTGAGTGTTGTTTGGGTAGGTGTCAGGATAGCCAGGGCTGGTGAATGAGCCACTGTCCCCATAAAGAGTCCCACCGCAGCCTGCAAGGGGAGAATGACCAGAGGCTCCATTGGCAAAATATAAAGCATCCAGTCTGCTTTTGCAATATAGAAGGCAATGAGACTGCTTCTATTTTCTTAAGTGGCTGAAACTTTGCAAGAACAGCAGAGGCAGAAACCCTTCTTCTTGTTCCTTCTCTGGGCTGCCTCTGATAGCCACCACCACCTCCCCCAGCTCCTCAGCATATTCCTTTCCCTGTATGTCATGGCCAAGAGGCAACTTCCTCTAGGACTGTTCTTTGCAATTTGTGGGCTGGGAAAGAATGGAAACACAAAGAGCGTGATGAAGTAGCTGTAGGGGAGAGTAAAATTGCTCTTTTATCATTTTTATTTTGCAGGATTTCAGGCATTTGGGGACATTTCATAAAAGTTTTCCTGCTCTCTTGATTTATCATGTTGAGGTGACATAAGTTTCCTTTGGCTATTTTTATAAAGTCAACAAAAATGGAAAAAAGTACTGACTACCCCGAGAAAGCAACATTCAGGTGTGCAGAGAAATGACAGAAACTAAAAGGTGCACAGCTGCTCATATGTACATGCTGATTTGCTAATTGGGCTTTCTGTTTTTTTTTTTTTTTTTCATTAAATTCTCAGAGAACTATTTGTTGATCAAACCAAAAGTCAAAAGTCTGACCAAACAGAATTTATAGTTTTGTAGATCATATAAGTGCTTTATATGTATATGTATATATTCTTTTATGTACACAGAAAAAATGAATAAATATAGAATCTTTAAGACAATACTTTCATTGTTACAAATCTCTACTATTATCAGAAAACTACACACACCTAAAACAATAAAGTCGCTGTAATTGTATTTTCTATTGGATACCTTATGCTTATCTTACCTATACCACTTCCCCTTACAAAGTGCAAATGTCTTACCAGAGGGCGATGAGGTCCAGACGATTTCATATCCATGATTGGAAATGGCACTGTTGCTTTTAAATTGCAGGTGTAGTTCATTATTTTGAGAGAAAATAGGATTTGGCAGCAAAGTCCCACAATACTTGCCAAGCAGTGGTGAGCTGCTGTCACTTCCATTTCTTACCTACAAAAATGAGTCATTAATTATTCCACTCATGTTATACCTCCTTCTCTAATTTACCATTGCTGCACATTAACATGTGAAACAACTGGAATGACTTTTATTAAAGCTTTGCATTTTATGAAGGGTTTTACAAAAATACATGCAAAGGGATCAAAGACCATTTACATTTGGATTTGGAAGTATCTGTTAACCTATAGTAATTCAAACACCAAGGCACATGTAAACCTGGTCTGCTTACAGTCACTGTACTTTATTCATTGTTCTCTCTCTCTCTCTCTCTCTCTCTCTCTCTCTCTTTCTCTGGGTGTGTGTATATGTGTGTCCCAATGAAAAGTGTCAATTACCTGTGAGAAAAGTACAATGTACAAAATATAATAAAGTTCAAAACAAAGGGAGTTTCTATATAGAAAAAAGAAACAACTCAACAAATCTTAAAAAAAAAGTTCTGGCTGTTGTTAGTTCTTTCTTTTCAGCTCAAGGTTTTTTGGGTCCCATATAAAAACAGGAAGTGAGTCAGTAGGAATTCAAGTTCTGTCCTCCAGCCTGGTTCCTACTGTGCATTCTCAACTAGCCCTACTCAGAAGAGCACTTGCGGCTCCTTCAGGAATGTTTTCCAGGCAATGTGTACTTGAGACTAGCTCGATATGGATAAGTGCTAATTTCACTGATTTATGAATTCAATATCTGAGATGATCCTCCATTGCCTTTATAATTCCTCAGTTTACGTTTTGGCTAACTGATGGTTGTCACAGAGCTGCTCCAGAGGGGCAATGCTTGTCTTGCTGGACTGGGTTGTGCTGAGCTAGAGAGAATCCTTCCAGGCCTCTGTAGCAGTCAATAGGAGAGAACAGCGCCATTCTGGTATTTGTTGGTGGGTTATTCTGTTAAATGAATAAGCAAAGTGGCCCTGGCCTAGACAGAGCAGCCAATTATCTACCAGTAGATAGAACAGCCATCATATTTATGAATGCTGGATGGCCCAACTTGGCTTTGGGTCTCTTTCCCTCTGCGAAAGAAAGGAGCAAGACATTAATTCCCACTGACATTGCTAACAGCTTGTCATAGTCACTTTTCTCTTCATAGAAATGGTACATAGAATGGGACAACTGAGAGTAGAGGCATCTCTGGGACATTAGAGCACACTGAAAGGAGAAGCTGAAGGCACCAAAGACACATGCAGACTTCAAATGTGGTCTAGAGCCTGCCCCTTGCTGCTAGCAAGGTAGTCAGAATCCTCAGAAGAAGGCTGGAAGTGAATTAGAGTACTGTGACACTGACCTAACAGGATTATTTATCTTTTCTCCACACTCCAGTCCTCTCCTACTTCTGCTCTACATTTCATATAAATATTTGGATTTTCATAGTGGGTAAACATATAAGTTTGGACTTAATACCTGGACAGGGACAAACAACACTGTAACCTCTTTATTTCCTCCTGCTACCTATACCTGCTTCCTGTTTCCTGTCATGGCCAGTATTGCTCATGAAAACACTTTGAGCTTCCTATGGAATTTGTTGTAGTATGTGTTAAAGATATTGATTAACAAAGGACTAGGATTAATTCCACAGAGGAGAGCTTTCCAGGATGATAAAACTCTGCATAAGGAATCACGTGGAAGTTGAACCCATATGCAGAGGCCATCCTCCAGGACACAACTCTGTCTTTCTTACTAAACTGTGAGCCTCCTGAAGGCCTCGAATATATCTTGTTCCCAATTGTACTTCCAGTGTCTGGACTAAACTGTGCTTGATAAATGTTTATGGAATGGAGGAATAATGCATAAATTAACAACACTAGAGAAAATGGTGAAAAATTCTATGTGATCCATCATCTTTCTAAATAATACATTGAAATGATATTCAAATGCATGTTACCTCCAAGAAATCATGTGAGCAGTCACTTGAGTCTTCTAAGGCAAAGGAATGAAAAAAGAGGGAAATGGAGTGGCTGGGTGGGGCTGTGAGGACAACAGTACAATCCAGGTCATTATTATAGTTATCCGGCCATCCTGGACTCTTCAGATTCCCAAATGACTCGTTATATTGTCTGTTGCAATCTTAGAGAAAAATATTCATAGTTAATACATGCATCCAATCATTTAGTACTCTTTCAACTTGACATGGATAATGTTTGAAGTCCATTAAATTTGAACAAACTAGGAAAAGTGAATTCAGTCTCTTCATTTACCTTTGAGATAAGGGAGATCTGAGAGATGAAAAGAACTGTACCTTGTGCAAGCACAGTACAATGGCTTGTTAGCACCAAACATCCCCAGGGTAGAAGGAAATAGGAGCCATTCCTCTGAAGAGGAACACTCAAGCAACCTTGAACCTTCCTGATCACTTGGAGGTATGTGTGGCTGTTTTAGACCTTTTATAGACACAAACACTCTTACCTCCCAATCACAGATTTGCACAAGGACTTAAATCCTGTGGTGAATTATCTGTTCCTAGAACTGAAGAATCATTATTCTTTACCAGTTTTTGGTGAAAAAATATCTAAAGTAGTTTTGTTTGCTTGATTCAAAGGCAGCTTTAGTTTTAATGAAGTTCAAAATAAACATTAACCAAAGTGTTCTCTGGAAACAAACTTCTCAGTTTCAGTAATCAACATTTTCAAAAGGCCCTGTGGTTTCTACAAAACAGTGTCCTAAGGCAGAGTGATTCCCAACTTTGTGAATATCCTAAAAATCACTGAACTGTCTGTCAAATTTAAATAGGCACATTGTATGATATTGAAATTATATTCTCAATAAAGCTTTCATAAACATGTATGGTGATTCCAGTATATGGCCAAGTGAATAATTAATAAAACAGCCAGTATATTTTAAATTAGTTGCATTACATTTATATTCACATCACCTCTTCAGGAACTGACTTTTGTAATTGGCTGAGTTGGGCAGGTTCTAGTTAAGAGTCTCCACTCATATAGGTGTGGGTTACCCTAACAGACCCCAGCGTACTCAGAGCAGTCACTCCTACATTAACTGTAATCATGGCAGATTTTCTGGAATAAAGACGACCTTCCAGGACTCACCTGCAATCTGATAGGCAAAACTCACTTCAGAGTTTCTGTTTAAAACTTCAGCTTTGAAAACAACAATTACAGTGCTCATTGAAGAATAAAACACTGGCACTGCTGAAACATTTGTGCCACAGAACTGAAGTCTTGAGTTTCCATTACTCTGAAATGAAATGGAAGTCAAATTGCATGAGATTTAGTTTCAGAAGAAAACACCCATACCAAAGTAAATCCCACATAAAAGGGTGACATAAATATATTCAGTCATGGAAAGTAGCTCTAATACTGGAAGTATTCTGCCATAAGATTCATCTTTGGCCTTGGAATTGACCAATGTTCAAGAGAGGTAAAAGATGGGTAACAAAGTTTCCACTGAAAGCATGAATGGCCAGTTCCCTGGAGAAAACAAGACTAGTCCCTCTCTTGCCATGTTATTGCTAAGGCCTGGGTCCTTGTTCTGAGCAGAGCCAGGCTGTGTGAGCTCACTGCAAGTCTCCTGCCCCAGCTTTTTCCACAGTCCTGAGCTCCATAAGACTAACCCAAGGTTATTCCCCTAGTCCAGCACTCACTATCCTTTAGCAAACGTAACCAAAATTGTGAAAGCCAAGAAGGCAACTGGTGCTCATCATGAAGTCCCTGCTCCCCCTAACACAGGGCAGCCCTCATCCCCTCTCAATGGTAAATGCAGTCAGATGCCCACCAATTCCTGCACAATACCAACTTATATGAATCTCAGGACATTGACAGCCTCCAATTGCACATTTGTCTCTAACACCTATAGTTCTTGGGTACTTTCTGAAGGCCTGTGCTCCACCTCTTCTTGCAGACTCCTGTTATTGAGCTGTACTTCTACACTTACCTGATCCCACTAGCTCCTACTCTTGGTCCTTTCTTAATTCTGTCTGATGTGTCCTTCGAACTTCAGCTGCATTGTTAACCCCCTGTTCACATCCCTAGCCTTTCCATTTTGTGGTCTTAAGTGAAACCTGGGTCTCCAGTGGCCATTCTTTCACTACTCTCAACATTTCATTCAGTACAAATGATGGACAGTAGTGTGGAGGGTTTGTTCATGTTCCTCACTCCAGCATCCATCTTTTGAACCCATCCACATGTAGAAATAATCTACAGGTGGCCAAAAAGACACTCTGACCTTTCTCATCATTTTTTACCTACTTTCCTCCTGGTTATTTTCTCTTCATTTATTAAACACTTGGGGTGTTTTAGCTTTGACTAGTTTTCTGCACCCCAGTTCTTTTCTGAAACCTGGATGTTTGGAGTGTTTTTACAGATAGTCCATTAAACATCCTCACTTTGAACTTCTTAATACCAGTGATGCTCATCGCCACTTATCATGGTAATCCCAGATATTCCCAGACTCTCTACCAGGTATCCATCACTCCATGAGTTCTCACTTTCCATATTCCCCCTGGTTAATCTCACTACTCTCATTATTGCAACTACCTATCCACATGATGATGATCCCTAAATATTTGTGTCTTCTAACATCACACCTTTATGTCCCAAATGTCTTCTTAACATCTTATCCTATGGGAAATAAAGACAGTCTCTCCCCCCACCTTTTTAATCAAAACATCACTTTCTCCTTTTTTCTCTCTTATATCAACTTGAATATAGTCCCACTGGACTGATGCCAAATGGTCTCTTGACTGATTTTCTGCCAATTCAATTCATCCTAAACACAGGCTTGCAACCACAGACGTGTTTCTCCAAGCATGGCTCAGGGATCTCTGGCATTGGTAACAGAACACCAGAGATGCTCATCAAGAATTCAGATTAAGTGGTGCTATTTTGGAGACTCAGTTTCTAACTGTGGGCCTCAGGGGTATGCACTTTTAAAATCCATCTGGATGATCCTTAGATACATGAAAGCTTGAAAGCTCCTGCCCTACAGGGTCAAGTTCAAGTTTCTCAATACACCTGAATACAGGGTTTTGTATCTATTGAAAAGCACAAGTAACTCTGAGAATTTATTTAGTCATTCCCTCAAATTTTGTAAATGCTAGTGAAAAGGTCACTAGATACAACAGCTGTTACCTCTGGTGAGTCCTGAAACTCTAAGTAGTTCTGTGCACAGTCTTGCGAGTGCAGCTGTAATGCCCACACACTTATCTTGACCTGATGATGGAGTGGTGCCTCAATGACCCAAGTACAAGTAGAAAATGGGAGGCTGGGGTTTGACAAATGGGGTGATGAGATATTTTGTGGGGTCCGCATTGCATTGTAAGTTCCACCACAAGGCACTAAGGAGGGAAGAAAGAAACAATGGAGATATTTTGCTCATGTCTCATTGCATACCCAGTCTTTAAAAGTCTGCTTTCCCAACTCTCCCGGCCCAGCGGAGGTATACTTACCTCATTCTATTAAGGACTACAGGACAGACATCTTTGACTAAAGATTGTACCAAATTTGTACCGCAGATTAAACATAGTAAATAACCCATTTAGTAATCAACTAAGATAGTCATTAAGTTTAGTAATTAACATTGAGTTTATATATAATAAGCATGACATTCATTCCAGTGCATAAATATGCATGTATTTTATAATATTTTAAAATCTCAGTATACTCACTGTCCACAAAGGTATATGTAACATTAAATCCTTCTCTTTCTAAAGTCAGGTCACTGATGAATTGAACTGTCAGGGAGTTACCAGAAGAGATAAAAGGAGCAGGTACAGTGGAATCACAAAATGTTCCAGCCAAGTCAGCATATTCACTCCTCCCATCAAATATCTGAAAAGAAGTCATTTGTTGGTTCTCCACTATTCACAGAGGAGATGCATATTTTATATTAAACTGGATGTGAAGTCACCATAGGTCATGATTAAACATCTTTATGTTAGTGTTCTTATATGTTTATTTGTTTTGCTTTGCTTTGCTTTGTTTGAGACAGGTTCTTGCAATGTAGCCCAGACTGGCCTGAAACTTAAGATCCTCTTGCCTCCAACTCCTGAGTGCTGCCATTACAGGTATGTACCACCACACCTGGCCTTAGGAACAGAATTGGGATTGGATCAATAATATTATAATGACTTTTAGTTAAAACCTGGTATGACTAGAGAAAAGGTTAGATCAAGAAGAATTAACCTAGAAGGTAACACACATGCACAGGAAATTAATGTGAATCAACTCCCTGTGTAGCTATCCTTATCTCAACCAGCAAAAATCCTTGTTCCTTCCTATTATTGCTTATACTCTCTCTACAACAAAATTAGAAATAAGGGCAAAATAGTTTCTGCTGGGTATTGAGGGGGTGGGGGGGAGAGGGAGGGGGTGGGGGGGAGAGGGAGGGGATGGGGTGGGTGGTAAGGGAGGGGGTGGGGTTAGGGGGGAGAAATGACCCAAGCATTGTATGCACATATAAATAATAAATAAATAAATAAATAAATAAAATTTTAAAAACCAAACAAACTTGGTATGATGCCTAACTTATCTTTTTGGGGAAGTAATATGTGATTTAAAAAATAAGGTGACATTGGAGTCATCAGACCCAAGTTTTTTACCTTTGCCTGGTTTATCATTGAAGACTCTCTTTGGACCTTCCTGATTTGATTCTGCTCTTGTCCCTATTTTAAGACTGTTCTCCAAATGTCATCTAGAGAGGGTTCTATGAAAATAAAGTCAGGACCAGGATCTGCCTAACTGCTTCCCATCCTGTCAATACAGAAGCCAAGGCTGTGACAATAGCCTTCAAGACCAAATAGAATCTGCTCTCCTCCCCACCCCTGGCCTTTCTGATCTCATTTCCTGCTGTCTCCTTGTTCACTCAGTCTCTGGAGAAACCCAGGCACAGTCAGGCTTCATAGTGGTTGGATTTGCTGTGTTGTTTGCCTGGATTTTCTTCTCTTGTATCCATATATTTAGTTCTCTGACATTCCTTCGGGTATCACCCACTTCTTACTCAGATGTCACCACTACTTACTCAGATATCACCCACTACTTAAGTTAAACTCTCCCAACATTTCCTGTTTCCTTTCTTGCCTGATTTTTCTTCAGGGAAAGTATAACCTTCTACATACTACTATTTAACTTGTTTGTTTTATAGACTTCCTCCCTAAAAAGAATGCAAATTCCATAGGAGCACAGATTTCTGTCTGTTCTGTTCACTGCTACATCCCCAGATTTAAAAAGTGTCTGTTACCTAAAAAAAAGTGCACCACAAACACATAGTAAGTGAATAAGTGTTTGATTCTTCTCTCCCACCACTCTCCTGTCTTAGCTTGTGTTACTGTGTCAAAATACCACAGACTGGTAATTTATAAACAAGAGAAATTTATTTCTCTTAGTTCTGGAGGCTGCGAAGTCTCCAGAATTAAGAGGTTGCGTGTGGTGAGGGTCTTCCTGCTGCTTCGTGACATGGTGAGAGGCCTCGCATGGTGAGAGAGGTGGATCACAGCTCAGGTCTCTCTTCCTCTCCTTCCCTCAACCTACTCTCTTTACCTAACTCTAACCACTTCCCTAAGACCCCACCCCCAAATATCAACATATGAATCTGAGGATTCTGTCTCTAACACATGAGTTTGAGGGACACATTTACCACTCCTCCCCAAACCATTCACCCAAGTCTCTTTACCTCAATAAATGACTCAGAGGATCCCATGTCCATCACTGCCACCACCATCTTTCTCCTTTGCCTGTGTAACATGCTCTTCACAGATCTAATTCCACAGAGCATCTACTGTATTCGATACCAAATTGCCAAAGTGTCTGTGAACTTAAACCAGAGTGTTCTCCCGTTCTCCCTAAAATGCTCCAATGGTCTCATCTTGCACCCAGCATAAAATCCCCACTCTTTACCTTGGTCTGCAAGCCCCACCTGATTGGCCTGCACCTCCTCTCTGCAGTCCTTCTCCACAGGAGGATCCTTGCGCAGGTCCTCTGCACTTGCTGGCAAAGGTCTTTCTTTAGCTCTTGAATGACTGACATCTCCTTGCCATGAGACCTTGACTCGAATGTTAACTCCTCAGAGAGGCAACCACACCCAATATTGCCCTCCTCCAAGTTCATCTTGTTTTATTTATTTTCATTTTAGTAAAATTAAATGCATCTTATCTATCCTTATTTGATTTTTCTAGTTTCCCTCTCAGCAAAATTGTAAGTCCCATGGGTGGGGAAAGAAGGGCTTTGGATTATTCACTGCAGTGTCTCCAACACCCAGAACTATTTCCAGCTCTGCAGACTTCTGCAAACATCCTAGAAAATAGTTGGGGGGTTGAGTTTCCTTCAAATGCCCTACTGGGAAAGTTATTTTTTTCAAGAAGTATTCATTGTATTTCTAAGATGAAGTTTCTGAAGTTCCAAGTATTGAATTCAAAACAGCAGTATAGTGAGTCAGAGACCTCAGAACAGCTATGTCAGTACACTATTTTAAAACGCTAGAATTCTGTAAAGTGGCTAGACATATCAAAATTAAAAGTAAAATACATTTACCACTAGATGGCACTGTCTCTCTTACATCAACATAATTTCAGTTAATTCGGAGCCAGAAAATTCTAACCCTTTCATTTTACAGAAGAGTATGTTTGCCAAGTTTGAGGTTATGTGACTATTTCCAATAAGTAGGTCAAGGTTTCATTATAATCATTGCTATCTTTATGATCACAATCTTCTTAGCATTTTTATTCCGTGTATTATACGCCAGGCTCCTGTGCCAGGTCCTATGTATACAGAGAAACATAAAACACTCTCTATACTTTCAAGGGGCTCATAGACCAATGAGAAGAAATGTCAATAAATTAAATATATGTATATTGTGTGTTTATGTATCTATTGGAAATCTCTATATAGATACATATCTATAAGCACACATACACAGACAAATATATACATATTGGGGTGTGAGTAATATATAAAATAGGGGAAAATACAAAAAACAGAAAAATGAAGAAAAAGAAAAAGTAAATAAAAGTAGGAAAAAATAAGTGCTACAATAAAAGAGTAGAAGTGTGTTGAGAGTCAGGGAAACTTCATGCAGACATTTGAACTGGTCCTTCAAAGTAAGTAGGGACCTTCCAGGTCTACAAAAAGAGCAAGGGTATCCCATGCAGTTGGAACATGAGTTTGGAGGACATGGAGTGATGAAATGCATGGCACACAAGTTTGATGAGATTCCTGGTTTGGGTGACAGAACAGGAGAAATGGGGCTATGTGTTGGACAAGGCTGTGAAGTTCCAAGGAGTTTTGATCTCACTCCACAAGAGTTCTAAGATCCTAATAGGGCTTTAAATAGATAGCTGATAAATCTGAAGGAAAATATGAGGGAAAAGCCAGGGCTGGATAGAAGGAGATGACAAACATGCCTGGTCCTATGCTGGCATTGCATTTGTCAGTCACTGTTACAATAAGGTCTCTCCTGAGTTGCAAGAGACACCTAGTGGCCTCTGGGAGTGTGGGCTCCCAGAATACTGTGTGGTCAAAGTAAAATTTACTCCATCTGCTCTTTCCATCTGCTCTTTCCATTCTTTGACAACGCGAAATCTCCACAGTGGGTGTTTGCAGGGCTGCTGTGCATTGTGTCACAGGGCTCCTGCTTCTGGGAGCCTATGCTTCCTGGCATAAATCCTGCAGACCTGGAGCTTGAATTATGTTCTGTGTCTCATACATGTGGTAAGTGCTAAGAAGAATTTTGTGCTTTCTCAACTGTTAAAACTGAAGTATTAGAATGTACTTAAGATTCTAGAGGAATTGAGCAGATAATTTAGTAGAAGACAGCCTCTGAGTATGAATACAAGATCCTGTACTTCACCCAGATAACAATTTGAGTGGTCAAAGAAATGGGAAAGAACTTTTTTAATTCTAATTTCTAAACTTTGAATGCAGAAAAGCAATTTATGCATTTGAACTTGGAATTTAATTCTTTTCAAAATGAACAATTCTGGAGATTAATTCCCTTAGGATTTTATCATTTAATATTTCTGAGGGGAATTAATAACAAGAGTACTGTTATATTCTCATTCGGAATATTTCTAAGTTGCATTTTAAGGTATCTTTGTGAATTCTCTGATCTTACTGCAGAACTTCTGATAAAGTCTGCAGGACAACATATCCGGGCATAATTTGGGATGGGAAAGAGAATATAGGGTGACTCTTCAGGTGTGGGGCTGAACTCTGATCTATTTCAGAACCTTCTGGGGAAAAAAAATCATATGTTAGTCCCAGGGTTCTCAAGAATAGCACAAAGTTGCAATAGTCAGAACCAGCTTGGAAAGTACAGGTATAGTCATAGCATTTTTGTTAGTCAGCTTTCTGGTGCTGCAAGAAAACACCTGCTTTAACCAGTGAGGAAAGGTTTGTTTTCATTCCTGGTTTCAGAGAGTTCAGTTCAAGGTTGCTTGGCCCTGTTGCTTTTAGCCTGCTTTTATCATGGCAGGAGCTCATAGTGGAGGAGGCCTCAACTTATGGCAGCAGGGAAGTGACACAAGAAAAAGGAACTGGCTGTATCCCTAATTGCTCAGCTTCCTTTCATTAGGCACCACCTCTTAATAGTGCTGCAGCTGAGAACATACCTTCAACTTATGGGCATTTGGGGGTTCAAGATATAAACAATAATGTTATTTTTTATCGTAATGCTTTTTTTTCAGTATTTGGAGCAATATCTGGAATAAAGTGGGTTCAAATTAACATTCTCTTAGTGAATAACTAAATGCACGAGTGAATGTATAGTAGTACGACCTCATATCAATAGGAATCTACTGTCTCCATGGGCTGATGATCTTCTCCCCACATATGGAGACCCTCCTTCTGCAGTGGCTGACCGCAGGCTGACCACTGGGTTAAGACAAAGGTTTTCAGTGAGATCAATGACAGCCCCTAAGGAGTGTTTCACACAAGTATAGTGGTTTTTTTTTTAATTTGTAACAGGCATTATAACAATAATTTGGGGGCTCTAGCTGGCATTTAGTGTGTAGAAGCCAAACCTCACAGGTGAAAAAGGAAGCGTTACAAAATGTTGGCTAAGAACAAGCCAAGTGATTGGGCTGAGGAAATGCTGGGAAACACTGGGAAGGAACCACTTGTCAACAGTTCCCCATTTCCTGGAAGACAAAGTCCATGAGGAGTCTACTGCTGACTCCTCTCAGTCACATCATGGCTGCCCCCCACAAGGTGACTGAACTGATAAAGAGTTTGGTTTCAAGAAGATGTGTAAGAGATCATGTAGCACACACCCGCTCCTTTCCTCCTTACTGTTGGTAGCCAGCCTCCTGAAGGAACCACACTTTTGTGATGCTCCTTTCAATCTTGTAGAAGATCACAAATGGAACTAACTTCCACTTATGATGTAAGACCCTGCTGAGCCCATTTGGGAAGCCTTTCCTGAATCCCAAATGAAGTCTGTGAGATTATCTTCTGCCCTACATTTCCACATTGCAAGCATAATCACCACTTTTGCTATGTTGTATAACAACATATCTGTCTACATGCCAGTCTCCCCCACTTGACTGACAGCTACTTGGGAGCTTTTAATCCTTGGGATGTGCCTTTAACCCCATGTCTCCAGTGTCAGATACAGTGCTGCCAAATAACTCCATGAAATGGTTGTGATGCCAATTTCAATAGACATCACTCAATGAAATACAAAATTCACTATGTACTGCTTTATCTTCCTTACCCTAGCCAACCCTTTCAGAAACAGCAGTGATAGGATTATCAATGAATAAGAAGATAATAAGATTGATGTTACTGGCAATTATTGGCATTATTTGGTTTGCATATCTATCTGTAGAGTTCAAGTAAACAAGCTTTTCTACAAAAAGCTTAGATTTTATAATCTAAAAGGGATTAAATGTTCCATTTATCACAAAGTCTCTCTCTCTTTTTCTCTCTCGCTCTTTCTTTCTCTCTCTCTCTGTGTCTGCCTCTCTCTCTTTTTTTTCTCTCTTTCTTACTCTAATGAAGATACCTCAAAATTTCATGTTTCAAGGGCTATTTTTTTGGTCTGTTAGTTACCAGAGGTTGGAAATTGAGGGAAACTGTTTTCCCTGAGTGTATATGAATAAAATTTCTTTTTTACAAAAAGAGGGTATTTTGTTTTGACGCTAGTAAACAACTCCTTGTTTATGATATTGCTGTTTCTGTCTAAGAAATTCTGACAATTACAAGTGCCTATATGACACTATCAAATCACACTCAACAAAAATGTGACTTGAGAATATATTCAACAAATTTCCTCCCAGCAGAACTATACCTAAGAATCCTACATGAATTGAGTTTACAACTGATATGTAAATCAATTATTTCTAATATTTTGAGAAAAGGAAATTCTAGAGCCTCCATGCCTATTTGGAAATACTCAAAGGGGAAAGAAGGAAATAAATTTCTAATCAACTATTTTAGGCACGATGCCAAATACTCTAATATGTATTATTTTTATTCTCAAAGCAGCCTTCAAGATAGGTACTGTACTGTGAGTCTTTTTACAATAGACAAAATGATAAGGAATCAGGGAGATTAAGATATTTGTATGGCAGCAAAATTGGGATTGATTTCTCATACTCTCTCTAAAGCTTATTATCTTTCAGTAAAGCCAGAGAAGCTCTTTAAGTCTTAAACATCAGTTTAGGGCTGTTGTGGACATTTTGGTCTCATTTTTGAAAAGAATTCAACCTGAGTTGACATTCTTGTTATCTCAAGTCTTTCATGAAGTCCCTCTGATCTGGCTTCTCTTCCAATATTTCATTAAAACAGCTGCCATCCAAAGGAACGAGCTTGTTCTTCATCTTAACATTTCTTGCCTTCTAATTTGCAATTTAATAGCACTGATCACCCATGCTTTGGAAAAGAACTTTCTTTTACTTTAGCAATACTACACTATTCCCAGTTTGGACATCGCTTTTCTGACTCATCTGTTCATTTCCCGGCCTCTTGTTCTCTCCAACTAACTTGCTGGGAACTGTTCCTGGAGGTGAGTGACAGTGGGGCAGTCTAGTATATGCTGTTTAAAAAGCACCCTTTCTTTTGACTCAAGCAATTTTCTGTTACTATCTCCTCTCTATTAATGGTGGTATTTTAGGGGCGCTCCTGCCCTTTCTCTGCCTGTTGCAATCCCTCTTATCTGTCTTGTTATCACCAACACTGGAATCTCCTTGTCACAGTACTCACATTTTTCTGGTGTCCTAGACATAGTGCTTGTCACAGTAAAAATGTCAGTGTGTAAGTATGTGCTCAAATATGTATTCCACCTATGACCTTTCCTTCCCTTTCTTTTAAAACTAATTTCTTTAAAATTTAGGACAATCTTAGGTCTTAAAAGTTTCTCTTGCATCCCTCTTGTCCTATCCAATTCCAGGCCCTTCTCAGTTACAAGTGCTCTCTCATAAGGGAATAGCCCACCAGACTATTCCCTTTCCAGTTCCTGCTGCACACTGTACCCAGGCTAGTCTTCCTTGAATATTACTCTCATCACATTACTGGAAAAACCTTCAATTGCTTCTTATTTTAGCTGTATAAAATCTGAATTCATTAGTTTGACTTTCAAAGTCCTTTTAATTTATCTATTTCAGCAATTTTATTTCTTGCTACTCTTCAGTCATATTCTGCTCCAATAAAGCCAGCCTTCATTCTCTCAAGACCATGCATGCATGCATCCTTTTTTGATGTTCATCTTGCCTGGAATTCTCTGCTAACTTGAATAAGTTTACCCTCATCATATTGAGTATTTCTTTTTTTCCTCTCTCCTGTTTCTTCTTCTTTTACAGTGCTGGGGAATTAACCCCAGGTCCTTGCACATGTTTGGCCAGCACTCTACCACTGAGCTACATCCTCAGCCCATTTCCTCCCTATTAAGTCTGCATACTCCTCCAAGTCTCTATCTAATGCATCAGTCAGAACTTAAATATTTATGATCCCAAACTGTGCATGGTGGGTTTGCATGTTTTATTCTTTAGTTTTCCAATTAGACTTAAGATTCCATGGAAAAAAATCTTACCATCTTTATTATTATTCCCAGAGAGTGTTGGAGTAGTAAATATTGATTGATGCTACCCAACATTTGCAATTTAAAGTAATTTAAAAATTATTTAGTAATAGAGAGTCCTTTAAGTATTGAAAAGTTGATTTCAAAAAGTTTTGTGGAATATAATGAACTGATATATTTTCAACACATTAACTGATTCTGAATATGTTAGTTGTACTTCACTTTTTTTTAACTCAGGATCTTGCCATGTAGCCAAGGATGCCTCAAACTCACAAGTTTCTTATATCAGCCTCCTGAGTTCCTGGATTACAGGCATGAGTCACCATGCCCACCTTTGTTTTACTTTTAATGGGAAGTAAGAACTAAAATATTCTCCATACATAAAGATAATATGAGAAGTAAATCTTTAATTTAAGAAATAGACAAATTAAGGGATGATTCTTTGAACTGTAGGTATTGTTATTTATTTTAGATTTTGCCAACAGTCCTTAAGTATTGTTCCCCATACAGTCTATCTTCCCATAGATCATCTCTTGAGAAGGCAGTGTTGAAGCAAATTGAATCTTAAAGTGATTTAGCCACATAAAATTTTTAAACCATCCATTCTAGAGATTAATTTGACATGAGGATACAGCATCTGTAATATTGTATGCTGCATCATCGAAGAACAAAACATTGTACAAAGCGGCAACACTTCTTTTTCAAGCTTCTATATGACATAAGTTAGAATACACAATATAAGGTCGATATACTTTCTATACACATATGAAGGTGGGATATTGAACCTGTTGAAATCATTATAAGAGGGGGACTAAGGTAGAAAGGAGAATAATGGAAGGGATGAACCAATTCAGGGTAATATATATCTGATGATTATACAGAGTTTCATTATGACATTTCCATATATATATATATATGAAACTCTCTGTATAACCTTCATAAATAGACAAAAATGTCTTTAAAAAATGAAGGACAGGAAAGTAAAACAAGTCCTGTGCAGGGGTTGGTAACAGTGGAGAGAGAGGGCATAAGGAAAGGATGAATGAAGGTGAACATGGTGGAAGTATTATGTTTTCATGTATGAAAATGAAACAATGAGACCTGTGGAAAATGTTCAGATGGAGAGGATGAATCTAACTAAGACATATCATTAGGGCTTTTGTAAATGTCAGAGCGTGTCCCCAGTTCAACTATAATATGCTAATGAATAAATAAAAAGATTACAGTCTTGGGTTTGTAAACTGTTATAATAGTCTTACCTTTACATAATCATAAGTGCATCTTTGTGAAATAGCTCTTGACTCCAAAGCAAATGTATTGAAGGTGAGTTTAATTAATTTGTTTTCAGGTGCAATTATGAACCATATGCAATTCAAACCCTTGTCATATCTTCCATCTGAATCAGAATCAGGAGAGACAAAGCTATCGGGGGAACCTGTCAGATAGCCACCACATCCATGCTGAGGTCCTGTTAAAACAAAAACACATCACTATGCAGACCAAGCAGAAAAATCTTAACTTTCACATGGAAGACTTTTCAATACATAGTTTCTATTTTTTGTCACACATGAACATTATGAGGCTGTTCCCAGAGCTTGGTCAGGTTCATGCAGGTGTTTTTTCCACTTCCCTTGATATCTGTTTTACTTACTTCCCTCTTTACCCTCACCACCAACCCGAGTCACCTCCTTATCACTGTGCAATTACTTCAAAGAGCAAGTAAACATATTTGGTTCTATGTGCATCTTTGGAAATGCTCATGTGGTTCACTCAAGTTTCTCTCAAAAAATCCAATTTTGTACAAAATCAAGTATTTTACATAATAAAACTGGCAGAAAATGTGAATACACTTTATTTTTATATTCTTCTTTTATGAATACTGCCAAGACTTAAAACTGAATTTATGAAGATTTACCCAACACCCCAAGAGAACTGCCTCCCAACAATTTTTTATTCAAATTGTCTGACAAAAAAGAGAGCCAAGAGCATTTAATACTGCAGTCAAGGTTATATTAAACCACATTCTATATTTGATTTTTTTTTCTTTTCCAAAATCAAGGGGAAGGGAAAGTTGAAGAATTACTTTATTAGAGAAAAATGGCTACTTTTAAATAAAAACTTTGTAATACTGAATAAAAACACAAAGAGATAAAGAATACTCCAAATGTGAGTAAGTGGTCTACTGTGGAAAAAATAGGGACAAAATCCTCTGAACACTGGATTTAGGCTAGGCAGTTGCCTCAGAAATGATGTAGGAAAAGCATAAAAAGAAGAAGACTTACTGACAATCTTGAAAGAAACAGTGAGGATGAATTGAGATCAAAGCAGTCATTATAGGAATAGGAATTAAATTGGTGCTCAAAGTAATGTTCATAAAGCTTGCTTTCTACATAAATACAGGTCATTACCAGTTCCAAAGTTAAATACCATTAGTCATCCATCTCTGTCTCACTCCAATTATACATCTGCTAACAGTGGGGCACTAAGATGTTGTGTTTGGATCTTGGCAGGAAATAAGAACAATGGTAGCCCTCCCCAACTCTGATTATGATGGACAGCAAATGTTCAGAGTTGCTTTCAGGACAGGTGCACTCTTTAATAAGTCACAACTGCCCTGTCCTTAGCTTCTAAGTAAGGTAAAACTATTTGCACAGTCAGCCATTTCCTGGAGTTGAAATGCTTCCAAAGGCTCAATCCCATAAAGTCTGTAGGACAAAATTACTATGAAGTCTAAGAGCAATGGACAGTGCTGCACTAATGTTGCTAATGATTGTGCTCAGGAAACATACCTGAACACAAAAGAAAGAATTGAAGTCTGACCAGCTTTTATGGTGGACTGGTATTTTAAAAAAACACTTAAGCTTATTGGCATGCATAGTCGAGAAGAACAATTACTTAGGGTAATGAGTATTATTGAAGTAATAGGTTTATTTATTCATTAAATGTTTTAATATTCAAGGAAGTATATTTAGGATTGAAGTGGGAAAAGATGAATGATAGTACATTAGAAGAAATTACATAGATAAATAATGATGATACAATTTAGAGGATGATAGATGTCCTAAAAGAATCAAGAAACATTTTCAAGTTTTATAAGAAAGGGAAAGTGACTTCAGGTTATGAAAATCTAGAATGCTCCAATGTGATGTTTGATCTGGAACTTGAAGAATAAGTGTAATAAAACCATGTAGAAACAGGATTAGGACTGACAATTCAAAGCTAAAGGAACCTCATGACCAAAGGTTACATGAACAAGAATTAATATTATATGCATAGGAAATCATAGTTCTGTGTGAAAATGATAAAGCAATAGCATGGAGGAAGATGATAGGATATGTGATGGAGGGTCTTAAATGCCCATCATAACAAAGCATTTAGACTTTATTCCAAGGATAATGGGGATCCACTTCCAAGGGTTTTGATCAGAGGAGTGGTAGAATGAGAATGCATCAAGTTTGATCATTTGTCTGGTTTGAAAAATTTGTCTGGTATCAGCATCTTACATAAAAGGGAAAGAGACCAGAGGAGATGAGACCACTTAATAGAGTATGGCAGGGCTGAGAATATAGCTTAGTGGTATAGCATTTGTCTAGAATGCACAAGGCTCTGGTTTCAATACCTATCACTTCAAGAAAAAGAAAATAAAACAAGCATTCACTGCCACAGTGTAAGCTGGAATGACAAAGGGCAATGAAGAGTTGAAGGATGACATACATTATTCTAATAATATATCTGCTCCCCAAACTAAATGTTATTTTAGAAATGTCAAGCTATAAATTTTACCACTTCTTACTTATTAATTGTTGTCAACAAATTAATAAGGGAAGAATGATAATTATACTTGGTCACAGTGAATGTCATTATGCACACTTTATATTATAATTGTAGTACTACTAATAAAAGTAATGTCATAAAGCAGACACACCCTTGTTCTAGGGAATCGCAGAAGAAGAACCCTCAAACTGTTGGAGTGTGCTGTCATAGCCTGAGTAGTGGATTGACTGCTCCTAATTCTTCAGTTCCTTGGTCTGTCAGTCTCTTTCTTTATAATGCAATAGAATGGACAGAGCAGTTTTCTGTTCATTCAGTGTTAGGCTTGGCCATATGACTTGCTTTGGACAATGAATATTAGTGGCCAAGATGTAGGCAGAGGCCTTGAGTGTGTGTGTGTGTGTGGTATTATGGCTAGGCCTTTTGTGCTCCTCTGACCATCAGAGACCATACCCTCAGGTAACTGCTTGTGCAAAGAGAAAATGGATTCATGTGGAGTAGACACAAACCTGGCCTAAACATTACAGCCAAGATCAGCCAGCCTGACACAAGTAAATTCAAAATATCCATTATAAAATAATGAAGATAAAATGAAGACATTGACCTTTGGATGGTTTGTTATACAGCATTATTGTGGTAATAGTAAACAAATAAAAGTGGATAGCTTGTCTGAGTTATTAAACTACAATAGAACAAGCACATCACTTACTTGGTAAAATACACACATAGCGATGGAGAACTGAAATTATCATCAGATAATCTGGCCCAAATAAGTCAAACAACTGAGGTGAAAATGCTATTATATGAATGAATAGAAGTTTACATGGCTTGGGAAGTGCAATCAATCTTACTGTTTAAACATGACATACTGTTCTATAGTTTTGATTCTCATGTGGCAGAATGGAATAGTAAATGTTCATGTCTTTGGGAGAATATGAAGAGCAACATTCACAAAAGAATAGTGTATGTGGCCAAAAAGTGTTATTTCCACATTACTATTTCAGTAATTAGTAATTAGTATTTCAGTGGCAGCAGGATATAATAGGAAGAACAAGGGAGAAATTCATGACTCTGATAAAAAGTCCTATATACAAGAAGTACATGTATATTTACTGTATCGATATTTTGAAATTATTCTTTTTTTCTGGCATAGGACATTTTAACCTTATTATGTCTGGCATCATAAATTTATCACCTCCCTCCTTATTACACATTTTTCTACCATCCAGACAATGCTCATCCATCAGCATCCTGATTCATCAATCAGGCTGTCAGAGCCTGGCTCTAATGACACACCCTATATGTGGGAACAAATGTCACTCTAACCTTTATCCCTAAACGGGAAACATTTCACTCAAAAGAGCCATTCCTTTAAAGAAAGAAAATGTTTTGGCTAAAGAACTACAGGAAATAGAAAGCCATAGTAAGTAGTGAGATCTAGGGCTAGATCTACTTAATTAAAAATGAATGATGGAATCCTAAATGATTTCCCTCCAATGACTGAACTTCAGAGTGAAGCTTGAGCCAGGATCAATCTGATAGAGGAAGAAGTTTACACCTTGAAGGTATTACTAGAGTAATATGGTAAGATGCTTTTTTAAGTAGTTATTTTGAGAATTGATATTTTTGTGGCTGACATTTTCTGGAGCTCATCGGATGGTTTCTGTCCTGGACTTCTACTATTTAGATGGTTGATGCCAGCTGAATTTACAGAATAAAGATCAGCCTGACGTCAGGCATTTTCCTGTTTTCCAGCAACATCTATGTCTTTAGGCCATAGTTAAGGGAGGCAGCAGAAAAGTGAAGGAAGCATAATATAAACACACTTGAAGCTGTTTCCCTACAAATGTGGAAGCAGACATGGCAACTTCATTCAACCACACAGGGATGCAAGACTTGAGATTCATAATCCTTGTTTTGAATAAACCTTACTGTGACTTTCACAGCTGCAGTACACAACTGCTCCAAACCAGTGAATTCATTTGAAAAGTTCAACCAGGCTTCAGATGAATCTGTTTTACTTTTTTTCTCTAAAAGTAAATCAAATTTATTATTCTAATTCCTAGCCCCACACATGGACAACAATATCTTAGGTATAATATTTATGCTATGCAAGAAATATCATTTTAATGGGTTAGTAACAAGATTTGTTTCTTTGTCTTGTGTTTAGCAACTTCACTCAATTTGACTCACTTTAGGTGCCCTAATTTGAGATTCAATGTAATTTAACTTAGAAGCTATACTTAGACACACAAAGTGTCTTAATAATTTAATCTTTAATATTTGGGAATCATAACACTAAAATATTAAAACAAAGGTCATTTACTAAAAGAAAAGCGATAGTCAATAGAAAAAGAGTAGGTCCTCAACTTATAATGGTTCAATTTATGATTTTTTTTACATTAAGATGGTGTGAAAGTTGTACATGTTTTGTAGAAACTTTACACTGAAGTTTGAATGCAAATCTTTTCTTGGGCTGGTGATATGAAATGCAGTCTTCCCTTCTGATGCTGGGCAGCAGCAGAGAGACACAGGTCCCAGTCCACCACTCCATCACAGTTGATCACAGGGTAAACAATAAATGCTCAGAGGGTAGTATGTTGCTAAAGTAGGACATTCAGTAGGTTAGGTGGATTAAAAGTATTTTCAACTTTTGATAATGTTCAGCTTATGATAGATTTATCAGAATGCAACCCCATTGAAAGTTGAGGAGCATCTGTATAAAGAATTGAGGAAAAGGAGGCAGGAGGATCACAAGTTTGAGGGCACCTAGGAAAGATTCTGTCTCAAACACAAAAAAAAAAACAAGGAGGAGGAGAAGAGGAAAGAAGAAAAGAAGGAGAGGAAGAGGAAGGAGAAGAGGAAGAAGAAGAAGGAGAAAGAAGTAGAAGGAGAAAAAGAAAATCATTTTACCATCATCTTTTTTTTGTATAATTTAGACATCACTAAAAACACATCTCTAGTCCCAGGGCATGTCATGAGAATCATTTTTAAGACTTTGAAATTTAAAAAATGATTAAGCAAAATGATCTGCTCATGTCAACTGATGCTAAAAAAGGAATTGACCAAATCCAGCACAAATTCATGACAAAGTCTCTCTGCAAACTAGGAATGGAAGGGAAATTTGTCACTTTGTTAAAGAACATCTACAAAATCTAATGGCAAATAGCAAACTTAGTGGTGAAAAACTAAAGGCTTTCCCCCTAAGATCAGAAACAAATTAAGAATATTCTTTCTTACCACTTTCAGGATAGTATTAGAGTTTTTACCAGTAATAATAGTCAAGAAAAAATATAAAGCCTAGAAAGAAAGAAGTGAAACTGTCACTATTTGTGGTCACTATTTGATCTTATTATCCATGTAGAAAATCCCAAAGAATCTATAGAAATATTCTTAAGAGATAAGAAACAAGTTCATCAAAAACTCAGGATATAAGACAGTACATGAAAATCAAACATTTCTATATACTAGCAACGAATATGTGGGAACCAAAACTGAAAACTATACTACATAATAATTTCGAAGAAAATGAAATGCTTAGGTACATAGTTAATAAAGTATATGCAAGATCTTTGAGCTGAAAATTGCAAAATGGTGAAAGAATCAAAGAAGATATAAATACATGGAGACATGTTTTTAAAGATTGGAAAACGCAATATAGTAAAGATGTCAATTCTCCCCAAATTCATGCATCAGTTTGATACACTTCCTATCAAATCTCCAGCAAAGTTTTTCTGAAAACATAAAAAGCTTATTTTAAATTTTATATGAGCTAGCATAGGCTTCAAATAGCTAAAACAATCAAAACAAAGAAAAATAATGTGAGAAGAATCACTATAAGCTATAGTAGTCAAGAAAGGGAACAGAATAGAGAACACAGAACTGGACCATACAAAAATGCCTACATGATATTTTTTAAAGGTGCCAAAGTAATTCAGTGAGGGAGAGGTAGTTTTCCTCAAAACAAAACAAACACTCCTTTCATTCTATGAAAGACTCTTTCAAGAGCATGAAAAGTCAAAGTATAGACTAAGACAAAATACTCACAAACCATATAGAAAAAAGGAAGAACTACTGACAATATATAAAGTGATCTCAAAACTTTACAGTAGAAAAATGATTTAAATCGGGACAAATATATGAGCAGATATTGCATTAAAGAGGATCTACAGATGAAAAATGGGACATTTGTCACACAGAATGGGACAAAAGCACAGAAAACTGTTTATCATTACAGAAATGCAAATTAAAATCTCATATGATGTTACAACGC
This sequence comes from Castor canadensis, assembly GCF_047511655.1. Classification (NCBI taxonomy): domain Eukaryota; kingdom Metazoa; phylum Chordata; class Mammalia; order Rodentia; family Castoridae; genus Castor; species Castor canadensis. The sequence goes on along the minus strand of NC_133400.1, from coordinate 79,629,417 downwards.
ATCTATCAGAATGGCCAAAATAAAACTGAACAATGATGTAGCTCGTTGTAGAGTATAGTACCCTACAATGCTATGACCTTGGTTGGGGGATGGGGTTCCCAAAGTATGGAACAATGACTTTCTAGCAAAAATAAAGGAATCCAGAAGAAAACATGTTAATATGCTGAATGAAAACAAACTAGAATTATACATTCAGAGAAAACATCCGACAACATTTAAAACAAAAGAGTTATTTTTAGATAAAAACTAAACAAAATGTTTTCCAAGAAAATCTGCAATAAAGGAAATAAAGGGGAGTTCTTATAAAAGAAATGAACTGGCCCCATATGGAAGCATAGAAATTTGGTTAGAAAAGAACAATAGCAAAAGCAAATCTACATAATTACTAATTGCATAAAATAATAATTTGTGTGATTAAAATACTTGCAGAATTAAAATAACTGACATAAATATCACAAAAGGAAGTAAATAAGTGAAGTTAAAATGTTCTAATGCCCTTGCACTGATCCTAAAATGATAAAAAAAGACTAATTTTAAATGAGATTCTAATAAGTCAAAGATGAATATTGTAATCTCGCAGGTAACTACTAAAAGAAGAGTAGCAGAATGAATAAGTGATAATTTTTAAAAAGAAGAGTGATAAAAGTGATTGTTTTTACTTTTTATTTTATAATTTTTTTCCAGCAGTACTGTAGTTTGAACTCAGAGCCTCACACTTGCTAGGTAGGTGCTCTACCACTTAGGCCATGCATCCAGCTCCAAGAGATTACTTATAAAAACGAAGGAAGGACAGGTAATGGAACATAAGAAGAGGTAGGAAAAACAGAAAACAAATAGTATAAAGGTCCATTAAAGTCTACTAATGTTGATAATTTCACTACATAGAAACACATTCAATTCTTGAATAGAAAGATAAAGCAAAATAAACCCCAAATGTGTTTTTCAGCATAGAGAAAGACTGAAATTGAAAGGGCAAAAAAATAATACTGTGAAACCAGGCACAGGTGGCTCATACCTGTTATCCTAGCTATTCAGGAGGCAGAGATCAGGAGGAGGATCATGATTTGAAGCCAGCCTGGAAAAAATAGTTCAGAAAACCCTATATCAAAAATACCAAACACAAAAAAGGGCTGGCACAGTGGCTCAAGTGGTAGAGGGCCTGCTTAGCAAACATGAGGCTCTGAGTTCAAACCTCTGTACCACCAGAAAAAAAAATATCATGCAAACATGAACCAAAAGAAAACTACAAATACTATACTAAATCAGAAAAAGTAGAAATCAAGGTAAGACTAATGACATATGTCAATTTATCAGGGAAGACATACAATTTTAAATGTACATGTGCCACCTTACATGGCACGTGTTTCCAGACCTTCTTACTGAGCTTCTAACTCTTATATTTGACTATCTATTGAATATGAGATAGATGACTTAATGGCACCAATTATTCATACATAAATGAAAAATTATTATTTCCTCCTGAAAAAGATGGTCTTCTGGACGCTTTACGTAGGTGGTGGTATCATAAGATATTGTCTAGGAACCCTAGGTTCATCATTATTTCCTTTCTCTTCGCCACTTCGTTCAAGCAGAGAACACTATGTCTTACTAATTCTGTATCTAGATTTCTCCTGTTAACTTCTTTATTTTCACAGTGTCACTTCTCTCATCATCCCTTACCTAAACGACTATAAATTTTCCTAACTTTTTCTTTGGTCAGAATGTTGTCTTCTTCAAAATATCACCCTACAGATGTTGGAATGTGCTTTCTGAAACAAACACGATTAGACCATTCTATTCTCCAGTCCAGCGCAACTAAGGCTCCCCTTGGCATCTTACATGGGGCCCTCCAGGCCTAGTTTCTGCCTATCTCACATCTACCATTCTCTACACTCTGAAGCCTTACCAATGTGCCGGTCAGCCAGTATCTCCTGAAATGGGATGCAATTTTAACTTTGCAGAACTGTTTTTTTCTTCATGGGATGTACTATTTCCAAGGAATGCCTTCTTATCCTTCCAAGATAATACTACTACTTGTATCTAGAATTTAGTGCATGCCAAATGAGTGCCAGAGATCTTCTAATTTAATTTACCAGGACACCTATAAGTAGTCACTATTAGTATGACTTACAAACCCCGTGGTCACAAACAAATTACTTAATCTCTTAAATTCTTATTTCCTTCTTTGTAAAACAGGGTAATTCCTGTCTGAAGAGGTAGTTGTGAGTATTACATGAAGTAATCTATGTAAGACAGCTTCGCAACATCTGGCATGGAATAGATGCTTGGTGATAGGCAGTTATTATCATTATGCCCTGGGATTTTGTGACAAGTTTTTACTTGCAAGTGACCAGAATATAAAGTGACCACACAAAGTTAACAGACTTTTCATGTATTATAACAAAGAGAAGAACACAGTCCCATAATGCTAAAATTGTTTTATTTCTAAATAATTCATTTATAACTAAGGAAAGCTTAATTTTTTCCAACTGAATATATTTTGCTTTTATGTTCCTGGGAACACTCCATCAATGCCAAACCATGTGAGTAAGGATGATACTACAGGAAATCTATGATTACAAGTAATTTAATCCCAAACATACAGTTATTAGACAAAACTGCATTGCATTTTGAGGAGAGCTGTTGTGGCTTAGGTCATGCAGAATAATTGCTTCTCTAGTCCTGTTCCCTTGAACAGTTTTCAAGTATCTTATATTTTACCAGTAACTCGATTTTATCACTTAGCTTGGTCTTCACAGTACCATATGGTTTTTCTCCCAAGGACAGCCCTGGCCTTCAAGAGCTGGGGCAGCAATGTAGTCGGTCTGGTGGCACAGACTGATACTGGAATGTGCTTATTAGAAACCTTTTCTTCTTGCTGATTTGGAATTTAACTACAGACTATTTGCTTTTGTAAGGTTTTGGTAAACCAAGCATTTGTTGGTTTCTTTATCTTATTCCCACATTCTAAACTAAGCAGGCAAACAAACAAACAAAAAAATCTTTTACAGTAAATCCCACAAAGAACAACCTGCAGATAACCTTGTCACAGGCATCCTCCCCCAAGGGAAGTCTAATCAACACTGAAAGTTACCAGGCATAAAAAGAACGGAAATAAGCTTAGTCTAGTTTTCTTTAAATGGGTTTATGGTTTCAGCTCATCTCATTCTCAGACTTCATAAAAGAGAGCAAATGACATTAAGAAACCAGACAAATAGCATTCCCTAGTTGATTTGGAGTCATTTCCCATTACTGCTAACCTGAGAGTTATGTGAGCAGTGATTTATCAAGTTATTCAAGTGATAACCCAAGTATCTTACTGTACTTGCATTTTCAAAACTCACTTGGGTTGGCAGCTTAGATCAGGCTGCTGAGAGGCGCCTAGAGACACATACACACATATATTTAACGTCAGTGAATGTTTTAAAGTTTATTCTTCTATTGTTTAGCTGAAGAATTTCAGAATGCCTCTCAAAGTTTAAACTTAACACCACAAATGTGAAAGCTAAATATAACTAGAAGCTTAAGTTTGAATTTTGACATGTAAGATTTTTCTCCATGGTTGAGACTGTATTTTTCATTTTTGTGGCCCCAGACTCTCTTTAGCCTTCTGTCTTTCTTTCCTTTTCTTATGTCCACTTAGAAGAGAATCTTTTTCCAACTCTCTCAACTTCCTCTCCCACTCCAAATGTCTTCTTCTACAATATTTGAGAGATATTTTCCAAATCTCAAGGTAATAAGTAAACTTCCAGAGACCCAATGCACATGAACCAAATACTGAGTCTGATCTAGTGTTTGAGTACTGGATGAAAGTGATTCAATTTGCTTTCCTATGTAACAGCTTAACTATATGAACTATGACTGAATATTAAGAATGAGTTGAATCTAGATATCATATATAAGGATGTATTATATCTCAAAATAAAATACAATTTTGAAGGTCAGGCATGGTGGTATGTATCTGTAATCCCAGCTATGTGGGAGACAGAAGTAGGAAGATCATGGTCTGAAGCTGGCCTGAGGAAAAAGTTCGAGACTCTACCTGAAAAATAAACTAAAAGTAAAAAGGGCTAGAGTTATGGCTCGAGTGATAGAGTGCTGGCCTAATAAGCACAAGGTCCTAAATTCAAACTTCAATTCTCTCCTTTAAAAAAGTAATTTAAAATTAGACATAAATTTATTCATGTATTCTATTTTTTTTTTTTTTGGTGGCACTGGGTTTGAACTTAGGGCTTTGTACTTACTAGTTAGGCACTCTGTTTTTGCTCTAGGTTTTTTTTTTTTTTTTTTTTTTTTTTTTTTTTTTTTTTTAGGGAAGGTCATGCATTTCCCTCCTGGGGCTAGCCTCAAACTATGAGTCTCCTACCTATGGCCTCCTGGGTAAGTGGAATTATAGACACATGCCACCATGCCCAGCTTACTAATTGAGATGGGGTGGCTCTCTAACATTTTTGCCCAGAGTGATCTCAAACCATGATCTTCCCACTTTCCACCTTCCAGGTAGCTGGGATTATAGGCATGAGCCATCACAGCTGACCATTTACTTTTTAATTCAGTCATACAACCAACTGTGTAAAATCATGTGTGAGGCCTCTGTAAGGCCTACGATTTTACTAGAATTCACCTTTTGATTTCAGACTTAAATTATAAAATGTATCTTAGGACTTAATGGTCAGGTGCCAATGCAAAGTTGGTAAGAAAAAGTAGGAAATTGAAGGGCTGGCATTGAGAATGATGGTTCTGCCACTACCACTTCTCAGCCACTCTCCAACTTGGAGCGTCCTGGAGTCATATAGAAATTTGGAATTTCACTATTACTTTCTACTGCAGTAAAATTCCTCTTTGATGGCTAAGTACTTTACAGGAATTATCTACTTCATTGCTGTCAGATTCTTTGAAGATAAAAAGTGGTGCTATTTCAAACTGAGCTTTTCATGGAGGATAACAATTGAGCTCTGAAATTCTAGAGGTCGTTCTAAAGCTGTATCACCAGGCAGTGACATAATGAATCATCTGGATCATGACCACCAGAATCCTGGTCTATATCTCTTTCTGTTTGGCCATATTTCTACCTTTGCTGGACTGTGATTCATTCCACCCTTGTTAGACATGTGCTTTGATATTTTTGTCTTTGTCTCGTAGCTAAGGTTCTGAGTCTCACCTTAATGTCACCTGACTCATTCTCCATATGACAAATAACCCAGGTGAAGAAGACAGATAGCAGCCCCTGTCCTTGGCAAGTGGGCTGTGGGTAACAGGAGAATGACAGCTTTGAGTCATGTTTCCAGTCAGTGATAGTACTTGTCCCTGACACTACTCTCTTTTTCAGGGATAGGGCCTCAATTTCCTAGGATGTGCCATCCTAAAGGGGGACTCCTCACTTTCTCCTGGATACACTGATTTCAATGCCTCAAAACCTATGTGGGCCAAGTTCAGTGTTATATAGTAAAGTTTTGCTGAAGTGGTACACAGCACATTATTGTAGAAAAAATGAAATTGCCGTGGTACTGCACAAGAAATACATTTACTTAAAACCCCCAACCTTGCCCTATATAGAGATCCTATGTCTACAAGTTTGGTGTATAATGTAACGAGCAGGTTGGGACAGACTGACTGAGTCACCCTCCAGCAAGAAGAAATGGCAACTGTGATGGCAAAAAACACAGTCACAAGTGTGAAGTGTTTTCATCCATGACAGATGTAAGCAGAGTCATGGCTGAAGCAAACCCTGCTGGTAAAGGAGAGGTTGACACTAAACTAACAGAAGTTGCTACAAAAAAAAAAAAAAGGTGATTTTTAAATGTCAATTCAGGTGAATCCACAGAACTGGTGGTTTTGTCAACTTTGAGAATTACCACAAAGCCATTGAAAATCTGACAAAACATATGCACTTGTCCAGAAAATGCTCAGATTTGCAGATAATTCCAGAGTTTCCCAAATCCCTGACACCCAGTATGACACCCTGACCTGGGTGTCCTGATTTCCTAGTTGTCAGACATAAGGACCAATGACCCATGTAGTGGTGAAGTGCATGGAGGACTCAAGAAGGCAAATTTGAATTACAGTTAGATACTAATTTCTCAGTGTCACTTGCTTTGCTTTCTCCTTTCCTTATATCCTAGATTTGGGCTCTCATTGCCAAATTTACATGAAAGGACACCCAATTTCACTGCATATTTAGCAACTAGAGGATATTTTCCAGAAATTCACACTGACCCACTAGGAATACAAATATAGCAAATGCACAAAGAAATGTTTACTTAATAATCACAAAATTACATAGTTGTGCAAACCAGGCTCTTTACTGACTTCTAAAAAACTGAAGCAGATGTGCATAAATTATTGCCAAGTGTATATACTAAACAGCAAGTTGCAAAACTCTACTTAGGGATTTAGTTAAGATCAAACTAAATGGAAATGTCACAGACTACAATGATCTGTTCACATCAGTTATTTACTCAGTGAAGACATTGTTTCCAGACCAGCTGATATTCTTGGAAAGGAAAATGCACTATCTGGCTCACAAAGTTGCTGTCTCTCTCCTTATAGGAAAAGCAGGGAGCATCTCCATAGATGACAAGGAAGTGGAAGGTGTACACTACTAGCCAAGTCTAAGATTTTTTTTTAACCAGATCTGTAACTGAAAGATTCTATAAACCCTAGAACTAAAACTACTTTTGTTATTTCATCTCCTTTTCCTCACCACAAACAACAACAGAAAAAACCTGAAAGTTATTTATACTGATACAATTAAACTTGTATGCAGGGCTTGAAAGCATTTCAAGACCAAAGACAAAATTATACTATTTACGTTTTCAGCAAAAAGAAAATTATCATTAAGGATTAGTTAAAATCATATCTTAAATCTCTCCAAGTGGACAATGGCATTGATACAGACGAGAAAAGTCATTATGAAATGCAGTGGTCGCCCTATGCTGGCAAGGAATGCAACTCCATTTCTGTTCTCTCTACTTAAGCTTTTTCTCTGAGACCAGAGGAAAACAGTAATTTACTGTAAGTGTTCTCTGACTCATGCAGAGACAATGCCCCTGAAAATGTATGATTTTTTTCCTTCTGTGTTACTTTAGTTCAGTGAAATCACATTAACTCTAAAAATGTCTTCTTTAGAGTTAAGACATAGTAATATGATGAGGATAGGGAACCCTGACTAAATTGGGATACTTCGTGCACATGACAACAGTGTGAAGAAGCAGCTCTTTCAGTGATTATGAGAGTATAGAGAAGGACGAACAAAACCAACTTGAAAGCAGGTAACAGAGCCAATAAAAACATAAGTCATTTGATTCTACAGTTGGTGCAGAAGGCCAGAATGTATGAGTTCTTTTGTGCAAAGAAATCTCCAAAGGAAAATTAATTTTTCTTTCAAAACATCCTTCAGTGTATTGTATGCCATTTCACTTACACCATTCTAATAAGGCCTGTGAGACTAGCTTTTTAGTGATTGTTGAAACAGCAAAATGGGTAGATGGCAAAGCAACTTTCTTACACAGTTGTCATGATGCCTACAGTTCATGGGAAGCCTTCAAAACAGAAATGTCTAATTACTTCCCTCAAGAAATGCACAAAAATATAACATGCCAAATGTAAAGAAGTTTCAGGTAAGCTCTGTTTCTACATCAGAAGGATGAAGGTTTTTCACAACATGGGTGAGGACAAAGAAGGTGGAAAGATGGCTCAGAATTTTTACTGCAGGAAAGTGCTCAGGTCCTTCTGAGTCTTCAGAGTAAGATATTTGTTTGGGGAAGCTGTTAGGATTCAGAACGTTAATCACATCAATATTCACTTTCCAGAGTCAAATATAACTTATGCCATTGATGCTACAAGTATAGATAAACAGAAAACTGATTAACTGCCTTTTATTTTAAATGATTTGAACTTCTCAGCTAATTTTATGTAGATAATTATCTTTCCTGTGCATTGGGAATAAACTGGGGTGTTATTTTTGACACACCTAGCTTTATTGGCCATCTCTCAATGATTCTAAGACCAATCTTTCCACCAAAAACTTATTCTGAAGTTTCAACTTCTTCCTAGATATTTCCATGTATTTATTTAATGGGTTCTCTGGCCCTACAGACCCCAAACTAAATATAACATTTCTCCCTTAAATCTTAAGACTAAAGAACCATCATCCAACAAATTACCCATAAGATCTCATCTTCAACCCACATTCTCATATAATGTATCACCAAGTTCCATACGCTGTTCTCTGCATGCACTCTACCTTCTAAATACCTTTGAGATTTCTACCCTTTCCTCTTCCTCTATTCCTACTTGTTTTAGTTTGAGCCTTGGCTGTTTCCCATCAGAATTTCTATACTAAATTTCTTCCTTTTTAAGTTGTAGGGTCCCAGACCCTGCTTTTTTATAATTAAGTCTGACCACAAAGTCTTTACTTAAAATTCTCCAAGACTCTTCACTGCTGTAAAGAGAAAGTTAGTACAGTCAATGGGTCTCCTCTCTTGACCCTCTTCTATGCTTAAATGAAAGTAATTGTAGGCATGCAGGAAAAATTTCAATCAGGCAGGAAAGTAAGAGTCATGAAAAAATTTACATGTTCAAAACTCTTACCTAATGTCTGTTGGAAAATTACCTTCCAACCTCTTGCTGTATGATAAGCGTCTGTCTTGAACAGTAAGGTTATGCTATTATTGGTGCTTTTAATATTTGGCGGAAGCTTGGAACCACAGAATTTGCCAAGAGATGGATCTCTGGTGGTAGAACCATCATAAATTGCCAGGTAGTCTTGAGCACAGAAGGCAGAGGGATCCACATCAAAATCACTGAACCTGTGAAATGTACCTTGTTAATACTGATGGTCTCCTGTGCACCCCCATTGCATTATAGCTATAGTTTGGGTAAAATTTAAACAGACATAAAGCAAAAATTGACAGCAGAGCATCCAAACTTCACTTGTAGGAAATATTATAAACTTGTTTTATTTGATATCCTGTCATTTTGTATGTTTGCCTAAATGTTTTTACCAGCATCTTTCATAAACATGATAATACAGAATAATTTTGAAAATATACAAAAATCAAATATTTCTTAAGGATTTTCTAAGATCCTTAAAAATTATAGTCTTAAGGATCTTCTAAGATCCTTAAGAAAAAAAGACTATAATTTTTTCTTTTTGCTAAAGGATGTTGGTTGGTTGAATGTTTTCAAACTGATGATGAAGATTAAACTGAAAAAATTCTTGATTTTTTTCTACCACATGTAACATTCAATGTTTTTATGAAAGATGACAAGGGCAGAACAATAGGTAGGTCATTTCTACCAACACTACATTTATTTTTATTCTCTATAGACAACACAATATTTTCTGCATAAGAATTCACAAAGAGAGATAGTATCTGAGTTTCCAAGGGAACTCAAACCTGTTTTAGGTATTTATTTTGCATCATTTTCCCTGGAAATCACAGAACATATCTGTGGAAAAGTCCTTTGGAAATCTTGTGTGGCCAGTATGTTTTCAGAGCCCAGGTAAAAGAATTTATGTTTCAATAATGTCTGCATCTTCACAACATCTAAAATAGTATCTGTTTCATAGAATGCAAACTCTTAGAAAGTGCACAATAGATGATTTTCCAAATGGGTAGATATGAACTGTGACAATGGTGAGCTCCAAAATCAGGTTGGAAACTGAAAAATGTGTATATTTTATACGCTTATTATATCTGCCATATCTATGTTAGTTGATATAGCTATCAACTATGGTTTTAATATTTGTGTCCCACAAAATCCTTATGTTGAAATCTTAAACCCCAAGCTGATGACATTAAGAGGCAGGGCCTTTGGGAGGGGGTTAGGTCATGAAAGCAAAAGAGTCCTCACAAACGGGATTAGCATTCCTTATAAAAGAAGCCCAAGAGAGACCTCTAAACCCCTTTTACCATATAAGAACACAGTAAGAAGGGACCTTCTATAACCCGGAGGGTTGGTCCTCTCCAGATGCTGAAACAGCTTAACTTGGACTTCATAGTGCCTAAAACTATGAGATTTTCTTTTTGTTTATAAGCTACTAAGTTCACAGTATTTTTTATGGCATTTTGTTACTAGCAGCCTGAACGGAGTAACACAATAATCCTATACAGTCATAGCAATGACCAGAACTGTGCTTCTGTTCCTAGTGACATTAATATATTCCTTATAGCACCAGTTTAGTGGTGTTCTTATTCATGAATAAAAATTAATTTCTTAGAAGAAATAATTTTCTTAGAAAGTTATCTTTGAGAGACAGCATGGAGAAATATGGAAGAAAACTTAACATGGATTCAGATTTTGACTCATTTAGATTTGTGTGACTTTGGGAAAGCTATGTGACTCTTCTGAGCCTCAGTTTTCTCAGTGATGAAATATGAAATATATGTATCCCTATGATTGTTTAAGATGAAATAAGACAAGTAGGGGAAATGTTAAGCAAAGTCTCTGCTTTATAATAAGTGCTCAATATATGTCAACTGATTACTCCAGCCCTGCCAGCCTTCTTTGATTTTGAGGTGGGCTTAAGAACTTAACAATTATTATTCAAAGCTCCTTTGCAATTGCTGGAAAATTATAACAATTGTGTTAACTGGTGGTGTGCCTGATTTCCCCCTCAATCTCTATTGGGTTGCATGGAGAATGGGAGGCCCATTTCCCAGGTCTCACTGCTATACAGGTACACCTCCATCCACTTTCTTTAGAAGATTCCTTCTAGACCACTAATGAGAATCGATGCTCTCCACTGTAAAGGAATAGCTTCTCTGTGAATAAAGCTGAAAGCATTTTCCTAAGCAAGGAACCATGTGTCACGTACTTGAGTAGAATCACTCTGTTCTCTCTCACGGTGATGGTGTACACACAGAAGATGTTGTTGGGGTAGTTGCTGATTGAGTAGGAAGGGCTCCTGATGGTCCCGGTGGAGTAGTTGTATGTACCGCCGCACGCTGCAATAGAAGAGAACAGAATGGGCAGAGGATTTACTGCTCACGGCATGGAAAAGTAATTTTGAGATATTCTATACTATTGCACATTTCTCCCTAAGAGGGATGATAATGATTTTTCTTAAGATAACTTAAACCTTCTTCATTGTGTTTATAAATACTTCTGATTTTTCCACTGGGAGAAAGAAGAGATAGTAAGGGAATAGAAACAAGGAAGAATACTTTAAAGCACATTTTGGAAAGGAACTAATCTGAGTCAAATTAACAGTCAGAGTGAAAATAATAATATAATGAGAAAGAACATTTCTCATGTTGGGTGTCCCTTTCCTCTGTTTAACTGACGAATTGACACAGAGATATGACAGTGATAACTGGATGTTTAGAAAAGGCCGGCAGAATCCAAAGCATTTTCTAGTCCTAGAGATCTGGGTAAGACTTCAATTTAGACATCTTAACTCATGTGGATTTAAGTCTCCTCTGTTAGCAGTTAAATATTACAAAGTGAAGTAATGGAAATCATTTTTGGAACTTTCAAGTTTAGTTCCTCTGTGGGTCAAATGCATAGCTCTCAAGTCCTCTGTATTTGCATTTAGTTGTAAAATTGGTAACGCTCATACTTGCCCAAATTTAGAATATTTATAAGCCCACTTGATAAACTCTCCCCTGTGACTCTAGAGATTAACAGCCCAGAGCCCTGAGTTACACCCATTAGTCAATGAAACAACCACCAGAAAATGTAATGAAGATCCTTCTGCAGATATTAAATTATGATTGTTTCCTCTTACAGATAAGAAGAATTGATTTTGCCACATAACAATGGCAAACACTTCATCCCATCGCAGTTTATTTATTTTGTGATTCTGAAATTGTTGAAGGTTAGTATATTTTGAAGATTATTCCTATGGTTTATGCCCCACCAATGACACGCTCCACCTATATCTTGTAGAGATGAGGAACAAATTGTGCTGCCACTTAAGGTCTTTCATTTATTTATTGTTTTTTTGCCTCCCCAGAGCCCATTTTCAGGGTAGACACTTCTCTCTATACTTGTAAGTATTCATGTGCTCAGACTGCTGGGTACATCTGTACTGAATTAAATAACAGATTATGGTAGCAATCATATTTCATTTAGTATACAACTATGTATACTGAAAGTACCATTTATCAATGAAAGTTTAAAATGCTAAAGTAACTTCCATTTCATACCCCGTCAGGATTTGAAATCAGTATCATCCACACTCCTTAAGTAAGAATTACTTACTAGGTGTATTGAATACCTGACGTGTTTTAGGAAAATAAAGAGCGGAAGAATGGAAGGAAGGAATTTAACTCTCCAAAGCAGCATTTGTACCATAAAAATAATGCAAATAAATGCTTTTCTTTATTCAACAAAACAATGAGGAAAGAGATGTTAATTGCTCAGTTCTGTTCTGTTGGTGCCAGCAGACCTATAAAGCCATACAGAATATTTTACAAATGTTGGAGGCCAGAAGTGAGACAGCAACAAATGTGAATTAATTGTCATGCCCTTTTTCATTAGCAAATAGGCACTTTTAATCTTCTTTGTGGATGGGAAAAGTAATCTATTTGAGAGGAAACAATTTATCTTTCTACCTTTAGCAATGGACTTGGTCAAGCAAAGACAAACCAAACCCAGGAAGACTTTTACAAGATTCGTGTGCTTGTTTCACTGAGGTGGAGATGCTGGGAAAGAATACTGTCAGCAGACTAACCAAGCAGAAAGGGAAGGTTCAATTTGAGATAGAGAAGTATAATCTTATGGTGTTCTTCTTAGCTACAGAGTCCTTTTCCAGTCTGTAGCTTGTCTTTTTAACTTTGCCTTTATTGCAGAGAAATTACAAGTTAGGGCATAGCTGCATATATCAATCCTTTCCTTTAGAGCTTGTGCATTTTGCATATTGCTTTAAAGAATCCTTTCCTTCCTATTAGAAGATCATAAAGATATTCTCTTACATTTCTTCTAAATTTATAAGATATTAGTTTCCATATTAACAAAGTAACTTGGGAAATAAAACATGCCTCTGATTAATTTAGGACAATCCAGGCCGAAAAGCATCTTTACATAATACATGAAAAGCTAAAGCAAGAATGTTCATGTTAACTTGCAAAATAAATTCCAATTCTCCATTTGATTTTCAGAGAGTAGTCCTGACCAAAGTTCATGAAAAAGTCTTTATTTAAAGAAAAAAATGTCTGAGTATTTTTATACCATGTACCTAATTGATCTCTTTTTCCCCTTAAAGTCTCTAAATCTTTAAGTTGGTGATGTGTGATGAATCACAATGAAAAGTCTTTGTATGAATTATTAAAAAAAAATCCAAACTATGTCATATAGTTACTCACGGATTATGCTGTAGGAAAACTTGAACCCAAGGTCTGTGATGTGTGCATTGGAGTAGAAGTTAAGTAACACTGGACCAGTCAGGGTCATAGGAGCTAAGGTCTCATCACCACACACGGTAGCAACAGGTGTGGATGAGGGACTGTGACCTCTGATAATGTGCACGCCATCATTTTCACAGCTTCCGGTGATGGCTGAGCGAGCTGTACAGAGCATGGAACAAACAACATTAGGATCTCAAACAACATAAAGCAATGATGTAAACATTAAAACAAAATGTTATAATGACTCATGCAATTGGTAGAGAAATTAAAATGAGAATCAAGAGATATTTTGATATGTCAGTATTTATTTATATTCCCTGATGAAACAATGTTTATCCTAGATATAATACAAGGATATGCATGAGAAAATAGGTAGAAATTCACAATGGATAAATTCTACTTTGAAACAATCCAGAATTTTCCTTCTTTGCAAAAAGGTTCCTTTCATTCAGTGATTATAAACTGTGGACAATTTTGCCTCCCAGGGAATATCTGGCAATATCTGAAGGCAATTTTTGCTGGCACAATGGAATTGGGTAGAGGCCAGGAATGCTGCTAAAATGCTGTAGTGCACAGGATTGTCCATACCCACACTCTGAGCCATCCTGCTACAAAAATACAACCAAGCCCAAAATGTCAATTTGAGTGCTGCTATCGAGAAACTGCTCGAAGCTCTTTACAGATAGAGACTCCTACCAAGGACAGATCACTAGAAATCCCTTAATGTTTATTGAACAGATTCTTTCAATGTTCATACAAACATCATTTGCTTAGGGATTTAGTGTCTGTAACACCACGTATCATTGGTCTTTTCCTAATTATAAAACAAATATATGCTCCAACCTCTTTTTCCCCATAGAAATGTAAAGCAGCATAAATAAGAAATTAAAAAGACTTTTGTTACCTCATCTTATCCAGTCAGTTTTATAGGTAACTAGATACAGCTAAGACACTAATACAGAGCACAATCTTTTGTTAACATAAAATAACATAGCATCGTGCATTTCTATGTGATTATCAATCCTTCTAAAGCATTTTATTAGTGGTATATCAAATTCCAGCATAGAGAGGTACCAGCCTATGTTGAGTCAACCTCCAATGGTCAATAAATTCTACCTTCTCCACCTTTTCATGACTAAGCATATTGTAAAAACATTCATGAACAAAAAAATTTGAGGCAGTTTCTTATTATTTCATTAGAATAGAAGTTGAGGGTCTGAGTTATCGGTACTAAGCAAGATCCTTTTCCAGGTTTATCCACTGGTTCTTTTGTAAAGTTGATGGCAATTCACACTCCCATAGCATTTTAGCATTGGATTCTTCCAGTTCCACATTTTCTTCACCATGTAGAGAAACCTCACATCCATTGGCAATCTTTTCCCATCTCCTCTGCTTTTTGAAACTGCTCTACCAGCCTGATACGACCACACTTTCTGTGCCTGTGCACTTGTGTGTTTGTGTAAACAGAATTGTACAATACATGGCCTTTATGATAGCTTTCTAATATTTAGCATAAGGCTCATCTGTGCTGTAGCTTATGTCAGCACTTCATTTCTTTTTATTGTTGAGTAGTATTTCTTTGTATGGCTGTACCACATTTTCAGAACTCATCAGTTGATGAGCTCTGATATGCTTTCAACTTTCTTAGGCATGTGACTAGGACAGGATTTACTGGATAATATTGTAACCCAATGCTTAATACTTTGGGGCTCTGACACTGTGTTCTTGAGTTGCTATTCCATCTGACAAACAGTCACAGTTTTTCCACATTCCTGCCAACACTTATTATTATCATTTTTTATTATAGCATCCTAGAAGGTATGAAGTTGCAGCTCATTGTGGTTTTGGTTTGCTATTTCCTGTGACTAATGACACTGAGCATCTTTTCACGTACTTGTTGTCTGCTTGGGTACCTTCCTTAAAGAAAGTCTATTCAAATCTTTTCATTTTGCAATTAAGTTGGGGTTTTTTTGGGGTTTTTTGGGTTTTTTTTTTTTGAGACAGGGTCTCACCAGGTGGAGCAGGCTGGCCTTGATTGAACTCTTATTCCTCTTGCCTCAGTCTCCCCAGTGCAACACGACACCCAGCAACATTCTAGTGTTGATTTATAAGAATTTTTTTAGTCTGGATACTAACATAAATAGCTAGGAATGTAATTTCTGGGTCATAAATTAGCTATGCATTTAAATTTACAAGACACTGCTAATCAATTCTTCAATGTGGTTATATTGAGATACATTTTCACCAGGAATGTGTGAGATTTCTTACTGCTCCTCATGCTTCTCAACTTTGATATTGCCATTCTGTTTTTGTTTTGTTTTTTTTTTTTTGGTAGCACTAGGTGTTGAACTCAGGGCCTGGCATTTGCTACCAAGTACTCTACGACTTGAGACATGCCTCCAGCCTTTTTATATTGCTGATTTTTGAGATGGAGTCTCACTGGATCATGATTCTCCTATGTGTGCTTCCCTACTTAGCTGGAATGACCAGCACATGGCACCCCACCCAGTTGAGATGGGGGGAGGGTCTCATCAACTTTTTGCCCAGGGTGGCCTCAAGCTTCTGTCTTCCTGAACTTTGCCTCCTAATAGCACTACAATGTCCAGCCATGTCATGCTTTTTAATTTTAGTTACCTGGTGCATTGTAAAGTGGCTCTACACTGTGATGTTTAATTTGCATTGTGCTGATGTGGAAAACTTTTAATACTCTCATTCTCAAACAACAAAACGCTTTTACTTCATGTAGTTACTAGCATGAACATATTTTATACCTCCTCCCTCCCAACACACATATTTCACTCAAATTTCCAGAAAGAAATAACCCAACAATATGATAATATTTTATGAGCACATATGATTGCACAGTGGGCTCTAAAATTAGACTGCTTGTTTGCTGTTAGAACACTGTCTTGTAATGCTTGTGAATATAACTAACTCGGGTGCAGAAAAAAAGCCCTGGTTTGTAGCATTTGTCAATTTCCATGATGTAAATATTCCCATCATAGCCAATTTTAAGCTACCAACATAAGCTCTTTAGGTGCAGAAAATTTGACTCTTGTGAGATAGACCAGGTGTAAGTCAACTCTGGCACACCACTAGGTAGAGGCCATCTTTCTTCCTGATGGTAGGTTGAGTCCTACTGCGAGGGCAGCTACCCTGTAGGCATGATGAGAGTCAGCCTAGGGCAAGGCTCACACTGGAGTAGTACAGTGTAAAAATAGAAGCAGTAGAATATTTGATGATACACTTAAAAAGCTAGCTTAAGCAGATGGAAGGTGCACTCAGTTTTGAGGCCTTCCAGAAATTAAAATCAGTAACTTGTCCTTTCATATTTAAGCAGGCTGAATTCATTTTTCTGTTAACTGGACCACAAAAATGCCTAGCCAATATGGAATTATTACTATAGTCATTGATTATTTATAGATCCTCACCATCCTGAGATCTGTTGATAAATTGATTGATTCTTTCCAAGGCATGACATTTATGCCAAACAGGCATGTTCAAACTATAATAGAGTAAGAAGAAACAATGGTAACAACCAAAGATGCTAAGCTTTGAAAATACCAGCTGCCATGGTCCCTGACACATGAAGGAGGCAGGAAGGAAGAAGTTCTCATGCAGAAGACAGCAAAAAAGAAAAGGCAGGAAAGAAAGAGCATATTGAAGAATTATTGTTATGGCTTTCCCTTGTTCTAGAGTCCATTACTCCCTTCTTATTCTCAAACCTTCCTTTGATGAGATGAAATAACCTAGAATCCTTCCTCTAAGCCTTACTTGAGGATAATCTACTTCTTTTAACACAGAGAATCTTGACAAGCACATCCATTTTTACATATCTGTAAAATTAAAGAGGCCCTCCTTTTGGGTTTGAGTATTAGAGAAAATTGATATTTTTATTAGAAAATGTTTTTCTATTTCTATGTTAAGTAATTTTAGGAATAATCTGGCTTCTTAGCTAAGTTTCTTTTCAGTTTGAATTAATCCTAAAGTATCAATTTGAGATTCTACTTACTACATTAACCTCAAAGAATTCTCTTATTTTGAAAATCCTGGAATAGAAATACTTCTGATTGTAATAGCTCTACAAGTTAAACATATGAAAAACAGCTTTCATAACCTCATCTAATTAGAAGCAATATGATGTTGGGAAAATAGGATAAGAAAGAAATGGACTAAATTCAGATTCATAGTTTGAATGCTACCAGATTATCCACTTTAGTTATAACTTTATAATTTTTCTTCGAGATAACAAAAGCACTATAATATTTAAAATTCAGAGTAGTTTCAGGCATGGCAGTGGACTCTCATCTTTCCAGAATTCAGGAGACTGAGCCAGGAGTATCACAAGTTCATAGCCATCTTGGGTTACATAGTGAGTTCCAGACCAGCCTGGACTACATAGCAAGACCTTGTCTTAAAAAAGAAAAACAAAAGAATTCAGAGTAGATGAGTTTGAGAATAAAAAAAAATATTCTGCATTGCTTATGAAAATATCTTTAGTTAGCACAAATGTACAAAGTTATAAAACTAAAAATCACAGAATGCAGGGAACTATTCCTGATGCTAGATTAAACTTTTGGTCCTATGTTTGGTCAAACAGCCTGCCATGCAGGTGTCCTTTCAGTTTTAAAGTTAGTTTATAAGTTGCTGGTCAAAGGATATAGATTATAGATAGTTGGCTTAGAAAATTAACTTTTTTGTGACACACAAGATAAAGTGTGTCTTCTAGTTCATTATTCTTCTAAATAATTAATTAAACAAACTAGTTCAATTTTAAAAAGTCATGAAATAGCAGTGGTATATAAGACAGATGAAAAATGAATTAACTGTTTATAAAAGTCCATATTCGATAATATAAACAGTTATTGGGGAGAGGTAGAGGAAGTTGAGAGGAAATTTGAATTTTTGGTAGGTGGCAATAGAGTATCAAATAACTAAACAAACATTCAAGACAATCTGCTTGTTCTCAAAGCCTTACTGGGTAAAACTGAAAGGTGTGATACTTGGCAAATCGCTTCACAAAACTAAGACATGCTTGTATCCTTTTGAGTAGTCATTTCTTTAAAGTAGGATGTCCTTACAAATTTTATCCATAAGAAATCAAATATCTACAGAAACTCGGAACTTGGTAAAGCTACCTAGAGTCTAAGGCCATACCAGGGACCAGCAAGAACAAGGTAATGAGAACAAGAAGAAGAAAACAAGTTGTAAGTATTTATCATTAGGCACCAAGTAATTCACACATGTATTTTTTTGAAGCTCTACGTATCATACCACTGCATTAAATCAAAGATATCAGTATGATTCTTCCACGAGAAGATACCTGCTGATAAAAACCACAGGCACCAGAAAATAATTATGTTAAACACTTTTCCATACTTACAGGAGGAAGCAATTGCATATGTAATCAAAATATATACAAAACTCTCAAAAAGAATAGTTAAATTCACTGTGAATGTATTCTAGGAAGAAGAAGAACTTAGTCCAGGTTTGGATAATGCTCTTCAGGGAGCAAGACAGATATCAAAGTTGAGTTTATGACCAATAAGTTACATTATATAAGCCATAAAAACTTGTAAGGAAGTTCCCTGAAATTGAACAAAAACCTTGTCCTTAGGCTAGAGCTCAGGACAGGAAGCTACATTCTTACCTCTGTCTCCAGTAAATGATTTGACACATATTTACTGCTGAAATCTCTGAGCTATAAAATAATTCTCCCTGATTTGTTTTTATGGTGATTTTCCATCCTTCTGAAGAACTTTCATACATTTATTGCTTGAAATGGTTAAGGCTGATGCATTGAAAGTTAATCTTATTGTGTTTTCTGGGCTTTATTACAATACAATGTCTAATTCTGAATTCCATCATAATTCTAGGAACTTAGAGAGAATTGAAAGGAAACCAGAAGTAATTTAGCAAATAGCATAAATCTGTAGAATTTGGAATCAGACAATAGCTTTTCTTTAGAGTCATAGATAGAGGCAGAGATGCAAAAAAGGACTAAAGATGAGGGAGAATCCTTTTGTTGGGATATTTTAATATTGTAGGTAAAATCAAATCTTTTTGGTAGAGTGGAAAAGGGCTCTCAGCAGAGGCAAATGATTTAGAGGGAAGCAATGATTGATATCTGCAGCCTGTCTACTTAGCTTAACTCTAACAAGCCCAGAAATGGGTCTCCTCAGCAGAGAGAGATTTAGCAGAGAAAGACATATATGTTGGTGAAGAATTATATCCATCTAGTGTGAAGGTCAAAGCCTTAAAAAAGCAAGTTCAAGGGTAGCACAGGGAAGCCAAAAATCTCACAGAAACTGAACTGTACCCTGAAGTGCTCTGCCAATTTGAATAAAACATCAGTAGGAAATATTTCAAAAGAACCATTGCCCAATCGCTTCTAAAATAACTTATTGTGAAATGTGCCCACATTCTGAATTCTTTAGAAATAATTCAGAAAGCAAAAGAAAAAGAATGGTACACAGTCAAGTAATATCACATTAAAAAAATAAATGTTGGGGGGTGTGTGAAGAAAAACAACTGGCCAATGCAATGATTGTGCTTCTTGGTGAACAAAAAACTCAGACAGAAAAATCTAAAACTAAATTTTCATTCCTTTTCCTTTCAGCATTATATTAGATGCAGTTCATAAACAAGGAATTCTAAGTTAATCAAAGAAAATTCAGGCAAACATTAGGTGGGACTTCCCAGCTAATTGTTCTGGAAATCTAGCCCATCTCTTTTGGGACTTTTGAGAGCATCCCTCCAGGACAATGAGCAAAACCACTTGATCTTTTGGTGGCCCCATCACAAGTGCTAAATGGTACTCTATCACCAATGTATATCAAGAACTACCCTGGATCTGAGAAGCAATGAGATCATGATTGGCCTCCCTAGAGGGGAGGGGTAACTTCTAGGATGGGGATTATAGTTTAGTGGTGGAGCACTTGCCTAGCATGCACTTGACCTCCCCCACACATATACAAATCTAAACCCCTCAATATCACCAGGATGAATCAATGTTATACCTAATTTTAATGGCAAAATACTCAAAGACTAAAAGACATTAGCTTGCTTTAGGTTACCTCATCTGCTAAATGCTTTACCTATGAAGTAAAAGAATAAAACTGGAACTCTAATTTTTCCAGCAGCTTGAGGGCATCCACTTGGCCACATGAATAATAAAATCACAAAAATGTACTTTTGGATTATTCAGTATTTGAGGAAATAAAAGAAGTATTTAAGAATGCTTGATTCCAAAATGAACACAAACATTAGTAGTCTAATAGAATGAATAGTATTGGAAATGCAAGAATATCTAGAAGGTTAGAGAAACATAGGCCACCATAAAATGACAAGAGTTTTAGAGCAGTTTCTTTTGTGGTGAGCAGAAAGTAGGTCACTGAGCCTTTGTAACCTCCCAGTAGGGAAGGCACCAGTGTGTGGCTGAGTAATCAGTATATTTGCCCAGACAGTAAAACACCCCTTAACCAGTTGTCATTGTTTAGTGGACACAATGCAGGAGACAATGGTACTTCCCCATAATGTTTTATAACCTGGAACATCACATTTTCTTGTCACTTCCACCCTTTGTGCTAATGGCTCACCAAGCCATCAGTGCTACAGCTATAATCTCCACCTATGTCAACAGTAGCTCTGCTGGCATGCTGGGCTCAGAAGTGCTTGAATAGTCTCTCAATCAGTTCCTTTCACAACTAACTAGCAATGTTCTTTCAACAATGCCGTGACCTTCCTTTAGAGCAAGTCTCAGTTTTACCACAATAAAAGTACACTTGAATCTCTCAGGATCCCTTAGGAAGGGCTGGGGGAAAGGGTTATTTCTGTTGTAGCTAATGAGTTTCTAGCTTGTTAGTATTCAATAAATGTCACCATTCAATATGATCAGTGATAAGAATCTAATTATAAGATA
The DNA here is from genome assembly GCF_047511655.1 of Castor canadensis. Classification (NCBI taxonomy): domain Eukaryota; kingdom Metazoa; phylum Chordata; class Mammalia; order Rodentia; family Castoridae; genus Castor; species Castor canadensis. The sequence continues at coordinate 79,608,141 of NC_133400.1, read as the reverse complement.
AATTTGATTAATGTTGCCCTTTTGGGGAATCATCATAATTCAATTAATGTACAGCAAGGAATTATCCACTTAGCAGTTTGAAAATGCAGAGTACTTGTAATATTAGAAATGTCACCTAATTATTCTAAGGCTATCATCCTACAAAAATATCAATCTCATTGACTGGGTGAGAATTAGCAAATACTTTAGTGGAAGTAGCAATCACTTAATCAAGCATTATCCTCCGACTTTCATAACTACTATTTTAGATATGCAGTCGTGTACCTCTTAACGTTCTGGAAAAGTGTCTTTAGGTGATTTCATCGTTGTGCAGACATCATAGAGTGTACTTACACAAACTAGGATGGCCGCAACACCACTAGGCGGTATAGTATTATGGGACCACTGTCATATATGCAGTCCATCATACACTGAAATATCATTATGCTCTGCACAGCTCTATGTTTGTGTGTATGTGTGTATATATATTTGTAAATATATATATGAAGGGAAGTGGTCATCAGAAAGAAGATAATTTGCACATGGTTGTGTAATTAGTAAATGGCTAGCCTGGCATTAAGACTCATCCTAAAATTCTATGCTCTCTCCCACTGCACCACATGTCAGAAATCTCCCTTTATCACACCCAGTAAACTAAGCTGAGGAAGCTGCTGTTTATGGTGGGTACAGGGTTTCTTGTAGTAATACATATGTCATTGATGTATGCACTAGTGTTTCCTAGCAAGTTTCTTTAATGGTGAATATGGTATAACTTTTCACTGCCATGAAACACTATGCCAAGCAGAAACAAATTGTGACTATGCAGAAGTAGCTTGACAAAATTATAGATTAACTGTAATTTATAAATAGCTAATTTATATTTATGTATATTATTGCTATGTGTGGTTGAAAACAACTACCTCCTCAAGAGATTTCCCTTCTGTATCACAGTATCTATTAAACATCAGTTGTGTCTATTGTTAGAACCTAGCACAAACCAATGGCTCACAGCTCCATTTACCACCAGTCCTTCTCTAGAATTGGGAAATAAACAAAAAAGAGGCTCTTATGGCTAAGAACTTCCACAACAAGGAATCAAGCCTGGAAAGGATTTTCCATGGTAATATTTAATAAAAGCAGGCACACATATTAATCTAATTTAATCTATCTAATTTTTCTAATTCACTCACTCATTCAGTATTTACGGAGCACCTACTTTGACTCACCAACACAATTTCTCTCATGGTTATAGTGTTTGCCTTAATGCAGATATGTATAAATGAAAATGAATAAATTAAAAGCTGTGTTAACATGTAACACATTTCAGGCTTACTTTATTTAGGCAATTTATGTGATGTATAAGTCAAAGTTGTTACACTAGTGTTTCACTTCTGGATGGAATATATACAATGGTACATGTATTCTTGAAATATTGGATGGAATTTCATTTACATTTATATTTAATTCTCTTGGTAACATGTATTTATTACCTTCTTCAAATGGTGATTTTAGGCTATCTCTATTTCTACCTCTACTTCTCCCTCTTAGTTTCTTTTTTGGATTTTTTGGTGGTACTAGCATTTTTAAACTCAGAACTTTGCATTTTACTAGGCAGGTACTCTACCACTTAAACCATGCCTCCAGCCCCCCTCATTAATTTCTTAAGAATTATTTGCAATTTCCTTAAGAATAAACTTACCTTCCATGGTTATTATCAAAAGACAAGGGATAAGTGATGATGAGGATGTAGAGAAAAGGGAACCCTTTTACACTGTTGGTGGACATTTAAATTGGTAGAGCCATTATGGAAAACAGTATGAAGGTTTCTCAAGAAATTAAAAACAGGACTAGCACATGATCAAGTAAGCTTAAGTAATTCCATTTCTGAATATATATATGTATATATTACACACACACAAGAAATAAAGTCAGTAAGCTGTGAAGGGATAGATATACTTCCATATTAACTGTAGCACTAGTCACAAGGACCTAGACATGGAATCAGCCTAAGTGATTCATCCATTGATGAATGAATGGGTAAAGAAAACACTGTGTGTGTGTATATATGTGCGTACACCTCAGATACACACTCAAGAAGATTATTCAGCCTTAAAAAGAAGGAAATCCTATTGTTTGTGATAGCGTGGATGAACCTAGAGGACAAACAAGCTGTCGATAGAAGGATGAATACTACCTGATCTCATTCTATGTTGAATCTAAAAAGTCTGAATTCATAAAAGCAGAGTAGAATAGTGGTCTGGTGGTTGCTAGATGCTGGGAAAAGAGGACTAGAGAAGATGTTTGTCAAAGGACATAAAATTCCAGTTTATTCTGCAGGAGTAATAAAAAGAATAACCTCACCTTCCAAATGGAAAGCCACGGTCGTCAAGAGGACCAGAGACTGATTGTCGGCTTCTATGGTGTAGATGCAATTCATATTGTTGTCATACTGCCTTGGGAAGTTTGGAGAGATGATGTCCCCTGTAGGGTCAGTGTAGTTACGTCCACAGCCTATGTGGGGACAAAAGGCATCATCAGAACCTTTGTTCTCACCTGCAGTGTCCATTTCATCAGTGCAGGAAAGAGGCCGTTTCTTAAGTTTTCTAGAGATACTTTCAGGAGACACTCCAAATGGAAGAAGCAGTAACTAAAAGAATGAAGCTTTGATTTAAAAATAAATAGCCATGCAAAACATGAATGCTACGTATCTATTAGAAAATTCTGGGAATTTTAGGCACTCTGTAGTAGAGATTTTGCCACGTGCTTAAGATACTAAGATATTCTTAAAAGGATAAATTAGCAAAGATTGAATATGGTTCATGTAGATAAAGTAATAAAACTGATGAAAAGTGGTATGCACTTGAGTAGTATAGTATGTCTTACTAGAAAACTATTGGTTTTTTGAGGGAGTAGTACTGGAGTTTGAACCTTGCACTTGTTAAGCAGGTGCTCTACAACTCAGGTCATACCCCAACCCCATTTTGCTTTAGTTATTTTTTGGATAGGGGCTCACATTTTTACTGGGGGCCAGCCTCAGACTGTGATCCTCCTACCTATGCCTCCTGCATAGCTGGGATTACAAGTGGGACCCACCATGCCTAGCTTATGTTTTCAGCTGGGGGTCTTGCTAACTTTTTGCCTGGGCTGGTTTTGAATTGTGAACCTCAGTATCTCTGCCTCCCAAATGGCTGGGATAACAGGCATGAGTCACTGTGTCCAATATGTTACCCTTATTACTGTTATGTGATTTGGCCATAAGGATAATGCTAGCTGCTTTTAAAAGTTATTTGAATTTACTAATCATAATTAGTATCAAATTCTCACATGAATCCTTGGTGTCAGAAATATGATAGAAGTACATTATACATAGATATGAAAGTAGCATAATAAAACCCACTAAAACCTGTTTTTAAAAAAGAGAGGGGTTAAGAAAGTAATACAGACAAGGTGAATTTGATCAAAGAACATCAGATTCATGTATGTAAATATCACAATGAAACCCCTTTGAACAATTAACTTATGCTAATAAAAAGAAAAACAAATACCATTTTATCATTAAAATGACTTTTGTCTTCACATAAACCATTAACTAGTTAATTAATATCACTGATCTATCAGATCTGAAAATACCTGCAACCTTTAAAACTGACATTAAAACTCACAGACACAAACTAGCTGGAGACTGGAGATTAGGTTTGGGGATGATTTTCATTTCTTTCTTTGTATCACTTGTAATTCACATCTGAAATAACCCGTTTACTGAGTTAGTCCCTCTCCTTCATTTTCAGAAACTTTCCTGAACAGTGGTTTGCATTTAACAGTGGTTCAATCAAGTAGTGGCTACCTGATTTAATTCAGCCAACAAGTGCACCCCGTGGCTTCTCAGACTTGACAACTGCTACAGTTTTCACTGACCTAATTTGTGTTCAGCAGCCAGAGAAGCAGACCATGTACTTAACTAAGGAGGCAGAATATCTAACAGTGACTGCCCAAGTTGACTGGCATGGGAGTGCTCTGGATGAGATCGAACTTGCAAGCCCCAGCCATGGACATCACCTGAACTCAGACGGATCTGGGTGGCACCCAATGATCTGCACGTGCTTTTCATGCAGGTGGTTAAGGGGTGCTATGCCAGGCATGAGGTTGTCTAATTAACGGGCATCTGCGCAGTGCCCAGTCAATCTGGATTTGAGGATTATTTTTTTAGAAGGCTAATGGCATGTCTTTTATGTCATTTCTCAATTGACCTTTTGTTGAGCTTAGTTCCAGGCTCATTGATTTTTGAAGGAAGGGTGTCTGCTCAGTCTGCCCATGGCAACCACACTCTTTCAATACCCTTCTAGCTGGGCTTTCAGTGCTACTTACGGCTTACAAAGGATGCAAAGAAGCCCTGGGCTGGCATCTCCTGAGACTGGAAGACAGCTGTGAATTCGTTTCTTGGGGTAACGATGGGACTAGGAGCCTCATTCCCACACACCTGGGCTAACGGGGCGTTGTTGGTTTCCTCAGTTCCTGTCCATACCTGGCAGGGTCACAAAACACGACTTAATGCTTCTAGTTTTCTCCTGTCAGCATTTTAACACACTTCAGCTTGAAAATAATGGTACTCAGGTGTACATGGAAAAACAATAATAAATAAAATGCATGCACATCTGCAATGTTTTCTTAAAGCTGGTTTTAAGTAACCTTCCTCATCCTGACCCTCTATGGAAATTGGGTTTATTTTTATGAAGCTGGTCAATAATTTTTTGAAAAGTCAATCACTCCCTAGCTTGCTTTAACTTCCAGTTGACCTGATGGTGCTGAGCTTGCCCTCTGCAAGAGACACTCACAATGTCTGCAAGCATTTCTGATGGTTGCTTTGGTGGAGTGGGGTGGAGGGTGGGGAAGGGAACCAGCAGTTGGTGGCCAGGGATGTTGATAAACACCTGTAATGCACAGGACAACTCCCACTGTCACATGAGAATTACCTGGTCCAAGAAGATAATTAGATGTGGAGTAGCCTTCCTTGACTACTCAACATTTTTCCATATCAAATTTTACATAATTATTCAGTCCAAATATGTCTCTTTCAAATAGAGCAATAAAACGTCAAGCCATTTAAAAAAAAATCAGTTGGTAAATCAGTCCTTAGGAAGGGATGCAAAACAGCACTGACTCACAGCATTGACTTGTTACTTCTCAGTTCTTTAAGGCCAGTTCATCCAATTGGTTTTCAAAGACTAAGTGGCCAGCTGTTATTCATCTTACTGCAGACAAATTATGTTTGCCAGTTATTAGAGATGGTAGGTGTCTGGCACCAGAACTGCTGAGAATAAAAGTGCACCTGCTCGGCCAAATGCATAAGATCTATACAAATGTCAGGAAAGAGACATTGAACCTAACACCCCCCAATTTTACCTCGTGAACCCCTTAAACATTTTTCCTTCTTAACCACCTTCCCAGGGAAATACTATACTGAAGTTTTATCCACATTTTATAAAATTATCAACATAACTTATTAAGAGTTAGATATCTGCACTATTCTTACAAACATTCTTTTTTTTTTTTTTTACAGCATTGGGGATTGAACTCAGAGCTGAACTTGAATCACAGTCCTCATATTTCTGCCTCTTGAGTAGCTAGTATTATAAGCATGTGCCACCATGCCCAGCTTAAACATTACATTACTAAACTAAAATTTTTAGTTAAAAAGATCAAGTTTTGGCAGTACTGGAATTTGAACTTAGGGCCTCATGCTTGAAAGGCAGGTGCTCTACCACTTGAGCCATGTCCCTAGTCCATAGGACCTCAAGTTTTTCAATGAACAACTTTAACAATGTTCAAGTACTTAATACTTTTCTTAGTCATTAATTATCAGCCTGACATCTGTACTTTTTTTGGTCCAAGAAAATCAGTTTAATAATGATGATGATGGTAAAAACTTATTCACTGCTGCTTTGTTTATCAAGAATTCACAGCTTCGATGACCCAGGTAGAAAGGAGAAAAATGGAGAGGATGAACCAATTTGGGTTATAATATATATGTATGTATATACATATACATATATATAATATACATATTTATTATATACATATATATGTACATATATAGTATACGTATTTATTATATACATATATATGTATATATATGGAAATGTAACAATGAACCTCTTTGTATAGCTTACATATACAAACAAAAATGCCTTTTTTTTAAACAGAGAACAGGAACATAAAACAGGTCCTGTCTAGAGTTGATGCCAGTGGGAGGGGGAAGATGTAAGGAAAGGTGTAGGAGGGTGAACATGATGGAAATGTTATGTACTCATGTATGAAAATGGAAAATGAAACCTGTTGAAACTCTTCTAGGAATGTGGGGAGGGAGGACAAAGGAGAATGATGGAGGGGGTGAATTCAACTATGCTATATTATCAGAACTTTGGTAAATTTCACAATGTACCCCCAGTACCACACTAATAAAAGAAAAGGAAGGAAGGAAAGAAGGAATTTATCACCCAGGACTCATGAAACTACATTAACCCACAAAATATTACATTGTCATAGAATCAAAAAGCTCTGTTTTTCTTCTTAAGGTTCTGTACAATTCAGTCTTGCTGCAGGTTATATTTTATCATTCAAATAAATTGATTTTTTAAACAATGCTTATTTACATAATTGTAGATTCCCATGCAGTTTTAAGACATAATTCAGAGAAATGCCTTCACACATCGCTTAGCTCCCTAAATTTTGGCCGAAGCAATCCACCAATCTTGCTCAATTTTCTAGTTTTACTTATATGCTTGTGTCCATGTGGATTAAGTCATATACAGACACATTCAAGATGCTGTACAGTTGTCAACACCTGAAAGATACCTAGAGTTGCCTTCTATAACCACACATAATTTATTCCTACTCCCGTTCTTCTAACCACTGCTGTCCATTTCAAAATATTAAATAAATGTCTTCCTTGAAGACAATCATGTCATCTTCAATAGTGACGGTTTTACTTCTTCTTTACCAGTCAGAATTTTTTTAAATTTATTTTCATTTATTGCAGTATTTAGAACTTTCAGTATCATGTTGAATAAAAGTGGTGGAAATAACCACCCTACCTTTACCTTCTTACAGGGAAAATATTCATTCTTTCACCATTGAATATGATTTTAACTATGCTTTTTGTAGATGCTTTTTGCAAGCTGAGAAAATTCCCATATTTTTGTAACTTCCTGGGAGTTTTCATTATGAACCTGCTTCATTTTGTCGATTTTTTCAGGTGTGAACACTATATGATCATATGATTTCTCATCTTTAGCTTGTCCACGTGGTCAAATACATTAATTTTCCAACGGTGAGCCAATGTACACTTTTGGGGTAAATCCCATTTGCTCATGGTGTCTAATCCTTTGCATATATTGTTGGATTTAGTTAAGGTCACAAGAAATACCAGTCTGTCATTTTTTTCTTTCTTTTTTAAAAACTATCTTTATTTGGTGTTGATCTCAGGGTAATTTTCACTTCATAAAATAATTGGGAAGTGCCTCTATCTTTTATTTTCTAGAAGAAATTATAAAATTTGTATGAATTCCTTAATTGATGGATAGCATTTTTGAATTTTGGCAATTTACACATATGTGGGCTAAATATTGGTCTTTGAAAGTTATGTCCATAGTGATTAAATTAATGATCCTGAGATGGGGAGATTGGCCTGAATTATTCAATGGACCTTAAATTTGACAAGATGGGTCTTTCTAAGAGACACAGATGAGAGACACCCACAGGAGAGAAGGAAGCAATACACCAAGGAATGATTGGAGTCAACATAGGTGGAAGATGCAAGAAATAAATTGTCCCACATAATCTATGGAAAAAGCCAATGCCTTTATTTTGGACTTCTGGTTTTCAGAATCTTTAGAGAATAAATTCCTATTTGTTTAAAGCCACCAAGTATAAGAGAGTTTGCTGTGGCAGTGGTTTAAAGAGAGTTGGTCCATTTGTCCAAAGTTTAATTTATGACTATGAAGTTGTCTATAGTATTCCCTAAGTATTTTTAATGGGTGCAAGATTTTAGTGATATTCCTTATTTCATTCCTATGTGACATTAGTGGTTTTTATTTTCTCACTTTTTATTTTTGTCTGTCTTGCTAAAGTTTACCATTTTTCTTGATTTTTATGAAGAAACAGTTTTTTGTTTCCTTTTTTTTTTTCTAATGCATTTCTACTTTCAAGTTCATTACTTTTTGTTTCCTTCCTTCTACTGGCTTTGGATCTATTCCATGCGTTTTCTAGTTACTTGAAGTAAGAACTGACGAGATTCATTTCAGATCTTTTTTTCAACCTGTCTTTAATACTACAACTTTACCTGTAGCCCAGCTTTATCCATACCCTACATATTTTGATAGATTGTGTTTTCATTTTTATTCTGTTCTATATAATTTCTATATAATTTTTAATTTCACTCAAGACTTCCTCCTTGACCCATGGATTATTTAAAAGTATTTAATATCTATCTGTTTACAGAATTGAGTTCATCTCCTTGCCAAAAACTTACATGTGAAGTTTTCAGGCCTGACCACAGGCAGTTACACAAGTTTTACTTGGTGGCCTCATTTGTGCTCTCCTCACACTAGACTGGGTGCACACCAGTACATTTCAGTCACTGAAGGGAGTTGTAGACAAGGACTTGGGCCCCATTGCCACCTGCATTTTTACCCATCTCTATGTACTTAGCCTGGACACCATCATTTGGAGGCCTCTTTTCAGGGGCCTCTGGCCAAAGCCTTTACCACACACCTTTACAAAGACTTCTTTATGAGGGGAAGGGGGGACTTGAAAACATTTCCCTCTATTCTCACTAAGTATTCACTACTTTTCCACATTTGTTCAGGGCTCACTCAGTAATGAAACAATTCCTACATCTATGCTGACCATTCGCCCCCTCTTGGGTTCTGTCCCAGGAAGAATAATAAGAAGCAGGGGAAGAATCAGCACTTTTGCCTGCTTAACTTCAGTTAGTGATTAAAGCCTTGACGCCTGCCTTCAGTTTGGCTGGTTGTTTTAATTGTCTTCTGTGACAATGGCAGGTCATTCTCTCCAGCTCTGCTCAGTTCTTGACAAGATAATGTGATCAAAAAAAAAATTCCAATTTTTTTAATTTGTTGAGGTTTTGCGATGACTCAGTATTTGTTATAGTTTAAAGATGAACTGTCTGCCACAGACTCATGTGTCAAAGCCTTGGTTCCCAGCTCTGGTATCTCTATTTTGAGAATTGCTAGAAACTAGAAGGTGGGGCCTAGCTGGGGAAACAGGTCACTGAGAGGAGGGGTGTCTTTGAGGGGTAGATCTTGCCCGGCTCCCTGCCGAGTCTGTCTCTCTGCTTTGCGTTTACTGGGAGGTGAGCTGTTTTGTTCTATCATATGCTTCTACCTTACCATGGGCCCAAAAACAATGGGGTCAATTGACCAGGGACTCAGACCTCTGAAACTGTGATCCAAAATAAATGTTTCCTCCTTTAAACTGCTTTTCTCAGGTATTTGTCATGGTGGTGAAAGTCTAAAACCAGCATGTTCCAAGAGTACCTAAAAATGTATATTCTGCTGTTCTTGTATAGTTTAATTATGTCAATTACATCCTATTGGTTGATGGTTTTAGAGTTCTTCTATATTCTTGCTAGTTATCCATCAATTGCTAGTCATTCTATCAATTGCTGAGAGGAGTGCTGAAGTCCTAAACTAAACTGAAGATGTGCCAGTTTATCTTCATGATTCTATCAGTTCATGCTCCCTCATACTTAGAATCATTATGTCTTCCTGGCAGATTGATTCTTTTACAGTTATGTAAGTTACCACTTTTTCCATAGTAATTTTCTATACTCTTAAGTCTATAAGATATTAATATAACCACTTCTGCTTTTGATACTGTTTGTATAATTTACCATTTTCTGTACTTTGACTTTTAACCTATATATTGTCTTGACTTTAAAGTGAATTTATTATCACTTCAGTCATGTTTTGGTTCCAATAATTCCTGTATTTTGATTGGTGTCACTAAATTATTTACAAGTAAAATATTAATGTATATTTGTGCTTTGTCTGCCATTTTATAGTTTACTTTCTACTTAATTCATCTGCTTCTTGTTCCTCTGTTTCTCTTTTTTTGATTTCCTGGTGATTCCAGTTTGGTTGAAGTATTTCTTTCATGTATATTTCTTTATATAATTTTGGTAGCTGTTATTCTCTGTGTTAAAATATACATATGTGATTATAGAAGTCTACCTGCATCCACACTGGACCACTTTGAGGGGAGTGTGGACCTCCTCTCACCTTATAATGCTTCATTGTCTTAAGTGTCAGAGAACATTATAAAAGCTTTCCTTAATTATCAAATACCATTCATAAAACATATGAAGAAAAGTATATTCTAATTGTATGCTTTTCACATGATCCTTTTTCCTTCTGGATACTTTAAGATTCCTTTTATTATTTCATCTTGTCTGAAAGTTCCATTAGCTAATCTTTAATGGGAGGTCCCCTGTAATAACTTCTTTTAGTTTTCCTTTATATGACAACTTTCTATTTCTTCCTCATTCCTGAAGGACATTTTTCTAGATATCAAAATTATGGTTGACAACTCTTTTATTTAAGCACTTCACTATATCTTTGCCTATGTTTCACCTGCATTCTCTTCTCTCCTTATAGGATTGTCATGATATAAATGCTGAATTTTTGTTATTTTTCATGGATCTCTGAGGCTCTGCTCATTTTTCAAAGTCTTTTCTCCTAACTGTTCAGAGAGGGTGAATTCTATTGTTCTGTCCTCAAATTCATTGATTCTATCCTCTGTCCTCCTTACTGCACTATTAAGCTTAAAAGGCAAGTTCTTTCTTTTGTATTTTTCAGCTATATAATTGCATTTAGTCTTTCAATATAACTACCATTTCTTTGCTGAGATTTTCTGTTTTCTTTGTTTCAAGAGAAGTTGTCACAGTGATTGTTGGAACATTTTTAATGAAAGCATTTTATGTAATTTTATGTAATTCCAGCATCTGATTTACCTCTGCATTGACAGTACTTGATTGTCTTTTCTCACTCAAGTTGTGATGCTTTTTTTTTCTTGTTATGATGTATTCTTTCTTGTTGTGTCCTGGACATTCTATTTACTATGTTAGGAGACTTTGTGTCCTATTTAAATCTTTCATTTTAGCAGGCTGTCACCTTGTTTATGTTTAGTATGTGACCTTGCATTCTTCTGTGGGCTATGATTCCAATGGCTCTTCAGTTTTCAGAATCTTTCTGTTATATTTTTGGTTTTCTTCATTTATATGTTCCTGCTGATGCCCCTCTAGTTCCTGCTGGGCTACCTGAGGGGACAGAGGGTGCTTTACCTGGTTGGACCTCCATGTGTTTCTCAATTGAAGGGAAAGGTATAGTAAGATTCTCTTAACAATGCTCCCTTGCTGACCCAATATCTTTGGGAGGGGCAGAATCATCTCCTGTTTATGGGGACAGAGAGCTTTCTTAGACATTTGCCCATACTGATCATCTGCCCTAGTGTTTCCAGATTGGGAGATTGGTCTTGGATTCACAGGCACAAAAAGATTTCTAACACTAGGCTACTTACTATCACTGGGTCTCTTTACTAGTTCTTCCCACCCATACTGCATCTTTTGGCAGAAGCAGGAGTGAAAGAAAAAAAAGTGTACTTCTCCTGGCACTTATTCTTGGCAAGTCTTCCAACCGATCTCAATAGTATTGGATTTATGTGATATTTTCAGTGGGACTTCCAGTCTATTCGAGGAGAGATTAGCCCAAGTCTTTTTTAACTTCCATTTTTATAATTAGAGAACTTAAAAGACTTTACTTAAGTCTGTGTACTTGATATTGACTCATTTCATGACAAGAGAGTTCACTTATTTCATGGAAAAAGCAATTAGGAAAAGTGTATATTAAATTTATTTTACCATGTACATATTTTATGTAAGTATTGGATTATCACTTAAAGTGGAAGCATGGGTCAATGAGATATAAAACACAATTCGAGAGATGATATGAAATAATAGCAACATCTTCAACAAAAGTCAATTCCACTCATTAATTAATTTAATATTACAAGTACTGAGTACTATTTATGCTATTATAGCATATTACTTCTAATGCTTAAAGCAGCATTACTAAAGTTAGACTCAGTCTCTTTATTCTATAGTTGAATAATTTGAAGCTAACAAAAGAACATGCAAGTGGTAAGTATAGGAAAGATGACCTTTAAGATCAACAGTGTTTACACTAAAAGGTCTCTTAGTGATGTCACATACAATATTCAAAATAGCACAAGATGAAGTGAATAGATATTACAATAATCATGGTTGTGTCAATGGAAAGTGAAAAGGCTGTACCACCTGAGCAGTTCTTATACTTTAGGAGAAAAAGAGTCTGCTCTATTGCCATCTTTTGACATGGGTCTCTTGTGTTCTTTTAGCTTGTAGGTTCTTAAGGCTCAAGGTGAAGGTTAGAATTAGCTATTTTTGTAGCATATGTTAAACTTTACCTGGGATGGTGCCTTACATTGTAAAGGGTATTTTTTTTCTATAGGATCTACTATGAAAGAAAGAAAGAGAGAAAGGAAAGAGAAGGAGAGGAGTGGGAAAGAGGATGGAAAGAAGGAAAACTGGCCTTCTTTCCTTAGTTTCCATAGAAAGGAAGAACCATTATTGTTCATGAGAATTAAATAAGGTCAGAAAAAATCTCCTTAGTTTAGTTACTTTGCCTAGGTATTAGCAAATGAAAAAACGATAGGGCAGCACGTGTGTTGTGCTTCAAAATCGTATGTTCTCCTTCATAAAGCGGACATTAGATCAAGGGCAAACACAACAAGGGGATTGAACTTTGATCACAGATTAAAGAGAGTGCACACAAGGGAGGGGAGAGGATAGGTAAGACACCTAAAAAATTAGCTAGCATTTGTTGCCATCAATGCAGAGAAACTAAAGCAGATACCTTAAAAGCAACTGAGGCCAATAGGAGAAGGGGACCAGGAACTAGAGAAAAGGTTAGATCAAAAAGAATTAACCTAGAAGGTAACACACATGCACAGGAAATCAATGCAAGTCAATGCCCTGTATAGCTATCCTTATCTCAACTAGCAAAAACCCTTGTTCCTTCCTATTATTGCTTATACTCTCTCTTCAACAAAATTAGAGATAAGGGCAAAATAGTTTCTGCCGGGTATCCAGGAGGTGGGGGTGGAGAGGGAGGGGGTGGAGTGGGTGGTAAGGGAGGGGGTGGGGGCAGGGGGAAGAAATGACCCAAGCATTGTATGCACATATGAATAAAAAAATAAATAAATAAATAAATTTTTAACTCCTAACAGTTGAGGCTTCTCACTTTTACATCCAAGATATCCAAGCAGCAAAACTGTCCTTTTCTCACTTAGAAAAATGACTTTGAGTCATTTGCAGCCTAAGTGTTTATGTTCACAAAACCAGCTTGACTCCAATTAAATAAACAAGAGCACTAACCTTCAGGAAGCTGTTTTGACACTCTCCATCACCACTGGGGATTCGGAAGTTGCTGTTAAAGCTGATCTCCCAGTGTTTACCTTCATGCGTAATGGCTGTCCAGGAACATCTGCTATTTTGGGGAAAATTCTGAGGCCAGTGGGGTGATCTGAGTGTACCATTATCTGAATGAAATATTCCACCACAACCTAAAAAATATTTATGGAAAAAGTCATCGATCTGTAAGGAAAATAACAATTTTGAAACCAAAGACTGCTAGAGAAGAAACATTTCTAAGTATAAGATCTTAGTTCATCTTTCTTTATGTACTATTCATCTTTGGGACAGGTACATAGCAAGAACTCAACAGATGTAAGGTGCACTGAATCAAGAGGAAACTCCAGCTGTTACTATTTTGTTACATCTACACTGAACTCACCTGAGCTCACTAATCTTTAGGTAAAGAGGCTAGACCTCTCTCATGTCTCAAACAACAGCAATACTTTTTACTCCCTTAGAGGCTACATAGTATTTATAGCCTGGCAAAGCAGTTCTGTATTTTATTACCACTAACATAATAATACAACTATGCTCATTTTTAATTTTACTCTAATATACTGGAGGAGGGAGTGATTTGAAGCAGTATGGTTCATTCATACTGAAGCTGACGGGTAAAAAAAACCAAAGAGATTTAAAGAAAACAAAACCTAGATTTATTTTTATGTTCTCAAAAGCACAGACTTAAGAGATAGCAAAGAAAAATATGAACTTAAAACAAAATGAAATTAAAGTACATTCTCTGAATCTTTTGCTTTTAAGCCTTGGGAACCAGGGCACATTTAAAACTCCTTTATGACTTCAATAGCAGCCAGTGGTTTAATGAAACTTTGACTTATTCTATGAACTTCTTCAAAATAACTGACTCTATTAGAAAGAATTGACCTGTGTGATACTTAGGACTTACTGAAGTCCTGAATAAAGTATTCAATACCAATCCTTATATTTTCTGAGAATTTTCATAAGATTTACATTCTATAGACACAAAAACTACTCGTTAAAATCAATTCTGTTTTATTTTGATTCAGTACCCACAAACTGCAGCATTTGTTCTAAATCAGAACTCTTATCTTGTCACCTCATCTTCATCTGTAAAACTTCAATAGTTTTCTGTTGCTAAAGAGACGAGGCGCTTCATGACATGACTACTACTTTTCCTGCCCTTAGCTCTCTCAGCATTCTGCCTCTTAAGTTCTGGGTATTTTAAATGACTTGTGATACTGACATATATTTCTATTACTTAAGATTCCTTGGTTATGCCATGTCATTCTGCCAAAGAAGCATGTGCATCATGGAGTGTTAAGATCAAAGTTTCTGGGCTCAACTTCCTTAATTAGAATCCTGATTACCAAATATCAGCTATACGTCCTGGATACATTATCAGCCCATTTATCCCCAGTCTCTTCCCCATGCAAAGAAGAAAAATATGTATTGACGTTGTGTTATCTTTCCACAATTGCTATGTGGGATGACATGTGTGAAAATTTAGAATTGAATTCAACATAGAGTAAGTACAAAATGTGTGTGCACTGTCAGCAAGTTCTTAATCTACAGATTCAACAATTGCAGACCAGAAATATTAGAAAAAAGTGCATCTGAATAGAACATGTATAGACCTTTTTCCTGTAATTATTCCCTAAACAATATAGTACCACAACTCTTTACATGGTGTTCACATTGTATTAGCTATTACAAATAAGCTAGAGATGACTTAATACATCTAGGAGAATGTGCACAGACTATACACAAATATTACACCTTTTACATAGAGGACTTGACTCTCTGCAGATTTTGGTATCTGCTGGGATCCTGGAACCAATAGCTCTTGAATACCATAAGAATGATTATATTTTAAGTTAGTTTAAAAAAAACAAAACTGAAAAAGATGGTAAGTGTAGCGGTTTCTTTTACCTAACGTTTGTGTGCTCCATGTAGCATAAAATCCACCATGTTGCACTGTTTGATCTGAGTTAAAAATCACCACCAGCTGGTTGGAACCAGAGTGTATTGTTCCCGGACTCAACTGTCCACAGTACTGTCCTATGATGGGTGATGTAGGGGAGCCACCATTCCTGACAGTGACGGAGTCCCAATCACAAGATACATGGGTTTCAATATCAAAGTCACTAAATGTAAGCTGTACAAAAGAAAAAAAGAAATGATGAGGCCCCCAGAATTGTAGATGAACTTATCAACCTTGAGGTAGGTAAGTCCTTACCTATCTTTTAAGTTTTGTTTTAATTTACATAATGTTGTATTCCTGTCTTTTCTTCAGTTCCCCCTTCTCCTCTCCATTCCTTCTTCTATTGAGAATTTGCAGAGGGGACATTTCTCCAGGAAGCAGGGTCATTTGGGGAGCCCTAGAAATCTGCTGGCCTAGAATGGCATCTCATATCAAGATCATGAATGTACCTCTCTCCTGGACGTGCAATTATTTTCTACATATGGTTTCTCCTAAACTTGACTAGCATTCCTCATTAAGTGTACACTTGTAGGTATCAATGTGTGTATTCTAATGAAAGAACTGTAGAGAGAAAAAAGTGATCAGATCACAGAATAAAAATCTACTCTGCTCACTTGCATACTAAAATATCTCTATCTCCACAATATGGTGTTGGAGGTGTTTTACCCAGGTATGAGAACTCACAGTGATGGTGTGTCCCTGTGGGGCTTCCAACAACCAAGAACAGTGTGCGGAGCTGTTGTAAGCAGCTGGGTAGTTGGGGCTTGTGATCACTCCACTCTCACCTGTCTGTATTCCGCCACAACCTGAAATTAGATTTGTAACCCTCTAAATAAGACAGAAGGGGAAAAAAACCCCACAAAGCCAAACAGTACCTACAGTCATCATTCATTATGACAAAAATACAATGAATTAAAATGTACAAAAGCAAAGTAAAGTTAGATGGAAGAAGAGAACAAACTGAATACCAGAAAGGGCTCACTGAACAGAATCATAAGGTGAACACACCCTCAAGTTTAACACAAAGGAGAAGAAAGATAACCCATATCACAGATGGAGAATAGATATAAATGATGGTAAATGCACTAAAGATAAAGTAAATAATATTGCCTTTCTTGAAAAAAAATAGCCCATGAAAATATAGGTAAGCTTGAAGAAGCAACCAGTTCCATAATTAAATATCTGTCCTTTGATAATAAGCTCATACTCCAGTTTCACATTTCTAAAGCATAGGCATGATGGGATGTTCAATGAAAATACAACTGCTTTGCAACCTGACTCTTTTCCTTCAGTGTGAAAAAGAAAAATCAGGCAGCAAGAAGGCTACATGCATATATTACAATCAACCTCACTCTTTCCTTTAACCAGCAATTTGGTTAGAGTATGAAGAAATGCTAGTTACAACTATAAACAAAGTACATTTTTGATTTATAGCCACACTCAATGGAAAGAAAAGGGGCTCTCTGAAATCTGTGGCAATCTCAAACAGAAAGTGTGGCATTCAGAGAGAATAAAGAACCAACATCCTGCCCTGGAGTGTGGTTTATAGTTTTGGTGACCAGGCAGGAAGAGAAGCAATGACTTCAGACTTTCACAAAAGGAAGAACTGGAATTGAGGCTTTTATACACAAGTGAGAATCTGAAAATTCTGCCATGTTAGTGGGAAGGGGAAGGAGAAAACTCCAATCCTCAAGGGAAGCAGCAAGGAGTAATGCTGCCCAACTTGGGCTGATTTTCAACATCACAGCTGCAAATTCAATAAAAAATATTAGCAAATAATATCATTAACATGAGCAAAACATTTGATTGTCACAGATTGAGACCTTAATCGTAAGTCTTACCTGTAAAGGAGTACTGTGCGTGGAAGCCAGAATGCTCTACAAGCTCATTGGTGACAAAGTGTACCCACACCTGAGGATAAGGTATAACCAGTGGCACATGAGGACTTAAAGGACCACAAAATCTGCCTATCAGGAGGCCATCAGCATCACCTGAAGAAAATAACACATCAAGAGCCATTATTTATATTCCTTTAGAGAAATACATTTAATGAATTCAGCAAGAAAAAATAATTTTAAAACATGACACACATACAAATTCTGAGGTAGTTAACAGATTTGACACAAAGTTTCTATTTCTGTCAATTGCAAAAGAAAGAGTTCCTCCACCAAGACAAAACAAAACAAAAAAACATGCCTTTCTGGTATGGACATATCTTTACTATAGGTACCAATTTGTTCCAATTTGGGCTTTCATAATTATTTTAGCATACCTAAACAGAAATACAACTAATTTTATTTATTTGTTTATTTATTTATTATTTGAGGCAGGGTCTCACTATGAAGTCCAGGCTGTCCTCAAACTCCTTAAACCAAACTCTAAGTTCAAACTCACAATCCTCATGCCTCAGCTTCCAGGGTGCTGGGATTACAGGCATGAACCACCATGCCCAACTACAACTAATTTCAAAACCCTTTGGAAAGCCTTTTTTAAGGAATAAGAAATGTAATAGCAACAGTGATAAAATACATCCTCCGTGAAAATTGCCTAAAATTTCTTCACTGCATTCAATCAACTGAAATGAACAGAATTTTCGGCACTGAGGCAGGGAACTGTCAGATTTGAGTTGAATGTGTTTTATGAAGATTACTTTTTATAGAAATATGATTAACATTTATAGAGTACCTAGAGAGCTCACATTTATCTCTTCCCTATTTATTCTGTCAGATGAACATCACTGACCTTATAATACAGTATTCTGTCTCCAAATTGAGGGAATAAAGAGAAAATTGCATTTAACTGGTTGAAATTTAAAAAACAGCTGTTCTGCTTGATTCTATAAGCCACTGGTTTTGTACCAGGTAGAAGTGGTGAAGGCTTATCAGAATTTCCTGGAGAACATTCTCAAAGTACAATTTCCTTTCCCTCATAGTCTTTGATAGACTCACCAACCTATGAGACTTGGGATGATTCTCTTGCTGAAGTCCTTGGTCTGTGATCATAGACTATCAAGTTCTCCTTCTTGAAATTTCTGTCTTCCATTTTCTCAAAGGTAATTACCAGTGATTTCTCCAGTTACCCAAGAACATCACCAACTAACTCAATTTTGTTGCTTTCATCTTTCTTTTCTTTAAATTTTAGGATAAACTGGAACTCAGCAAGCCTGTGACAGTATGGATGGTCTACAATATTATTTTCCTCTTCTCTGTACTTAGATGTTTACTAAGAAACAAGTATCTGTGTAAGAATGGGAGCATCTATGCCCTGCCTCTAGGGTAGAACTGAAATTGATTCACTTTCCATGAATTCAGATTTTTAAATTCCTAAGAGAACTATGGCTTTCTAAGGACACCTTGGATCTTTCTTGTGATGAAAAGAAGACAAGTTGATGTCTGGGGGGTGATCGCTCAAATAATTCTGCTAAGCTGCTCCATCTGGTGCATTATAAAACTCTTTCAACTTCCAAGGACTCAGTATAATTTGACAGCCTTCTTATGAATCCTGTAAGTTCAGGAAGCTGCCAATAGGTTCTGACCTTGGTAAGTTCCATTCTCCTGAGAAAGGAGTCTTGAGTATATGATAGTTGAAGTGAAGAGAGCAGAGACAAGTGGACTGTCTCCTGGGTGAGGCCCACATGCTAGAAAACCAATCAACTGTGACACAGGATCTAACTGTACACACAGAGCTGCCTCATTCACAGTTGATAGAGGATGCTTTCCAGTTGGGTACACAGAAGAATTACAGCTTTGTTTCAACAAAGTTCTTGTGGATCTTATGTAGCTACATAGTAGTCACTTGACTGCCTTTATTGGTGGTCTTCAGGCACAAGAAGAGAATTATGGATAAATGAGAGAACATATTCCTTGATTGAACTTACCCACTCGAAACTCAAGGGCATCAAATTGACAGTCTTGATGGCTTTCGAGGGAAAAATCCACAAAATGAATGTAAATAGATGAATTTCCCTGGTTTGGATTGCTGAGAGTCCATTCACAGTTGAGGTTTTTTGAGTAACTCCTAACTCTACCATAACCAGGTGAAGTAAAGTTTCCTCTAGGAACATTTGAGAGAGCCCCTCCGCACACTAAGAAAACAAGACAGCAAAGTAGTAGTAAGAGCCATGTCATAAGAGAAGATATCAACAATCCAGGAATAGAAATGAAAATGACAACAGTATCCTTACCGCATTGATTTTTGTTATTGTTATTTGCCATTCTGGGAACTGAACTCGGGGCCTAGCAGTTTCAACGTGCTTTACCACTTGAGCCACAACCCCAGCCCTTTTGCTTTTTCAGTTTGTTTTTCAGATAGAGTCTGGCACTAACTTAACTTGGGCTGGCATAAGACCACGATCCTCCTATCTCTGCCTCCCAAGTGGCTGAGATTACAGGAGTGTCCCACCACACTTAGTCCTTGATTTGTTTTGTGTATGCAGAGTTGTAGATAAAGGGAATAAAAATTAAGGAAGAAATTTCTGTGGTTTTATAAAGAACAGATAGGCAAAAATAAAGTTAATAAAGTTTCATTATTTCCCTGTTGTAGAGTAGATAGTTGGGCTTTGGCTGTGGATCAATAGTTCCAAGTTTGTACTTATTAATCATTTAATATTTAATTTAGAGGAAAACTCAAACATTTTGGTGATAGGTCCACTGGCTTCTGATTAGCAATTCTTTATTTAATCCAAAAATTTAATTGGATCAAATACATAATATAACTCTGGAATGCCAACAAATTTGGCCCCTTTCAATATGTTTATGAATGCCTCCTCCATAAATTAAATAAAGTGATTTTTTTAAAACTATATTTATTTCCATTCTTCCTAAATTAAAAACCCTTAGGTAATAGCATTTATAATCAGAGGCTACACCTTGCTTAATTCTGAAATAAATGTGAATAAATTGAATTAAATGCAAACCTCTCCATTCATTTTCACTGGAAATATGTGTTGTGTGGATGACCAAAAAGTGACAAAATATTTTCTGTCCCCAACAAAATTAATTACTTTCTGAGACTAAGTTACCTTCTGAAAGTTGGAGGGTCTCTTCAACATGGAAGAATTGACCAGGGATTGTGGATCTGGATCCAACCCTAATGGTGATTTCACAGGGAATTGTGCTAGGCACTCATCTAATGACATTTTGTATTAAAAGTTTGTGATTCATAAAGCAATTTTATTTCTGAAAGCAGAAGCCTTTTTTCTGTCTGGATAGATTATCTGCTTATGCATGTTTCTCTTGTGTTGAAGATCCCAGGTAGGATTTTGTTCAGTACAGAGAAGGCTAATTCTCTGCTGTGGGGAGCAGTCTGCAGCATCCTACATTACCTGCATCTTCACTGGATGTGTAAGAAGCCATGAAGCCTCCATAAGGCCGGGACCCATCCGTGAAAAACACAACCTTCATTGTGTTTCCTGAAGATCTTATCTCATTATTTGCATTCACATTGCTACACAGCTTCTCTAGCTGAGGTGAGTTACTTCTAATGCCATTGAATATCTGTTGGAAAAATAGTTTGACCTTTAGATATGCAGTCCACCTTCCTGAATATTTCCTAGGAGATGGCACTCTCAGTTCAGACTCACCTCTTTCTAAGAGGACCCTTTGCTAAAACGAATTAGTTAATAATACAAGCACCTATCCCCACACCGTAAGCCACCGTTACCCTGGGCACATTTTGTGGCCTTAGGGGCATTTCACTAAAATGAATGTTTTGCAGAAATGCCCTCCTACCACATGGTGACAAATAAAAGTCTGCTGTTCACTTGACAAGTGGACACTGTGCTCTCGAGGGAAACATAGGTGCCTTGTTGCTTACACCGTAGTTTACAGGGTTCAGTGATGGGCAGTTTTTCTTAACGCTGCCTCAGGATCTTCAATATTTAGAACATAGACTTAAATGTTAGTCTCTGATGATTTGAAGTATGTAACAATTCAAATATTTTTAAATACCTTGAAAACTTAAAAAGTCAATCTTAATGTAAATATAATGGTTCTTTCTTAACTACTTACAGATTCAAAGCTTCAATTTTCCTACTTACTTGATTTTTTAAAAAGGGATTATTATTGACTCCAAAATATTAAATACTAACTTTAGTTATTTGTATAGTTATAATATTGGCAAAGTGTTTTTCTACTTCTGTATAAAACCAAGTGAATATTTTAACATGCCTGGCTTTCAGAGTTCAAAAAAGATCCAGAAGAAATAACAATAATTCACTGATTCAGCAATGAATATTAAAAGGGATTTGAATGGCTCACTATTAGAAGTATCAGAAATAGACTCAGACCATTAGAAATATGACTCAGACTGTGACACTAAAAGCTATATGGGAGGAGATGGGCTGTAGTATAAAAAATGCAAGTTTTCTATTTACTGTAATTAATGATTGAATTTGGCTCTTTGGGGGCTTCTGGTTTAAAATGTCTTCTGGCTTCCAAGACTAGATGAAAAAAGTTCTATTATTTATTGAGCAGACACATGTCAGACTCTGCTAATCACCCACTCAGACTATCTTCCCCAGTCAGCACAACACCCTCTCAAGCATATACCAGGACCTTTTTTCCAGATGGAGACACTATAACACAGAAAGATTTGAGCTTGCTGAAATTCGGAGAACTAGGAATACTCAAAGTAGGATTCAAACTCTGATTTCAAACCACAAAGCAAAGCACAAAGAAAAATATAAGGTGACAAATATTTCAATAATACAAAACAGGAATGGATAACACATTGCCAGACTCAAAAGGGATGATGCCAGCTATGAATCTAAGGAGACATATTGGACACCATGCTCAATGCTCATCATCCCTGCCTCTCACTGCCTGGGGCAGAATCAGTGACTAAAGATTATTCAGTCATCCATTTATCACCAGACTTCTGCCTTCAGAAGCAACCAGAGTGCCATTTCCATTCTTGTCCTTTAGTCCCTTTTGTACTCAGAAACTTCAACTCCCAGAAGACAAGTGGGTAGAAATGGGCACATGCAACTCAAGAAAGGTTATTGAATTTGCTATGAGCAGGAACAAAATCAAACACCAGTCTCACTGTATACACATTAGGTGGTGTGACTTTTCATTTTCTCCATCGACAGGGTCAGTGTCTGGAGGAATTTTATGCTCAGTCTGGCTGGATAAGCTATTAGACAAGCAGCAGTGCTCTTAAAGCCACCCCACTCCACCCGCAGGTCTTAGAAAAGGTTTCTTTCTTTCTTGGAAAGTGTTCAAGTAAATAGTGGGTGAAATAATTTATTTGAAGCAGAGTGAAGATGAGAAAAAAATATTGACAATACAAAAATAGTTCAAAGAAATGGAATGTGGACACCATACTAATGAAATAAATTCCGAAAGTGACTCCTTGTTTGAATTTTAACCTTCCCTAGAGAAAGGACCTGCAGACATGATATTTCCTATTCAAAGTCAAATTTCACCATCAGTTACCTCTCATGAAATACACAAATTAACAGCTCCAGTTCATATTGACCTTTAGATATGCAGTCATATCTTTCAACCAACCTTTTCATACTTCATTCTTAAATATGAATGAACAGTCAAGGATCATCAGGCATCTAGGAAAATGTTTAATATAAAAGGCAGAGACTAATATAAGTAAGTAGAATGTAAGAACCTGAAGGAAACTGACCTCAAAAGAAGCAAAATAAAACTTCAAAATTATGATTAACATAGTCACACATATATGACTATATTGAATATAATAACTGATAGGTACATTCTGATAATGATGGTAAAATAAGCCTAATTTCAGGTAGGCATGTTCTGAAAAACTTCATCACTCATGCTCACTTCCCTTAGGGAACTATAAGAGCATTTGCTTCACCAAGGAAAGGAAATTAACCAAGAAAAGGAAATGCATAGTATGATAAAGCCAGGGGGCCAGCCTCAGAGAGCAATAAAGGGGCTTGCAAATATGATGGGGAAGGGAAATCCTGAAATAACAGCTGGCATCCTGCTTGCAGCTGATGAATAACGGTTCAAGGAAGGATATTACCAAAGAAAACAAATGGAACTGACAGGTGTGTTTATTATATAGAGATGTGCACCTAGAGTGGAAAGGGTGTGGAAGAATTAGTGATCAAACACAGAAAACCCAGAAAATGTAAAAATAATGCAACTGTTATTATTATTTGGGAAAAAAAGCAAATGTGGCCATAGTATATCACGTGGCTTAGTTATGAATAGCGTTTACAAAACCACCAAAATGTAAACACTGAATGATAATTTAAATGAAAGCTGTGGCATATGCATTTTAGAAGAGGTGGGAGAGAATGTGAACTGTGAACTCTCTAGGTGCACTTGTGGTGGTAGGAAGCTCATTCCTCACCTTTCGTAGTAGGATGTGGGTAGGTGATGCCCAGGAGCAAAACATGAAAGAGTGGCTTCAGAAATGATGGCATAAATGCCACAGAAGTAACTGAAAGACTGGAAAGTAGAGGCTTTGGCATTAATGATTAATGGGGAGACAAGTAAGGCTTGGTTTGAAATTCATGGTTATTGTCATTTTATTTTTTATTTGAGTTCTAAAACTATGACTTTATATTATCTTTCCTGTAAGACATGTGCTTAGTCTGCTGGTAAAATTCCTAGTAATCACTGCATTAAATATGATTTAAAATATGGAAATAATTTAAAGGAAAAAAAACCTCTTAGTATATACATGAAAATTTTAGTAATGGGTGTTTAGAATTACAAAATTTTACTTATTTTTTCTGAACTCTCAAAATATTATTCAATAACCATCCACATATTTAAAAGCACAAAAGATTGAAGTTAGTATTCAATTGAATTTCTATCACATAACTATGATACATGAAAATTATGCATTGCTCTGAAGAGATAAGAAAATGCACAAACATATGTCATAGTGAGAGTGGTCAATCTTTTTTCTACTTCATCTTTGTCTACATACCTAATTCAATCAATAATGAGAAAACATGTTCCTTAAAATTAACAGTCAGTCTAACATTTCCTGGCTCTTAAATAAGAGAAAACACACAGAGCTCTATATTGTCAATATCTGAGAAAAGACATTTCGATTCTTAAGATATCAGAATTTGGGAAGACTGGAAGGTTGATTGAGATCATTGTAGGGCAATGCAAAGTGATAACAGAATGTCACAGGATGTTTGTATCTTTGAAGTTCATTATCTAGTTGAAGCTATCCAAACTGAAAACAAAAGTGTCTTAGTTTTTAGAAGCTAACAACATTACTTCTACTATTCATTCATTCAGTGATTTTTATGTATGTGATGCACAGGCACTGGGAATTCAGTAGTGAGTGAAACTAAGTGCCTGCCCTCACAGAGCTTACATTTTAGTCACAAGAACAGAAGGTAAACAGATGAGCAAATAAATGTGAGGTATGTCAGCTGATGTGAGGTGCTGGAGAATGGCAATACAGGGGAAGGATAGGCCAGTGTGGGCTCTACTTAATATGGGGAACTTAGGGAAGGCCTCATGGATCAATCACTGGAACAGGGACTGGAATGAAGTAAGGCAGATATCTGGGAGGAGTATTCCAGATGGAGACAATGGAATATGTAAAGACATGATATGTGAGCCTTGTACAGGCTAAGCAAGTTCTCTTCTACTGAGCTGCATCTCTAGGCCCAACATGATCTGATTTAGATTTCAATCCATCCTACCAGCTACTGTGCTGAGAATGTAGGGAGAAGGGTGGAAGTAGAGAGACCAGCTGGAAGCTAATAGAATAATCTAAATGAGTGGTGACGGTGACAGTAGCAGACAGATGAATCATTAGGTTTGGGATATTTTTTAAAGGTACAGCTAGTGGAACTTTTATACAGATGCAACATAGGGTGTGAGAGAAAGGATTCCAAAACAGACATGAAGATTTTTTGACCTGAGGAATTGGAAGTTGTAAGTTACTAAGATGACAAAGAGTGCAGAAAGGGCCAAGTTAGGTATAGAAGTGCACTAACATTAATCTAATCTATCTATATTTGTACAAATGTGCATATCTATGTACACATACACATATATGTGTGTGCATTTGTGTGCATAACAATACTCAGTTAACAATATGTTTGTTATTCACACTTGTGGATCTTATTTGCTTTCTTTGCAGAGGGAAGCTAAGAGTGCTGAGGACACTTCTAACCAGTTGAGCTTGGCAACAGGGAGGGCTGCAGTGCTGGTGTCCTGGAAGGAATCCCTTAATACTTCTGGCAGAGAACAGTGATAATGCAAGACCACTCATCTGCTTAAGGCTATTGATGGTGACTTGTGCTGTGATTCTGGTCGCCTTCATCTATGTCTTGCCCTTAAGCTTAGCTTTTTTCTGCTTCTTCTCTTTTGAGAGATAATGATTATTTGCTCTAAAAATTTATGCTATCTATGATCCTGTTGTACTCAGTGACAATAGTTATTGTCTTAAAACAGTGCTTGCAGTTATTTTGGCAGTTTATGGTGATTTCATTCTATCTAAAATAACTAGAATTTGTCAGAGATACTGTTGCATAAATGGCAATATTCTGACCCAGTTTTCAGACGATTTATAGGTCAGTAAACTCCCTCCAGAGTAGAACATGATACCCCTGACTAAAGGGAACACTTACAATCACATGCTCATTGTCACAGAATGGGTGAGCTTCTAGCCTGAGGTCGTTAAAAGTTAGGATGATCTTCTTTCCTTCTGGTACAGTGATCCTCCATTCGCAGAACCAGCCATGTGGGTTTGGATTCGGGTAGTTGGGAGACGTAAATGTTCCAGTGGACAACTGTAAATCTCCACCACACGCTGAAAGCAGGAAATAAAATAGAAACTTCCCATCAAACCAAAATGATTCCCTCCACAAGGAATGCTTTAAAACAAAAGCAATTTAAAAATTCTTCTTCTAGACAAATTATTACTCTTGATTATCACTATATGAATTTTTAAAGGCTGGGACCAGGGCATCATGCATGTTGGCTCTGCCCCTGAATCAACATCTCCAACCCCTATTTATCTGTACATGTATCTGAGCACTTTTAGACAATATCTGTAACCACTTCTCATCTCTGTTACTATTTATCTCACTTCTATGGATGACAGTCCTGGCCTTATTTTAATTATTACCATGGTTCAAGATATATGAAATACCAATAGATACAGTGAACTTAGGAAGACTAAATTTCCAATTTTTTAGACATTATCCTTATTTCACCTGAGTTTGTCAGGGCATTGAAGAATGTGAGTTCTGGGTAATTGTGGAACTAAAGAACTGTTTTTCTTCAGATAGGCCTCATGGTATAATTCTCATCTCTTACTAAATCTCTCACAGTACTAGTTACTTTCCTTTGTAGCACTTATCACAGTGGTAATTTCTCATTTGTTACTGTGACGGATTAATATCTACCTTTCTATTAACCATAGGGTTAAGAAGACAGGGTCATGTTTTATTTTTAAAATAATCCAATACCAATGCCTAGCATGGCATCTACCCACTGCAAATGATCAATAATTTTTTAAATGAATCGGTGAACTCACCTTCCATGCTGGATTGAAATTGCAGTCTAAATCCTGAAGCAGTTAGAGAGCCATCTGTGACAAATCTGACTGTGGCGACATTGCTAGTAGTGTCTATCAGGTCAGGAATGCTGTTTCCACAGAATCTTCCCAAAAGACTTCCTGTGAGGGTTAAAGAATAAATAAATAAACAAATAAATAAATATATGTATATGTATATACATATACAGTTTTATACACACACACACACACACACACACACACACACACAAATGATTGATTTCTTTTAACCTCTACTTGAGGCATTCTGCACACATGAGGAAAATAGTAAGAGAAAAAAACCTGTCTGTGAAGAAATGGTAACCACCATTAGGAAAACCAGAAAATCATAATTAAAAGTCAGTTTATTCGAGTTTATGAAGATGTATAAAAATAATATAACCAATCAGGGAAAGGATATTTCAGCACAGTAAGGAAGGCTTGTTCATGTGGTTAAAGAAATGGTCTCAGTCAACAGAGAGACAAGTGTGCATCTGATATGGTCACCTTTCCTCTCCTTATACGACAGGACAGCAACAACTGCATGTGGCCCTGAGGGGTCTCAGCAGGAACAGGATGCCTAACCAAGCACAGCACTGTCTCAGCATGGGCTCCAGGACGAGTTACATAATGACACTGGGGGCTTTGGGCATCCATTGAGAATGGGTAAAATCAAAGGAGGGACAGAATTGGTGATGCTGCCCAGAGCTAATTAATCCGCATTTTTCTGTAGAGAGTAGGTATACTTTTACTTTTCTTGCATGAAAAGAAATTTCACAGGCTAAATAAGTATATGAGAAAGTTAAGACCCTAAAAGACAGAAGACATATTGCACTGACCAGAGGTAAGGTTTTCCCAGATCTCCACAAAGTCTTTTTCACAGCTAGCAGAATTCTGAAGGTCCAGATCTTCAAAACGGATGGTGAGATAGTGTTCTGAGAGGCCCTGGAGCTGCCACTGGCAAAATAAATTGTTTGGATACGGCAGGGTTGGGTATCCAACACTTTCAATGACTCCACTCTGCCCTGTTACTGTTCCTCCACACTGGGCTACAGAAAACGAAAGGAACAATATTCCATTACAGATTTTTTTCTCTGATTAAGCCAGCATTTAAAAAACTTTTTAGGTGCCAAGTGACTATAAGTCAAAGTCATAAAAATTCTGAAAATCATTGGTGAAGCTTTCCTTATTATTTGAAATCTACTGTAGATGCAAAGAGAAATAATATCACAAGTCCAATCAATCATGGGAAATGGAAAATGACTAGTGAATGGCATATTCTGTAATGTCACATTAAGTCTCATAGGACAGTAGGTAAGAGCCATAAGTTGCAAGTAAATTTCAAGAACCAACTGATATGGTACACTTACTGTCTTGTGTTAATGATTCTAAACACTGTCCAAACTCAGCTGGAAGAGATACTAAGCTGGTGATGGTGGCCATATCTAGTTTTAGTATCAATTAAACAGTGTGCTGCAATAACTGGTACTTCAGGGTCTTGAAAATTATTATTTGATTGCCTCTTATCAGCTCGATGCAATAGCTAAATTGAATTATATACAATTTGACTCAGAATAGACTTACAGTATAGGCTAAATAGTGTTACAACGAGGCTTTCTGAATTTTTGCTGTATTCAATATTTGTTTGGATAATGTCCAGACACACCAGATATTAAATTATATGCCATTGTTACCATACTGGAGTGAATCTTCAATATGTATATTTATCAACCATTTTTTAAAAAAGGAAATCAAACTCTGAGGGGATATATTTGCTTTTAGTCAGTAACTGATTTGGCACTGAAGACTTAGAAGGAAAAAAAAAAAACTCAGTTACCCTATCAATGAAAAGGAGATGCAAGTCACCATTCTAAAAATAGTGGTTTGATTACTAAATACTTTCACTATGTGAAGTAACACCACATTTATTTTATGGTAAGAGGAAGAAATAGAATTTGATTTAACTGAATGTATTTTTCACAAAACAAGCTAGGGAAAATATGAAATATTCAAATTTACTAAAAATAGTGTTTTAATATGACAATGAAAGAAGACATTAATATTGGTAAGTGACTTTGTGGTTTTAAACATTATACTTCTTTCTATCATTAAAATAATTCTTAAAATTAGGCAGATAGCTGGGCACCAATGGCTCACACCCATAATCCTAGTTACTTGGGAGGCTAAGATCAGAAGGATTGTGGTTGAAGGCCAGCCCAGGCAAACAGTTATCAAGATCCCACCTCCAAAATAACCACAGCAAAATGGAGTGGAAGTGTGGCTCAATCAGCAGAATGCCTTCTTTGAGAGCATCTGCTTGGTAAGTACTTAAGCCCTGAGTTCAAACTCTAGTCCCACCAAACAAAAAAATTAGGTGGATAAACTTTTTTTTAAAAGGCATATTGTCATTAAAAGTTTTAATGTATTCATTCTGCTCTTACTTTCCTATTTAATTTTTTTAATGTAGTTACCTATGGAATATTTGGCCTTGAATCCCACGTGGGTGGTGCTGCTGCCAGACTGGAATCTCAAATACATCACCTCTCTTGAGGACAACTGACTATTGGGTAAAGATATCCCACAAAATTTGGAAAGCACTGGTGCATTTGAATCAACTCCATCCCGCAACTCAAGGTAACTCGAAGTACAGCTAAAGTGAGGAAAAAAAAAAAACTTATGTTAAATGTATAAGGTCAATTGCTTTGACTTATTTTGACTTTGAAGGCTTCCCTCACTTTCTTCAAGGACATTATTAAATTGTCCTTTCTGTAGCATAAGACCCTTCGACAGAGTCAGTTAGAGTTTCAATGTCCTTTTTAAATGCTGTGTATTTTCTAATGATAATACAACCTTTCATTAGTAGCTCAAGAAGGCAGGTTTTACATGTACTACACTGGAGAACAGTTACTTGCCTTCCATATCCTGGGTTAATTTTACAACTATAACAGTCATTTTCAAATTGACCCCTATGATTTCAGCAAAACTAGTATTTCATTTCACATGATAATTTGGTATGTTTCACATGAGAAAGATGAACTCTTTCTTGGCAGCTCTATGACCAGGGCTAATGGGGAGTCTCAGCTGGAATTTTCAGTATCCATAAAAGAAGACAAATCTTTACCTAATGTTTCCCTGAGAAAGCCAAACCAGCAAATTAATGCTGAGTAAACGGAAGAATAGAATTGTAGCTGGTGTCCAGAAATGGTAAGCAAAGTTTTGCATTACACATGCGTTCATGAAAAGAGAAAACCATGGAGGGGAGTATTACAGATTATGAGGTTTTCCTTTGTTTTTTACATAGTAAGGCATACTTTATGAGGAGTAATCCTTAAGAATCTTTATTAAATCAAGGCTGAGAAATTGTACTATGATTGCTTTAATGTTATGTCTGACACTAGTGACCCCTGGTGCCACCTCACACAAGTTCTCATTTGTTAAACATATATTTATCATCTATGATATTGACTGTGAAGTAGGGCAAATGAGTACTCATCTACCAGAGGCATTATCTTTTCCTGTGGGAGAAAGAATGGCTCACATAAATCTCAAATAGCCGCCCTCAGTGTCTCCTGGTGAATGTGTCGAGGGTCATGAGAGACAATATCTGTGTATATAATCTGCTCAGCTGATGTGAGAGTGACTGCCAGACAAGATTTTGAGGCTGGCAGCATTAAACTTGTCCTTTTGTCCCCAGATTTCCTATGCAGTATGTACTGCTGAGAAAAGGAGAAATAAATTGTTCATTACAAAATACTGACTTTGGATAGGAGAAACACTAAAATGGAGTGACCTACTTGGGTGTTTCTTCAATATCGAATTGATCTTCAAATTGCAGCCTTATGCTCTTTCCTGGAGGGGCTGCTATGATCCAAATGCAATCGATGTGCTGGGGATAACTGGCAGGATAGTTGGGAGAGGTAACGTATCCAGTAGAATCAGCATCATGGATGTAGACATTTCCCCCACAGGCTGTGAGGAAAGACAATATAATCAATCTACAGTCTGGTGCAGGAAGACACAGTCAACTCCTACAGTCATTTTTTAAAGTCAATCTGTCTGAATTTCCAGGCTCAATTTCCTTTCATGTGTTATTATCTTTATGTTCTCCTTAAACAAATTCTCAATTTGCTAGTGACTGAGCTACCCGGTATGTCAGTTTTTAACTTGCCAAACCTTGTATTCTTATTGGAAACTTCATTCTTTCTTAAAACCAACATAAAAATGATGACAAGCAGTGCATGCAGCATCACAGAAGCATAAATCCAGATCAGTTCCTGAGATGGGCATGTAAGTACATGAGCAGGTATAACTTCCCACTGCCTATTGAGCCCAGTGGACTTTTGCAGAGCTATGATCTTGATGCACTTAAAGCTAAGCAGATGTGTGATTTGTATAACTCTGTGGGCATTCTTTCATTTTATTTCTTCAGGACTGAGAAGCATTTGAAGAGCAAGAGATCAATAATGTGAAATAATTTATTGGCCTTTTTTGCAAGAAGATGAAAGAGCCTTTTATACTTCCTTTTCTAAAGCACCAAAGCATTATATGAAATATTTCCTTTTATCAATAAATGAAAGGAAATTTATTTGGCAATTTCAGCAAACAAACTACTCAGGCACAAACACATTTACAGTGCCATGAAATTAACCTGTCCAATGACTTAACTCAAGCAATATTTATTTCCACAGTCAGTCTGTCACTTGTAGTCACATCTTGAATTTTAACATTAACTAGAACTATCTCTGAAACCCTGAATTGCAAACCCCTTCGATAGTCTTTAACTCCCCTGGCCCATGTCTTTCCTTCAGACTCCCCTTGCAAAATTCTATGATTGTGTTTAATTCAAGCCATTCATGGAAATTGATACCACTGAAAATATATGTTCTCTGATCTCAACTTTACTGAACAATTTGTCCATTACTTTTCATATGAACTATAACAGTCAGTTGAAACTTTATTCCCTTAATACTTTATTTTCCCCATTCCCTCTTGATTCTTAGCACACTACCTGGAGTTCTGCCTAAAAAAGAAAATAAAAGGAATCAGATGAGAATCATGTCAATTTGTAATCCCTCATCTGTTACCATCCTCAGTAAATTCATCTGTACCTCTGTCCTCCCTCTCTGGACACCAACATTATCTTCCTGCATCTCTGGATCAGGTTTCCATCCCATCTGTCTTCTCTAGGATCGTCTTATTCTTAACCTCTCTCCTGCTATGGGGTCAATCTCAATCTCTGCCTTCATTCCTCAAACCTATCAAGCACACTAGATCAAACTCTCATTTACCTCAAAGTCATTTACCCAAAAATCTTTGCTTAATCCTTATTTTATATCCATAGCATGACCACATCTTCCTTTTTCTTTTTTTTCATTTGTGTCCCTTAGTCTCACAGACGCCAAGCTCTTCTCCTCCTCCTTTCAATCCTATCATCATTTCTCCTGTGCCCCTTGGGTACTACTTTCTAGGGTTTTCTTGACACTGCTTGAGATACCTAAGAGTCTTTCTGTAGGTCTTTCATATTCTTATTCTGACTCAGCCCCTGATTAATGCCATATATCCTCAAGACTTGAACTACAACCAGTCCGCAGAGTCCCATATTTACGGATTTAGTCTAGATCTCTCTTCTCATGTCTAAACCTCCACATCGTGTTCCAGTAGCCTGCTGGACATTTCCACTGGATGTAATTCAGAGATTTCAAACTGAATATGTCTCAGGCATTGTCTGTGAGCCATCCAGAGCTCCATACATGAGTGAGGGTTGTCACCTCCCTATCTACCTCTGCTGACTTGTTTTTCTCCTTAGTGCTTTACCATGTTACATTAGCTATTTTACTCATTTATCATCTGTATTTAAAAGCTAAAGTAAAGGCTGGCAGGGTGGCTCACATGACAGAGAGCCTGCCTAGCAAGCGTGAGGCCCTGAGTTCAAACCCCAGTACCATCAAAATATAAGTAAATGAACAAAACTAAAGTTAAACTCAATAAGGACATGGATTTGGTTTCCTGCTGAATCACCAGGATTTAATTCAGTGTCTATCACATGGAAAGGTCTTGTAGAGGGCATGGTGGTTCATGTCTGTAATCCCAGCCCTTAGGAAGCTAAGGCAGAAAGATTCAGAGTATGAGACCAGCACAGATTACAGAGCAAGACTGTATTTCAAAAAAAAGTTGTATGAATGTACCCACCAAGCCAGAAACCCAAAAGTTACTCATAGCTCTTCCATCCTTCATCTCTCCTTCCACATCAAAGGGACCTCCAAATCCACTCAGTTCTGTATTTATAATATTTTTGAATAACCCGTCTACCTTCTTACTGCCATTGCCTTAGTTTAGGACCTGATAATTTTTTTTTCCTGAATAGTCTTTTAAAAGGTCTCTCTCACTTTAGTCTTTCCCCCCTCCAAAATGTTCTCAATTATGCAGCCAACTGATGTTTCTAATCTAATTATGCAATACATGATCTTTCAATGGCTCCCCGTAATCTTCTAGCTAACATTTTATCTCCTTGGGGTGGTATTCCGGGCTCGTACAATGATAATCCCTTCCTTCCTTAGCACTGTATTTACTTCCTTTTGAAGAGCTCCAACATTAGTAAATTCTTTCAAAACTGCAAATAAGTCTTACTTTATAACTAAGATTTCTATGTTGCCACATCCTTTCTCATTCTGGAGGCCTCTTTAGGGGGCCTTCTTTGATCGCTTCAGTTAAATAGATTTTTATCCTATGTGTTTACAGTTCCTGATCTATTTCTCCATCTGGCAGTTATTATGCCGTGTAATAGTTGTACCTATTCACTAGACCCAAAGCACTATCCTCTGATAATGTTAAGTACCGGGTGAAATCCCATCCCATTCACAAGTCAGCCACAAAGCCCAGCATAAAGAAGGGGAAGGAAGGGAAGCTCCCAACCTATAAAGCAAAGGCACTGGCACTACACACCTGTTCAAGCTCCCTCCGTGCCAGAGCTGTGTGACTGCGGAGTGAACAGTCTATTACTTGTCTCGGTCCCTACTCACAGATAATTTTTTGTGTGACAGCTGATTGAAACTTTATTTCCTTTCCTTTCCCAAAATGATGGAATGAAGCTGGCAATTTAAATTCTCACATTTGGGGAAATGTACGATGGTTTCACTGAGATTAATGTATATTTTGAAATTTATTCAAGAGTCTGGGATTAAGGTCATAAAATCATCTTGAAATCCATACCATCTAATTGTGAGGGGACGAGCAAAGATTTACTATCATTATTTCCCTTCCTGACACTACTCCCTGTTTTTTGAAGCTACTCCTATTTATTTACTTATTCAGTTAAACACTGTTAAGAAGTAAATGTCACAAAAAATCAAATCATTACAGAAGCATTAAATACAATTATAATTAACTATAATTAAATAAAGGTGATTAAATAAAGGTGATTAAATAGATAATAATAGAATCATAGGGTTTGTGTTCATTTAAAAGGTAACATACAAATGATTACAAAATAAGGCATCATAAGCCTTACAGTGTTTTTATAACTAGGTTTAACTTATAATGGAATGCATCCAATAAGATTGGTTCATTTTGTACACATGGTGAATTTTACTTTGTCACTGACTAGAAAAAGCTAGAGAAGTCCAAACCTTAGTGTATTTATCTATAAAATGGAAATAATGATACTTTCCTTTAAATGTGAAACCCCTTACTATGTACAATTTATTATACACAAATAAAATGTCTTCCAAATTATCCATTATGCATGTTTGTGCATGTATAAAACTGTGTGTGTGTGTGTGAGTTCAAAAAGTAGTCACATTGAGATATTTAATATACAGGCATATAATGAGAGCTCAGTGATGGGAAGCTATTCTTATTAATGTCATTACTGTACTCTTAGTTCAGAAAAGAAAAATTTGCATGTTTTCTCAAATCCATTTAAACAAGGAAGCCAACCAACTGAGGGGAAGTGCAAGTATACCTCTCAATGGCAATACTTACCTAAACTCTTTGCCTCATATGTGATCTTAAATCCTTGCCCTCCATTATTGTTATTGTCAGAAATAAACTGAACAAACATTTGATTGTCTGATGTGAACAGAGTTGATGAAGGTCGACTGCCACAAAAATGACCATTTCCTCCCTGGGGCCCCAAGGGTGGAGATGAGATATCTGGTCCATTTTTTAGCTGAAAAGACATATTAATTGCATTAATTCCTTTATATTGTGAAAGATGGAGTGAAAAAGTCCTATCAATGTAGGTCTCAAGAGAGAAAAATCATTGCTTTGTTTTCTAAGTAGTCTGCAGAAACTTATAAAGGGTAGCAACAAGACCTACCAGCAAGTGATCCCCATGGTTGCAAGAAGAATCTTCATTTGGAATCTGGAAGGGCTGTTCAAAATGGACGGCAATAGACAGACCAGTCTGGGCCAGGACATGCCAAGAGCAGCTGAGGTTGGGAGGGTAGGTCTCTGGGTACTTGGGGGATGTGATAATCCCTCTGTCTGCATGCAAATATCCACCACAGCCTTCCCAAGAAGAAAGAAAAAAAGGTCGGTTATTTAAGTACATACAACTAGATTTTCATGCTTTCCTGTTTTTCTTGGGGGCTTCTTGGGTGTAGGCAATACAAGTGAGATTTGAAATTAATTGGGACCAAAGTGTAAATGATTAGCACAATAAGCACTGAATGAACACACACTATTGGTACCCATGAGGTTGTTGTTGTTAAGATCTGGGTTATAGAGGTAAGCAATGGAGACAAATCACTTCAATAAAGTTTACAGATGAGGAAAATAAGTAATTAACTAATATACAGTCTATAAAAAATAGTGCTAAGTCCTATAAAGGAGAAGCAAGGGGGAGAAGGAGAGGCATACTATATCATCTGGGAAGTTAGAGAAGGTCATACCCTTGGGGTAACAACTGAGCAGAGACCTGGATGAAATGAGGAATCAAGCCAGGTGGTCTTATAGAAGAAGAACATTCCAGCTCAAAAATCAATGTAAAGGTTTGATATGTTAAGAGGGACATCATGGAAGTCAGAATGGATGATGCAAAATGAGAGATCCAAAAAAGTAGCATGGCTAGGTCACACGGGAAGAAGAATGGACTTGTTCTGAGTAAGAAAAGGAAAATATTAAGAGCTTTTAACATCAGAATGGCACCATCTGATTTAAATTATAAAGTGATCACTGTCTGCAGTACTCAGACTCCAAGAGGCAAGGAGCAGGGAAAAGCAGAGACAGAAAATCCAGTAAGAAGGGGATTGCTTGAGTTCAAGAACAGGTAATAGAGGCCTGGACAAAGACAGTAGCAGGAAAAATGGAGAAAAGTAGTTGGAATCTCCCAGTGGAGAGTAGAACCATTGGGATTTGTGTATGTTTAGGATGTAGGGTATGAGAAAAAGAAAACTCAAGTATGACATCAAGATTTTGTGCTTAAATAAATGTACTTGCCATTTACTAAGATTATAAAGAGTGTGGAATGAGCAATTTTGTGAGAGAAAGAAAGGGTGGGAAGCCAAAGTCCAGTTTGCACATCTTTAGTTTGAAATACCTTCTAGACATAGAGCTCTTGAGTGTGTACATATACATATGTAACACAAGTATGCTTATATTTTATATACATGCATACATACATGTCACAATGGTTTTACCCTCACTACACATACACACACACACATATATACACACACACACACACACACACACACACACATACAATGATGAGTTGACACAAATACATAGATGACAGAGGGAGAAAGAGAGAGAGGGTGGGGGACACTGGAAGTTAAAGAAGAGGTTTGAATGACACAGACAGATCTTCAAGTGAGCAAGGAAAACTGACACAAGTTAAATTGCAGAGGTGTAAATCTATCTTAAATCTAATTCTAAAGCTCAGTCTCTTAAACCACTACACAACCTGCTTGCATTAAGTATGAGAAAG
The DNA here is from genome assembly GCF_047511655.1 of Castor canadensis. Taxonomy (NCBI): domain Eukaryota; kingdom Metazoa; phylum Chordata; class Mammalia; order Rodentia; family Castoridae; genus Castor; species Castor canadensis. The sequence goes on along the minus strand of NC_133400.1, from coordinate 79,571,226 downwards.
ATAATTTTCTTCAGTAGCTACAAACTTTATGAAAGTCATCTATAACAATGAAGGAAATATAGTTATTTTTAATGTTAGGTTGAGAGTCTACTTTAAAATTATGTTTTTCATACATAACAGTCTTCTAATAGTCTGTGAACTGTTTCTTTAATTTCAATCTAGTTTATATTTAAAGTTATTACTGTCAAGTTTTGATTATCATGGGACACATAGCATCTCCTATACTATACACATTCTCTGATTCATCTAAGTTGTATTTCAAGAACAGATATTTCCTGCTAACCCTTGAATGGTTGATGTCAACCAAAGGGCTTATGAAGATACTGTCTATATTATGTTTGCTGGTTATTTCTTGGATTGAAGATAACTCTGACTTACTGCTCCATTGATGTGTTATGTATATTGTTATCTTCCAGTTCCAGCCCTCAGCCAGGCTGTGCCTACCCTGAACACACCTTCATTGGAGGTGAAATGCCCCACTCAGAGACCCAAAGATAGGATACTGCTTTGTACAACCTAGTCACAGTGCTATGTATTGGGACTTGGTTACTAATGCATCCTGAGGTGGCAGAGACTTGTGTCCTCTGATTTATAACCCATGTCCTGCATAGAAAAATGAGTTGGGTGTATTAGGGAGAGAGATATGAGAGGAGAGGAGATAACAAATGTCACATTACTCTTGTGAAAGGAGGCATTGAAACCTGCTCCCACGACGCTGAGGTCAGAGGTGAAGCGGATAAACATGTATTCTCCAGTGGACCGGATGGGCCCGGGGATCTCTCTGCCACAGAGCACAGCTAGCTGCTGGGCCCTGCTATTGTCTCCTGTGACCAAAGAAAGGAAATATCAGTGTGAAAACACAATGTCTTAAGAATTCACTTCACCATCATTTGCAGCCCAGCCAAAGTGGTGAGCACATTTTTCTCAGAACACCAGAGTTTCTAGGAGATAATAGGATTCTTAAAAAGGATGCCACAGGGTGACAGCAGACTGGTTCCAGCTTGCCATGGGGCTGTCTGCCCTTTCCTTTACTCTGCTCACTAGAGACTTCTACAGTTCCCACTGTCTTTCTGAAAACTGGCCGCCAATTCTTCCTAGCACTAAAACTCCAAATCAGAGTACATGAGACTGAGAAGTGATCAAGGGCCTGTGTTTATGTGAGTGTTAATTAGAGACCTTGTCCTTGGTTATTCTGACTGTTGAAGGTCAAGTTCCTATCGTATCCTTAGCCTCTGTTCCTGGACTAATGGTAGGAGGTCAGTCTCCAAGAGGTGTGCTGCTTCAACTGAACCCTTTTTTCAGCTAGAGTGGGATTTTAAAAACTTTTCATTTGTCTTATGCTTGTTTTGTTGTAATAGTGTGGAGACTAGGAAATGTTCCAGCCAGAGCAGCCCCTATCAAGAGACACGCAGGAGGGATACATCACTTGATAGCCCCTTTCTTTTTGCTTCTCTTGGATATAAATTTCCATCAGAGCAACTGTTCTAGCTAGGATCAGAATGGAGGAAAGGGGATTATGGCAGACTTGGATTTCTTTGCTAGGAAAATACATTGGTTTGGTGGTTTGGTTGCTTTGTTTTGACTTGTTTTATTTCTCTAAGATAGAGAATAAGTTTTAAGTTTATAAAATGTAAAATTTGAATTTTTTGACAGTAGTGGGGTTTGAACTCAGGACCTCAGCTGGCTAGGAAGCATTCTATCACTTCAGCCAGCACTTTTTTTGCTTTAGTTTATTTTTCAGAGACTGTCTCATGCTTTTTCCCAGGGTCAGCCTCAGGCAATGATCCTCCTACCTCTGCCTGTGACATAGCTGGGATTATAGATGTGAACCACCACATCTGGCTTGCTTTGTGAGATAAGGTCTTGCTAACTTTATGCTCAGGCTGGCCTTGAACCACAGTCCTCCCAATCTCTGCCTCTTGCATAGCTACAAAAATTGAATTTGAGGCATGAGAAAATTTTCTCTTTTGTACAAAAAGCAAAATAAATCTTTTTTTTGCACTGACCTTAAAACTCATTTATCCTTTTCTCTAAATAATTGCTTTATTGATTAATGCATTGATTAGTTGCTAGATAACCCAGTAACTACCAGATAGCTTGTTTCTCACCCACTTCCCAAGTCTAGATATTAAATTTTAGGGCATTTCTAGATCCTTCTAGATCTTTAAAAATAGAATACAGAAGAAATAAGTCCAATCTTTAAAGAAAGGGGAAAGCCAAAGTATCATAATGGACAAGACTAGAAGGTAACTTGTCTAGACCGTCCTGCTCATTTTTAGAGCTGTGGAAACTGAGGCACCAAGATTGTAAAAGCCTGAAATTTTATTGAGCAATTACTATGAAATCAGTTTGAATGACTTACACATAATCTTTTACTTTCAAAATAACATTGTTAAGTAGGAATTATCATTCTCTCCAGGAAAATGAATCTCAGAGGGAATGCAAGTTATATTGTTATATTCAAGGGCAAAGAGCATAGAAGTCAACAATAATTTTAACCTGGCAGGTTAACTACAGATGCCCCCAAACTAGGCCATAAAATGATTCGTCTAAGATCATAAACAAAGTACATTTCATTTATCAGTAGATATATGAACTACTGATCTTCCTTCCTTCCCTCTTTCTTTCTTTCTTCCTTCCTTCCCTCACTTTGTTTCTTTTTCATTCTTCCTTTTTAAAACCTTTTTCTAAGCTCATGGAATCTCAGTTTGGAGGAATCTCTGGTATGCGAAATTTGTTGGTGACTGGTCTGGAAAAGACTGATTCAGTTTTAAACAAAAATGCAGAAGCAGGCAGGAAGTGATTTCATCTCCCAGCAGTGATGAAGGATCCTCTCTGGATGGCCCAGGAATGTTCACTACCACTATGGCCAAGGGCAAGGGGCCTGGGGTGACTGGTCAGTTGTATATGTGGTGTATCACTGCTTGTGGCCAATTGGCTTTAGATATTTGCTTCAGAATGTCACATGTCCCTGCTGATGAAGCAAAAAAAGCAGTGGTGCAAAAAACAAGTAATTGAAGCAGCATTTACAATTTAATTCCAAAAAAATTAACACTGTGAAAATAAAGAAAATACTCACCAACTGACCCATGGTAGCTACTCAATAACTTTTTTTAAATGAATAAATAAGCAAATGAAAAAGGAGTGAAGTTATCAGGTATCTATCCATGTTTGTGATAAAAAGGAATCTATATGGATTTGTCATCACAACTGCTTTAAAATAGTTTTGTTTGGGCATATACCTCAATTTGAGAGCTCTTGCAAGTAACTCTAAGTCCGAGCATGGACAATGTAAAACATCTCTTAGCAATGACTACCTAAGTGGTTGAAAACGTAACTATTCTGAATTCTGCATCTGCAAAATGCTTGGACTTCTGCTAGATTTTTGCATTTATTACTTTCCCCAATCCCCATAAAAAGCTCATGGGGTAGGAATTTGTCTCTTACAAATGATAAAAGAGGTTTGGACTCATTTAGTGACATGCAAGCTCACACAGAAGAAAGGTAACACTTCCTTGGGTCTATGAACAAAAAGCAGCACAATAGATGGTAGCTTTTAAAGAACAACCACAATTTACTTCATTGTTATTTACCTAGTGAAGTATTTTTGAGCCTTCTACTGGGTTCTGAACACTAAGTATAAGTGTGCAAAGATGCACCCATTTCATTACATGAAAAATTTTAAATTTAACATCCACAGGAGCCCAATGATGTCAGAGAAGAAAACAGTTCTGGGCAATGTGTTGATGGCTGGTTGTGGGTAGGAAACAGGGCAGGGTTCAACACCTCATTGTGTGTGATTGATGTGGTCTTAGTGTCCAGCCTTTAGTGAGGGGACAAAAGCACCTCCACAATTTTATTTTTCTTACTTGAGGGGAGGGCATCTAGGAATGAGGACCTAAGAAGGCAAGAGTCTATGAATTAGCAGCCTGTGGGCCAAATGCGAACACATCTTTATTTTTGCTGAGAATCTTCATTTCTACCAAGTTTCCAGCTGATGTTGACACTGCTGACAAGGGGAAACACTAATGATGAGGCCATGGTCTCCCTGTAGTCCTTCTCTTCAGCCCATTCAAATTGTGAAGCACAATTTTGTGGATGTTGCATATTAGTATTATTCATGCCCCTCAATCACTGCACAACACCACCACACAGGCTTGTAAAGGAAAATGTGCAACAATATTACCTCTTTATTCTACCTATAGATTCTAAGGGCAAGAAGAATCAAATACATTGTATTTTTCACTTGGATCTTAAAGCCATAGGCATAAAATATCAATATTTATTGCCAAGGCTTCTCAATTATAAAAGAAATAAAAGTATCACTCTGAAAATTGAGACTATTATTTCCTCAGGCCTCTCAAAAAGTCTTTGCATTCTCTCAGGAACATTGTGAGATCCCTGATATTTTGTAACAGGAAATTTAAACGCTTTCTTTACACGCTTTAGAAATTGTACCTGTGAAATTCCAAACAGAATGGATGGTGGCAGTATACAAGCATGATGATAACTGAACACAACTATGTGTCAGAGTCGAGAGCATATTTTTTAAATGTTTCTCACCATCTCTTATCATAAGCCTATCATATGCACATGTTCGGTGAGGTTCAATGTCCAACGAGAGGATGTTGAGTTCCACCGTAGAGTCAGGAGCGTAGATAAGCCATGTACAGTCAACGGCATTGTAGTAGTTCTCAGGCCAGCCCGGGGAGAAAAGAAAGATGGGCAGATCTCCTGTTGTCAGGTACCCACCACAAGCACCTGTGGAGTGAAAAGCAATACCTTTGAAATACCTGTAATGGAAAAGAAACCAAAACCTTTTCACTTTTAAGTGACAGTGCTATAAAGAACAGATCCTATCTAGGGTGTTGGTACCAGTGGGAGAGAGGCAGGTATCAGAAGAGGGTTGTGGCGGGGTGAATATTGTACAAATACTGTATATACATGTATGTATATGGAAAAATGTATCTATTGAGACTATTCCAGGAATGGGGGAAAGAGGGATAAAGGAGAATGATGGAGGTGGTGAATTCAACTCTGATATATTTGATATCTTATAAGAACTTTTGCAAATGCCACAATGTATTCCCCCACATCAGCACAATTTACAAAAAGAAAAAGGAAAAAAAGAAAAGAAGCAATCATTCAACTTTCTCAAAGAAATCAATAAATATTTTATTAACTCACTGATTTAGTTGTCCATGATTTTTCTTTGGGGTTAGAAAAATACATTGTGTTCTACTTTTTCAACAAAATTTTTGTCACACAACTCATTGATTATTGAATGGTTATTTGTTAAGCATAACTAAGTATGTATAGAATAATCTCTCCCCAGTATAATTGGGAGAGAACTATACCCATGGTTTACCTAGTTCTCATATATCTTCATTTTTTAGCATAGCTATTCATCACATTACTTATATCCAGATAATTTCAATTCCTATTTTATAAGTTGAGACACTCAAAAAAGATGTGTGCAGGCTATATTTTTTCAATACATAACAGTCTATTGCACCATAACTCACATGCTATAAAAATTTTCCTTTGTAAGGTGTGTCATTCTGCAGTCTTTACTACATTCAAATATCCTGCAACTATCCTCATCATCTAACTTCCAAACATGCTCATCACCACAAAAGAAACTTCATCCCCATAAACACAGCCCCTATCAACCACCAATCTACCTTCTGTCTCTATGGACTTGCCTACCATCACATATCATTGAAGTGGAATCTTACAACAGGTGGCCTTTGTGAGTGGTTTCTTTTACTCAGCATCATGTTTTCCAAAGTTAATCTGTATTGTTGACTGTATCAGTGTTCCCTTCAATTTAAGGCTGAATATCACTCCATTGTGTGGAGAGTACACCATGTAATTTCTCCATTTATTGATTAATGGTGATTTGGGTTGCTTCTCCTTTTCCATTATTTTTTATGAATAATGAGAAATCTGCATTATCAAGAAACATATTTTTATAAAATGTAGAATTTATGAATATAAAAAGGCATCTGTACATTTAGAGGAAAGGCTTTGGGACTCCACTTTTGTGTTTGTGAGTGGACACTTTGAAATGTTGGCCTGTAAGTATCAGTCCCAAAAAGAATTTCATTCACTACCAGAAAGAAGAAAATCAAGGTGATGACAGGCTTTGTGAGTTTTCACTGAAGCAAACTTATAAAAATCCTTGGCTCAAATGGTGCCAAAGGTTTGATAATAGCTATTATTTTTTTCTGAAGGACTCTTCTTCTTTTGAAAAGAAACCCCCACATACTACTAATGATTAATTTTCAGAATGCTTACTGTATGTCTGGAACTCTGTTACTAAAGTATTTTCAAGCAAAGGGCTTATGCTACTGAGTTACAGGTTAGCTTTCATGTGCATCGATGCATTGTTATGAATGGATGCCCTATGTGTAATAAGTGTGTATGCATGTACAGATTGTGTGTGATTGTAAATTTATGAATAAACTAAGCTGTGCATGTGTGCCTCTGTCCATGATAAAATGTAGCCCATGGATGCACAGTACCTGTTTTTGTGCTGTCCAATACACAGGGAGTAGAAAAAAAGAAAAAAAAAATTTCATTCACTACCAAACATACCTGTAGCAATGGTAGGTGAAGAGTCACCGGGAACATCTATTGCAAACCACTCCAAAAGGAATCCCCTCCCTGACACTGAAGAGTCAGAAGAAAACTGAAATGTCAAAGAATTTCTGCTGGAGCTAAAAGATTCTGTCTGGGTACCACAGTAAGTTCCGATTAGGCGGGAATGAATGTCAATACCATCATAAATCTACATGTAAAAAAACAGACAACAGAGCATTACAATTAAGCAATTACTTCTATCTTTTCGTAAAAGCAAAAATGTTAACAATGCTTTATGCTGTTATAATTTTGCCATAATGAAAAAAAACCCAAAATATTTCAGTTTAAAACAGAAAGTACCATTAAATGTAAAATATTATTGTAAATAATTTAAGGTTTTAAAAATACTTATTGCTTCATTGCAGAATTATTAACATGCTCTGTGGGATGTTGCTTATTAGGTGATTTACAGTAAAATTTGTGGGAAGAAAAGAAGAAATTAGGATGGCTATGCAGCATCGATACTTAATAAACGTGCTTTGAGGCCTTAAAGGGAGGACTGGAGAAGAAAGAAGGAAAAACTAGGAAGAGGCAAGGTTTAATGAGAGAAAGCAGACATGTATCCTAAAAGTTTCTATTTCCGAAGAATGAAAGAACAAGAAACCACAGCAGGGCTCAGTACATTCAAAGCACGTAGTATTGCTTTCATTTGGTGTTAAATATTAAATTATCTATTTAGAGGTACATTTTGTGAGAGTTTCCAAATAATTGGCAATAATCTCATTGCAACAGTTACTATAAGGTTCTGTACTGAGCTTCATTTTTTCAAGTTATACAAGAATTATTTCAGGTACGTGGTCTTATTCAAGGTACAGAGTATTGAAGATGAGTAAGATGGGATTCCGGCCTTCAGAAATTTGATACTATTGCTGGAATTGATACAATAGCCAATGTTTGGATGGTAATGGCCATAAGTTTTGTAATTGTATTTATTTATTTTTATACCATCCCTTGAAGTTTTAACACTCTAACATAAGGAAAATTAGGATTATGGAATTTAAAATAGACTAAATCCTTAAGACACGCGTGCATGCTTAAACAAAACCAACTGGTAAATTACAACAATGCTTTCTCAATACTGAGTAGAAAATAATAAATGTAATAGTGAAATTACCTTAATACAGGTGATGGTGGGGCAATAACTATGATATGGGGGAGCCCATCTCATATGTTTTTCAATTGCTTGAACAGGCATTCTTTTGGATTTACTTTTGCCAAAAATAATTCATCAAAATTTAGAACCATCAATTGCACATGGCAACTCACCCGTAATCTGTCATAGTAGCAGTTCTGTGTTGTTTCGATGTCCATCTCCAAGATTCTACCATGGATAACTTGAGACATGTTCACATTCACTGTCCATTTGTAATTGGAGTGATGGGGATAATTTCCGGGCCAAAAGGGAGAGGCGATTTTCCCATGAGTTCCCACAATATTATCATTGCCAAATACTAGGAGGGAAAACAAAGTAGTAAATCAGACCACTTAGAAAGGCTCCTTAATCAAACGGAACAACAAAAAAAAAAACAAAAATAAAAGGCAAGGGCTGTTGAAAAGGATGGGCTTTTAATTGACTGTGATTTCTTTTCTGAGAACTGAAAGAAATACTGCTTCCCTTTTGGTGCCTGGACTACCTATTAACTCCTTGGAGAAGGGTGATTCTGTGAGTGGAACTTCAACAACTTCCAGACTTCAGAGGGCTTTGGGAGGGGATATGTCACCCCCACTCCCTAATTTTACTTTACCTGCTTCACTTCGTTTAACAAAACAAAGAAACTTTTTTCTTTTTAAATTCCTTAAGAGAAACTGAACATATAGAATATTCAATTATAGAAAAGTTAAAACTAAAATTACTTAACTTTTTTTGTATTGGAAGAACGCCATGCAGTATAATATCTGAGCACTTAAGTCAATCTAAAAATAATATGTCTTTAATTTGAAGAATGCAGAATTTATATGATCAAATGAAACACATTCAATAGAAATATGCCATGTCTTAACTATATTAGAAAAATGTATCATAGTGTCATGAAAAAATAATTTGATGTTAGGTAGAAACTGGAGCTTAAAGAGAATATTAGAACCATCAGAATGTTCTCCCTTGTTCTTAATGAGCCATTCACATATAGTTTAGCTTTTCCAGTATTTTATATAATAAAGTAATTCCACAAGGCCAATATGGAAGAAGAAACAGAGAGTTTAGGACTGCTCTTGCTAAATGAGTTATTGAAAATTTTCTTCCCATTACTAACTTGAAGGACATGTTTTGGAAACCATTCCTGACATGAACCAACTTACTCTTAGTAAATTCAGCCTGGAAGCCTGTGCCACTGCTTGAGCCATCAGAGACAAATCTGACCCACAGAATATGCCCAACCACGGATGAGTAGTTGTGAGGGACAGCGTTTCCACAATATCGTCCCACCAAGTGACCTGTGGCATTTCCTTCACGGACCTCCAAAAAGTCTCTACTACAGTCTGGAGAGTCCTCCAACTGGAAAGATCTAATTTGGAAGGAAAAAAAAATTACAGGGATTAAACTGATAGAATAAACTTTGAGATTGTCCTGAATCACACGATATTTTAACATGTTCACTTACTTACTTACTTAGTTTATTTATTTGTTTGTTTTTAAACAGGGTCATGTAATATGTCCCAGGCTGACACTGATCCTCCTATCTCAGCCTTGCAAAAACAGAATATCTTTCCAACTCTGAGACAGGAAAATATTTCTCAGAATTAAAAAAAAAAAACACAACCCATAAGATAAATTACTGAATTTAACTCCATCAAAATATAAAAATTATTTAATATACCAAAGGTGAAAACATCTCAGGGTCCATCAACAACTAAGTGGATAAACAAAATGTGATAGACACACACACATGACTATTACCCAGCCTTAAAAAGAATTTAATTCTGACACATGCTACAAAATGGATGAACCTTGAAAACAATTATTAGTGAAATAAACCAGACACAAAAGGACACATATTATACAATTCTGCTTATATGAGGAACTTATGATAGGCAAATTTCTAAGGACAGAAAGTACGGTAGAGGCTACCAAAGAATGAGGGGGGGGCGGTGAAATGGGGATCTATTGTTTAGTGGGGAGAGAGTTTCTATTTGCGATGAGGAAGGAGTTCTGGACATGGACAAAAGTGATTGTTGCACAACATAATGGGTGTACTTAACGTCACTGAATCATACACATAATGAGGGTTAAAATGGTAAATTTTATGCTATGTGTATTTTAACACCCAAACCCAGTTGAATGATCAGAGTCCTGCTTGAGATAATTAATCTTGCAGTAGTATATCATGGTAATTACAAGAAGCAGCAGAAAAATATTTTTGCTTCTTGATATATTGACTTAAGGATTCCAAGTGGAGCTACCTCCCAGAGTAAATATGCAGGTTTAGATTTCAGAAAAGACCTTGTGGCCATACACACGAATCACTTGTTCATAAAATTGTCCCTCAGTATCAGGCGGGGACTTGGATCTAAGAACCCATATGGATACCAAAAGCTGAGGATGCTCAGATCTGTCATATGAAATGGTGTAGTGTTACATGCAAACATGTATACTTTAAGTTACTTCCGAATTACATGTAATACCTAATACAATGTAACTACAGGTGTATTGTTTAGAGACTACTGGCAAAATTAGTACACATGCATTCTTTAAAAAAATTCTTTGATACACAGATGGTTGAATCCATAGATATGGAGGGCCAAGTATGTAGCTGATAATAGCTAAAAGAATGACTAGATGGGGGAGGAGGTGTAGAAATGAAAGAAGAGGAGGAGCAATAGAAAGGCAGAGAGAAAAATAATCCACCAATCTGTAAAATTCGTAAACCTTAATCAGGTCAGTCACAATTTAACACTAAATGATCTATTAGAGAAATTCACCACACACACACACACACACACACACACACACACACACACACAAACAGAAGAAAACATATATTAAGAATCAATGACGATAGAATTCCAAGATGGCGGCTAGAGGTAGGAAGCAGAAAGCGAGCCTCCTATAGTGAAATCTTGGAGAGATGCTGGAGACACACTTTGCAGGCATAATCACCGAGAAAAGGCATAACTTTGACTCCTCCACATCTCCAGCCGGCGCAGAGAATCTCCACTTCACGTTAAACGGAGAACCGAGGAGGCCCCCGGGCCGCCAGTGGCCGGCGCCCATACGGCTTGGGAAGACGCGGACCAGGTGAGCTTCGCGGTACCGCGGTTCCCCCACAGACAAGCCTGGGCCAGAGCAGCATAGCCCCCTGGACAGACTGACCTCCACCCGGGAAAAAAAGAGAAACTGAGTACTAAGCAATAAGAACAGTTAAGACACGCTGGAAAGAGGGCGGGGCGCCCTGAGCGCTGAAGATTGGGGGAAGGGAATCCTTCCCGGGACTGTAAATAAACGAGCCGGGCGGGCCGGAGAGGCTCTGGCGGGAGCGGGGCGCGCCCAGCAGCCAGGAGCGGGGACGCTTGTGAGAGGAGGGAAGACCCACTTCCCACGTGAACTGTAAATAAACACGCAGGCCTGACAACGCGGGGCAGTGTCGCCTTTCCCAGTGCTTGGAAAGGGAAAAGCCTGTAGCAGAGGCCCCCCTCCCCCGCACAGGAGAACTCTGAGCAAACAAAGCCTGCAGGACCAGGTGAATGCTAGCTCACCCCAGAGATCTGCATAAATAACGCCGCCAGCTACAGGCTGAGAGCAGCAGGCAGGCAAGCCACAGTTGCAGATACCACTCTCAGAACTGCCTCCAGACGCTTTTTTTTTCTTTTTCTCCCTACCTTTGATGAGAGAACAACCGAATTACACCTGCAAGCCGAAAAACTTACTGAAACTGTATTGCATTTGAACTGGGGACACTTGGTGGGGCTTTTTTTTTTTCTTCTGTGTGTGTGTGAGTGTAGTTTTGTTCTACTTTATGCATCCCCTTTGATGAGACAACTACAGAACAACATCTGAGGCACCAACTCCAGGACTGGAGATTGAGACGGACATCCAAATTATTAAGACTGAAATTGCATTGCATATAAACTTGGAAGTTTTTTTGTTTTTTTGTTTTTTTTGTTTTTTTTAATTTTCTATTTTCCATTTTATTTTAATTCATTTTTATAAATAGATATTACTTTCATATACTTATTTTTTATTTTTTTTATCTTTGATTTTCAATCCTCTCTCTGTCACTCTATTGTCTGTTCAGCTTACTGTCGATTAGTACACTAACACTCCCTGTTTATACCTTTGAAACTCTCTTGTCTGATACCTTGTTCTGCTTTCTCCCTCTTGTCTGTATATTTGTTTTCCCCTTTTCTTTAACTTCTTGCTTTCCATCTCAGCTCACTCTTCCATTCTCAATATTACCATTGTTATTATTACAAGCTAGAAAATACTTAATTACACACAGTACAGGGACAGTAACAACACCAAGGACAATGACAGGAAGACAGAAAAAAACAAGGAAACCAGTTTTCCCACAGCAAAAAATTAGTACAGGAACCAGAGGGGAATGAAGAGAACAGAAACTCAGAGCCAGACTCCAACAAAATGAAGATAAACTATGCCAAAGGACCCAATGAAGCCTACAAGAATAATTTAAAAGAAGACATACTACAAGTACTCAATGAGAATTTTATAGAGATGATACTGGATAGGGTCAACCAAAATGTACAGGAGACACTCAAGAAATTCCAAGACAATAAAAATAGAGAATTTGAAAAAGCAAAAGAAGAAATAAAGGAAACCATAGAAGCACTGTATAAACACCAAAGTGAAAGAGAGAACACAATGAATAAATGGATAAATGAACTCAGGACAAAAATAGACAACAATAAAGAAGAAAACAGCCAGGATATGGAAAACCTCAGAAAAAAGAACGAAACAGAACTGCAAAACAAAACGGAAGGCCAATCCAGCAGAACAGAACAAACAGAAGACAGAATCTCAGAACTTGAAGATGAAATGGTAATTAAAGGAAAAACTGAAGAACTACTAATTAAACAACTCAAGACCTGTGAAAAGAAAATGCAAGAACTCACCAACTCCATCAAAAGACCAAACTTGAGAATCATGGGCATCGAAGAAGGAGAAGAGGTGCAAGCCAAGGGAATGCGTAATATATTCAACAAAATAATAACGGAAAATTTCCCAAATCTAGAGAAAGATATTCCCATACAAATGCAAGAGGCCTCCAGGACACCAAACAGACCAGATCAAAATAGAACTACTCCACGACATATCATCATTAAAACAACAAGTTCAGAAACTAAGGAAAGAATATTGAAGGCTGCAAGAGAGAAAAAACAAGTAACATACAAAGGTAAACCCATCAAAATCACAGCAGACTTCTCAACAGAAACATTAAAAGCAAGAAGAGCGTGGGGTGAGATCTTCCGGGCACTGAATGAAAATAACTTCAACCCCAGGATACTCTACCCAGCAAAGCTATCATTCAAAATAGATGGAGCAATAAAAGTCTTCCATGATAAGCAGAAACTAAAACAATATGTGACCACAAAGCCACCATTACAAAAGATTCTGCAAGGGATCCTGCACACAGAAAGTGACACCCAACTTAACCATGAAAAGGCAGGCAGCACCAAACCACAGGATAAGAAAAAGCAAGACAGTAGAGAGTAACATCAAGTTAGGTACACACAATCAAACCTTCAAACAACTAAGATAACTAAATGGCAGGAATCACCACATACCTATCAGTACTAACACTTAATGTTAATGGACTTAATTCACCCATCAAAAGACACCATTTGACAAAATGGATTAAAAAAGAAGATCCAACAATTTGTTGCTTACAGGAGACTCATCTCACCGACAGAAATAAGCATATGCTTAGGATGAAAGGCTGGAAGAAGATTTACCAAGCCAATGGCCCCCGAAAACAAGCAGGAGTAGCAATACTTATCTCTGACAAAGTAGACTTCAAACCTACATTGATCAAACGAGATAAAGAAGGACATTCCATACTAATAAAAGGGGAAATAGACCAAAAGGAAATAATAATCATCAATCTGTACGCACCCAATGTCAACGCACCCAATTTCATCAAACATACCCTGAAAGACCTAAAAGCATATATAAACGCCAACACAGTGGTTGTGGGAGACTTTAACACTCCATTATCATCAATAGATAGGTCATCCAAACAAAAACTCAATAAAGAAATCCAAGATCTAAAATATGCAATAGATCAAGTGGACCTAGTAGATGTCTACAGAACATTTCATCCAACCTCTACACAATATACATTCTTCTCAGCAGCCCATGGAACCTTCTCCAAAATAGATCATATCCTAGGGCACAAAGCAAGCCTCAGCAAATATAAGAAAATAGAAATAATACCGTGCATACTATCTGACCACAATGCAGTAAAAGTAGAACTCAACAACAAAAGTAAAGACAAAAAACATGCAAACAGCTGGAAACTAAATAACTCATTACTTAATGAAGAATGGATCATCGATGCAATAAAAGAGGAAATTAAAAAGTTCCTAGAAGTCAATGAAAATGAAAACACAACCTACCGGAACCTATGGGACACAGCTAAGGCAGTCTTGAGAGGAAAGTTTATAGCCATGAGTGCATATATTAAAAAGATTGAAAGATCCCAAATCAATGACCTAATGATACATCTCAAACTCCTAGAAAAACAAGAACAAGCAAATCCCAAAACAAATAGAAGGAGAGAAATAATAAAAATAAGAGCTGAAATCAACGAAATAGAAACCAAAAAAACCATACAAAGAATTAATGAAACAAAAAGTTGGTTCTTTGAAAAAATAAACAAGATCGATAGACCCCTGGCAAACCTGACTAAAATGAGGAGAGAAAAAACCCAAATTAGTAGAATCAGGAATGCAAAAGGGGAGATAACAACAAACACCATGGAAGTCCAGGAAATCATCAGAGACTACTTTGAGAACCTATATTCAAATAAATTTGAAAATCTAAAAGAAATGGACAGATTTCTAGATACATATGATCATCCAAAACTGAACCAAGAGGAAATTAATCACCTGAATAGACCTATAACACAAAATGAAATTGAAGCAGCAATCAAGAGTCTCCCCAAAAAGAAAAGTCCAGGACCTGATGGATTCTCTGCTGAATTCTATCAGACCTTTAAAGAAGAACTGATACCAACCCTCCTTAAACTGTTCCATGAAATAGAAAGGGAAGGAAAACTGCCAAACACATTTTATGAAGCCAGTATTACACTTATCCCAAAACCAGGCAAAGACACCTCCAAAAAGGAGAACTATAGGCCAATCTCCTTAATGAACATTGATGCAAAAATCCTCAACAAAATAATGGCAAATCGAATTCAGCAACACATCAAAAAGATTATTCACCACGACCAGGTAGGCTTCATCCCAGGGATGCAGGGGTGGTTCAACATACGAAAATCAATAAACGTAATAAACCACATTAACAGAAGCAAAGACAAAAACCACTTGATCATCTCAATAGATGCAGAAAAAGCCTTTGATAAGATCCAACATCATTTCATGATAAAAGCTCTAAGAAAACTAGGAATAGAAGGAAAGTTCCTCAACATTATAAAAGCTATATATGACAAACCTACAGCCAGCATTATACTTAACGGAGAAAAATTAAAACCATTCCCTCTAAAATCAGGAACCAGACAAGGATGCCCACTATCTCCACTCCTATTCAACATAGTACTGGAATTCCTAGCCAGAGCAATTAGGCAAGAAGAAGGAATAAAAGGAATACAAATAGGTAAAGAAACTGTCAAAATATCCCTATTAGCAGACGACATGATCCTATACCTTAAAGACCCAAAAAACTCTACTCAGAAGCTTCTAGACATCATCAATAGCTATAGCAAGGTAGCAGGATATAAAATCAACATAGAAAAATCATTAGCATTTCTATACACTAACAATGAGCAAACGGAAAAAGAATGTATGAAAACAATTCCATTTACAATAGCCTCAAAAAAAATCAAATACCTAGGTGTAAACCTAACAAAAGATGTGAAAGACCTCTACAAGGAAAACTATACACTTCTGAAGAAAGAGATTGAGGAAGACTATAGAAAGTGGAGAGATCTCCCATGCTCATGGATTGGTAGAATCAACATAGTAAAAATGTCTATACTCCCAAAAGTAATCTACATGTTTAATGCAATTCCCATCAAAATTCCAATGACATTCATTAAAGAGATTGAAAAATCTACTGTTAAATTTATATGGAAACACAAGAGGCCACGAATAGCCAAGGCAATACTCAGTCAAAAGAACAATGCAGGAGGTATCACAATACCTGACTTCAAACTATATTACAAAGCAATAATAATAAAAACAGCATGGTACTGGCACAAAAACAGACATGAAGACCAGTGGAACAGAATAGAGGATCCAGATATGAAGCCACACAACTATAAGCAACTTATCTTTGACAAAGGAGCTAAAAATATACGATGGAGAAATAGCAGCCTCTTCAACAAAAACTGCTGGGAAAACTGGTTAGCAGTCTGCAAAAAACTGAAACTAGATCCATGTATATCACCCTATACCAAGATTAACTCAAAATGGATCAAGGATCTTAATATCAGACCCCAAACTCTTAAGTTGATACAAGAAAGAGTAGGAAATACTCTGGAGTTAGTAGGTATAGGTAAGAACTTTCTCAATGAAACCCCAGCAGCACAGCAACTAAGAGATAGCATAGATAAATGGGACCTCATAAAACTAAAAAGCTTCTGTTCATCAAAAGAAATGGTCTCTAAACTGAAGGAACACCCACAGAGTGGGAGAAAATATTTGCCAACTATACATCAGACAAAGGACTGATAACCAGAATATACAGGGAACTTAAAAAACTAAATTCTCCCAAAACTAATGAACCAATAAAGAAATGGGCAGGTGAACTAAACAGAACTTTCTCGAAAGAAGAAATTCAAATGGCCAGAAAACACATGAAAAAATGCTCACCATCTCTAGCAATAAAGGAAATGCAAATTAAAACCACACTAAGATTCCACCTCACCCCTGTTAGAATAGCCATCATCAGCAACACCACCAACAACAGGTGTTGGCGAGGATGCGGGGAAAAAGGAACCCTCTTACACTGTTGGTGGGAATGTAGACTAGTACAACCACTCTGGAAAAAAATTTGGAGGCTACTTACAAAGCTGGACATCGATCTACCATTTGATCCAGCAATACCACTCTTGGGGATATACCCAAAAGACTGTTACTCCAGAGGCACCTGCACATCCATGTTTATTGCGGCACTATTCACAATAGCCAAGTTATGGAAACAGCCAAGATGCCCCAGCACTGACGAATGGATTAAGAAAATGTGGTATCTATACACAATGGAATTTTATGCAGCCATGAAGAAGAACGAAATGTTATCATTCGCTGGTAAATGGATGGAATTGGAGAACATCATTCTGAGTGAGGTTAGCCTGGCTCAAAAGACCAAAAATCGTATGTTCTCCCTCATATGTGGACATTAGATCAAGGGCAAACACAACAAGGGGATTGGACTATGAGCACATGATAAAAGCGAGAGCACACAAGGGAGGGGTGAGGATAGGTAAGACACCTAAAAAACTAGCTAGCATTTGTTGCCCTTAATGCAGAGAAACTAAAGCAGATACCTTAAAGCAACTGAGGCCAATAGGAAAAGGGGACCAGGAACTAGAGAAAAGGTTAGATTAAAAAGAATTAACCTAGAAGGTAACACCCACACACAGGAAATCAATGTGAGTCAATGCCCTGTATAGCTATCCTTATCTCAACCAGCAAAACCCCTTGTTCCTTCCTATTATTGCTTATACTCTCTCTACAACAAAATTAGAGATAAGGGCAAAATAGTTTCTGCTGGGTATTGAGGGGGGGAGCGGGAGGGGGTGGAGTGGGTGGTAAGGGAGGGGGTGGAGTGGTTGGTAAGGGAGGGGGTGGGGGCAGGGGGGAGAAATAAACCAAGCCTTGTATGCACATATGAATAATAAAAGAAAAATGAAAAAAAAAAAAAAGAATCAATGACAATTGCAGTAAAGTATTTGATAAAATTCAACATCCCTCATAAGAACTCACATAAATTAGGAATAGAAAGAAATTTTCTTTGGTCTTTATGTGGCAGTACTGAAGTCTGAACTCAGGTCCTCAATTGAGCCATGTCTCTAGTCCTTTTTGCTTTAGCTATTTTCCAAACAGGGTCTCACATTTTTTGCCTGATGCCAGCCTCAGACCACAAACCTCCTACCTAGGGCCTCCTGCCTGCATAGCTGGTATTCAAGACAAGCACCACCATGCCTGGTTTATTTATTGAGATGAGGTCTGCCTAACTTTTTCCCTTAGCTGGCCTTGAACAATGATCCTCTTGATCTCTACCTCCTCAGTATCTGGGATTACAGGCATGAGCCATTATACTCAGTCTCAGAAGGAAATTACTTTAATCTGATAAAAGCCCACCAAAAACTTATAGAGAATACACTGAGAAGAAAAAAAATTTTTAAGCAAATCCTTTAAGTCATAAATAACACAGTGCTCTTGCCACCATTGTTCCACACTGTAATGAAGAAATAAGATAAGGGAAAGGAGAATAAATATTGGAAAAGAAGAGCTATAAATTCACATCCCAATGAGTTCATTCATTAAATAAATATTTACTGAGCACCAAATACTTACTGAGCACCTCCTTTAAACACTGAAATAAATATTGACAATTTTTTGTCAATTCTAGAGAACAGAAAGGTTGCTGGATAAGATAACAATAAACAAATATCGGTGGGGTTTTCTTATACCAGCAAGAAAAGATTTAGAAATTCTAATTTAAAAATTCATTCAAACAAATGTTGTTGAGTCCTTCTTATATCGCTAGACACTGTTGTGGTGTTAGGGACAGGACACCAAAAACAAAGTGCCTCATTTTAGGGAGCTGATATTCTAGGAGAAGAGATAAATAAATACACAATGAAGTAGTGATAAGTTCTAGGAGGAAAAAATAAAATACAATAGGAAGGTGTTATCTTAGGTGGGCAGTCAGGTTACGTCTGTAGCTCTAATATAAGGGCTATTTTCAACAGCAATGAAAAAAATATGGTGTCTAGGAGTAAATGTGAAAAAAGACCTATCAACTCTTATGGGAACAATATGAAATTTTGTTGATGGACAAAAAAGAATTAAATAAATGGGGAGATATCTTAAGTTCAAAGATATGAAAAGTCACAGACACAAAGATGATATTTCTTCTAAAATTAATCACTAAGTTCAGTGTAATGCTAGTCCAGTCAGTGTGATTCCATTTATGTAATACGTAAAACAGAAAGCAGCACCTGATATAGTGTATATGGACATATACAAATCAAATAAAAGTATAAAATACAAATGTAAATAATGCACATAAAACTCCAGTTGCAGGTTACCCAGTGAGGAGAAATATACAGATATGGATGGGAACTTTTGCTGTCCTGCAATATTTTATTTATTTAGAAGTCATATTAAAAGAAAAATATAGGGGACCAGGAACTAGAGAAAAGGTTAGTTCGAGTAGAATTAATTTAGAAGGTAACACACATGCACAGAAAAGCAATGCGAGTAAACTCCCTGTACAGCTATCCTTATCTCAACTAGCAAAAACCCTTGTTCCTTCCTATTATTGCTTATACTCTCTCTTCAACAAAATTAGAGATAAGGGCAAAATAGTTTCTACCTGGTAGCAAGGGGGTAGGGGGGGAGAGGGAGGGGGCCAGGGAGGGAGTGAGGGAAAGGGAGGGGCAGGGGGAAGGGGGGAGAAATGACCCAAACATTGTATACACATATGAATAATAAAAAAAAGAATTGTCACTATAAATCCCACCCTGTATAATGAATGTATCCTAATAAAAATTTGTAATAAAAAATAAAGAAAAATATAATTCAATTAATAAAAAAATTTTTTTTAAATAGAGAAAGCCAAGTACAAATGATCCTTTCCCCACAAGTTGTTAGAGGGAGATTTTGCTAAGAAGAACAAGACAAAGAAAAGAAGAAAGATGGTCTAAGACTATAGCAGAAAAAAACTAACAGGATGGAAAATATAAAAAGATTTCAAGAATAGGACATGGACTTCTGCATTGTATATCTTTCATTCAATGCTCAAAATGAAGTGTGGTAAGACTTCACACTGTTGTAAAGCTAGTGCTGCCCTGGGGCTCTGTCTTGGCTAATGGGTTAGGATGCTCAGAGACAGCCAGCCTGGAGACTCCAGCTACCGCAAGGCCCTCTGGGAATCAGCACATCAGGCACACAGTTAAGTGCTCTTTGCCAACCAGAGCACAGGGGCAAACTAATTGCTCTTCTCTGTTCTACACCTAGCTTCTCAAACCGGATATTAGCATTGCTAGCTCTCCAGCCAGAAGAGGGAGTTAGTGGCTCTCATGAGTCCATCAAGGTGGGTCATGATAGTACAGACCATAGGGACTATATTCTAGATGTACTTTCAGCAGCAAGCTATGACTGATAGTTGAGAAGCAGAAGTCAGGAAATATCCACAGCAGGCAAAGCAAACTGTGTTTGTCTTTATCCCCTTTACAAACTGCTGCTTTATAAGACAAAATTTATATCTACAATCATTTTAGGCATGAAACTGATCTGAATCCATCTTTAGCATGGCTGCTATGTTTGCTGCTTAATATCAGGCTCACTTTTATTTCCCAGAATAGAATTAACAATGTGAAATATACTAAAATTGTTTTCTTCTGCTTCTCAGAAAGCAGAAAGGCAGATTATCTTCCTTAAAAGGTGAATTACATGAAATCATCTCTAAAAATCACTTCTATTCAAAGTGCAGTGCATGGTCTGGCAGCATCAGGATTGCCAGAGAGCTGTTTTGAACTAAAGATTTAGGCTCTAGCAACTAGCTGGATCTGAATGTTAATTTAATTTTATGTTTATTTGAATGATAATTTTAAAGAGATACTGGTGGTCAGCATGCACATTGAAGTTTTACCCAGAAGATTACATAGTCAAGGTCATTTCTAAATTCCTGACTATCACCTAGGGCTACATAGCAGAAAAGACATGTCATTGGGAATTATGGTAAGACAAAACCTAGAAGAATCAAGCTAAACCTTTTAGAAGGCTTTATTGTTCTTGGGAAGTCTTTGTTTCAGGCTGGTACATTTTATAAGAAAATCTACCCTTTGGCTAAGATCTGTTAGTAAAAATATAATGTGGAACAAAAATAATACAATCACTGTTTCTCATTATCTCATTTCAATCCTTAAATCAAGACCAATCACTTCCCAAAAGTACTCTTCCAGCATAAAGTACAGTTTTTGTTAATTTTTTTAAATATCTGTTTTATATTAAAAAAAAAAAACCCTCCTTTTTAAGGTTCACTTCTTTCTCCTTTTTACTGCAGATTCAACCATAATTTCTCCTGGTTTTCTTTCTATTCAATTTCACCACCACAGTATCCACAATCCAAAGCCTGTGTTTTAGAACTTGATGTGACTCACATGCTTCTCATATGCTTCTCACACTCCCCAGGGAAATGTCCTAAGTACCCATGTGGATGCAGTTTAGATCAGGGCAGAAATAACTCACAGGCCTTGCCATGAAGGCCTTCTTATTTTCATCAGCACAAAAATGAAGCATCTTGCATTTTACAAAATTCATTTTAACAACAAAACTCAAGCAAGTAACACAAAGTAGTCAAAATCAACTTCTTATGGGGGAGAAAGGAAATAGTATTTAGGATTTGATGTTTATTAAACAGTTCAAAGGATGGAACCTGATTTCTGTTTATAATCTCTCATCCTTAGGGAAAACAGCCCAGTGTTCCCTGCTTTGACTTATTTGTGAAGTATCACAGAAAATAATTTAGAAATAGCAAAGATTGAGAGAAAGATAATAGTCTTGGGCTATTTTGACATCTTTAATCCTAGCAGCAGTAGTAGGCATTTACTTTAATATCTATCCAAAGATAAAATGCATCTTTTGATGTTTCAATAAAATAGCTTCTTCATAATGACTTATCAACAATTAGTCAAGAACTGGGACCCCCCCCCCCTTTTTTTTTGACAGGACTGGGGTCTAAACTTAAGGCCTTGTGCTTGCTATGCAAGAACTCTACCACTTGAGCCATGCCCCCAACCCTTTTTTCTTTCAGCTATTTTCGGATAGGGGTGTTATGCATTTTGCCCAGGGCTGACCTTGGACTACGAGTCTTCTACCTCCACCTCCCATATAGCTGAGATTGCAGGCAGGCACCACCAAACCTGTCCAAGAGCTAGAATCTTATATTCCTTAAATATCCCCAGTGCTGAAAGCCATTCAGTGGAAACCACTGAATGTCAGAACTGTGAACAATGAGAATATTAAGTAGAGACCAGGAGGAAATAGACTAAAGAGGAAGACATTTCTTTTGGCAAGTTAGGCCTAATAAGCCACATAAAGGACTTTGGACTCCCTACATCATGAGGACAATGATCACATTACTCATAATTATACATAAAGCACCTTGCGTGTGAGTAGCACGTGCCCACTATGTCGAGGGTCTTGGTAAGCATTTGTTAAATAAAGGATTGTATGTCAGGTAAAAATTATATACATAGCTTTTTTCCCATATGGAACTTTGTGATTTTTGTGATGACAAAGACAACCAAAAGCCTCCTTCCCATGTGGCAGCTCAAACTTGCATTGCCTTTCAGGCAGTGCAGTGTCTTTGTGTTAACAGGATGCCACTTGCACCCTGCAGAGCCATTGTCTGGCTGGTACATTAAAGAAAGCAACTTGAAATGTTTGAACTTAGTTCCCCAATAGAACTGTTGCCTCACAGTTTTAATCAGTTTTTGATGCACAGTCTGGCATGTGGAGGAGGAAGAGCCAGACTTCTGAATAAGCAGGTCAGTGTCTTCAAGACAATCCTCTCCTCTCAACATCAAGTTATTTATATTCTCTTCAAGACAGAATTAGCAATTCCAAACACAGCCTAATCGTGTATATGGTACGTGACTTTTAATTAGAAATGGTAATTCAAATACCAAAGTATCCTGATTCCCTTTCTGTTAGGCATCTGTTACCAACACGGCATGTCAGAGGTACCTCTCTATTGATGATTGAAACATCCATGTCACCCACCATGAGTTTTTTCATCTACTTCTGGGAAACTCTATTATTACTGTTTAATTTAACCCAAGACCCATATTCAAAAAATGTTACTGCTCAACAAGGAGCATGAAATGATTTTAAAAATCAACTACTTTGTTCCGAAAACTTCCAAGATCATTCTTCTGATAGAAGAAGGAAAGCTGGATTGGAATAGGGAGAAGGAAATGGGTAAAGAAGGTTTTGATGACAGGTGAGTTCTCTGCTACAAGAATGTTAGTGATTCTCTCGAAGAACCTAAACATGCCTCATTCCAAGAAAAGATAAAACTGCTGTTCTCTGAACATGAATGTCCACAAAGAACTCAGGAATATATTTCTGGTAAGCTTAAGGCAGAACTCTAGAAAACATTCTTGAAAGAATCTTAATGCTATTTATAACCCAAATTATGACTACAACAGAGGAAATTTGGAAAAGGACTTCCTAAAGTTCCCACCATATTCTCTTTAGCAGTTGCTTGGACACATAGGTTGTTAGCTGTCCTCCCTATTAGTACCAGGCCTTCTTTCCTACAGATTCATTAGCTCTGAAACAATACACCATAGAAAAGGATTTACATGAAAGACAGCTGCAGCTGGTTGCCAGGGGAACTGACAATGTTCCAGACACATTCCACATTAGGGGGATAAATTTCTGGGTAGCCAGGGCTGTTGAAGATGCCTTCACCCATGTGGAAGTTTCCACCACAAGCTGGAAGAAAAAGAGAAATAAAGGGAGTGTCAGAGCCAAGGTCAAACCCAAACATTGTAAGATAAAGGAGGAAGAACTTTAGGGCAAGTATTAGCATTAATGGATATAGTACTTTCATCTCACATTTTAAAAATGCATATTGTGTATAATAAGGCAAAGATCTAAAAACTGAAAACCTGGAATACACACAACGTGGTGAAATATAGAATGTTTGCAGTGTCTTTCCTAAAGCCTTTTCTCCGTGTGAACTGTAACTTGGGGGGAATGAAAACTTGTTTTTAATCCTGCAACCTTCCCATTTTTTTTACCAGGATGGCCTTCAACCCTGGCCTGAAAGAGAAGGTGGTTTTCCAGCTTTTCCTTCTCAGGAGAACACTAAGACACATATCCAAGGTTTCCAGGCATGCTTTGGCCCTGTAGTTCCACTGCTCTAATGAGGCACCTAGCAGTTAAAAGTGCCTCCTCCTGGCTGAAAAACCCAGTGCTGGGTAGCACCTCTTTCCCTACCTGCCCATTTTCCCCATCCACCCTGTTATCCCCATCAATCTCCAGACCCTGCCTGAGTCCAGCAGGAAAGTCCTGGAGATGGAAGAATAGCATGTGGTTGTTCATCCTTAAGAGATGCCAGTAGGTGTTGGCAGTCAGAGACTGTTTAACAAACATGTCACCAAGACACTGGCAACCAGTCACCTGAGATTTAGCTCAAAAGTTAGCCAGGTTTCTCCTCACTTTGTAAGTTCATATTGTTAGAATTTATATATTCATGTAAATGGGAAGAAGGTAAGGTCCGGCATCTTAGGAAACTAGCTCCTAATTTTGAAGGTGAAAGTGTCCCAAATAACAAACCAAAGACTTCTGCCACATGCCTGCTAATGAAGTAGAGCCATTTGCTAGCAGTTCTTACCCGATGTTGATGCAGCATATACAGCCTGAAATCCATCAGAATTCATTCCAGAATCAGAGACAAACCTCAGCATCAGGCCATTGCTAAAAGATGTGATGGGATGGGGTATGGTGGTGCCACAGTAACGGCCTAAAAAACAAAGACAGCAACAAGAAGAATGAACAATGACATGACAGAGGCTGAAAACACATCTTTGCTAGGATTACAAGAGACCCAGGAATACAGAAGAAATCCCTGCTAGGAGAACCATTTAAATCAGTTACTGTATGAGATAATGCCTGAAAATTAAAAATAAGCTGAATATAAGCATAGATAACACAATTTATAAACATGATAAAGAACAATAGTGGGGGGAGCAGGGAAAACCTTAGATGACCTGTCTCCAAATGAAACACAAGTTAAAAAAACTCCAATACAAGCAACCTGGGCAAATAAATACACTAATATGTATGGTCTTGATATACTGTAGTGGAGAAAAGTATGGGTGCTGAAGCCAGATTACCTGAATTCAGTGCCTGGCTCTGCTGTGTGACTTAAGGCAAGTTACTAAAGTGCTCACATGGTTTCCCCATGTGAAAAGGGGTATATTAAAAATAATGAAACCTATATCATAAGGATATGGGGATTGACTTACTATTTATAGTGTACTGAGACTGGTACTGAGCACAAGGCAGTGCTATATAAATATCTGTTAAATATATACCCTTGTCCTTGGTCAAATGCTCATTGCCCATGATTGCCTCAGGCTCTGTTCTGGACAGTAGGATTAAAGCAGTAAGCAAAACTGAGTCTTGTAGTAGTAGATGAAATGCTTGTGAGCCAAAACTAAAAAATTAGTAAATTCATGGAGAAACTTTAAATGACCTGAGATTATTATGCTTGAAAAAAACATTTTGGAAAACAGAAGCACACTCTAATTTTACTTGGATATCAAGCAAACAAAATAACAGATTTTTAATTGAATTAATTAATTAAAACTTTTTTTGTTTTGCTTCCAATGAGGACAAAGGCGAAACTTGCTCAATTTGGACCTAATATTTGCAAATATTGACTAGAAATTTCTGAAAGAATTCTATTTAATGCTGGAATGGACTTCATTCCATTACTATCTCAGACAGTTGCAATTTTAAATAATTTTTAAAATATACACCATCTATTCATGTCCTTGAAAATAAACAAGCTGAGTCTCTTGAACCCCACATTAAATCCTGCTTTCGCAACCTCTAATTATCTTTCTTTGGCTTATGATGTTTTTCATGTGTATTGGAAACATTCTGACCTTGAACTACAGCTTATGAACATGTAAGTGTATAAATAACAAACAGCCAAGACCACAGAGTAAAGTATGGAGAGCCCGGGTACCTTGGAGGGGTGCGTCAGAGTAGAGGCCATCCAAAACTTCTACAAAGTCATGGGTACACCCTTCACTGCCTTCAAGTCCAAAGTGGATAAAGGATAGAGTAATATGATTGACTGTAATTAAAAACAAGAGGGGGAGATTATTTAATAAAGTGTTAGCAAACAAACAACAGGGAGAGAGATTGTGCTTCTGATACTTTCAGATGAGGGCCTTCTAGAGCAGGGAACTTGGAATCTGGCAGATTTGCCCAAGGGTTGAGAGAAACGGGTACAACTTCAGTGCTAAAGCATTTTCTTTGAAGAGAACAAAGAATCAATGTTTTTGAAAATGACTGAAGAATCTGAAATGCTAGTCAGGTAAATAACAGGACTCTTGAGTAGCTTCATCCCAGAGACTATGGGGAATGTCTTTTAGGAAAATACAGCCTTCACAAAATTTTATATCAGTCATTGTGTGCTCCTCTCATAAACATTTGCATCAATAGAACAGTTTCCTTAAATTCTTATTCTTTCCATTCTTGTAAATAAAACCTTCTTCTTTCCTGGCACAAACATCCTAGCACACTCAGGTTTATTTTAAGGCCAGAACTAGTGCCCTAGAGGTTCAGTCATTTGTCAAGAAAGCTTTGAATTACTTGCAGAACACCAAGTGCCTGGGTACACTTTCCTTTTGTTGTTCTTCCAGGGTCCTTAATCTTCAGAATAGGTTCTTTTCCTGTTGCTGTCCTTGAAGTTGTGAGATCTTTCATCTAAATGCTTTACAACTCATTAGAAAATAATCCTTAGGCACAAAACTCTTTGGTTCAAGGCAAGGGGCTTCTTTATCTACTGCTTATTAGGGGTCTGCCTTCTCCTGCTGCAATTGGCTGAGGATTACATCACTGGCCCCCACATCTTATGCATGTTGTTAAAGACACTATCTATTTGTTAACTCTTGACATCACCAGGAAAACTGGCAGACAATATTTTAGCCTAACTCTTTCTTTTGTAAATTATTTTGTACTAGGGCCTGATTAGATTAAGTAACTTGCTTATTTTCACATAAATCATTAATTACAGAGTTGAGTAGACAACTTCCCTACAGCATGTCTGAAATCATAAATTTTTCCTAAAAGCATCAAAGGAAGACAGGGCTCAAAGGAAACAGGATTCATAATGGCGCCAGGATCACTCCTTTGTAGTCATTTTGTTGTGTACCTTAGGGTCCTCTCCTCATTTTCTCTGCCAGTAAAATGTGAACAGTGAGCCTCAAAAAGTGACTGTTACCAGGTCAGAAAATAAGATTATGAGAATCCCAAAAGGAAATCCAATAAGCACATATTGAGTGTTCCTTCTAGGCCTATGTTGGGATTTTGAAAAAACTCACATTGCAGGAGAGAGCAAATTTTATAGTTAGTTTCCACTTTGATCAAAGATCAATAGGCTTGTGGCATTGCATTCTCGAGCTGCGAGGTAATTCTCCAGTCTATGATTCTTATTGTTCACTTATTCATTCAGCAGCTGTCATGAGCATCTACTGTACTCAAGGCACACATGTCAAAAACTACTTATCAATTATTTTTGCTCACCCCAGTCTCACATGCCTGTCAAGACAACAAAGTTATTTAGGCTCTTTGTGGAGTTTTGTGTGGCTTGGCTAAGCCTTGAAACAGTAAAAATTACTTCCCAGTCAGACTAGAAAATGCTTGTTCTCCTGCACATCAGGAATAGGGATTTCCAAATGAAGAGCAGGAAAGTCATCAATTGTTACTGCTGGGGAGATAAGAGCATTCATTACTCATAGACTGACTTTCCCACAGACATGGTTTGTCCTGGGTTCCTTTCCTTTTTGATGTTTGTTACTTACATGGAGGTTGAGCTTGAATTATCCAGGTGCAGTTCTCATTGTTTGGATACTTGGCAGGGTACAATGGAGAGAAAATAGTATCATAAGAATTGGTGAGGATGTAGCCACCACAGACTGGGGAACAAAAACACACACACACACGTGTCATATACTTTTGATTTCTACTGACTGTGCAAAGCAATTATTTCATGAATGAAAATCTAAATGATTTCTCCTTATTTCTGAAATGCATGCCAAGGAAGTTCTCTGCCAAGGGAGCTGAACATAAACCATCAGAAAGTGGGAAAACACTTTACGTTTATAACTGTATTCTTGGATCATAGGAAGCGGGGGAGTAGCATAGAACAACAGATTACACAGTTATGAATCATTCAAACAAAACTATGGCCTTGGCTCACTCACTCTGAACCCTCATAAATTATAAGTATGGGTATCACTTGTTTATCAGGAAAAAAATACTTGATTGGACAAGGCTTCATAAGGATGAAGGCACGTTATCAGAAAAGCTCAAAGCTCTGTGGGAGTCTAGGAGAGGAACCGTGTCTTGACATTGGGGAACAGAAGAGGAACCTCAGGAAGATGTGGAGCGTGAGGGTTAGTCCAGAGAGCGGAAGCCTGAGCACCGTCTTGGTGCTTGGCTATGGACTTGGCTAAAGTGCTTGGGCATGAGGGGTATAGGAGGTATCCCTGGAAAGGGGTCAGATTCTGGGACTCGTGATTAACAGCTGAAGGGGCTTAGGCTTCATTTTCCAGGCTGTGTGACGGCAGGATAGACATCGGGACCCTCAAAGGTAAATCAAAGCGGAACTTTAAGTGACTGTCAAAGAAGATGGGGCAAGAATTAATGAGTTTGAGGAAGCTATTACAAGGGTCCAGGTACCAGTGGGATGGGACTTTTTCCTCTGAAGCAATGCATAAGGAAATAATTAAATGTAAAATAATATAAGCAACTTTTTTCTTTGAAATCACTGGAGTGAATGACACATATATAGAGTATACTTAGTCTGTCTTGCTCCAAATTCTATAGCTTTGGGTGAACTTCAATCCAGGAATGCCCCACACAGGACTCTTTATATGGAATACCAGCAAGCCCATGGAAATGGATGTAATGATAATCAGATTACACTTATTTGAAGTGAATGATCTGAATCATCCAAGTAAAAATCGTCACCACACAGAAGCCAACCAACAATCCTTCCAGGCCTGAGTTCCTCCCATTTCTGACAGTTGCAGAAAGGGTTAATGTCTGAGAAAGATCACAGGAAAGGCAATGGGTGAAAAGGTCTTAGGGGAAAGGCTGAGAAGCAGTAGCTTAAGAACAAAAACAATCGAAAACAACACTGCCTCCTCAGCTGGACAAGAAACCGTGCTATGAGGAATTCAAATCTGACTCTGTATTATTAGCAGGTCTTATAATTTATAGTGGTGTATCTCCTTCTAATGTGAAAACTTGGATAGTTGCTAGATATATGAATTTGCATAAAAACTTTATTATTATACTGTCTCTCACGATAGTGGCATCTTTAAGTATTGTTCCGAAAACTTTGAGAATACACAATGTGTTCAAGAGCTTTGTGGGTCCTAGGAAGTCAGCAACATCTAAGGTATACGAGGATAAGGTCTAAAGTATGAATAGTTGGGATCACAGTAAATCAGTGTTCCCTCTTTCTACTTTAACTTTTGCATGTAACCCAGGAAGCTGTGGTCAGTTTCTGAGGACTGGTCTCATTTTATTACAGGACCAAGAAGGGTATTTAACAAAATTTCTCCTGGACTTGGGAGACCAAGGAGGTACTTGCCTTGCTTGAATTGAGCTCGGAAGCCTCTGCTCTGTCTAGAAGAGCCAGACTGGAATCTCACAAAGAGGCTGTTGCCTGAAGAAGTGATGGGGTTCTCTGGCTGCCGTCTTCCACACACACTGGCCAGGCGGGTGGTTGCAGAGTTTGAACCATCATATGTCTACAGAGATGGAAGACAGGGAAAACAGGCTCAGACTCCAGGTCTACATTTCCTTGCACTACCTGCACAGTGATGAGCTAGTAGAAAGCCACACATTAGCTGTATCTGGAGCAATAGGCTTTGTTTTATTGTCTTGCTATATAATCTCATGGGAATGTCTGAGTCTTTGGTCATTTCTAGGGACACTTGTGGAGATTTCAGTAGGAATTTCTCTGCTAGAGCCACTATTAACATCTTTCTTTGAGTGTCTTCATAACATGTACTAACAATGTTTGATGAAAGAATAAATACAAGAGCATTGAGAAATAATGATGAATGACATTCATTGTCAGAACTCAACATTTATTGGAACTTTGTCTTCATAAGGTCATGGTCAAGCATGGTAATTCCTTCAATAATGTGAATGGTATGAGCCTAATTTAAGAAATTGTATCATTTTTTAAAACATGTATTAGGCTATCTCTGCTTTATACTATCCCAGGACTTATCCAACCTTCCATATGTGCCAATGGACTAGAGTTAACATCACATATATCTGAAACTGGAGCTTAATCATTTGCTTGGAACTCTGTCTAGTGTGAATTTTTAAAAATACACTTTTATTGTAAACCAGGGAGAAATGAGTTCCTTGTCTTTGGATGACAATAATACTAGCTACCAATAAGAGCTCACTAAGTGTTGGAAACTGGCTTCAGGCTGAATATATGAATATTTGTACATGATTATATACTGCTCCATTTTATCCTTCCAACCCCCTGTCTGTTTTTAAGATGAGAACAACTGATGCACAGAGAGCCTAAGTACTCTGGCCAACTCACACAATTCTAAAGACTAGCAGGCCACATTGAACCAGATGGCTAGTCGGAATTGAAATTCTTTGATTTCATTAAATGTAAGATGTAAATGCATCACCATGGTGGAATTAAAAGTATGAAATTAAAATATACTATTTCATCTAAAACAAACTGCCACTTATATTTTTATAAGAAAATCTTAGGAAAAACAGAAAGTTCAGGGATCAAATGTAAGGAAGATAGAAGTAACTTTAAATATCTGGTGATAATTATAATCAGTGCTCTCTTTAGCACGTATGTAAGGTTGGAAGCTATTCTGAGTTTGATTTATACAAGTGTATTCATCAAATATGAATATTTTAATTACCAAAGGAGAGGAATAAGACTTTTGTAACAAAAAATTTAAAATAAATGTGATTTTTTCCTTCTTTTTTCCTTTGTTTTCAATGTTCACATTTTAAATCTATATATCCAACAAACAAAACTCTGAAACTGGTTTTTATTTAACAAAGATTGACGAAAAACTAAATTGTGTTATCTTAACCAATTCAAAATACAGTTTCCAGTCTAGCATGACTGCCTCTTTTGGACATTTTGAATGCCTTAAACAGGTGCCTCAACAACATGGAAGCCATCATTGGAACATGTCTTACTACATTCACACTTCAACCTACTCTTAAATGTTACCACCATATTGGCTTAATTCATGGCTTTATTAATATGTTTTAGTTGGTTTTATACCTTCCTAAGCTTATAGTTATAATATCCTAGAGTTTTAGTTGTTCTATTAGTACTCTCTTGGTTGTAACATCAAAGGATAAAAAATAGCTTCTTAGAGTAACAGGGCCTAGGGAATATATCAATTAACTTGATCAAGGCACAAGATTACATGCTTCTCTGGAGATGATTTCCATCTTTTTGTGGTGTTGTTGTTATGACAACATTGCTTAATTTTTTAAAACTCTCATGGTACACTAAGTTCTATGACACTTATAAACTATGCCCCCATAGCAAAATTTATAGCCCTTTTCAAATCCACATGCTCACAAAGAAAAGCCTCTTCTAGTCTTTTTTTATTTCTCCCCAAATTCTGAAATCTGGTGAGGAAATAGATATTATTTCTTTTTTTTTTCTAAGCCTTTATTTTTGCTGTAAATAGTTGCAGTTTTCTCAAGGGAAAGGAGAAAATGAGATAAACTGGAGAGTCAAGGCTAGAAACCTCAGAAAGTCACACCAATGGGCCATTTTCTAGGGCATCCTCTGAAAGGGACACATTTAGAGTGGTTGCAGCTTCCCAGCCTCCCTCCCTCTCCTTCCCCCACCCCAGGACCTGGAATTATGTATACCTCTGCCAAAATTCATCAGGCGGAGGCACTGCTTCACAAGGAATGGATCAAGATTCTCAGATGTTTTTAAACTTAACCTATACACCCATGGCATGCCAAACTGTGAGCGTGTTGTAATTTTACAAGCACCATCACAAATACCCTAATCTACTCAGCAACACCATGAGACTTTTTTTCAAATGAGACAAATGTGTTAGTGATTAAACTATTATCTTACTTGATATAAGCTAGTGACTTATACAAAATGATGCAGGTAGTGAACAGCAGTCTTCTCTCACCAAATTCTATATTATATCATACCACCTCTATTTAAAATTCTTGTGAGTAAATACCATTCCATGAAATTCCAAAACCTCAGCTTTTAAAACTGCATTTGTAGTATCAATTCTTTTATTTGAGATGTTGCTAACACTTATACTATTAAGCTAATATTCTCACTTTTAAAGTTTTAATTTGCAACACTAAAAGAAAAGCATTGAAAGGAAGAAGTTGTTCATATTTATCTAAAATTCTACAGTCACAAATGCTATTAGTGTTCAATGTTGCTTATGTCCACTTAGTCCCAAGACAGAGCTAGTAAACTGTAACACTACTGGGTCCACATAAAATGTATTTATATAATCTATATAAGTCTTACTAAAGTCTACTGCAAAGAATTTTCTAAGCCTGGGTGTTGATTTTCTGACCTGTTACTTAATCAGTAAATGTCAGAGCAAGGTACAATCAAAAAGACAAAATTTTATGCACTTCAACTTGCTCATTTCTAGATTAAATTAATGAAATAAAAATTTGAAGCCAAATCCACAAAGTAAAAGCAGCCTCCAAGTCTCGGGTTCCCAACTACAGCAGCTCTCCAAAGCCAGAGTTAGATCTGGTTAGTATAATCTAATTTCTACAGAAAGTTTACTAGTCCCTTTAGAAATTATTGGGAGTTTTGTAAAATTCCAAGACACTAGCACACACATTTGAAATACTAAAACAATTTTATCACATAAAATAGGAGGCATTAGAAGTCTAAAATCTGGCACACAATAGACAATAAGTATTGGTTATAAAATGAATAGCATATGATACTTTATGGTCTCTAAGAACAGAGGACTAGAGTTGAGACAAATTCTGAATTAAGAACAATTACTTTCTCCCTCATGGAACGGATTGTACAAACACACAGTATGTGCAGTAGGGAGTAAGAGTTTATTCAGAGGGAGAAAGAGGTCAATTGTGACATTGGCAGGCTTTCTACATTTTGAGCCCAAAGGAGAAATGGCGGGAGTCCAATTACAGGGCATGGCCCACTTTACACACTTAGTTCTCAGGTGCCTTTCACCTACCACGTGAGAGAGGTGGAAGAAGGAGATAGACCAAGAGCATCAGGCTCATTCTGAGGTGCACACATATTACAATGTCATCAGAACCCTCAACACTCTGAGCTCTAGCCAGAAGTGAGAACTAAGCCAAAAGCTTATGAATTTTCATACTTGACATTTCAATACCTTGAGGAGATTTGAGTAAATGTCAACCATTGCCAATGTTAGCACATGTCAACCTTGCCACATATGTAAAGTGATACATGGAGGAAAGCATTCAAGTGAGAGAATAGCATCACCTCCTGATGACGTTTACAGTTTTGAGGTCTATGATCAGAGTCCAAAGGGATTACAATTTGAAAAAATAAAGAAGCCAAGTAATGAGAATCTTTAACTTGCCCCCTACACACTGATGATATAAATATGTATTATTTAATTGTACATATTATTTTAAAGCAGGTGGCAGAATTCTTTTTAGAGGGATGTACAATCTTTATTTAGCAAAATATCATCATAACCTTTCAGAACATGAGCACAATGGGGAGAGGGATGCTGTGCTTGGGGGCAAGTTTGAGAGTTCCTAACGCATAGTAAGTATATAATAGATTACTATTAAAATGAGTCAGACCCAGCACTGGTGGCTCACACCTGTAATCCTAGCTATTCAGGAGGCAGAGATCAGGAAGATCACAGTTCACAGCCAACCCAGGCAAATAGTTCCTGAAACACTATCTTGAAAAAAAACTCTTCACAAAATGAGCTGGTAAAGTGGCTCAAGATGTAGGCCCTGAGTTAAAACCCCAGTACCACAAAAACCATAAATAAATAAATAAATGAATCAGAGAGTTAAATTGCTAAGTTTCTGTATAAGGAATGAGGCAAAACTTTGGAGGCAAAAAAGAATAGGCAACCAAAAGGGGGTTGTTTAGAATATGGTGAGATAGGAGCCTGAGTGGGAGACATAATCAATGAAAATTTCCCAGATGGAGACTGGGGAAGAAGAGGCAGGTAACTTCTGACATGGTTCCCAGCGATTCCCAAGTCCTGGCATTTGTGTCCTTGAACAACCTCCTCTAATTGAGTATGGGATAGACCTAATGACTTGCTTTAATTAACAGAATGTCACAAAAGTGATGGGATCTTGTGTCCATTGTTAAATTACAAAAGATAGTGACTTCCATCTTGCTGGCACCTCCTCCCTTTCCCTCTTTGTTGCTTACTCTGATGAAGCAAACTGCCATGTTGTGAGACATTCTATGGAGAAGCTTGCCTGGCAAGGAGGCAAGGGAGGCCTCTGACCAACAGAACCAAATCCTTGCCAACAACCACGACTGAGCTTAGAAGAACTCAGATAAGTCACTTATCAAGCTGTGAAGAAAGTATAAAAATGGTTGCTTTAAAACATTGTTTTTGGGGTAATTTGCTACAGAGATGATACATAACTAAAGGGTGTAAAATGGAGGGTTGACGAAAGGATGGGCAAAGGCCTTCTAAGAACAAGGCATCTAACATTGCATTTTTAAGGTAACTTCTATGCCACTTTTTGTAGAAATCACCTGCCAGTATCTGGAATATTTATTCAACATCAATTACACAAAAGGGGTCAAGTTCAGGACAGTTTAGAGAAAATCAAGAAATGGAGTATAAGATCCAAGTTTATCTTACCAAGGGGAAGATAGAAAAGGAGCAGCCATAAGAGGTAAGACCCAGAAGAACTGGAAGTTTAATGATGGCCAGAAGTGGGAATCTAGGTGACTAGCAAAACTTAAGCCATGTTCCCTACACCCTCACTTCCCCACTCCTAGAACACCTGACAAGACTATGAAGGAGCTGATGGGCTTTTTCAACCATGTCAAACTCTATTGAAGAGACCAAAATTATCCATAGCATTTAATGACTAGGAGATCTCTGTAGAAAGGAGGTTGTTTGGGTGGAATGATGGAGGCAGATATTAACTGAGTGAACTGAGATGTGAACACAAAGGGAGGGCAGAGACAGTGTGGTATTTCACTTTCCTTTAATGGTCTCTCTTAGGATCAGAGTGAGGAATTACTGAGGTAATTCCTCATTCCTAGAATGTGATAAGCAATCAGCAAATGCTAGTGACCCATGGGGAATTCCATTGTTTTCCTTCTTTGTTTCATTTTTAGTTTCCTTGTTTCTTATGCACTTCTTTGGAAGTAAGGCTACCCGAAATTGTTCAGGATATCATAAAATCCTTTGATATACTGGGTTGAGTTTGGGATGAGAAAGAATTTAGTCAAGACCAGGAAGGTGTCTCAGTCTGTGCAGGATGTTCTTATGGAATATCATGGACTGAGTGGCTTAAAAGCAATAAATATTTCTTATAGTTTTAGAGGCTGGGAAGTTCAGGATCAAAGCACAGGCAAATGTGATGTCTAGTGAGGGCATGCTAGTTCATAGACTGACAACTTGTAGCTATGTCTTCATGTGGTAGAAAGGCAAGCCAACTCTCTGGGGCCACTTTTATAAGGGCAATAATCCCATTCATGAGAGCTCCACCTTCATGATCTAATCACATTTCAAAGGCCCCACCTCCTAATGCCATAACTTTGGGGATTAGGATTTTGGAGGAGCACACACATTCAAAACATAGAAAAGGGCAGTGATTAAAAAAAAAAAAATCTGTTTCTCCCCAAACTCCTTCCCTAACACCTGCTCTGCTCTACAACACAGCTTCACAAATACTCAAAAAGCAGAGTCCTAATGGATGCTGTCACCCATGCCTGGCTCAGAGCACACTGTTCATCTCCTTTCATTCTGCTCAGCCTGACAGGCTTCCTCTAGGGTCCCACCCAGTTTATGCTTTCCATCTGACCAAGTGAGACGCTGAAAAGTACATTGACTTTAAAGCACACCTGGGAGACATAGAGATCTTAGTCAATTTAGGCTTCAGCCTTGGACCCACCTGGGTCCAAATGGCTCTTCTTGCCCCAAAACATTTTAGAAGCTACTTGGTATCAGCACCACCATATAGGTAATTCTTCCTTGTTGCCTCATGAGGTTATTGTAAAGAGCAAGTAAAACACTGTATTGAAATCTTTGTGGAGATTATGAGTATGCAAGTCAGGTTTTCTCACTTCAACATATAGACAGTTTTAAAGGAACTATGGCAATATACACTAAAGTGAAAAGCTAATAATTGCACTTCCAGGTGTCTATACTAGGGAAACTCTTGGATAGTTATATACAGAAATATCTGTAAGTATATTCAGAGCAAGTTTTTTAATTTGATGCAATCCCACTTGTCAAAGGGGAACTGGTGGGGAGAATCAGTGGGAGGGAGAAGGAGGAAAGGAGAGAACAGGATCAAAGCATATATGAAAGCATAATAAAACCCACTAAATGCTGTTTGAAAAATGGGAGAGGAGGTGACTTAAAGGAGTATAATAGAAGGCGTGAACTTGTTCAAAGTACATCATACAAATCTATGGAAATACCCAATGAAAACCCCCTTATACAATTAATGTACACTAATATAAAAAGAACATTCACCAGAAAAATATTGCTATAGCAAAATACTGGAAATGAGATAAAATTTCATTAACTGCATAATTGGTAAGTGACTCACAGCACTTCAATAAAATGGAATACCATAGAGTCACAAAAAGGCATCAGATCCAAATAATTTACAATGTAGAAAAATGTTTAAAACAATGTGCTGAGTAAAAAAAAATGTTGAAGAAGATATGTACTATGCAATATTAATTGTAAAATATGCAAAGTAAGATTCTATCATGTGTGTGGATGTATACATACAATGAAAAAATGTAAAAAGTGTCATGTGACTCCTAAACCAAAATAGTCATTAGTGGTTTCATCTGGGACAGGGATAATTTTGCCTTTAACACTTCTTTCTTTTCATGGGAAAAAGAGCTTGAAGTAAATATATCAAAACATTAATATCTCTGAGCATGGAAATGTTTTTGCATATTCTCTACTTTATATGCTTTATATAGTCTGTGTTTTTCTACATACATAAAATATTTCCAAATAGAGTTTTCAATAAAGAAAAAACAACCTATTGAAGGAAATAAAAGGAAAAATATAAAGATATTTTTGTAGAATTGTCAAAATAAGAAAAAACAAACTGGTCAATAATAAACTAGTGGTTAACTGAATTATATATACTAAATATATATGCTAAATATATGTGTATGTATATATGCTGAATTATGTAGTATGTACAAATGATTGTTCAGAAGAAGACATTCAAATAATATTGAAAAAAGGCAGTATACACAATTATGTGCAGTATTATGTGTGGGTAGGAGTGTGTGCCTATTCGTGTGTGTGTATGTATGTGTGTGTGTAGGCAATAAACCAAAATTTTAATAGTTTACATCTATATCATAATATTAAAAATAGCATTAGTTTCTTATTTCTTCTTTCCTATTTTTGCAAATTTAGTATGAGTAACTTGTAAAATCTATAAAAAAAATCTATTCAGCCATTCAGACATGTGAGCGGTTACAAAGTCATGAAAGTGTGATATTCATGCAACAGGACTGCACATCTAAGCTGCACAGAAATTAATGCCATTTAATCGCTCTTGCTGCCTGATAGGAATGTGTCAAGTTGAATGGATATGGCTTCTGTTTCAAGATCTCCAAAAC
This sequence comes from Castor canadensis, assembly GCF_047511655.1. NCBI lineage: Eukaryota > Metazoa > Chordata > Mammalia > Rodentia > Castoridae > Castor > Castor canadensis. The sequence goes on along the minus strand of NC_133400.1, from coordinate 79,533,563 downwards.
ATTTGTTAGTTGACTCATATCTATAACTGTACCCCAGCCCTCTCTCGTAAGTTCCAGGACTCTAAAGCCAACTGCATACCAGATGTCATTTCTTCTAGGTCCCACAAAGCTTGAAAATCAGCACCTCAAGCTGAATCCATCTCCTTGTCCTGTCCCCTCATTCCTCCTTTGTCTCTATCCTTTGCCTCAACTAATGCCAGAAGTATAACCAAAACTGCCAAACCATTTTAGATATCTCCCCAAACTCCCAACCCAGTGACTCAGTGTTCCCTGTCACTTCTCTCTGATGTATTCCTTGGCTCCCTCTCCTCTTCTCCCCTGGATCCCTCTCTGGGTACTAAGTATCTGAATCTTGCCTAGGTCATATTTTCTTGCCTTGTGTGTTAGTCCTCAATTCAGTCTCCAAACAACTGCCATCAGGCAATGTGCTGTTTCTAAAATATAGACTCAAATACAAAAGGAGAGCTGAGTAGCTCTATACATTTTTTTAATTGCATGGAATAAATATAAGCAATCACTGATAGGTTCACTTGAGAACTGAAGAGCATGTAACTGATGTGATGCCAGGCATAGCACTTCTGTCCCCTCTCTGCTATAATCCAAACCCTGGCCTGATTAAATGGCATATAATCACCTGATGGAAATACCAGGCATCACTTATAGCTCAAAGCTCATGACTGCAGGGAAAAATTGAATTTTAACTTCCTCAGTAACACTCATATTTTTACTTTTAGAAACGGGAGTATATTTCTTCAAATTATTGGAGAGCAGGAAGTGGTGGGAAGTTATTTCTGCTGCATGTTTTTCTCTTGCTCAGGGAGAAAATACATCAACTTAATGTGAGGGTTATAAACCAGAGTAAGGAGAAACTATTTTAGCACAAAACAAAACACACAGCATATTTTACAATCCCCATGGTATGAAAATGCTGTACCTTAGCTTCAGAGTTGAAGCAAAGAAATTGGTAATGTATATGAATATGGTTTTATTTTTATTTTTTGCACTATTACCTTGCTTATTCTTAATTTTTTTTTATACTTTTGACAGTACCAGAGTTTGAACTCATGGCCTCACACTTGCCAGGCAAGCACTCTACCACTTGAGCTACCCTGCCATTCCTTTTTGATTTAGTTTCTTTTTCAGATAGGGTCTCATGCTTTTCCCTGGGTGGACCTCAGACCATGATTCTCCTAACTCTGCCTCCTGAGTAGCTAGGATCACAGGTGTGGGCCACCATACCCTGCCTCCTTCCTAAATTTTTTGTGAATTTCTTGTAAGGTATCAAAATAATGCACTTACAGAGTGATAAAGTTTGACAAGATGATGTTAAGGAATATGTGGAAAAATAAAATATTTTTAAATACAACAAAATGTGGATTGTTCCTGCATTGATGATAGTGAGCAATGGACTGTGGAATATGGCTCCAGTACTATCTGCCTAACAGTCACAATTTTATTTTAATATTTTATTTTGTTTGGTGGTAGTAGGGCCTTGTGCTTGCTGTCTCCAGGCACTGTACCACTTGAGGCCAAGATTCACAGTTTTTAGAAAGATAACCAAAGACCTTTAACAGAATATTACTAGTAAAATGAGCAGTGGTAGTAACAGAGAAGTTAGGAGTAGTAGTTAATACCTGTATCAGTTACTGATAAGCATTTTAAAAGTTCAATCTTCTACAACTCCACATTGCAGTTGGGAAAAGTGAGGCTCAGAAAACACAAGTGGTATGGCCTCAGTCACATACTTAGTAGTACAGATCCTATCTTTCTGACATTTGATCAATTATCATTAAGCTAGGAGAAAAGGCAAAATCAAGTTTTATTCATTCAGCTAGAATATTGAGAGACCGTGGTTCTATGAAGATTAGTGAGATGCCCATTCTCTCTGGGAAGGATGATCACGTGAGCTCTGGAAACAGAACGAAGGTCTCCCACAACCTACCACCATGCAGCAAAGCATTAAGTCTTATGATCCTGTGGATTTTAGAGGCTGGCATCTGTCATGTATCCCATTCCACTGAACATGCATGGGATTCCAGCATGGCTAGCTTAGCAGAGGGTACAACAAAGAGCATACTGTCCAGGCCCACACTGGTATCTCTGACTCCTAACCTTGGTCGTGTCCTTGGATTCAGACATAACAACCATATGCCTTGCCCTTTTCTGGTCTACTTGCCATTCTTTGGTCTAACACAGCCTCATTTCTTATCTTAACCATGGCCTAATTTGGCATTCAACCAGATCCTTACCCTTTATTTTTCACTCCATTTGGCAATACATGTCTCCTGCTTTGAGTTGCCTTAAAACTTCTCAAGGTAAAAAACGTGGTGAAGATAGAGCACAAAAGAGAATTCACATTCATGCAAAATCAATTTTGAGGATGCAGAGTTCATGAAATATTTTCATGTGTTAGATATGGTAGTGTAGCTACTAATGGAATTCCCATTTTTAAGTTTGAATGGCTCCGAGATAGAGGAAATGTTAAGTGACAGGGAGGGGAATCCCTCAGGAAATCATCCCAGCTGTTAAGGCCATAAATGTAAGGAAGGAAATGAAAATATTACTCATTGCAGCAGCTTTTCTTGAGGGGAGGGAGTGAGGAAGCATGAGTTTCCTCAGTCAGTGATATTTTCCAGGTACACTGCTCTGAAATTAAATATCAAGTTAAATTCACAACCTCACATCTCCTATCAGGACTTTCTCACTCCTATTCCATTGTTTCATATTATCCCACATTTTCAGTCCCTATATTTTACTGGAAACTATGAACTCTAATAATTTGCAGCTGTTGTAAACAGTGACTTGCAGGCTCCTGGAAGTGTTAGTACCAAAAGAAATCTAAGATGCTCATTTCACTTCCACAAATAAACAAGCATTTAAGGATATTCTGAGCTGAAATGTAAACATAACAAAACTTGTGCCCATAGAATGGGAGCTGTGCCTTCAATTCAACCCTTCCTTTGTTCTGGGGATACAAATTATTGGCACCACTATTGGTGATTAATTTGGCACTGAAATGCAACATGGCTGAGCAGGTTATTAAAATCAAATCCAAAGACAAACATTGTAAAGAAGTCAACCTCAAGTAGCTAAATGGGAACTAAAATTTCTATGGTGGGACATCAGGAGAGAGGGAAGGAATGAGAGAACAAGAGACAGAGAGGGACACAGGGAGATTTCTGTCATGGATTTCTTTCTAAAACAGTAAATATTTAAAGAATTATTTCTGCTGTCTGTCTGAAGCACTAAGTTCTCTCGGTCGTGTTTTTCTTTTTTCTTTTTTCTTTTTTTTGCTCTGTTTGGGAAATAGTCAGTGTTTTAAAAGGAAACATATCATGGGTGGTGTCTTAAAAAATAAACCTAAGTATGGATACTGTGTTACGTCCCTACCCTGTTCCACCCTGTGCTTATTGTCAGATAAATGAACAACAACAGACACTGCTGCTTTGAAAAAGGGGTGGGGAAGAATCTTGTTTTTTTCTTTCAGTTCAAATCAGACACTTTGTTTTCTTTCTCCTAGATAGGCACAAAAAGCTTCAGAAAGAAAACAGTTAGTAATCGTTTGCCTTCCACTCCCCCATCCCACCCCCACAGTGCATATTTCCTGCAAATGAGAGGCTGGATGAGGACTGGTCTGCTTGCTTTTATCTGTTCCTGACTGATTTTCACAGGGCAGACATTCCATTGAGCTGAGCAAAGAGGCTACTGGAGGCAGAGGTTGGAGTCTCCAGGGACCCTTGGTGCTAGGAACTGCCTTCCTCTTCACTTCTCAAGCAGAGCTACAACAAGCACTTCTCAAATCAATAAGAGCCTGCAGAGTTACATGAATCTAAGGCTCAGAAGAGAGCCTCTAATTAAGTAATTAAACTGCCCGTTGGAGGTCATTTTAACACTCAGTCTTCTTCTTGAAGGGAGACATAATGGAGCTACTTTCTTGTGCTGACCACACAAAGCCATCCCCAGCTAGTGGGTCCCACTGCTGCCTGAGCAAGAAATGCAATGTGTCATTCCAGAAAGCTGGAGGTTAATTAACACCAGACACTGGAAAAATGGCTGAGCAGAAATGGCAGACATATTACTAAATTTGTTGAAACCTGACTCCCAACTCCAGCTTTGACTCCCTATGATGCCATCACTATTTTAATAGAAGTCAAAAAAGAATTCAGTTTCTCTCCTTTTTCATTACAGCAGCATGAAATTCTAGAAGACAGACCTCTGCGATTATCTGAGTCCTCGTGTGGCTCTGAATTGTGAGATCATGTATCAGAAACAGTGCCAGGGAGCGAGAACTGATCACAGCACAATCCCACAGGTGTCCTCTGCAACTTGTCACCAGAGAACTGATTTTTGCAGGAATAGAGACCACAAAACCTTGCTTATTGATTTACTCACACCTCAAACAGATTGATGCCTCTGGATACAAAAACTGCTGCTGTGGGCTATATGAAAGGGAATGGAGGCTGTTTAGTAATGTCCCACTTAAACAATTTTCCATTTGTTTCTTCTATTTGCTGAATTTTGCTCTTGGTTCCAAGAGCTACCTGTGTGAGGGCTTACCCTGCCTCAACTTTGGATCAGTGGGGACTGGGCTATGACAACAAGAGCTCTCAGTTGTATATTCAGAAGAGGACAGAGACACCTCTTGCCTGGTATGCTTGTGACCTTTAGTATCTGTGAGCCTGAGTGTGACATCACATGGTCCTTAGTATCCATGGAAACCTGACATCCTGTCCTTCTCCTCCTCCTCACAGAGTCCCAATTGGATGCTCTCTCTTAGTTCCCCTCATTCTGCTTGGGGTCTCCAGGCCCTTTATAAGTGAGCAAACTTAAGATTCCCAGCCCCTGAATGAATGAGTGGTGGTGCCTCACCCAGAAACCTAATGGTATCTGGCACTTAACTGTCACCAAAGAGTGAATGAATGAATGAGTGAGTGAATGGAGCCCACACCTCCTGACACTTTCTACTCCGAATCTGAATTCCTAATATTTTTCCCTTTATTGATAACTGAAGTCCAGGATCCCCAGAAATAGAAGTCAAAGAAGCTCCAAAGGGATTCTGATCTTATTTTCTCCCTGTTTTTATAGTTGTTCTTTACTTCACCATTCAGTTCCCTACATCCAACTCTAACTTTTATATTTCACCAAAATACTTCTCTTAATTTAGGAAATATAATAAAGAAACTTGTGGTGCTGGTCCTGCTATTAATTTCCACTTAGCCTGGATCCTGGTCCTTCTGGATTTCAATTTCTTTTTCTTTAATAAGGAATGACACTAAAAATGCTCTCTAATCTCTCCTCTTTCAATCCTAGTCTTCCATGTGTCTATGTTTGTGACTACTAACTATATGACTGTTAAATTAGTGTTTCCACTCTAACGATCCAAATTATTACAGAATTTTTAAAAAACAAGATGGTCCTGTCTAAGCATAATTTACCTTGGCATTGAGTGGTTCACTTGAGCCCTGTAAAAAAAAAATAACCCTAATGCAAACATTAACTGACAGCATCATCAGCAGCTGGTTATTTTTCTCTTTGCTAATGACTCCATCTAAGCAACAGGACCAAGAAATTAACTTGAAGGTCTCCAAAATGAATGACTGGCTTTGTATGAACTTAAATAGCAGGGATGATTATGTAAGATATTGGACTTTAGGGTACATTTAATGTCCAGTGTCCATCTGGCCATCATATAGATGGCTAGGGCTTCAATGCTGGCCCCCACGAATCCCTTGACAACTAACTACTATAATTTGGAGCCAAACTTCCAACCTTGCCAGGGTATTGCTCTGCCTGGTTCCAGACCTCATGTCCCTATAATTGAGTCTACCTGGCAACAGCACACAGCAGCTATCTACTCCAATTTACCTGTACACTTCTTTTTTTCATTTCTTTATCTTGTAAAAGTGGTTTATAAAATGCACAAGCAAAAATTACTTAGCTTACATAAAATTTATGCAATGGTCAACATAAATAAATTTATAAATCAGAAAAAATCTTCTATTTCTATTCTGAAATATGATTCTGAAATATGAAAGTTAAAGGACCAATCTAGTTCATCTGCAGGTCTCTGCCCCAATAACATGACCTGAACAGTTATTCTGTCTATCTCTTACATCTGGCTGCCCTTTTTCTACCAGCACCTCACCCACTGGCAATTAACTTAATTGCCTTAACTTAATGATTTTTGCCTTTACCATAAGATACTGCCTTTTATCCCCCTTTGTCATTCATTTCCATAATTCTAGGAAAAAGCTAAAAAAACCCCACACCTCCTAACCGACTGTAATCCCAGAGTCCCCATCACTACCCACATCAAATCTGCTGCTTACAAGATCATTAAATGCAGTAGCTTTGCTTCCACCCTCATCCTAGGTGAGCTCTGCTGGGTGTCACACCTTTAATCACCCACTCTTCACATTCGGCTTCACTCTCTTTTTCTGTGCTACTGTCTCCAGTTCTCCACATACCTCCCTGGGGCTCTTCCTCAGTTTCCTTTCCCTTGTTTGCCCTTTGAATGTGGTATCACCGCCCCGCCCCAAGAGTTTACTTGACCCTTTTCTCTTTATAAAATCTTCCTGTACATGACCATGTCTACACCCGTGACTTTAACAACCACCCACTTACATATAAGTTATCCTAAAATATTCATGTCCAACTCCGACCCCATCCTAAGCACTAAACTCATACTTCAAACTTCAAGGACTATAGTGTCTACCTTTAAACTCAAAATTTTCCAGTCAAGCTCAGTATAGTCTGCCCCTTTATTCAGCAAATGGTCTTAACTCCACATCTGTATCACCCACCCAGCCTCCACCGTGTAATGCCTGATGACTATACCATCACAAGTGTTCTCCAATACAGCTTCTTCTCTCCACTGTCTAGGCCACTGCCCAGTGTAAGGCCTTTATCACCTCCAATGTAAGATTTTTCCCATAGTTTCTCACACTTTATCCCACCTCTCTCTTTCTCAACCAGTCCATTCTTTACACATCTACCACTGTCATTGTAAAATGTAGTTCAGTTCTGAGTACGTTATTCTTCTGTTTTATAGAAAATTTTCATTGGTTTCATGCTACCTACAGGATAATTTTGAAATTTTCAGCAGGGCGTAAAAGGCTTCCAACTTGGAAGCCTTCTGCTGCCCTTGGTCTTCACAAGCTCCCCAGTGCCTGGCTGTACAACTCATGCGATACTTGCCTTTCCTTTTCTCAGAAGTCTGTGTGCTATTTCCCATCCTTCCCCTGTAGCTTCCCCTCTCGGTTTCACTGCCACATATTTACTAGTAAGTAAGACTCTGACACTTAAATGTCATCTCCAGTGTAAAAGCTTTCTTGGTTTCCAGGCTGAAATGAATTAATAATTTCTTCTGTCTCCTCATGATTATGACAGCATATTGAGTCCTAGGTACACTAAGTGCTAGGTGGATACCATTGGAAAGATTCATAAATAAGTTCTACCTCTGCGGAGGAGTTCGAGGCCCAGAATCAGGGATGAGAAACTCTCACTCTTGGCATCGAAGACCATTGTTTCTCCTACTATTCCACACTGTCTTCTTCTATGGCTCATGGAGCAAACCTCTCTGAAAGCACTCATATCATCAGCAACATGAGTATGGCTAGCACAGATTGCAAACTTTCAGTTGATCAGAAAGCAAGTTTCCCACATTGTCTCAAATATCCCAACAACAAATCTAACACAGGCCCTCCTATTCCAGTGAGTGAAAGTAAAGACAGAAGACTAACTTTCTCTCAGGAAACACAGATAGAAATGTCTAAGTCCAAGTTAGCCTGGAGGTACCCAACCATAGAACAAGATTTCTGGGCCACAGCACCAAGGTAACTCTCACTGGTGATGTAGTTCACTCTTTATATTAATGTCTTGACTAAGTGCTTAGAAGCATTGGCATCTAAATGCCCCTTCTGCCCAATGACTGGGTGAGCTATTCCAACCACTTCCTAAAGGGCTCCCTGACTCTGACAATTTGTTTAGATTACATTTTGGTATTTTGCTTTATCTGCCATACTGAACTCATCCCAGCACCTGTCTATGGGTTTATTTTCCTACCTCTATGCCTCTGACCAGATCATATTTGAGGTTTCATTTATCTTGTCTGTTTTCTCCTTCAGCGGTTTGTTACTCCAAGCCCTGCTGCATGCTGAGATCTGGCAGTGGTCAGTAGAAAACTGTGTATTTGTACTCCATGTACATGGAAAATCTTACTCATGATCACAGGACAGAAAAAAGGCACTGGGAGTGCCTTTGACCTAGGCTTTGGTTTGCTCATGCACTCTGTATGTTGAATTCTATGGATTGTGGACTTTACCAAAAAAGAAGAACCTGTACCTCCCCTATTCTGCACCATGCACACGAGGAGGGAGGAAGGAGTGAGAAAATGCCTACTGCCCCCTGTCTAGTAGACAATATGCTTCTGGCCATTCAAACCTCTTGAAGACCCTTCTTTTGCTGCAGTATTTACTTCTGCTTTATTCTTGAAAGCATTTGAGGAAAGTCTAGAGCCCTGGCTGCTATTTTCTTTCTTCAAGTAGAACATATCATTCCATTGCCTATTTATTTTTTTTGCTTCTAATTATTGTTGTTGAAAAATCAGCATTTAGTCTGCCACTTTCTGAAAGGTAATCGTTCCTTACCCACCCACTCCCCTGGCTGGCTTTAACATTTATTATTTATCACTAAATTTTTTCAGAGAAACATACCTGGTTGTTTGGGTAATTTTTATAAAATGAGGGGTTTCCTCAGTTTTAGAAGTCTTACTTCAAATATTTCTTCTGCTCCATTTACCTTTCTTTTTCTTCTAGGACTTTAATGAAATGTGTGCTATACTTTCTCTAAGCACCCTCTAATGCATTTTAGCCTCTCTTCTGTATTTTAATCTTTGTTTTTATCTCTGCTTTTCTTCAGCCAGATGCTTCTAACTTATCTTCTAGTTCATTGTTTCTCTCTTCATCTCAATCTAATCTGTCTAACCTCCTAAAACATCTTTCTTTCTGCTGTGGTCTTAATTTTAACTATTGTGTTTATTGGAATTCTAAAATTTCCAGTTGGCTACTTTTCATATTTTCCATGTCACTTTTCACAAGTCCTTGATGAAAGCTTTTTTTTTTAGATTGACATTTATCTCTACGGGTTTAGTAATCATTGTTATTCAGCAAACTGCGCCTGGTAGCTTCAGCATCTGGCATATGGGTGGGTTTCCATTGTTTGTTTTTCATGTTGTATCTCATTGATGTTACAGTGTCTCCTCTTGCACACAGATATCTTTGATAGTCTGTTGGCTATTGTGTATGAAAAAGTATTGGTAGAAGTGAGGTGTAGCATAGTTTTCTCTCTGATTGAAGATTTTAAACTGTTTTTTGCAGGTGCTCAATGCCTAAACGCAAAAGCCTTAAAGCATACCCTTCATTATTCCATAGCTTGAGATTCAGGGAGCTTGAAGCTGAATGGAGTCCCAGTGAAGGCTGTTTTGCTTTCATTTTTCCTAGGATGTGTGTAGTTTACCAGGTTTTACACCCTAATCAAGCCCTGGACTCATTCTTTGGTCCTCCTGGAAGTGCTGCTAACCCTGTCTGTATTAGTGAATGCCCTATGGGCAAAAAACAGTCCCAAATAGAGAGTTCACATCTCTCTCAGATACTAACTTAGAAGTTTTACACTACCTTGTGAGCATCTTGCTACATTTAGAAAGATGTTTTCAAATGTTATCCAGAGTTGTAAACTGTCTTTTTCAGGAGAGTTGGTTCAAGTTAGCATTATGGAAAGTGAATGTTCTACACCTGAAGTTTAAGGAAGCTTTGGACAACTTTGAAAAATATGGAAAAAAATTTTGAGTTTTCTTTCTAAATTCAAAAGAAACTGGCCAGTTGGAGTTTGTATAAGAAATTGTCAGGAAGCTAAAATAGAAAGATCCATTAACCAAGAGAACCTGGTTTACATTTGAATGAAATGTCTATAAATACAAATGAAACATGGAAAGCCTTTTTGTCAGATAAATCAGTAACCACAAATTTATAGTTGAAAACTGAAAAAAAGAGAAAGAAAACTTCATTCTCTCTTACATTAATCACAAGGCACTAGTTTCATGTAACAATGCATTGAAGTTTTTGGTAGTAGCAAAAATACTTTGTCATCTAATCAACTAATAGACACATCCCTTCTCTATTCCCACCTCCCAACCTATTCTGTCCTATCAAAATATTAATTTGTTCAAGTTGCAAGTTGATATATTCTGATCTCAATAAAATTAGAATACTATGAGAACACCGGAAGCTTAATAATAATTGATCTAAACTGTTTTGATAAATCGATTCCACTATACCTTCCAGATCTCCCTTGTAGACAATTCTGGTAAATGAAACATATAGGGACTTCTGTAGAAATTTTGCTTCCTTGATTAAACACATACACACACACACACAAACAGCTAACACTATTCCTTCCTCCTTTCTCCAGAAGTGAGCTCAGGATATTCAGGAAAACACTATTGCAGTGAGTTTTTCATAATTAAGTAAACACAATGAAAGCTAATAATGTAGAGCAGAAATTAAGTTGCTAAACAAACCTTGATACTACCTACCTCCAGGTTTGCTTTTAGGTAAAAGAAAAATTTAGGTAAAACATTTTAAGTTGCTAGGAGTTGGCTTTCCTGTGATTTGACAGTGAAAATACCTGTAACTAATACATTCACTAAATGTACCCATATTGCAATGTTTTGCCCCAGTTTTGACTGGAGACAATGTTTGAAATTTGTGTCACTTACCATAATACAAGAGTCTGTAGTTTGAAGGTCAAAGTCAGTGAAGTTCAAGAGAACACGGTGATGGTTTTCAACTTGAATAACCCAAGAACATTCGGTGTTACTTCTATAATGACTGGGGTAATTTGGAGAATGAATCTCTCCACTGGGAGCCTGGAAAATCCCACCACAACCTGCAAATGGGAAACCCAATTCAACAATGAGAGGAATTGCTGATGCATAAACTATCCCATTACCTGGTAGCATATGTCAATGTGCTACTTTGGTTTACTGTGTCATTGGTCTGTGCTAAAACTCTGAAGCACTGAATACTCATGTTAATTCATTTATCCCAACAGAAATAAGGACACATAGATAATACTAAGAAGATACTTCCAACACTTTAAATACTGATGTCCAAAGTTATTTTAAATAATGAAAAATAAGTGTAAATGAAGTCATGTTTTCACAAAGACTTAAAATGCCTCTTTGTTGCTCTCTAAAATATTGCATACTTTAATGATAATTATCTCCAAATGTTTGATAATCCTGGAACATACTATTTTACAAGTAACTTAATGTCTGTGTTTTTTTTTCAATTTTAATATTCTTAACGTTAATTCAGAATAACTACTTAGGTTGATTTTAATTTCTATGATATTATCAAACACCTATTAATTAGTGTGAAATCTATCTCTATGACCTATCATTCCTTGGATTTATGATATTATAAACCAACAATTAAAACATTCAGCACTATTTTCTAGTAATTGAGAACACTGAGGTATTATCTAGATACTATGTGCACATGTAAATTCATATGTAATTAACTTTGAGATCACATGTAGTGACTACGCTACCTTGGAGCTGAGGAAGTGGAGGAATAAGGTGACCTGGAGTCACATTTTTGTGTTGGCATTTTTAGCTGTGGGACTCTAGGCAAGTCTCTGACTTCACTAAGTTTCTGCTTCCTCACTTGTAAGATGAGGATATGAAAATGACTTCCCTCATCAACTAGTTGTAAGGATTATATGAGATAATGCTATCAAAATAAAATAGTCCCTGGCATATAGTAAGCACTCCATAAATATCACTATTATTGGCAGTTATATAAGTTAATCTCTATTAAAATATTTTGTGCCATAATTTATCATTTAAAAAATCTACAAAAGGCAATTTATTTAGATACCCTAAAATCTGGGACAGAAAGTCACTGCACAACACACAGTCATTCCTTGGTATTGGCAAATTCAATGTTCACAGACTTGGCATTTGCCAAGAACCCAAAGATCTATGCCGTGGCCAGAAGTCACCTACCATTTATCAACTTGAGGTCAGGGAACAGGAATAAGTCTGTTGGCAAGCAAATGAGTCCAGCCAATCATTCTGTACTCACTTGCATTCTTATATCTTTGTTTTCATGCATGTGATGACTCTTTGAAAGTTAAACTCTATCACAGTTTTTAAGGGAGAGTAATATTAGCCATTTGGGGAGTCATCAGGGTGTAGCCTTCATACCTTTCTCCAATCATTTCATAAAATTTAACAAGGGCTCAACTTATGTACTTTAAGGACATTTTCCTTTTCACTCACCTCCAGGGACTGCTTGCCATGAGGCACTGAAGCCTCTCCCATTGACAGAGTTGTCTGTCCTAAATCGGATTGCTAGCTCATGGCCAGTGCTGGAAACCTGCATGGGGTTCACAGATGATCTTTGGGCACACAATTGGGCTAATCTGGGAGAGTGGAAATCAGGGCCTCCGTAGATCTAAGAGGAGGTATAGAAATGAGAGACTTGAGTTAAAAGATGCCTTGAAGCAATTCAGGCCCTCCCCTTGCTCCTTTTTACAACCAACTCTTAGAATCTATTATGATTAGAGATTGAAATCTCAGCCTCCCAGGGTGGGTATGAACTATAAACTTGAGCTGAGTTTTCAAAGGCATTCCCTCTGCCTTAGGAACACACAAGTTCAATAACCCATGAAACACTTGCTTTTTCATTAAACAGAAGGGTAGAAGTGGATGGAATAGAATATTCCAGAATCTTCCAAATTTCCCCTTTTTCTTTATTTCTTGGCTCTGGGATTCCCAGCTGTCTCTGACAGATATATTACAGACAATACAATATTAAGTGTTATTTTCCAACTCTCATGGGCACATATAACCAATGTGAGCAGATAGCCATTTTGTTGCAAGACGCTCCTATAGTCCCACTGCTCAGGAGACTGAGGCAGAAGGATTGTGAGTTCAAGACCAGGCTAGACTACATAGTGAGACTCTGCCTCAAGGAGAAAACAAACAAACAAGGCCATTTTGTTTATAAGTTTGCTGAAGGATACTGACTTTCTAGTTATATTTCAAGGAATTTCCATCTGCAAACTGAATGTTTTGTAGGATTAGGCCTCAAGTACATTGTTTTTGCTTTTTCAGAGGGAGAGAAAATACATCCTCTAGAAGTGTGTTCTGTAGAATTCTAAAGCACAGAAGACTACAGAACTTCTGTGCCTCCTCCCAGAAACCTGACCAAGAGCTTCTGCCTCTGAATCACCCTAGATTCTTCCCAGGATCTACATGGCTTCCACTAGATCCCCCACTCTTGGCTTCAGAATTCTAGGATCCTCCAAATTTGCCAAATGTCTGAGTGGGGCACAACTTGGCAGCTCAGCAAGATGTTCCTCAGGCAAGGCTGCCTTCACCTCACCTCCAGGAGGCCCCACACACTGGTTTCTGAACCTCCCCGGACCCACTTATCTACTGTGCGGTAAGGGGAAAATATCTTCAGGTTTTGTCAAACTTGAATTTGCAGAAGAAAGTCCACTTTGAGTGACAGTTTTCCAAAATATTGGTATCTGAGCCCTTCACAACCTCCCCTCTCATATAAGCCCACAAGTCTATGCTCAGGGCCAAAGTCAGGAAAATCACTCTCAGCGGGGTCTGTACATAGCATCCCCTCACCTCCCCAGCTGGGTCAGTCACCCCAGTCCTAACCCTCAGGTCCCCAGGGCCCTTGCTCACCCCCAGGCCCTCTGCTGACTGATAGGAAATTCACTCAAGGCTTTCTGGAGAAAGGGAGTGAAAACAAGAAGCCTCCTTTGGGGGAAGAGTACATGATTAGAATCTATAATGATTTCTTTGTCTGATGAATTCCCCCCAGCCTTGCAGGAAAGGCCAAAATGAATGAAACTGCTGTTTCCCAGAGGGCTGAGCACAAGGACTGTAATTGCAAAGGAATGAAGCAGACTGACTGCTTCAGGCTTATTTTCATTAGGAGAGGCTGATGTTTGTGTGGCCCCCTACAGCCATCAAAAGCAGGACTGCAGGAAGGGCCTCATGTGGTCCTTTCCATGTATACACAGGCAACAGAAGAAACAAGATAGCTTCTTATTTGGAGTGTCCTTTCCCATTTTCGGGACTTCCCTCACTCCTTACTGGGAGCCCAGTCCCCAGAGTGCGTAGCCAAGGGCATGGGCTCCTAATGGTCAGAGCCCAATAACCAGAACAGATTTAGTTAGAGAGAGCAATGAGCACAAGCACTAAGTGCTAACAAAGAAAACCCACACGTCTGCAAAATATTCTTTGTTTCCTCTACTCATGCATCCCCTTGAGATCACAAACATAATGGTAGGAGTTGGCTGGGCCTAGAAGCCTTCAGAAGAATAAACACTGCCACTTTTGACATTCTCTGCTCTCTGCTTCCTCTCCCACTGGGCTGAGCTCACCAATGACCGTCCACACCAAGTAATTGTCCTGGTTTATTGCACCAGGGAGTGTATTTCCGTTCCTGATTGATACCTTTCAGGCTCTGCAGAGCTTTCTCAGAGACTGAAGTAAAATCAGCCCAGTGTTTCCATGGCCAAAACAATAGAATAGAGATTTTGGCTTCCACAAATAAAACGGATAGTTAGCAAACGTTCAAAAGAGGAGAAAGATGGAAAAAAATTCAGGGTGTGGTTCATTCCACATTAACTTATGACTAACTTGGGGGGAAAAGGCATTGGTCTGGTGAGCAGAGATTAAAGTGTGTTTTTAGAAAATGCCCAGGATGGAGAACATTTCAAAGCCTGTGATTTTAATCTGTTTTGAACATTTCTTTCTGCTCTGTTGGCTCCATTTATTGTTACGATCAAGTCAGCATTCCAGCGTTATGAGTAACCACATGGCTGTTGCTTTATGCAACTGACCACTTTCTGGACAGTGACTTTTTTTGGAGGAAACAAAAATGTTTCCTGGTAAAATTTAGTGGATCCCAGTAAGTCCAATACCTGGAGATAGTAAGGACTCACTTGGCTGTGTTCAGCAGATCAGTATAAGCAAGTGTACATGCTAAGATTATCCATGTTTCTAGACCACACATCAACCAGAGTAGCAAATTTTGTTTTTTTTATTATTCATATGTGCAAACAAGGCTTGGGTCATTTCTCCCCCCTGCCCCCACCCCCTCCCTTACCACCCACTCCACCCCCTCCCTCTCCCCCCCAACCCCCTCAATACCCCGCAGAAACTATTTTGCCCTTATTTCTAATTTTGTTGTAGAGAGAGTATAAGCAATAATAGGAAGGAACAAGGGTTTTTGCTGGTTGAGATAAGGATAGCTATACAGGGCATTGACTCACATTGATTTCCTGTGCGTGGGTGTTACCTTCTAGGTTAATTCTTTTTGATCTAACCTTTTCTTTAGTTGCTGGTCCCCTTTTCCTATTGGCCTCAGTTGCTTTTAAGGTATCTGCTTTAGTTTCTCTGCGTTAAGGGCAACAAATGCTAACTAATTTTTTAGGTGTCTTACCTATCCTCACCCCTCCCTTGTGTGCTCTCGCTTTTATCATGTGCTCATAGTCCAATCCCATTGTTGTGTTTGCCCTTGATCTAATGTCCACATATGAGGAAGAACATGATTTTTGCTCTTTTGGGCCAGGCTAACCTCACTCAGAATGATGTTCTCCAATTCCATCCATTTGCCAGCGAATGATAACATTTCGTTCTTCTTCATGGCTGCATAAAATTCCATTGTGTATAGATACCACATTTTCTTAATCCATTCATCAGTGGTGGGGCATTTTGGCTGTTTCCATAACTTGGCTATTGTGAATAGGGCTGCAATAAACATGGGTGTGCAGGTGCCTCTGGAGTAACCTGTGTCACAGTCTTTTGGGTATATCCCCAAGAGTGGTATTGCTGCATCAAATGGTAGATTGATATCTAGCTTTTTAAGTAGTCTCCAAATTTTTTTCCAGAGTGGTTGTACTAGTTTACATTCCCACCAACAGTGTAAGAGGGTTCCTTTTTCCCCACATCCTCGCCAACACCTGTTGTTGGTGGTGTTGCTGATGATGGCTATTCTAACAGGGGTGAGGTGGAATCTTAGTGTGGTTTTAATTTGCATTTCCTTTATTGCTAGAGATGGTGAGCATTTTTTCATGTGTTTTTTGGCCATTTGGATTTCTTCTTTTGAGAAAGTTCTGTTTAGTTCACTTGCCCATTTCTTTATTGGTTCATTAGTTTTGGGAGAATTTAGTTTTTTAAGTTCCCTATATATTCTGGTTATCAGTCCATTGTCTGATGTATAGTTGGCAAATATTTTCTCCCTCTCTGTGGGTGTTCTCTTCAGTTTAGAGACCATTTCTTTTGATGAACAGAAGCTTTTTAGTTTTATGAGGTCCCATTTATCTATGCTATCTCTTAGTTGCTGTGCTGCTGGGGTTTCGTTGAGAAAGTTCTTACCTATACCTACTAACTCCAGAGTATTTCCTACTCTTTCCTGTATCAACTTTAGAGTTTGGGGTCTGATAGTAAGATCCTTGATCCATTTTGAGTTAATCTTGGTATAGGGTGATATACATGGATCTAGTTTCAGTTTTTTGCAGACTGCTAACCAGTTTTCCCAGCAGGTTTTGTTGAAGAGGCTGCTATTTCTTCATCGTATATTTTTAGCTCCTTTGTCAAAGACAAGTTGGTTATAGTTGTGTGGCTTCATATCTGGGTCCTCTATTCTGTTCCACTGGTCTTCATGTCTGTTTTTGTGCCAGTACCATGCTGTTTTTATTGTTATTGCTTTGTAATATAGTTTGAAGTCAGGTATTGTGATACCTCCTGCATTGTTCTTTTGACTGAGTATTGCCTTGGCTATTCGTGGCCTCTTGTGTTTCCATATAAATTTAATGGTAGATTTTTCAATCTCTTTAATGAATGTCATTGGAATTTTGATGGGAATTGCATTAAACATGTAGATTACTTTTGGGAGTATAGACATTTTTACTATGTTGATTCTACCAATCCATGAGCATGGGAGATCTCTCCACTTTCTATAGTCTTCCTCAATCTCTTTCTTCAGAAGTGTATAGTTTTCCTTGTAGAGGTCTTTCACATCTTTTGTTAGGTTTACACCTAGGTATTTGATTTTTTTTGAGGCTATTGTAAATGGAATTGTTTTCATACATTCTTTTTCAGTTTGCTCATTGTTAGTGTATAGAAATGCTAATGATTTTTCTATGCTGATTTTATATCCTGCTACCTTGCTATAGCTATTGATGATGTCTAGGAGCTTCTGAGTACAGGTTTTTTGGGTCTTTAAGGTATAGGATCATGTCATCTGCTAATAGGGATATTTTGACAGTTTCTTTACCTATCTGTATTCCTTTTATTCCTTCTTCTTGCCTAATTGCTCTGGCTAGGAATTCCAGCACTATGTTGAATAGGAGTGGAGATAGTGGGCATCCTTGTCTGGTTCCTGATTTTAGAGGGAATGGTTTCAGTTTTTCTCCGTTAAGTATAATGCTGGTTGTAGGTTTGTCATATATAGCTTTTATAATGTTGAGGAACTTTCCTTCTATTCCTAGTTTTCTTGCTTTTATCATGAAATGATGTTGGATCTTATCAAAGGCTTTTTCTGCATCTATTGAGATGATCAAGTGTTTTTTGCTTCTGTTAATGTGGTTTATTACGTTTATTGATTTTCGTATATTGAACCACCCCTGCATCCCTGGGATGAAGCCTACTTGGTCGTGGTGAATAATCTTTTTGATGTGTTGTTGAATTCGGTTTGCCATTATTTTGTTGAGGATTTTCAGAGTAGCAAATTTTGAAACATACTATCAATATGTTGTCAATGACAAGGAATAAGGGATGAAAATGTCATTTTTCTCACTATTAGCCCAAATTTATTGCAGCACTTTCCATATGAGCTGAGCATTTGCAGGGAAGTAAAACAAGGTTTTTGAGCAAAAAGTCAAGGGGTTTTTCCTTCCAGTCTTAAGAAAAAAATCACCCCAAATAGTAAGGTCCTTGAATATTTCCCCCCACTCTGCTCTCGAAGGAGCTGGGGAATTCAATGCAATGTCAGCCTGTCCTGCATCAAGAACCCAAAGCAGACTGCTGCCTCTTCCCACAGACCTTTCTGAGCAGGCACAGGACCCCTTGAATGCTGCTGGCTGCCTGGGTCCCTCGTTTTGTCCTTCTGTTCTTGAGGCTGCTTGTAGGGAACAACCCCTGTCTCTGCTTTCTCACGTAATGGGTGTGACAAAACCCAAAGCACAATGAACCCATTTACTTTTTGCCAAATGGGCACCGATCACATGCACATTGGAATATGAATATGAAGGGTTTGGAACATTGCACATTGCTGAGGAGGATCTGCTGCCAGCCCTGTGTAAGTGTTAAGGGGTTTTATGCAACCAAGTAATATCCTTGCTGGCAAGGGCAACCACTTCAGCATTCCACGTGGGAGAGTGAGTCCTACTTCATCCTGTGAATGTGGAGCTCGAGAGGTGCCTTGGTCTCTCCTAAAAGCAGTTCTTTCCATGGGATGGAATATGACTTGGCAGCACTACCGCCAGGAAGACAAGGGTCTAGATTTGCTCCAGGACCTTCCCAGCTCTATCGCTGATTTTACTTCTGGTAGCATCATTCTGTTGTAGAAAGACTTGAGGTACTAACATAATTCCTAGAGACTCTGCATCCACTTACTGAGGGAATGGTTTTAGAACCCAATTTCTTCTCAAGGTAAGAACTATGTTTTGTAATCAAATAAATCTTTTAAGTGTTTAAGTTTCCTATAAAGTACACCCAACTCATTTAAATCCTGGCACACTTAACACATGTATGGTTTTATACTGTTTTACATGGAATAGTGACTGGGCTCATGTCTTATCTCTTACACTCAAAATCCATCCATCATGGAAAAGCTCATGAATGTGAGCCACAGTTTTGACAACTATACTATGGGGACAAAAATCCTCCTCTTACCTCATGGGATTTTTCACAGTCAAATAAGCATGTGCTAGTAAAAATTCCATTGTAAACCATGACAAATGTGCTTTCTTTCTATGTGTCAATCAGATTTGGATGCTTTCACTCCTTCCACAAACACATTGAATGTTTACTTTTTGCCAGGTGCTTGGAACTAAGGATATAGCCATAAAACAGAGCAAAACAAAACAACCCAGCCTTCTGGAATTTAAGTTTTACAAGACGGAGAATCCTTGTCATGATATGCTAAAGCGGTCTCTAGCTGAGGTGGTAGGATTATTGTGTATTTAGAATCCATCAAATTTTGCAGATAGATCAAAGTTCAGGAGATACAGCTAAACACACACACACACACATCCTAATGTTAAATTCTTGCTATAGAATAGTTAGAATGCTGATTACAATAAACTTTAGGCCCCAAAGTTGTCAAACTTCATCTTAATTTTCTGAGCTGCACCCTTGGTAATAGCATTAAAAAAGCTGTCATCTTCAAAAAGAAAAAAAGCCAACCAGGGATGGTGGCACATGCATGTAATCCCAACCATTCAGGAAGATGAGGCAGAAGGATTCCAAGTTCAAGACCAGCTCTGGCACATGCATGGGGTTCTGGGTTCAATCGTGAAATAGATGCACCAAGCAGCCCCGCCTCCCCCTTCCCGCATAGCAGCTGCAGCCATGGGGCAGCTCGGGTGCTTGCTGCCAGTGTCTTTCTGTACACTGCTGTCCCAGTGCTATCGCTGAGGGAGTTTACTTGGACTAGTAGTGTGCTGTGTTAACAATCCCAAGCACAATCCTCATCAGTTTGGACCAGAGATAGGGGACAAAGACTCAGCTTCTGCTCCTTCAGAGGAGTGACCCTTGGAGGTCCCAGAAGACTGAGCCAAGCTGCCCCCAGGGGTCCCTCCCTCTCTCCCCTGCCTCTCCCTTTCTCTCCTGCTCTCTCCCCCTGGCTGCTTTGCTCACACTTTTCCCTGCTCAGGTTTGCTGGCCTTAATTCCTAATTGAACTCCTTGCAGCCAAGGCCTTCAGGCACTGCTGGGCGGAAAACCCAAACTAGGATATCAATCCCATATGTCTGTTGACATTCATGAAGGGCTGATATTCATCAGAATGTCTAAGAATAGAGCAGGGCTGGCCACTGGAAAGCATGTGAGGATCTGGGTAGAGCGGTTTCCAATTTTACCCAGAATTTTGATGTGTGTTGAAAACAATCTCACTTCCTACCTCTAAGGCATCATAGTTGCAGCTTGTATGAAACTCCACATCAAAGTCATGGATGGTGAGCTGAATGCTACTCCCTGGGGCAGTGCTAAGGTACCAGATACACTCCTTGCTGTGTGGATAGCCATCAGGATATCCAGGGCTGCTGAAGGAGCCTGTGGGTCCAGACAACTCTCCACCACAACCTGTTAAAACAGCAAAGCTCAGTCAGTTCAAATCAGGTAGCAGCAACAGGAACAAGTTCAGAAACTCAACTTACCTAAGGTAGCAGGAAATGTGCAATGATGATTTAGAAGCAAAGTTAATTGTGTAGTTGCAAAACAATGAAAGGGATGAGGGTATAGCTCAGTAATAGAGCACATGCTTAGATACACAAGGTCCTAGGTCAATCACCAGCATACACACAAAAAAGTGTGTCGGCAGGAGGACAGAGTGTGAGAGAGAATTGATTAGACTACTGGTATAACAATCCCTGGTCCTTATCCTCTCTATATCATACCTTTAGTTCTTTTTTAAAAATGTTATTCTAAGTTTTAAATTTTCTTCCTTATATTTAGTAGGATGTACATTGGATCCTGTGAGCAGGAGACAATAATCTCCATGTCTCTGTGTCTTCAGTTTTCCTGTTGTTAGTACATTATTTCTAAGTCCCTTCAGTTCTAAGAACTAGAAATTTAAAAGTGTAAACACTAACAATCCTGAGACTGTGGAGGAAATAAAAAAGTAAATTATATAGGTGCCAATCCAGTGAATTTGCATCTAAAACACAAGCAAAATGCAATGGATAATGAAAAAGACAGCAGCATATGTTTATAAATGTTTAAATATCATTACAACAAAAAAGCAAATGTTGCAACATATTATACACAGTAAAAAATATCCAGTGCTTATTCAGTGCCTGTATTTGATTTATAGGCACTTGTTATTTTAATACAATGACCACAGGAGATAGGCCCTTATTATCTGCTTTTCTTAAATGAGTACATCACTGCAAACAGAGGTCAAGCAAGTTGCCCAAGGTCACCTGGCCTGTATGTGGTAAGCTAGGTAGGTAGGTAATGTGTTTGTGCTAAATTACTCTACAGTTGGCCCTCTGTGTCAGAGACTCTGCAACAACCAACTATAGATCAAAAATATTTGGGGAAAACCTACATCTTGCTGGGCACAATGGCTCATGTATATAATCCCAGCTTCTCAGGAAGTGGTGATCCAGGAGATCATGGCTCAAAGCCCAGCCCGAGGAAAAAGTTAGTCAAACCTCAACTCAATCAATAGGGTGTGGTGTTGCACATCAATGATCCCAGGTACATGGGAGGCCAGAGGTAGAAGGACTGAGTTCTGAGGCCAGACCAGGCCAAAACACAAAGCCCTACTTGAAACCAAATAAAACAATTGAAACAAACAAACAAAAAATCCAGAAACAAACAAAAAGACTCAAAAATAAAACAAAAAGCTCACATCATTTCTGAAGATGCATAGATTTTTTTTTCCTGTCATTACTTCCTAAACACTACAGTACAATAACTGTAAAAATATAGCATTTATAATGGGTTAGGAATAATCAGTAATCAGGAGATGATTTAAAGTATGTAGGAGGATGCGTGTAAGACAAATGTCAATGTTTTATAAAAGGGACTTAAGCACCTGCAATTCTGATATTGGAGGGGGCGCCTAGAACCCACCCCTAAGGACATGGCAGGATGCCTGCACTAAGTAGGCTCTCACCTCCTCTTTAGGAATTGGGGCAGAAATCTCATAAGGGAAAGAGAAAGAGAACAAGTAACAAAAGTAGTACAATTTAGAAGGTTTATTACAGACAACATTTATTAGAGAGAAAAAAGATTTTCTTGTGTTTCAGTAGCAATTTTGGGTGATTAAAAAAAATTTTTTGTCCCTGTAAGCACTTGTGGGCCTCCTTTTCTATTATTTTTCCAGGATATTCTTGAAAGGATATTTGTTGGTAAATTGTGTACAAATGTTTAAAAATAATAGCACCTCTTCATTTTTATGAATAAATGTGCATTTTTAAACTGCTATGACTCCAAAAAATGTGGTATTAAATCTGAGATCTGGTCTACTATTTATATGTGGTGAGATAGAAAAAAGGGTTTTAAAAGATAAATGTTTAAAATATTTTTCCATACAGAATCCTCACTTAACTGGAGAAAAGAAAAAAAAAGCTGAGGAGAATTCTAAGAAACTTGATTCCATACTCCGTACAGAAACCTGATTCAAGCTGAAAGTGCTACTACTATCTTCTTGAGTTGTCGTTCTTTGCTTCCACTTGAAAACCTTCTGTTTTCATACTTTCAATTGAAAACCTCATGTTTCCAGACTATAAATTTGTTCCATTTTCCTATTTCCTATGAAGTTCTTTCTTTCATTTCTGGCTACCGCTTTATAAAAAAAGCTATTTAAAATTAGTGCCGACATTGTTTATAGACTATGGTGAGTGTTCAAAAAAAAGAAGTGCCATAAGATTAGAAAATATTTTTCCCACTATAACAATATATGGAAAATATTCCTGAAGCCAAAACTAGCATAGGTTGTACATCTTTTCAGTAGCAATGCCCAACTCTAGGAGGTGCCACTCACAGTATATTCCATAAAATGAACATGGCCTGTATCAATTGTGTTAAGATGTACCATTTTTCCTAAATTGCAATACAAGTAAGTAATTCTGTTTACATTTTTAGCTCAGTGCTTTCTTGATTTTCATTGTACCAAATAAACTATCCAGTGAAAATAATCTTTTGAAGAAAATTATTTTGTGGCTACATGATAGAGACCAAGAAAATAGAAGTTTGGGTATCACATCTCTGAATTTTTATTTAGCATTAGTTCATCAGACAATCTGATTTATTTTTTGAACCATACTTGACTCATGTATAATTGTGTGTAACCTCTTCCCATTGTCCATTCCAATTGTTTAAGGTTTCCTTGTAAATAACAGGATACTAATAACCTGAAACTAGTCTCTGTATGCTGGAATGATAATATCAGATTCTTGGCATTCAATGCTTCTTTGAAAAATACATTTTCAAAGCTGTAGACTCGGATATCTTTTCTACAAAGATTTAAACAAACAAGAAACAAGGGTCTTTTAAAAAAAAAAGAGCAACATTTCATTTTTAATTATGTCATATTCTGTTCTCAATAGCATGTGTGTGCCTCTTTTAAAGGTTATGAAAAAGAGTTAAAGGAACTGCTGAAACTTGAAAATTCTTTGGAGTTTTCTTTTTCTCCCTCATGTTCTCACTACTCATAAAAGCTTAACACATAAACAGGTAGCAAATTTGATTTAAATGTTCCTGTCAAATGCAAATTAGATTATGGAATTTAGTAGCACTGATGGTTGAAACTATAAAGTACTAGAAAATAAAGTCAATTCCGATAATTATGATAGAAATGCAACTCTATTATTGAGGTTCTACATTTTGAAAACAGTAAAATATCTTTCCAGCTTCATTCATTCATTCACTAAATAAGCAGTGAGCATATATCATAGTACATACCACAGGACAGCAGTGGTGGCTGCAACCAAGTATATTTATTGTCTCTCAAAGAAAAAAACTAACATTTATCAACATAAATTGTGCTGTTATACACATGCCCTTATGCAAGTTGTTAAACTTGTTTTTGCTTTTCTGTTAGTTTGAAAATGTAATTTCAATAAGTTTTCATTTTTAAAAAAATGTTTATCTCTTACCTGTTAATTCATGGTATGTTATAAATTAATCAATCAAAAATAAATATATAAATAATCATGTCATTGTCAGTCATATTTGTGACTTTGAGTGTGTGACCTAAAGTCACAGGAAAGAGAAGGCTGGAGATGAAGTAAATTATGACAACCAATACCTATCAGGCAATGACACAGGAGGAGTAGACTACTGATTCCTTATCGTCATGTTACCTGCATGGCTAATTCAATAATAAAATCAAAAGAAAATGAGGTTTTCTTGTAACTAGATATCTACGAAAATGATTAGAAGAGCATTTCAGGGGCCTATTTAAAGAAAAAGGCTAAATAATATAAACACCAGCTAAGAAGAAAACAATGGTATGATGAAATTTCAGGAGTTACAGATTTAGGAGAAATAGCAATAGTCGCTCTTTACACTCGATAAGAAGGTTTTCTGACACGATTTCAGAGCTCCTTAACTGGCCTGTTAGATCAAAAAAAAAAAAACTTTCAGCAGCATTCTCGCAGACCAGATAAAGCATGGGCTGGGGCAGAAGACAAAATGCAATCCAAACTAACTGTGACACTTTGTGGATAAGTAATGTCTCTAATCCTCAAGTTTATCTAAAGCAGTATTAAATTCTTACCTTATACGGTTGCTATATAGATTAAATGAAATAACCAAAAAAAGGGCCTTGTGTAAGTCTGTTGCCTATGACACTCTCCACACCACGTGCTGTAAACAAGACTTACCCAGATCTGGGGCAAGATTAGGGAAACACTTGGAACTAGAAGAGGAATTACTGTTTAAAAACCCACAAATAGCTAGAGAAGAGGTAAGAAACTGGTTGTTCGTTAAGCTACCATACTTTTTTTTTAAGACTATCCACACATGTATGTGATAGTTCAGTTTTCAAAGTGCTTTCAATAAGTTCATTATTTTAATTGAAATTTGAAACAATCAGAAGAGCAGGAAAGAACAATTACCTCAGGCTCATTTTAGAAATGAGCAAAGTGAGGCTCAAGAGATCTGTGGAATGGGCCCATGTCAGAGTGAATGGTGGATCTAGGGACAAAACTCAGCTCTTCTGACACTCAATTTTCCAGATCTAGGTCTCTGTTCTCTTCACTATACCTACTGACCATGTTGGCTGACAGTAATGTTGGTCACTTTCTTCATGATTGTCCTGTACTTTGACTAATGAAAAAAATCACCTCCGCAACCTGGAAAAAGGAAACGAAGCAAAAACCTTTTTATTGACTTTGAGGCAAATCTGACAGAATTTAATGGGCTAACACCAGCTGAAGTGGAATAAAATATTTTGACAAGAATTACATGTTTTTCACTTTCAAATAGTTAATCTTTACAAAACTCTTACTGGTGACTGATAATCTATTTGATTTGATTTTCCTTCAAAAATCCTAGTCATCAACTAAAAGGAAGTGTTTACCTTATCAGCAGGAAGCACGCTCATCTACTGAACTAATAACAAGAAAGAGTTTAAAGCTGTTGCTAAACCAACTTACTTGTATAGATAATTAAATTTTGTTTCATAAGAGGGTTCTGCTAATACTGTTTATGTATTGTTTGAAACAAGCTATGGGTTTTTGTTCATTCTAGCTGGCAGAGTGCTTCAAGTGGTAGAGCATCTGCCTAGCAAGTGTGAGGCCCTGAGTTCAAACCTCAGTACCTGCCCCCATTCACCCTCACAAAAAGAAAGAAAGAAGTTCACTCTGCATTGCTGTATTGATTGCTCAAATTTGGTCACCTCTTCACACTTGGCATTTTCCTGAAACTGTATTCCATAAACTAATGCCATCAGGAAAAGTGACTGTTTGATGTGGACAAAGCTCAGTGAAACCAGAAGGCAAGGAAGAAAAACCCTCTCCCTGCCCCATGAGGGCATCTCCTGCCCTTGTCCTCTAGTTCCTGAGGGAAATGCCAGGGGACTCAGGATTGGTGTTAAAAAGAAGCCAAAAAGTCCAAGTGCAATAAAAAAAAATTAATTTTCAACCTAATAAATAATGAAGCTCACATACTTAACTGAAATGACTGATTTATCTTTTAATAGATTTTCTATAACTTAAAAATAAAAACTTTGTTCTGAAGATGTGTGCCTCATTGGTTGACCCAATTTGCCTCTATTGTACAAAAAAGGCAGCCAATGAAGGGACTGAAGTTGCAGAGAGAAGTTCCTGAGAAGGATTCTTTTGGTGTGATGTGAACTGGTAATTAAAAGACCAGACTTTGGGGAAGTTCCAACTCACAGCAAGGTGAACTATTCACTTGTATCTAGCAAATCAATGAAAAACGCTTGAATGTAGCTAAGGGGATTTTGAAGAATAACGTTCAGTCCAGGGAGGGCAGGGAGATGGAAAGGGATACAGCTCTTTAAAGTGGTCAAAGTTACACAAAGGTGACTGGCATACCAGAAGAACCTGGTTAGAAGTTATCTGTTAATTTCCCAATGATATAAAACTATACACAGGCATTCTCCTGGGAGATGATAGATAAATGATAGGGTATCTGTCCTACTAAAACAGAAGGTTAAACCCAGGTCACTATTGCTCTCTGAAGAGAAGGCCAGTGGTAGAGCCCCCCAAACCCATAAGGACCTGACCTTCAGGATTTGTGGATTAATTTTCTGGGAGAATGGAGACACAAGGAGGAATGATCATAAGATGAAATCAGAGAAGAAACCTAGGTAATACAAAGGCCTAAAGGAATGTGAGATTCCCCTAAAGAAAAAGGAAGAAGAAGGAAGACAGAAACAAGGAAGAAGACAAAGGATGGTGACTCCAAGAGCAAAGCAGAGTTGTCTGAAGCTGCAGAACGCCCACTATTGGGTTCAATAGTGTTTCCCCAACCCATGTCCAACAGGAACCCAAAATTGCAACCCTACTAGGAAACAGGATTTTTGCAAATGTAATCAAGTTAAAGTGAGGTCATGCTAGATCATGGTGGGGCTGAGGTCCACATAAGAATAGAGAAATTTGGACCCCAACACAAAAAGGGAGGAAGCATATGCAAAGGTGAAGACAGAGCTTGTGACTAGGCATCAGCAAACCATAGAAAACCAAGGACTCCTAGCAAGTAACAGAAGCTAGAAGAGGTATGGAAGATTCCTCCTTAGAGACCCCTTCGTTAGAGGTTTCTAGATTGCTGTTTTCCAGAATAAAAAGAATAAATTTTTGTTCTCTTTAAGTCACCCAGTTTTTGGTACTTTCTTATAGCAGCCTTAGAAAGCTAAAATAACCCCATTGTTTGTCTGACAAATGACATGACCAAACTTCCAGGCAGGCACAGAATCATAGCCACTCTGGGTATAACAGTTAAAGGAGTATGATCTATAAATTCTTCTCCTTATATCTTGCACTGATTACTCCCTACTTATTATATGGAGATTTAGATTATGTTTGGTCAAGGACTAAGTTAGAAAATAGAAACGGTCTCCCTCTGAGAAGACTAGAGACAAACATAGTACCAGGTACCACGTCAGAGGGAAACAAGTAAACCCAAGAGTTAATGAATTAAACCATAATGATGTTAGATTTGGGGAGTCAGTAAGGGTTAGAAAATTTTGTCTTCCACAGGGACTTCATCCCTGCACCAAACTTCATGACAATCCATTTTAACTGACTGATTTCTATACAGTAATAGATATAGACTTCTCTGCTTTTAATTGTGGAGACAGAAACAAGTAGCAAAAGAGTAAACTATAATATAAAGTGAGTGACTTGTATGATTAAATATAGGAAGCTCAAAAATCAATACTGCACATAGCTATAAAATGACTTAAATTATTATAGAAGATGTCGTGTGAATATAACATTAAGCAATCATAGCCATCCTTCTATCTGAGTTTTTCTGGATCTTAATATTGAAGTTCTTCACTTTAGTGCATCACTAAAGAAATAAATCTAGTGTAGCCATGTGTTAGTAGTTTTCACACAATACAAATTTCAATTTCCTGTATACGAAAGGATACAATCTTTCATTTTAACCCAGAGAAGTACACCCAATCTCATCATCTTTTCATGTTGATTAACTATATCCATTTCCTTCTACTCTACTCATTCCAACCAAATTCAAAAGTTTTTCCCAGTAGAAATTCTTTGCTTACAATTCTCCAGGAGAAATCAGTCCATCAATCATTCTCTCTCTCTCAGATATTTTTAAATTATTGAATATTTCTAAATAAAATACAGTGTAAAAGTATCTGCCAATGAAATCAAATCAAGGCAATAGGACTAATTCCCCCCCCAAATAAGTAAATAAGCCATGGCCAAGATTACTAATAGCTATTTTATGAGACCCTATAAACAGCCAAAGACAGAGGAAACAAGTTCTCTTTATGCAATTTGTAATTCAATTCATATTTTTATTTCAACATTCTTATTCTAAACCTGCATTCTTTCCATTTCATTATTTTAGTAGACAGCCTCTTCCAGGGAAAAGTTCAGTGAGCCTCCAGGGCTATGCCTCACTCCCCTCTCCTAATGCTTTCCTTCACTTTGCCCTCAATCTCCAATCCTTCCTCTACAGGCAGGTCACTGCACACCAGCAAACAGACAAACACAGGTACCATGCTGCCTGTGGTGAGCATGTCCTTCTTACCTTCCATATGCTGCCCAAACCTAAGCCACAGGATGCTTTCTGAGATTATTATATGGGAGGGATGCAGGTCCCTCACAATCAAAACCCCAGCCAGTCAGCCAGCCTAGGTCCCTACCTCAGAGGAGGCAAACCAACCAAATAAATGAAATCCTCACATGCTCCATCTCATCCTGCATTGCCTTGGCTCAATCAAAACAATCCCTTCAAGGGGCAACAATCCTTTCACTCTTCTTTTTAATATAATTCCTTCCTCCTATAAGCTAGTTGGTGTCATTAACCCTTGGTAAGAGACTAGATGATTTCTGCACTTTCTCCCAGATCCATTAATTCTGTCAACCATATGTAGTGACTTCAAAAGACTATAAATGAGTAATAAAACAGATGGGACTGATGGTGTAGCTCAGAGGGAGAGCATACGCTTAGCATGTATGAGGCCCTGGGTTCAATCCCCCTGTATCAAAAAATAAAAACAAAACAAGCATTGTGTTGAAGAGCAGAAAAACAGCAGCTATTCTGAATTTGTTCTTTGCCAGGCAATACACTTCCACCCAGCCACAGGTCCCCATTTTATTGAAGTTAAAGGAAGATGAATTGTATAATTTAGTGGGAGGCGGGGTGGACTGGGAGCCAGAAATTACTTACTTAAGAAAAATTACATACATTTCTTTTAAAATGTTTATTACTATAGGAATTTAGTTATAAAATTATGTACCATAAGTTCTCAATTCCTTTGCATTATCATATTTTATAGGACAATATAGCTTTTATCATACTTTATCTCTTAAGATAAATTTAAAATTACATTCAGGTGGTACAAACTATGTTGTTTAGCCTGTGAGCTAAACAATATAGGAGAAAAAAATCAAGTACAAAATATGTCAAGGTCATTACTTACAGAATATCTAATGCTAATAACTCTTCTACAGTGTAATTACTCTCCTTTAAGAGAATCATTGTTTGTTTGGTGAAATAATGATGAGTAGCATTGGTTTCCCTGAGTACACAGTGGCATCCACACAAAACCCTTGTATCTGTAATGTTTGAGACAAACATGGTGAAAGTTAAGTAAATGTTCAAAATGAAAAAAATCTGAAGACAAATATTAATGTTCTATGTTGAATATAGTTTGTTATGGGCGAGTTTAGTCATTTTTTGGCTGCCACAATATTTAAAACTGAAAAAAAAAATCTGTGGTTTCTTTTTTTATATTGTACGAAAAAGTGTGGAATCCCCTGGAAAGTGTGTGCAAGTGTTATCAGGGATGCTGTTGCTAGGAAACCAGAACACAAACAGAAGATTCGAGAAAGCCCTTTCTTTGGCCAACAGTTAAGGACTATTCTAAATTGTGCAATCTATGATTTGGGAAGGTCATGGTTGTTTGGGGGTTATTTTTCTTTTTATAACTATTTCAAAGAGTAGCATGGAAATAAAGCTCAAAACTTTTTCAAACAGTAGCGACATTGGAATTGGGATCTAAGACGCCTAAAAGGCCATTGCTAGAGACTGAGAGCCAACCTTAAATGAAGGTCAACTGTGTGTATGTGTATTTACAGCTGTCGTCAAGGAGGCAAAAAAAAAAAAAAAAAAAGCCAGGATTTAGCTTTTCTACTCACTCTGAAAGGTCGGCATATATTTGATGTTGCCTCTGATCATGACAAATGCGGGAAAAGCTCTGAAGCCACAGCAAATGGAGCTGCAGGATTTTCTTAGAACGTTATTATTCCAAAAGAGGAGTTATTGGTAAACAAATTTTTTTTGAGACAAGGTCTCAGTGTATTGCCCAGGCTGGTCTAAAACTTGTGGGCTCAAATTACTCTTACCCCAGCCTCCTGAGTAGCTGGGACTCCAAGCATGCATCACTGTGCCCAACTTTGTAAGCAGATTTTTAAAGTTAGCATCATCCGTTAAGTGCTTCTTTTCCAAAAAAGATACAAGGAGAATTTGTCATAAATAAAAAATCAGATACAGTGCCATAATGCAGAAATCTGTGCTTTGGTTCCACACTGATTTCCAGATTTCATATTTAAAAGTATTTTTAAAAGTATCACAGACAAAATATCAAGTATATATATATATATATATATATATATAGCATTTGTATATATATATATATATATATATATATATATATATATATATCTCATGCATAAACTGAGAAAAAGTCCAGTCAGCATTTAGAGAACACCTTTTACCTTAAACAGATAAGGATTCTTGGTTCTTTTTCCTTAAATTTCTGTACAAACCAAATAGGATGTATCTTTCATCACACTATAATAATAATAATAATAATAATAATAATAACAATAATAATAATAAACCATGAGTACAAAAAGAGAGCTGAAATTTTCCAAACACTAGTAACATGGAGATTGGGATGTAAGACTCCTAAAGGCCTTTGCTAGAAATCATAGTCAACATTAAATGAAGGTCGAGTTTGTGCATATGTATTTACTGTTGGGACTATGTGGTTTTACACACTCATTTTTGATAAGCATTTGCTTACAGACTTGGTGCATAAATAATCATAAAGGAATTAGAGGCAAATAAAAAAGGTATCTTAACACTTGTCTTTCTATGACATTATATTTATCACAGCCTAGCACTTTCATTTCCTTTAGAGGCAAATGAAAAAAGGTATCTTAACACTTGTCTTTCTATGACATTATATTTATCACATCCTAGAGGAAGTGACACTGAAGCAATTCTGTCACCAACAGAGAGGAAAATCTGCACCAAAGATTAGCACCAGACTGTGATTCACTGTCCAGCTTTGTGACCCTGCCCTGGAATCTTTGCTGACCACAATTCATAAAATCACTTTCATTGTGGATATCATACTTCATTGTGGAGATCATGGTGATTTTTTTTCACCGTGACAAAGAAAGGCTCAGGACAGACCACAAAAGAATGATCATTTGATAATAAAAAAGGTCCTGAAATAATTTTCAAACACGAAAACTTAGGAACATGATTCTGCATTTCAAAGTTACAGCCTTGAAGACATTATTAGGAAAAGGGAGTGTGGCAATTGTGTATTAGAATCTATCATAGTGCTGAACACAAAGTCCTTCAGTATCTTTGTTGAGGACCCATTGAAGAATTTCTCCCTTTAATCTCTAGCCATCTTCACTCTGCAAACCTGAGTCCCTAGGCTCTCAGTAGCCATTATCCAAAGATGTCCCCTCATCTTCTCTCTGTTACCATGATCTGTGACTTCTCAATCTGTAATCTCTTCTCCCCCCCCAACATTCTCCATCCCTTTCTTTAAAAACAAGAGTGATCCACTGTTCCTTACTACATGAAATTCAACCTTGTCTGGCTGGCTTTCAGATTTTAATAGGGTGTAGCCCCAGCCTTCGGTATAGCCTGTGTCCTCTATCTCATACTCATCTCTACCTCTTTCTTTTCTCATAATGATACAGGTACCATCTGTCAGTTATTGTTCTGATCCTTCTTTGAGGGCTCTAAAATCTCCCAGAGATTTTCCCCAACTACTTACAGACTCCTTACCAGCCTTACAGTAGGAATCTCCTAGCTTGGCATCTTTATTAATTTTCTACAACTGTTTCCTATCTGAGTTGTGTGCACACTGAAAACGAAGACCAATGTGGTACTTCTTACCTTGCACAGTTTTGGACATAGATATCATTGTGTTTATAGCTCTAGATTCACTGATATATGATTCATTGCAAAATTTGTCTCTGCCCAAAATCCTCACCAAATTTTCATATCTACACAGTCAATTGTCTAAACAATACATCTTCTATACATCTCACAGGCATATCTCAAATTCAGTATGATCAAGTTGGAGCTATTCCTGTCCAAGCATAGTTTTTCTTCCAGGATTCTCTACCTATGAATAATGGCAACAGAGCACATGAAACGATCTAATGCAGGAGTGTGGGAGCTATCTCTGACTCCTCCTTTCATCTCGCAGACTCACACACATCTATTCTGCCATCAAATCTACTTAGCCCACCTCCCAAATATCTCTTTGGAGATACTACCTCATCACTCATGTCCTTTCTTATGCTCTATTATATTAATCCCCTAAGAAATCACTTCATCATCTTCTTATATATCCCTCTGTCTTACCAAAATTATTATTCTAAAATGTCTATCTTTACAAGTCACCAAATTTGCTGCTCAAAAATCCATCTGTGAGCTTGGCACAGGGATGCATGCTTATAATACCAACTACTCAAGAGGCTGAGCATCACTTGAGATGAGGAGTTCAAGATCAACTTGAGTAACACAACATAGGGAGACTCTGACTGTCAAAATACCAACAAACAAAAATCCTTCTGTGAGGGGCGGGTACTTAGCTCAGTGGTGGAGTGCTTGCCTAGCATGTGCAAGGCCTTGGATTCTATCTCCAGCACTGGTTAAAAAAAAAAAAAAAAAATCTGTGGTCTTTTCCCAATGGCAGAAAAAAAACCCAAGTTCTTACACTTTTTTTTCCTTTGGTCTCTGACAACCTGGCCTCTTCTCTTTTCTCAACTTCTATCATTTGCTTTTGCTTAGAGTTTCTCAACCTTTTTGTTCATTATCATCCCTCTGAGGAGTCTTTCAAGATACATTTTTTCAAATTCTCACCCATGAAAATTTAATACCCAGATATAGTACATATCTTTTATTTTCCTTATGTATCTATTTTTTGTACATTAAAGAGTAAGACTTTTTATACCCCAATTTTCTCTTCCTTGGAGGTGGCATTGACCCAACTGAGACCTCAAGCTCTAGTTGACACAGGTGATCTTTGGAAAGCTTGTGGACTGTCAAGCCTCCCCACTTCTACTGAGAAGTGCTACCTCTCCCAGAAATTTGTCTGATCCATTCTAGCCCAGGTTCAATTCAGTTTGAAACTCAAGACTGCCTGAAGGGCCATGAGAACTTCTTTAGTCTGATTAGATAGCCTAACCTGTGGCCTCAAGCATCAGGGATTACATATGTATTTCTACATTTGGTTTGTCTGTCTCCTCTACTAGAAGTCATAGTGCAATCATTCTTCTATCATGGGCTGAACTATGTCCCATTTGTTGAAGGCCCAGCCCCCAGACCTCAGAATGTGACTGCATTTGGAGAAAGACCTTTAAAAGGGCAATTAAGTTAAAATGAAAATGTAAGATTCTATCTGATGGCTGTCCTTCTAAGAAGAGGTCATTTGGACAAACAAAGAGACATCAGGATGCATGTGCACAGAGGAGAGGCCAAGCGAGTTCTTAGAAGTTACCAACCTTTCCAACATCTGGATCTTGGACCTCCAGCCTCCAGAACTGTGAAAGAATAAATTTCTGCTTTTTAAGCTACCCAGTCTGTGGTATTTTGTTATGACAGTCTGAGCAAAGTAATACTCCTGTATTCCAAACACAAAGCCCAGGTAGGGTCTGTTTGGTTGGTTGAATGAATCACTAAATACCTGCTCATGGAGGCCATGTGTCACCAAGTCTATGTGATTCACAGTGTAGGCTGTCTGTTCTTTAGAGGACAGGCTCTGTAAATCTCACCGAGCCTTATTGATTTACCCTGGTTCTGAAGCTGATCATTGGCTATCCTTGTGTATAGAAGACAAATGATTAACAGAAGTACAATAGATAAAACCCAGGTGCTCAAAGAGGTGACTTCCCAGAAACCCCACTTCACTTTCTATATGTCACAAAAATGACAAATTAGAAGGAATTCCCTGACAGACCAACAATAAACAAAAATAACAGGCAGCCCTTTAGAGACAGAGCCAGAAGGCAGGTTGATGAGAAGCCTGGGTGGCCCTCAAGGAGGTTCCTTGCTTGCCAAGGTTCTAAAGTAAGTTTATGAGAAGACCTTTGAGATAGGACTGCGTGTCCGCAGCAACCAAGGAGGTCCTGGCTTCCTTTCAAATCAAGTCACTCATAGAGGGTCTCGGTATGGATTTTAAAATGTTCTTCCCAAACCAATTTCTGAAAACTCTCAGAGCTTGAGAAATCTTGTTAATAGCTAAAAAGAGGTTAAAAATGGAGCAGTCCCCATGTGAGAGGCTGATGTCATCTATCTCCCCAAGGAAAAGACCATACTTGTCTTTGTAGAAATCCAGAGTGACATCACCTCCTGATCACATGCCACTTAGCCCTTCCCCTGCTAGCTCCCAGCTGAAGTGTTCCCTTCCTTTGCAAATGTCACTCTCTCACAAAGCTCCTTGACCTTGTTTGTATGCTGGATTCCATTGCCAAGTGAAAGGAGGGCTCTGGGAGCAACAAGAGAGGAGGGGTGTGCGCGCAGCTGGCTGGGAGGCCGCTATTCACACAACTTGAGGAAAGTTCTATATGCCCTTCAGCAACCCAGACAGAGGCCCCCAAGGCTGAATTCAGCTTCTGAACAATGCTGTCAATGCTGAATACTGTGAACTGATTAGTGAGGCAGGGAGACTGTGGCCATTTCTTTATTTCCAGGGTGGGACTCTCTTTGAGGGTTTCTATAAAGGCACTATAATGCAATCTCACGTCTACAGAGCCACTTTCAAAAAATGGGACCACGGAGAAAGCCCGTTTGTAGATCTGTTTTCTCAAAGTAAATAGAAGATTTGTGCAGCTGACAAAGAAGCGCATTTGGTAAATGGATTTATTTATTATTTAGCAAAATGAATGAAGTGTGTAGGGATTCTTCCTCAACACCAATGCTCAGGAAATGATGTCACGGTGGATTTTGTGCTCTCTGCATAGAGTTTTCTTAAGCTCTTGTTGCACAGTTTGGAAAGAAGCAGGGGGATAAAGGGCCTCAAATGTGATTTAGTTTTGAGGAAATGAGGCTAGATGACCAGCAGGTCAGGGTAGTTCAGGCTGGGGGTCTGGAGCCCTCCACTGATTCTGAGCAGACACCGAGAGAAGCAGTGTACAGCCTATTGTTTTGAATTCTTTTTCTGCTGATTTAGTATACACATTTACATATACACACAAACACAAACACATTTATTCATGAACATTATGACCACACTTGAAAATTGAAAGTACAAACATGAGCTACATAATGACATTTCAGTCAACATTGGACAGCATGTACCCCAAAGGTCTCATAGATTATTGTCTAGTGACATCATAGCAGTCTTAGTGCTCTATGATGTTCACATAATGATGAAATGGCTAACAAGGCATATCTCAGAACATATTCCTGTCATTAAACAGTGTATAACTGAAATTTTAATATTTATTTTGTATTTTGAGTCCCACAATTTATCATGAGCTCCAACTCTTTGGGATCCTACTCAAAACCAATTTTTATGAAGGATTTGCATGGGGAAAGAGGCATGGTCTCTGTGGCTGTCTGAGTCCTTTACCTTATGTAAAGGACTGTGTGTGGTGGCCACTGCTCAGCAACCCGCCTTCTTAAAGATTGCCTACTTTGAACTTGACTCCAGCCACTCTGGACTTGTTGAGTCCTTCATGCTCTCCCTAATTCCTCACACACAGGGCCTTTCTTCTACTTGGCATCCTTTCCCTTCTCCTATTTGCCTAGTTAACTCATGATTATTTTGAGATTCTAACTCAAAGGTCCCACTTTCATGGAAGACTTCCCTGACTGCCTCCCCAGCCAAGGTCAGATCTCTTTGCATATATTCTATAGCACATATCACACTTTCATTATCTATTTATTTGTGTGTTTATTTCCTTGCTATCTACTTCTCCCATTAGCCTGTGAGCTCTATGAGGGTAGAACTATGCCATTTGGCGCAAGTCACTCTGTGTCCCCAGCCCTAGCACAGTACCTGACTCAAAAAAGTCCTTTAATATCTGTCAAATAAATCTCTATCTTCAGTTTACTCCTAATGGATAAACAATGCGGGTACCATTCTCCCTAAACACCTTCTCTGTTGGCCTCTCCTCTTAAACTAACACAAGTTATGCACATAGTTCAGGCTCAGAGCATAAACCATGAGTTCATGGCGTTGCGTGACTATAGTGTATCACAGTTGATTAAGTTGGCACAGATTTAAACTACTGACAATCTCCTTCCAGAAGATTATTCTCAAGTATAATTTATATGTAGTGGAAAGCACAGAGGTTTTTTCTTCTTCTTTTTTTTTTTTTTTTTTTTCAGTTTTGGTCCTAACTGGTAAAATGTTGTTGCATAACTCTGGCTCTAAACTTAGCAAGTTGTCAGCAATTGGGGGAAAGTTTTGAAATAGTAAACAGGAAAAGAGAATAGACAGAGGGTGTCTTTCACTCTCCCCAAAGAAGACAGATTCCAAAGAGAAGTCATAGAAAACGTTTTTCCCAACAAAAACTCAGAGCTTTCAGCACCAGGATTCCGCATGGTAACTGGAAGAACCCAGTGATACAGTTGTTTGGGTGTAGCCAGTGATGACTGCTCCATCAAGCTCCTTAGGATGGCCTTGGACCAGAGTGGCTCAAACAGCCTAACAGTAGGAGCAGAGACTCCATGAAAAGAAAGATACAACTAGCAAACACATTGTTTACGACACTCTATTCTTCCATCCTGATGCAAAGCTGAATTACTTAGGAAGGGTTTCAAAATCAGCAATAGTCAACTACTATCTATAACTGGGGAGTGGAACCCAGGCATGGGTACTTTTTTGAACTCACAGGCAATTTCAAGGTGCATCTTAGAGCTGAGGACCACCTCCTAAGGCCTTGAGCCCAAGTCCCCTGGTAAGTACTTCCTAACTCCCCTTATGTTCCCTGGCCCCAGGAAGTTTCTCCCCTCTCTTACAGGGACCCTAACGACCACCCAACTATCATTAAAACAAACTGTTAGGACAATGTGCATTCAGAGCCCCTCTGCATTCTCCAGTCCCTAGGGACCCTGTCTTTATACCAATTTATTTCTCCAGGTTCAGCATTCTTTCCTGCCGCACTCCTCAGGGCATGAGGAGTGTGAGGTCCATAAAGCAGCACCATCAACATATCTGGGAATTTCTTAAAATTCAGGATCCTCAATGATCCTGTGCACATAGCAACTGAAAAACACTGCTCTGGAGAATATCCCAAGCCAGTGAAATCTGGATCATTTTCCAGTCCCTTCTATGTTTTTTTGTATGTCTCTGATTTACTTATAACCATAATGTTTCTGAATCACAGCATACTAGAGATGGATTATATTGTAAAGCTGAATCAATCCAATCTTTTCATTAGTAGATCAATAAGTTGACCACTCTAAGGTTAAACCCACTCCATTGAAGAGAAAAGTCCAGAGATACCACATTCTAATTATCATAGTTTATTTACTTTGGGAATTCATAATTTATGTTTCAAAATACAAGTAGCACTGTAGATCATCAGTGAATATTTTTGAATTCTGAGAATCCTACATTTATATTTTAACAGAAATATCCTCAGCCCTTAGTTTATAATTCCAGGACATCTAATAATCTTAAGTATACACAAATGACTCTCTGTTTATAATAATTGGACTTAACAATTTGTTGACAATAGTGGTGTGAAAATTATAAGCATTCAGTTGAAAACCTTTGAATTTTATATTTCATATTCAACACTGTTAAAAATTAGATGGTTATATAACAGATGACTTTATAAAATAGGTGATTTTGCCCAATTTAGGTTAGTGCGTTTGAGAATGTTTAAATCATTAGCTTAAGCTACGATGTTTGATGGATTAGATATATTAAATGCATTTTTTGAGATGCTGGGAATCAAACTTAGGGCCGAGAGCATGTTAAGTGGGCACTCTGCTTCTACCCTTAAGCCACATGCCCATCCCTGAATTGCATTTTCGACTTAGATATTTTCAATTTACAGTGGGTTTATTGAAACAAAACCCTATCATAAGTCAAGAGGGCCTTGTATTGAAAAGTAGGGCATCTGTAACAGGGAAGTTCTGTGCAGCTCTAAGATTTGTATCAGCGGACCACAATGTGAAGAACCCTTAAGAGTCAACCACGGCACACACTCATGTGTGCTCACCTTACACTTACCTCAGACTTTTGACAGCAGGACCACAGCTTAGACATAGTGTAATACTGCAACTCCACTTCCTTTTCAATTGACTAAAATATGCCAGTAAGTCTTACGACCTTGGTTGAGAACTACCACTGTAACGCCCACAATGATTACATTTTTCAGAATCGGATCACCCTAAGACAGTGGCTTTCAAACTTTAGTCACAAGGGAGATCAATTAAGACACAGAATATTGGACCTACTGTCAGCGTTTGTGGTTCAGTAGGACTGGGATGGGACCCAAGAGCCTGTATTTCCTGTTCCTGATCCAGCTGCCATTTGGAGCTGTTGTTCTGGGACCCTCTCTGGGTAGACTGACCCCAAAGAGGTCAATCTTGAAGACTCAGTCCTCTTGTTTAAAATGACTTTTGATCTGAGAGGACCAATAGTCTCCACCTTTTTTCCTGAATCACTGATTTGTAGATGGCCAGCAAGTTTCCCCTACTCTGTTTGGCAGGAACAAGACATGCCCCTAGATTTTTGCATCCAGTTTAAATGCTTTTCTCCTATTCTTTCTCTCTCCTTTTCCTTCCCAGATCTTTCTGACTAGCACTCCTATTCTTTCCCATCTATCTTTTCTCATCTATCTTTCTCTGTTTAAAGTGAAACAGAGCCTTAGATCTCATTCTATTCTACTGCACCTGTGAGACTCCCATGCGACCTTGCAGTGTGCTTGGTATACACGGGACTTCATCCTTAGAAAATAGATTTTGCTCTCTCCTTTCCCTGAATCAACCCATCACTGTACCTACTTAAGTTACTCAAATCTTTTCCACTTTGACTTCACTTCTCTCTGAACCCTAACAGAATTTAATTCTCCACCTTCCACCAATGTCTGAATAAAGTTTCCAAAGCCTAGCACCAGATTGCTCCCTTATTTTCATTAATTGTTGATGGCATTGTTTCCAAGGATGGAACTGAAAAGGGAACAATTTGTACTCAAATAGTAATTACAATACAACCGAGATCGGTCCAGGGCTTACCGTGAACGAACCACTGCATCTGAAATCCTTTCTCCTGGTGACCAACCCAGTCAGTATGGAACAGCACTTGAAGCTTAGAGTCTGTAGTACTCCCTGCTGGAGGGATATTTGCTCCGCAATAGCGTCCTATCCGATTTGGTCCATCATAGAGCTGAAATCAAAGAGAAACATCCCAATGTGAAAATATTGCACATGGTTTGTTGAAGGAAAAAGCCAAACCTACTCACATAGCAAAAGCTGCTCTCTGAGTCAAAATTTAGAGGTACATCTGCTGAGGAGGTGGAACATGGGAGATTTAAAACAAGAATTTAGAATAAACAATTGCCTACAGAGGGTTTGAGAGATGGATCTGATTCTTAAGCCTAATAAATTTGGAAATCCAACTATTAATTTTTGGTTTTATCAACCTAGAAAATCTGAAATATAGTTCAAGCACAAAATAGGGAACTGCTCAGGTGAATGCGCTGTCTTTGTATATCAACGGCACATAAGAGATGCTCAAAGAATAGAACTATTGTAAATCATAAACTGTAATTTGTATAATGAATACTTAACTGTAAAAACTCAGACATCCTAGAAAGGCATGAACAATTAGTTTCCTTTTGAAACCACTTCATTTTCATTTATACTTCTTTTGTACAAATGGTCACATCCCTTGCTTTCTAGTTATAGTCTGACATCTTACTGCCCCTACTAATTCTGAGTTTCCTTAGAGCACAAACTATGCCTGGTATCCCCTCACTGCCTGGATCACAGCTTTAACAAGGGCAGCTTCTCAATACATCCCCAATGAATGAACACAGTGATTTCTCCTATAACTGCAGTTATTTTAATGATCTAATCTGCAGTACTACTTCAACCCTGTATAGTTAGACTTTAGAATCAGAGTCCTAAATTTCAGCCTAATCATTTTAGGTAGTAAAGGGAATAGATCTTTTGTAATCACTCCATAGAAGAGTGAACCAAGTAAGGCCTTGTTGAAGGTCATAATAAACCACACATCTCTAAATCTTGGCCTCTCTCATTCAGTCCCCAAGTTGGCTGCTCATCAGGCATATATACTTGTGAGATTTCAGGGAAGGTCTGCAGAAAATTAAGAAGAGGAACCCAGGACTGGAGGCATGATTCAAGCAGCAGAGTGCATGTCTTGCAAGCAGGAAGCCTTGAGTTCAAATTCCAGTATCACAAAAAAGAAGAGGAGAAGGAATGAGAGAAGCAGGGAGAGGGAGGGGGCCAGGGCAGGAAGAAGAGGGTGGAGGAGGAGGGGGAGAAAGGAAGCCCAGAAGTCCATTATGTCATTCACCCTTCAATACAAAATCTAAGCTTTTCAAGCAAATGAATGAGGTTTATTTTTCAGATCACTTTAGCTTCCTTTAAGAATATATTGCTGCTTCAAAAACTGTGTATTTCTTATCAAGTTTCTGATATTTTACATTTTTGACAGAGCTATAGGAAGGGAGAGAGAATAAGAAATAAAAAATGAAAAAGAGAAAACAGAAGAAGGAAAGTCTTTCACCTCAGTTCTAAGACCCCATCCTCTAATGCAGGGGTGGAGTGGAGGTCAGATGGTCCAGGTTGCACTCTGAGTGCTCCTAGGATATTCAACTCAGCTTTAGTTTTCACTAACTCTGTGGTATGAAGTCCACATAGGAACTAAATACAAAATAAGCATACTGTTCCCAATAAATATATAATAAGCAAGAAAAGGCTGTCCTATTTTTCATCCTGAAAGATGCATTCTTAATGACAGATTATAATTTAGTGACTAAAGCTGAAATAATTTCATCTTTGTCCAACAAAACTTAAGGTGGGATTTTTCTATAACCAAAATTACCCTCCCTAAGCTTGACAGATCTTACAAACTAGCAGGTAACAAGTTGAGGCATCCAACTTTGATTCTATACAAGGTGAAGAGCAGTATAGTATATTTGCCTCCAGACTCAGCATGGTTAAGAGATGTGACATTTTCACATGACTAAATGAGGTTTTTTCCTCCTTCAGATGGGATTGCTTCATTGAACGAAAGCCCCTGATCCCAGCATTTGGTGGTCTTAAATAGCACATTGTGAGTGGGATGGGGGGGGTAAGCAGTGGGGAGCACTGATGAATGACAATTAGTTTCTTTTTGCCTTTGAAGAGAACAGAATGATGTATTGAAATAAATACCAAATAGTTTTGAAAATGCTTAAATATGATGTCAAATAAATTAATGAACTAAATAATTAGTGCAGAACAATGCATGGAAGGGAGAGAAAAAAGCTCATATGCTGAGTTTTGTGTCCTTTTAACATGTACACTTAATTAAATCAAGGTTTTTGTTTATATTCACACAGATGGCTAACGTCACCTCTACAATTCATTCCCGCGTAAATTTACCACACAAAAAGTAACAGTCATTTTTCAAAGTACACAAATACAGGTTTCCATGGAAACCAGTTGATGTCTTGCTGCTCCTGATTCTGTTTTCAGAGCAGAATTTTAACCACAGGACATTCCAGTGTGACTCATTGTGGCAAGCTTGCTAGCTTGAACCTTGTAAAAGTTCGGTTTCTTCTGCTTAAAATTTAGAGTCAGAGATCTCCAAGTGAACAATATGTGAAGTTCTGAGTTCATTTAAAGGAAATTAGTAGACACTAAGGGGAGTGAGGCTGAGAGCCTTACCTTGAATATGCATATTTAACTTGTGTAACTGTGTTTGGAGGTGTTTTTTAAATACTTTAAAATGATACTTACGTTTTGAAGTTGGCTAGTCAATGTATTTCAAATATGGATATTTGTGTATTATAAGACATCTTGTGTGGAATCTTTTCACTTATTCTCTTAAGAAGACAACTCATTTAAGGACTTTTGTAGAAGAAATTCAAATGGCCAAAAACACATGAAAAAATGCTCACCATCTCTAGCAATAAAGGAAATGCAAATTAAAACCACACTAAGATTCCACCTCACCCCTGTTAGAATAGCCATCATCAGCAACACCACCAACAACAAGTGTTGGCGAGGATGCAGGGAAAAAGGAACCCTCTTACACTGTTGGTGGGAATGTAAACTAGTACAACCACTCTGGAAAAAAATTTGGAGACTACTTAAAAAGCTAAACATTGATCTACCATTTGATCCAGCAATACCACTCTTGGGGATATACCCAAAAGACTGTGATACAGGTTACTCCAGAGGCACCTGCACACCCATGTTTATTGCAGCACTATTCACAATAGCCAAGTTATGGAAACAGCCAAGATGCCCCACCACTGATAAATGGATTAAGAAAATGTGGTATTTATACACAATGGAATTTTATGCAGCCATGAAGAAGAACGAAATGTTATCATTTGCTGGTAAATGGATGGAATTGGAGAACATCATTCTGAGTGAGGTTAGCCTGGCCCAAAAGACCAAAAATCATATGTTCTCCCTCATATGTGGACATTAGATCAAGGGCAAACACAACAACGGGATTGGACTTTGAGCACATGATAAAAGCGAGAGCACACAAGGGAGGGGTGAGGAAAGGTAAGACACCTAAAAAAATTAGCTAGCATTTGTTGCCCTTAACGCAGAGAAACTAAAGCAGATACCTTAAAAACAACTGAGGCCAATAGGAAAAGGGGACCAGGAACTAGAGAAAAGGTGAGATCAAAAAGAATTAACCTAGAAGGTAACATACACCCACAGGAAATTAATGTGAGTCAACTCCCTGTATAGCTATCCTTATCTCAACCAGCAAAAACCCTTGTTCCTTTCTATTATTGCTTATACTCTCTCTACAACAAAATTAGAAATAAGGGCAAAATAGTTTCTGCTGGGTATTGAGGGGGTGGGGGGGAGAGGAAGGGGGCGGAGTGAGTGGTAAGGGAGGGGGTGGGGGCAGGGGGGAGAAATGACCCAAGTCTTGTATGCACATATGAATAATAAAATTTTAAAAAAAGGAAAAAAAAATAAGGACTTTTGTGGCTTAGGTCCCCCAAACCACCACCCCATCTCTAAATATTTCAACCACTCTTGGAACATACAGAGGAAGGAAATCTCTTGCCTAAGCCACACTGACCAATATCTATCTTCTTCCTATGCACGGGTTTGATAATCGGGCACAAAATTTAATCTAGTAGACCATTAGTAACTTCAGACTCCAGTCAAAATGTGAAATGATCTGTGGCCTCCTTCTAA
Organism: Castor canadensis; assembly: GCF_047511655.1. Taxonomy (NCBI): domain Eukaryota; kingdom Metazoa; phylum Chordata; class Mammalia; order Rodentia; family Castoridae; genus Castor; species Castor canadensis. The sequence continues at coordinate 79,489,952 of NC_133400.1, read as the reverse complement.
ATGTTAAGGATCCAAACAAGGGGAAGTTACAAAATTAAAGAAACATAAAGTGTGGTCAAATCATTGACAGAGACAGTTCAATTCCTGTAAAATGAAAGATTTTGTAGGTACTTTAGGAATCTCTGGAAGGTAAATTCTAGGAGAGTGGAGACCCAATCCATCTAGCAGTAGGAGTCAACTTTAAAACTCCAAGAACTCTAGGAACACGAAATGTGATTTTCAAGTGTCTCTGTTGTTAAGATGTTTTATGATTTTGAAAATCTGTAACTTTAATGAATGAAAATCATAATGATTCATAATGAATGAATGAAAATCTCTTACATGTGAGCATGGGATGAATAGGAAGAGATTGATTTTTTTTTCTAAACACATTTTAAAAGCACCAACTAAAACGTGTCCCCTTCTATTTTAGATTAACATCTAATTCATACTTTCTTTAATTATTGTCTTTCTTATTTCCTTGAAGTTTTCCTGGAAGTAAATTATTTTTTTTTCAATAGAGGAAGATTAAGAATCAATTAAACTGTGGCTATTTCCTATCACAAATCTTTGAAAACTCCAAAGGAAACTTTATCCCTTAGAGTTAGATGTGTAACTGAAATAATTTATTGGCTATGAGGAGGAATGTAGATAGATAGCAGAGAATCCCCCATCTTGGTAGCAAACAAAAATTCTAGTCAATGTAAAGAAGCTAGTCAAATTTATGAGAACTATACTCAGTGAGCTCCAAGAGAGGCTTCTGAAGCTAGTGGCACTCATAGAAGATTAATCTCAAATGACAGCACAACAGTCATTTTCTTGTAGGGACAACATGATAGTGTTAAAGTCAGAATGACAACCTAGCTCTAAAATTTGCTTAGAACATAATCTTGTGAAAATTACTTAACTTCTCTATGCTAAAATTCATAAATTTGGCATCAGAAAGGTACTTACAAAGGTTGTGACAAACAAGAAAACCACATAACAGGTTTAGTATGATGCTTGGAGTGCAGAATTCTCTCAAAATGTTATTTGGTCAGAAGCAAAGAGAACCAACAAATTTTTTTCCAAAGAAACCACCCAAAAGTTGCTTTGAGAAAAGAAATATGATGCATATGAAGAACTGAGGCTGACTCATGTAGAACACTTCACAGAAATCATCACTGGCAGGGCAATGGAGAAGCAATGAATCAAGCCAGGAGATGGAGAGCCCTTTCTTGTGGCCTGTTGCTATGACAACTTGGTTTACTGTGAAGACTATGCCATTTCTGACATGCAAGATGCCAGGCCCAATGCAAATCACCCTGCATAGGGTGAAGGTGGGCATGGAGTGTGTGATGGGATTGAGGGAGTATGGTAGACCAAAGCAGAATTGCAGCAAAAAAAGAAAGAAGAAATCGCAGGCTGTCAAGGCTACTCTGCTGATATGGACAAGCAAAGTGGCTGTACAGGCTAAAGTGAAAAGTACTTTCCCCTGTTCCAACCATCTCGCCCCACCCTGCAGCTCCAACCGCTTAACCACTGGAATTCAAGGGAGTGAGAACTGATGAATTCTTGGAACACCTGCTCAAATTTTCCCACCCCATAGAACAACCCTAGAAGATCTATGGCACTGACTTAATTAGGGTAATTTGGGGGAGGGGTTTGCAGCACTGGGGATGAACCCAGGGCCTCATGCACACTACACAAGTGCTCTAAACTTGGAACATTCATAGCTTGCTCTAAAACTCAAGGTTTTTGAAATGTTTCTACAATACTAGCAGAAACTGTGAAACAAGAACCACAGAGTAGGATACAGGTCTCCTGTTATGGATGAGAGAAACCCAGGGAATAATACATAATCAAATTGTGGATGGTAAGTTAGGCAAAGGTTGAAGAGGAAGAGTGATATGAAAAATGGGGCAGACCTAAGAGTTGTCCACAATGGCCCCCTAGGGGCTATGCCCATCCCTACGGCTAGACACATGACCACTCACAGTGCACTCTTAAACACATCTTTGGTAGCCACAGGAAAAGCTATACTGCCATATGCTGACAGACTGGGCAGGACATGTGAAACGCCCATCTAAAATTAACAATTACTCATAATGCCAGGCTTTGCATGAGAGCAAGAAACTGTCAAAACACCATATTCTGGGTTATTTTGTGTCACTCTGAATTAGAGATCTGTTTCAAACCCAGATTGTATAGCTGACTTTCTGTGTGCTGGCTCTTTTCTACCCACTTTTACCAATGCATTTACATTTTTATTTCTGCTTTCTATATATTACACTAGCCACAAAGGCTGATTTGGGTCCTTTCACTTGTTTTTAAATCAAGGTCCAATCATGGATGGGAGCAAACATTTAACTACAAAGATATTTATCTCAGAATTGCTTATACTTGTGAAAATCCAAAAGATTCTAAATATTCCACAGCAGGAACTGATGGCTACATTGTGATAATGGAATATGCACTGTTGAAAACAAAATGAATGTAAGTAAATGGGGAAACATCCACAAGCTATTGTTAGAAAGAAAGAAGTCATTATAGGACAGTATGTGTAGAATAATCTCCTATGAATATTGAAATGAAATAAATACACAAGGAGAGAACACAGCAAACATACATCCCCAAATATTATCAGTAGTGATATAATTTAGGTTCTTTTTATTTCATCTAGGTTTTCCAAATTTCCTGTAATGACTGCGCATTTCTTTGTGATCAGAAAAATCTGTTTCTAAGCAGATTTGGGTACCTTTGGGAACCTATTGACACAGTAATAAAAACATGCATTGGTGATTTTTTTTCCAATCTTGGAATTTCATACCCTTTTAGGTTGTCAGGTACCCAGCTGGCTAACTAAAAATATCAGGCTATCTCTTTCCATAATCTTTTTTATGTAATGTAGGATCATACTCACCAGTATGAATTAGTGTACTAAAATGTTATTTTATAATCTACTCCAGCATTAAGTTAAAACCATTTTGTCCTTAATAGCTCCTTTTTTATTGTAACTAGGTTTTTTTTTATTAAGTAGACCAATTTTTGATTAAGAAATAATTCTATTAGATGTTCCAGGACTAAAGTGAGCCTATAAACATAAGTTTTGATAGTCACTAATGGAGCAATAGTGCCTAATTTCCCTCCCAGTGGTAGATGAAATGCTTTGATATCCTCCTGTGCATATATGATGTTTAATTCCAGGAACTGCAGCCTTCCCTCTGCCAGTTGTCTTGTCACAGTGAAACACTTCTTTTTTAAAAATTAGTATTATTGCACTTCCTAAAAGCCTCACCATCTGCTGCAGATGGACTCTCTGGCAAAGGGAAATATCTGGCTCATGGCACATCGTGAAATCATAGAACCTTGAGCTGAAGTGACCCCCAAGTCAGTGAGAGTTGAAAGAGCCTGTTAAATAGTCACTAAGAACTACAGGCAGAGATGTCATTTAAAAACAATTCTATGTTGCAATTGGAACTCTTTCCCATTTTGAAAAGTAGAAAATTACTATAGCTAATCAAAATCCACAACTAGGACTACTAATATCTAAAATTCAGCTTCTGAGCCAAGCGCCAGTTGCTCAGCCCTGTAATCCTAGCTACTTGGGAGGCAGAGATCAGAAGGATGGTGGTTCGAAGCCAGCCTTTGGCAAATAGTTTATGAGACCCTATCTTGAAAAATATCCAATACAAAAAAGGGTTGTACTGAGTGGCTCAAGTGGTAGAGTACCTGCCTAGCAAGTGTGAGGTCCTGAGTTCAAATCCCAGTTCTGAAAAAAAAAAGTACTTTAGCATTCTGATAAATACATTCTTATTCACGCAGTGTGCCTGTTAGAAGAGACCTTATATGTATTTGCTGCCTTCAGCTGTCTAAGAAACAAGGCAAGGTGTGGACACTAAGCAAGGAGGTGTGGCTAGAACGATTTCAAGTTTTGAGCATCTAATTGGATTTTTTTACTGGCTTAAAAGTAGTTTAAAAATTGTCATAGGTTTGATTATTATTCACTCTGATTCTGTGCTTTGTGTTTGGGGAATACTGAGAGTGGAAACAGTTTCTTTTCATCTAGGGCAAAGGCTCCCTTTTGAAGACTTGCCTTTGCCTCATTAAGCATAGCAAATTAATGCAATCACATGAAAATTCTTCATTATGAGGAATGGCCAGAAAAGATCAGCAATTTTTTTAATTGGAAGGGATTTTGATAACACTGAGAAAAACATCTCCCCTTTAAAATTTTGCAGTTAAAAATTGCATTTTACAAAGGCAACGTTGGAACCAAAGTTTCTTATAAAACACTTATTGCCACACTTATGCTACAGAGTTTGACTGAATGGATGCACTTCCTTCTTAACTTCTTTTGAAAGCAGATCTTTCTAGTACTAGTACAGTGCTAGATTCTTATCAGGCATCAAGACATAAATTCAATTATTTGGTATATTGTGTCTACTCATTATGCATGCTTCTGAATCGTAGCTGTCCTCAGAATTGTAATAGCTTATCTCTGAGCTTTAAGCAAAATGCAAAAGTCCTAGAAACAAACTTCCTCTGACAGACAGTTCCAGGAAGTGTGATTCATCTGCCCAGGAAGTGTGTGGGGAGGAGCCAGCATGATGAAAGAACTCAGACACACTGCTGCCAAGACACAAAATCTCTTTCTTGTCCAGCTGGAGAATGGGATTTTAACTACCATACTACTCAGATTCAGATAGAAAAATCCCTGTGGCTTTTGTGAGAAAATTGGAAGGCATGGGAAAGGAGCCCTGGTTTCTCAACAGGGGGCCACTCTGCTATTCACAATTGGGTAGACTGTTTTGCAAACCATAACTTCTTATTTAGTGCAAATGCATTTAGAGAGTGAAAAATAATCCACAAAATTATATTTATGTAAAAATAATATTAGGTAGTATTAGCCCTTTTTCTGTTCTGGGCACTATTCTAAGTTAAATTTCTAGCAACTCTAAAATGTTATCTCTAATGTAGAGATAACATGGAAACAGACATGTAGAGGTTTGATAATTCAATATTTTGAATGGAATTAACTACTCAAGAAAATATTTTCTTGTTTCCTCATTGGTAATCCTTCTTAAAAAGATAAGAACTGTTAAAATATGAAGTCATTATCCTCTGCAAGAAATTATAGAGAATAACAAAAAACAAATTTTAAATTTACAATGATAATTCTTAAAACTTCAATTAATGAAATCAACACTTTCTTCATTGCATTTCTTAACAGTGCTTCCAGTAAAATAAGTGCATTAAAATGTTGGTTTTATTATTTATTATTTATCCTTTGTAAGAAATGTCAAAATACATTAGGGAAGCAGGCTGCAGATAAAAAAACGAGGAAAATTAAGCATCTTGAGAAAGGAGCCGTTAATTACATCTCAGCCTAAAGAACTGAATGTTCTCGCTTCATGAACATCTCCGCATCTAACTGAGGTGCTTGTATCACATCAGTGTTGGTGCAAATAATGACGGTATTACCTGTGTTTGCTATGAATCAGATGGCTTTATTCTAGTTTTTTATTGGTATTAACTCATTTGCTCTGATTCCTCCACTTTATCGATAGGGAAATTGAGGCACACACAAGCTAAGTGACCTGCCCAAGATCATCTAGCCACTATGTGGTTGAGTTTAAGTTTAAACCCAAGCTGACTAGCTCTAGAACCTTCCTTCTGAATTACTGTGCTGTAGTGAGCAAGCGTAGAGAAAAGTGAGCAGGAATGCACATTCTATTATGTAGTCCGGGTGCTAAGTAAGTATTTGAGGAGCACCAAATCTTTATTCTTAGCATTCCATGTCAGTCAGCAGACAGATGAAGCTGAGTTAAGCAGATTTGATTACAGTGATAACTACCACCAAGAAAGACACAAAGAAGAGAAGTTTCTGACTCCCTCTTTCTCTTTCTCTCTTTCTCTCTCTCCCTCTCATCCCTGGAAGGCATCATCCTCCTGCCTAGGCCTCCCAAGTGCCATGCCACTATGACCAGCTTCTAGTACTGCTTTCAACAAACAGCTAAACAGCATGGTGGTTTAAATCAAAAAAATCTGAAAACTCAGCAATTGTTCTTAGGTCCTATGTGACAGCTGTTAGCCATCATGTGACCAACAGGGATGTGCAAACACAATCATATGTTTATGGCAAGAATCTTAAAAAGAAGAGAAGAAATTTGCTTTTAAAGGGAATAGAGAGAAGCCAAAGTTCCACCAAGAGGTGAATATATAGAGTACAGAAGCTTGGAGGAGAAAGAGAACCAACTGTGAACTGTGGTAGCTACTAAGTAGGGCTCTACATGTTGGGGGGAGACAGACTTGCCTGGGAGGAGCCGCCATTCCTAATTGACAGAGCAGGAGGAATGGACATGGTATTTCTCAGGGAGGAGAAAGGTGACAAACACCTTCCTACGTTTTCAAGGAAGACTTTGAATGGCTAAGTAAGAATGATTAAACTCTCTCCAGAGGGAATGAAGGTGAATAATATTCATTTCTAAAGTGCTGAGTATTTTCCAGATGAGTGGATTATATTATTTAATTTTATAACAACTTCATGAATAGGTGTGCAACAAGAGTTTAAGCTCCTTGCCTAAGATCATAGCTAGAGAGGACACAGCTCTGAACTCAGGTGGACTCCAGAGCCCATGTGTTGGATTAGTTACAGAGGCATGAGCAGCAGAGTGATCCAGAAGGGAATGCTGTTGCCTTATCTTAGTCCTAGTTTTTAAAAATGCTCAGTTACTGGACTATTGTGAAGCTAGGCAACAATACTATCTAAATGTCTGTAATAGTGGCCAGAATCCATGGTAGACATTTAACTAATGGAAAATAGTATCACAGTTTTCAGTAAACAGCTTAGAAGTGAAGAACTTTCTAGTACCTCATGAACTTGAGAAGTTATGCTTATTTATATAAGAATAAAAATGCAAAAAATCTTGTAAATGTCTCCAGAGTAATGTTTCCCTGCAAATGTTCTATATAAATGTTCAATAGATGTTAATTACTTCAATTTCTGGGCAAAGCTGAATCTAGTTAGAACCTTGCCCTCAGAGTCCAAATCTGTTTCCTTCCTGAGGGAACCTATCCTCTCTTCCAGTCACTGTCCCTGAGGCTGGGTCCTGATGTCTTCCCTTCTTTCATTGTATACCCCTACACTCATCCAGTCATTCGTCACTTCTGTCAATTTTATCTTCTAAGTGCTCTTAAGTTCTTCAATTAATATTCTTCCCCCACTGCAGCAATGAAGACTTGGCCCCACTCTCTCTCTCGTCTGGTGTACAGCTACCCTCTTATGGCCTCTCCACAGTTATTTCACCTCCCTCCAATTATCTTGGTAACCAGTTATTGCTTTTAGTAGTGCCAATATGACCATGCTCCTGCCCACAAGAGACCTTCTGCTACTCAGGAAGAATACTGGAACTCAACCATCCCACAAGACTCCGGAAGCCTCACACAGGTCCACCTTTGGGTTCTCAAACACAACTTTTTATAGTGAACCCCCAGCTTCCTGACACATCAGTGCATCCTTCTTTCTCAGGGAGGCCTTCCCTGAGAAACTTCCCCTCTCAGCACTTAACATAGCTTGTAAATTTTTATTGTGTGATAAATTAGCATCTTTTTCCTCCATGACAAAGAAAACTGATGATGAACAATTATATTTCCACAGACTAGGTAGGTGTCTAAAATATATTCTACTTACTGAATGAATGAACAATGTATATTAGGACAGTGACTACTTAAGGAAATAACACAGCCAACACAAAATAAAACAATGAACCCTACTTAATTATGTTCAGTTTAGTACTTCCCAAACTCATTAGAACATAGACTCTTTATTTGTGAAACATCTGTCAACATTTGTGGCAGAGACAGCTATGTGGTTCCCCCAAATCAACTTCCCCTTTGTCTAAGTTCATGAATCACTATGTGTAAGGCCAGAAACACCTGCATTAGACTCTGATGTGCTTGAGAAATAAATTTGTGTTTATTAAATAAACATCAGACTGTTTATGAATCCTCTATAACAACTATTTACAGTATCACATGGGCCTGATGTTTCAAGGTTGTGGTATAGAAAATGTTACTTGGACTACAGATATAGAAAACACAGGCATCACACTAAAAGGATTCAGGGTCACTGGTGGTGTTTATTGTTTCTACTTTCATTTGAAATGAATTATTTTGCAACTGAAAGGACATGAGAGTATAATAAGTAATGATATAAACATCTGGCGAACAGGATGACATCAGTAAGGATTTGGCAAGAGATGAAATACATCTTATAAAGACTGGAGGGAAATGCATTTGACAGAAGTCACTAACTTATCAAGAGTGCTCAAAACTGCTTAAATAGAAAAGGGGAAGGGATAGAAAATAGGAAAGGACAGGATAGAAGATTAGAATGGTGAAAGTGTCAAAGTAATGGGGGAGAAAGTTCAAACTCAGAATACAAAAATTGAAAGTAAATCTGACATTGTTCTCATGTGTGGTAATATCAACCATAATACCAGGCCTGTGAGACAATGCAAAGAGCACCATAGCTATGGAAAGGGAGACCAATTTAAGAAGAGATATTTAATTATGCAAAAAGGTATTTGTTAAGAAGATGCCTATTAAAATACTTGTACCTTCACAGCAGAAAGCTCTGAAGTGAAAATAAAACAGGCTATTATGGTGGAAGTGGGCTCTAGACAATAAACAGAGTGCCTGGCAATGTCTCATGAAATCTGCTTCACTGGGATCCCCTGGATTGTGACTGAGTTTGGGGTAAGGTCTGGGTATATGTTTTTCTAGCAAGAGTCCCATGTGATTCTGGAATGCAGCCAGATTTAGCAACCAATCATAGGAGGTTATCCTCCACCATCAGTGTAGACTGCAATCTTACAAAGTAATATATAACACCAATGCATCCAAGAGAAGCAACAGGGAGATCATCTCAACCATCCAGATGTGTTGTTCTGAAAAAAGGTGTAGCATCTGTTGAATTCTTTAAATGCTCTTCTCTTTCAGGAATGTACAGAGAAAAGTGAAAGAGAGGCACTACACTGGAGTAATTCTGGCTGACAAGCTAGTGGTTGTTAATGTGGAAGTCCAAAATATTGGGAAGAAATGATCGATTAGCCTTAGAGTCAGTCTATGATGGCTAGACACATCAGTCATGAGCCTAAGCTTATAGTGATTCAGATTTCAAAAAGTAGAAGACAATGGATCAAAAAAAAAGAAAAAAGTAAACATGAAAAAAGATCAAAAGAAAAGGTAAATAAAATTCAAGAGAAATGACAAATTCATAAAAATTAAATTCTGACCACAATAGAATAATGTGTATGTGGGTGGAAACAGAAGAAATCAAAGACCTTTTCTGGCTGTTTTAGGCAAGTTAATTAAACTTTAGAAAACAGTGCAGCTAAAAAAAAAAGTCTATCTTAAAAAGCTATGTTAAGGTAAAAGAAAGACGATCATGTGGATTAGGGGATGCTTGCAAAAGACGGTGGGACATGATAAAGAGGAAATAAAAACACATGTAGCCTGATTTTGAAACTGGAAGAAGAGCCATGGAATTTCAGGTTCGGAGATGAGATAGCGCCTTTAAAGGAATTATTCTAGACTCAAGTAAAATATATTTTTATATACTTATTTTTGTCATCTTAGTGAACTCTTGCTTGTTGAGAAAGTGTTTCAGCATTCAACAAAATCAGTGCCCCCTCAAAGACATATGAGTTATAAGCCTTAGCAATTCATGTAAAAGTAACCTGAAGATTGTATGTCTTGATATAGGTTGACATATAACTTGGCCACCAATAAAACTCATTTAACTTCAACCTATAACACCAGACGTATTTGAACCAGATAATATAGCCCCAACCTCCATAGTTCTGGTCAGGTTAGTGGGAGTATTGCATCTAACTTGGGGGCCACATTTTAGGAGACAATACATACAAGAGAACACGCTGACTATTATTCCTATGAAAACTTGCCACATGAAAGCCAGTTAGAGAAATAAAGGACAAGGACTGGACAAAGGAGACCATGACTTTCTACTCTGCTTTGCTCCAGAGAACTCAGTCTACACTCTCTTTCTTCCCTTCATGCCTCTTAACACTACAGTCTGGCTTCTACTGCCCACAAATGCTGCTCTGCCAGGTCATGGCAATCTCCAAGGGACACCTCTCAATCCTGACCTCTCTTGACCACTTGGGAGTGTTTGACCATGTTGACCAGTGATCCTTCCTCACTATTCTCTCTTCTCTTGGATTCCATGACACAGTAAGTTATTAATGTTCTTCCTTCTTCCTCAGCACATATATGCTCTCTATTGACCTAACACCTGTCTTGGGCTTCCTATACATTTTTGGGCTTCCTGTACATTTCCGCCACTTCTGTTCATATCCTGTTTGTAGCTACCTGAGGATATAAACAGGAGGCTTAGGATCAAAATAAAAATGAAGAAGTGAAATCCAGTTGTAAAATGCAGATAGAATCCCATAATGGCCTGTGTAATGTAGTCTTACTCCTTTAAGGAAATGACCCTTCCTCTCACTGAATATTACATTTCTAAATCTGATGCATTTTTATTTTTCCCAGATGAAAAAAAAATAAAGGATGGATTTGCTTCCCAATGAAATCTTTACCAATCCACATCTCTCAGAAAGGATTGGCACAATGTCTGAACAGTACCTAATCAAGTCTTTTTATAGTTTTAGTTTTATTAATTCAAAATAACTAAATTCTGGTTCCAATCATGGTCACTTAATTGGGACTTGTCTAAGGCACTTGAGAAAAACCTTTAACTAGAAGTTATTAAAATAATGGAAGCTAGATTTTTGTGCTGTGACTTTTCTCTCCTTAAATGGTTATTTGTGCGTTTAAGTTTTCCATCATAGACCAGCCACTGTAGCTATTGCTCTGGTCTTACCCCTTGGCTTACAGAGATGGAAAAAATCTCCTCCCTCTGGCAACAGTGTCATTCTTTGGAAGGCTTTTCTGAATTTCTGGTTCTCATTCTATATTTTAGCTGTTTTCACCATCAATATTGCACAAGAAAAATGGCATGCCTGTAGCATGACAGACACATCACAAGGGGTCTCTAATTAGCTGTTCTGAAGTTGTTGGAACAAGTTTTTTTTTTTCTGTTTGAGTTTTCAAACACCTCAAAAATCCTACTTGATGAGCCTTTTTGTTACCATCCCATCCTCAAGTGAGTCCAAAGCAGTGGAAAACAGCTCTTGGAAATGTTTCATCTCATTTCTTCCCCACTCTACCAAAAGTAGAGTCCATTTTAAAGTCTAATTCGAAATCTTCTCTCTCTAGCTTTCTTCCATATTTTCAATTGTGGTGTCTAGTATATTGTTATTCATGCAACTCTCTGCAAAGTCATGCTTTTTATTTTAGCCTGTGCTCAAAGTTGTAGGATTGCACTGAATGTCTAGGAACTTGCAAAAAGGCCATTTTGGAATTTAATTTTTTCTTTATTAATAGCTATCATTGGACTGATAGTAAAATATGGTTGTGCTGCTCAATTTCACCTCTCAACTTCTCAAACTCCCATATGTCAATGTAGAATAAGTGTCTGGGTCACAAAAGTACAAGACAACTTGCACCTTTAAGAAGCCCACAGTCCAGTAGGGGCCAAGAAGAGTCACATCTAGTAAAAATAGAATTGACCTGCTGTGTTCGTGGTATGAGCAAAGGGCTTTGAAAGCAATCTCTCTTTTTTCCCCCGAAATATGAACAAGATCTCAACATGAAAGGGAAGGATAACTGAACTATATAAACGGAGTGAGGCAAGCATACCATTATTGAACTCCTAAAGACTGACTGCTGATCAAAGAAGGTGGACTTTAAAATCATGCGAGTTCATGCTTAGAAGTTTGCTTTGCAGATACCTTAAAAGCAACTGAGGCCAATAGGAGAAGGGGACCAGGAACTACAGAAAAGGTTAGTTCAAGAAGAATGAACCTCGAAGGTAATACACATGCACAGGAAAGTAATGTGAGTCAACTCCCTGAATAGCTATCCTTATCTCAACTAGCAAAAACCCTTGTTCCTTCCTATTATTGCTTCTACTCTCTCTTCAACAAAATTAGAGATAAGGGCAAAATAGTTTCTGCTGGGTATCAAGGGGGTGGGGGGAGAGGGAGAGGGTGGAGTGGGTGGTAAGAGGGGGTGGGGGCAGGGAGGAGAAATGGCCCAAGCATATGAATAATAAAAAATTAAAATTAAAAAAAAAGTTTGCTTTGTGTTATCATATTTTCTTACAATTACTAGTAAATATTTCTACTATTTCTATAATTTTTTTTCTAAATATAAAGCAAGAGGGGTTTTTGTTTGTTTTTTCTTTGATTTTGGTTTCTTATGGGGAGACGTTGTTTGTTTGGTTTTTGTTTTTGAGATAGGGTCTCATTATGTAGCCCAGGCTGGGCTTGAACTCACTTGAAACACAGCTTGGGCTGGCACGAAATTCTCTGTCCTGGCTTAGCCACCAGAGTGCTGGAGTCACAACATGTACTACCATGCTGGCCAGGAGGTGTTTTCTCTTTTAAAACTCAAAAAATTATTCCTGAAAAGCAAGGGAATCTCCTTGTATTCAGGATCTCACAGTCCCTCAAAGCAGAAATGTTCTCTCTTCTTTGTTCTGATAAGCAAAAGTGTTATTTGGAAATGTCATGGAAACCTCAAACAACCTCAACTATGATAATGTTTTGAAAAAACAATACAGTGAGAAGATGGTAAGAACAATTTATAAAGATTTTGCCCTGCTTGGACTAAGACATCAGAGTTATAAGTGCTAGGAGCTAGACACTGGAAGTCTTTGCAAGTAAGAGTTCTAAAAATCACTGGTCACCTGAAAAAGAACCATAGTTCTAGGTCATTGTGAACCATAGTGTACTAGGTCATTGTGATGTGGACAAGTGCAAAAGATGGGGGAAAATGCCTTTATATCATCACAGTGTCTATTTGTCATTTCAGAAAATATTTCTAGTGAAAACACTGTAAGTGGATTCAAAACATCTCATACATGAACAATATAGATGGAAATAAAGCTATGTGGTAGATGACTTAAAAAAGTGATGTTATTAATAATGAAAAATAGATATAAAATGTATGGAAATAGTTTGAATAAAATTATTTTATGAAGTGTGAAAATATAAACCAATATCTAAATTAAAATGTTTATATAGTATTTAATTTTATACATAAGTGGATAATTATAATATTAAAGTAAGTATAAAAGGCAGCTGCCTAATTTTTCTACCTTTAGCCCTAAAAGTAGCATATGTAAGTTAACAAAAAACTTTTTAAAAATACAATTTCTTTTCATAAAATAGCAGATTACCTCATATTTTAGGTTGCCTAGTACTTAGGCATAGAATTTCATAGAAAGAGAATTGAATAAATATTACATTTTCACAGCAAACAAAAGCTTCCATTTTGCAAAAAGGAAAATGAACCAAAATGAACTTAAATTTTAAAATAAAAATAAGAATCAAAATCATGACATTTAGTATTAAGGCAAAATGTGTATTAAATAAATCCAAGGTACTCAAACATTTTCTGATCTCTTACTTACAAAGAACAAACAAAAGCAACCATCAAAATATAGAGATTATTTTTCTACTTCTGTGTAAAAAATGTAAGATCAATCATTTCATAAAGTTGCATTGAAATCTGAAAAGATAGTTCTTTGTATATGTTACTGAGTGGATTATAAGTATCCTTAATATTAAGATGATGCAACGTAAGGGACATGAAATATACCTGCTCAAATATTTCAACTAACATGAATGGTTGATGTGTCATAGATGTATAGAACAGAGTTAAAGATTTGATTCTAAAAAGCATGAATGACCTCCAGCTTGGTTTGTCTAACTTGAGCTGAAAACAACAGAGTGATTTATTAAGCTTCAGATACATACCTCTAAATAATCTGTGGAGCAGTCTCTGTGATGTTCCAAATCAAATGCTAAAAATGTGTAGTTCACAGTGTTGCCTCTTGTTGCTTGGATGGTCCAGTTGCACCGCTGGTTTATAGAATAGGGATTTGGATAATTTATACTCTCTAAAATGCCATAGGTTTGGTTAACTATTACCACGTCCTCACATGCTGGAAAAAAAATCATGATTGTTAAGAATCACTATGATATGTGTCATAATTACTCCAAGATGTATTGTAAGATGCTCTTCTAAGAAGCATATAGATTAAAAATCCCATATATATACTTGCACATATGCATTTATATAATGTATATTTGGTGCATCATTTTTATAGCAAACACAGCTCCATTTAGAATAAATTTGAAGTAAACACTCTTTGTGTTAGTTGCACACGGCCACGCACATACTTGGCAAGTGATGTACAACTGAGCTATATTCCCAGTCCCAAATGTGAACATGAAGTAAAGTCAGGCTTTAAAGTCTCATGAAAATTGAACAGCCATATAAAAATGAGCATCGAATTCCTGTGAACTGGTGAACAACAGGGTAACGTGGCTCTACTCAGAGAGATTTGTATCAAGCATTCTTTGCTTCTGTTTTTTTGGCGTTCACATTTGGAAGAGCAAAAGTTCCGATCTTTAAGTTGAACAGTGTGAAGATACAAAGTCCTGTATGAATGCTAGAAATGAGTTAACAGCATCATTTTGTCGAACATGAAAATAATCCGCATGCAATTCCCAACAGAGCTTCTGTTATTCCTCCAGCTAGTCATCAGGAAGCACCAAGAGAACAGAGGGAGCATAAAAGACTTGAAGAAATGAAAATCTTAAATTTTGGGGAAAAGAAGTTTCCAATACAGTAGTGGCTTTTTTTTGAGCAGAATCTTCAACAAGTCTACACTGGTAACCTCTAGGTTTGGCTAATCCTGGGAATAAATGCCAAATACAGCTAGTCCTAATGACTTGAACAAGGCTTTTGCATCTTTCCTCAGGCCTTTTTTCATACTGTCTTTATGATACACAATTTTAAAAAATGGGAAAATAAACATCATAGTGAAAGAGTTGTCTTTGAAAAATGTGTTTTGTAGACACATTTCTGCTAAAATACTGCTTTCTGAAAGGTGGCTGTAACACCATTTTCAAACTTTGGTTTCTTTTACATTTGTGACTTCAAAATCTTCTTCTTTAGAGCAGGGATAATACCCAACCATTTCTCTTTGAAAAGCTTTATGTCACAGTTTTGTCTGCAAAGGATTTCTAAAAAATAATTTTTGTTGCACTAGACACCCATGAGAAATTATACCTCTTAGGCAGACAGACATCACAGGACTCAATGACCAGAGCAAAACAGAACAGAGGAAAATATATTCCAATAAACCATATGGGCTGGTTTCAGTTCTCACAAGTTACATTATTTGCAATCTTCTAATTTCAAGTGGCAAATTTTCTAGAAAATTTGACTAGTTAGCTCTGATTTTACCTTTAAGAGCTTATAGTCTATGTGTAATAATTACTCCTTCAGTATTCTGAAAGTATGAGAAAAATAAAATATTACAGGAATAAACACGGGCACCTTCAATAATCAACCAAGGAACAAATCAGCAAAGCAATAATAAAATTAAGGAAATGATTTTAAATTTGAACAAATAGACATGTTCCTTACAGAACTTTAAAAAGCTTTTTGTAAATAGACTAATGATGGATTTCTGAAGAACAAAGCTACATATTAAAACTCAGTTTTCAAAACTATCTAAATTCAGCCTAACTCTTACATGTTAGTGTGAATCTTCAATTTCACACACAAAGGTAAACATTAGCACTCTTATAACTAATCCAAAAGATATTATACATTCAAAAAATGATTTTTTTACTTTCAGTTCTTTTTTTGGATAACTGTGTCAAAATCATAGACGAATTTAAATGTAATGGGGCATGGAGTTATACTGTCAAAAACACAAAGTTTTTATTAAATAAAATCAAAGGAACTGTTTTGTGGATGTTCACTGTGAAACTAACCTCAAAAAATATATAATTCCAGAGCTAGAAGAGAGATTTAGAAATCATCTCATTTAATCTCCTCATTGTGGAAGCCCAGAGAAGAAAAGGGACCTGAGGGTTAGTGACCAGGCCTGATACTTCAGGCCTGTTGTTACTGTGTTCAATGCACTGTGCTGCCTCATGGGGAAAAAAGATCTTAAAATGGTTTCTCTCTACAAGGACCGGAGTTTTCCACACTTTAGAAAGTGCCACTACACACACATTTCACAAGGACTACAGTTTCCCTTACACCAGCCTCTAGATGTGTGTCACACCAATCTTTAGATGAATTACAATTACGTAGTCATTTTAAATACTCTTCTAAATTTCTATAATTTGACAGAAGCTTTGGTAATATGAGATTAAATTTAATACATGAGCATTTCTCTCTCAAATGAAGTTAAATTTTTTTGCATAAGAAACTACGATTCATTTCAGTGGTTCAAACCAAAGGGTTAAGTTTATCTCAATTTGTTTTATTGAGAGTCTGAAGGCCCAACGCTAGGCGGGCTACTCAAGTACATACTTACTCTGAAAGTAATTGATTCTGAAACCACCTGCTTCCTGACTTGCATCAGTCCTCAGTTTTAGTAATACATTGTCTCCACTGGAGCGGATGGGAGCGGGCTTCTTATTCCCACAGAGCTGAGCTAGCAAACGAGAACTGGTACTCGGGCCATCATACACCTTTGAGGGAACATTTGAAATATCAGGTGGTTGTGACTATAAATGTTACCTAAAGACTCTGTGGTACTAAAAGCGGGAAGGAAATACATACATGCTATAACAAAAGAATAGAACCCTGAAATAAAATATCTTTAAAAATTACATTGAAGTGTTTACTAACTCAGGCAATGAACCCAGGTGGAAGTCTAAACACTGAAAATGAAAGTCTACTACAAATTTTGAGGCCATACCTGATAGTAATTCTCCTCCTTGCTTTTTAATTCCATAGTTTATAACCTGTGAAATTTTAGTATGTTTTTATTTCATGAGTTTAGTGGACCATGGCAAGTTGCCAGTACTCTTAAAAAGTCCTACTTGCATGACTCTTATCTTCTCTCATTGACCAAAAAGTCCTCTAAATTGTTATTTTTCAATGCATATGTAGAAATTATGTATGACTGTGATAAATTCTGTTATGCCTCTTAGACTATTTTAATCGTATCTTAGCAGTTCATATTCAAATTGTTTTAAAGACTTGGTTTACCAAGCCATACAGTACACACTGTGCTTAGACAATTGTCGTTTTTACCACATTCCTTTTAAGTTCTTATTTTGTTTAAAATTTTTTATGTGGATGTTCTCTTTAAATATTCCCCTTTCCTGGATCTCAGAAATAAAAGTAAACACACGTTGCGTGCTGGGTGAGATGAGAGCAGTGAGTAATAAACTGAAACATTATACATACAGCCAGATAATCCCAAGAGCAGTTTGAATGATACTCCAAGTGGAAGTTTTCAAATTCCAGTTTAAACGGGCTGCCGTGGCTGGCTTTTAACCACCAGTAGCATTCCGAGCTGTGGTAGTAGGGCATCGGGTAGTTGGGAGACGTAAATACGCCTGTGGAAGTGGTAAGATTGCCCCCACAACCTACAGGAAAAAGAAAGGAATGATGCACGCCCTTTTCTTTCTGGTAAAATTGAAACTTTTAGTCTATATCAAATGAGTCCTGCCAAGTTGCAAGGTAAAACTATAACATGAAAGAGTAGCTAGTCTATCATCCCATTTCACATCAGTGCTTTCATGTTTCCTAATGGAGATGATCTGATGAAATAGGTCAGGGAACTAGAACTTTTCCCTGTTGTTCTTCAAAATATATGGCTACTCTGAATTCAGAAACATTTGCAATGTTGAAGTTTATTACAAAGAGTAATGTCAAAACATAGCTAGAAATAAACGCAGGGTAGAGCATGACAGTGCAACAACTAAGAAGCCAGTCAGAATGGATTTTCCAGTAGAAAAAACAGGTCTGGGCTATCTACCTGTTGCCGATCCATCCCAGTAAGCTTCAAATCCAGATGACGAGTCTATTATGTCACTCTTGAATTTCAACCACAGTTTGTTACCGTGAGAGATGATTCTTGGAGGTGGAGTTGAGCCACAGTATTTTCCCAGGAGGGGTGAAGTTTCATACCCTCCATCTCTGCGACACAATACCAAAATGAAAATGTATTAGGCCATTGATAGATACTACTCAATAAACAGTTAATATCATTTGAACAACAGTATTATAAGTGATCGGTTTATCAGATCAGTCAGTGTAGTGTCTCTCAAAATTATTTCCAAAAAATACAATTGCAAGTTTTCAATTTTTTGCTTTGTTAAGTGATATTTGAATGATGAAAAAGAATAATTATCACTTATGGCTGGCTTGACATCTTATATTTGCAAACTAAATGTATTTAATTTTCACCTTCTTGAAGCCTCTGGCAAATAGTTCAAGGAATACAGAATGTAGAAGCCTTAATTATTAGTACTATAAACAAATATGGCTTGATTTTACAGAGAAATCTTGAATGTGCCTTCTAATTTAGAAATTTTCAAAACTGAATGTGTCATATTTTTCTGGAAATTATTCTTTCCCTAAGATCTTTTGGAATCTTAAATCTAGTTTATAATCTGTAGGTTTTTCAAACAAACAAAAAAGAGGGTCATTTACTAAAGTCCAGGGATTAGTTGATGTAAATTAAACATTTACAGGACCACAATGGAAACCAACCTACAGACTGCACTGTACTTCACAGACTTCTCTCTGGAGGAAGGCTTCAGTGGAGAATGTATTGCAGATTTTGTGGAAATTGTGTCATTTTAGCATGATATGGTTTAACTGTAATTTGTTATTTTAATATCTTTATATCAGAGAATTAAATTTATTTTACAATATTGTAAGATTCCAGATATGAAATGCCAAATTAAAAGTTTGACAGATATGTATACCAAAATGATTAGCCTAAGTTAACTTGATATAATGATATGGGGAAATATCAATGTATAAGTTAATATACCGTCATTGATCACATAATTTTTAAATGCATTTTTCAAAGTGCCAAGTAATGAAAGAAAAGTGTCTTACACTGAAATTTGCAGGTCTAGAATTTTATTATTATTATTATTTTGGCAGTACTGGGGTTCAAATTCAGGACCTGGCACTTGCAAGGCAGGAGCTCTATTGCTGATGCCACACCTCCAGATCTAGACTTCTACTATTTAAAACAAAAAACTCTGTGAAAACTTTAATAAGGTTGTTGTCATGCCATCACTTTTCTGATACAATTAGATTAAATGGACAGTAAAGAGCCTAAATTTTAAGTTGATTTTACATATTTAACAATACTTACTTCAGAGCAGTAGCACATCTTGTTTTTTTTTCCCAAATAAAATCTGGAATTTATTTTTAAATGTTCCCAATAAAATAATTACTTGAAAATATCCACTAAGTCTTATGTGATTTTTTTCTACTTCTTTTGTCAGGCTTGAAATGACAATTTTTATCTCTTATAAGAAAGTACACAGCAGGGAGCTTTATAAACAATTTCATATTTTTCCTTAATCTTTCCAGAAAAGGTTAATAATAAAAAGTATTATAGGGAAATAAATAAAAGTGCTTACCTTATTTCCAGAAAATCTGCTGTACATTCTGTACCAAAGCTTTCCTCTAGAGAAAAGTTTAAGAAGTGCAGAGCAATCTGCTGGTTGATGTTGACTGTGATCCTATAAATGCATTCCCAGTTATTGGGGTAATTACTGGGGAAATTTTTAGAAGTGAATGACCCATAGTCATTTGTATAGTCCTCCAAGCATGCTATGAAAAGAAACAGAATATAAGAGAGAAAATAGAAAACATTATGTTATACTTGTAATACATTCTGTAATATACACTGCATTCATTTGTGCACTTGATTTTCAACAGAACTTTGTGGAATGTTCAGAGAATAATTTTATTTTGAAATCTAAGAGGCAAAACAATGAGAAAACCTCAGCTATGTGGTAGAAATATTTACATATGTCTTAAGAGAACAACCTTTTTGGTCTTAGGATAAAATTTTTCTTATCCATAATTTACCTTATATATTAAAAATAGGTTAAATTACAGAAATCTTAGAAGGGGCTTAGAAATAATTCAGTTCTGTTCCTTTCATAAACTTCCTTTAAAATGGTTTCTCCCAAAATATTTATTTGTGAGAAAGGACAAAGCAGGTATCAAAACTATGGAGTGAAGAATAGGAGACTAAATTTCAGGATCAGAGTGAAGTTCAGCCAAAACCTATCTCAAACACTGACAATCTATGCAAACTTGGGTAAGCTACTCCATCCCCTGAGCTGCAGTTTGCTTACTTCTAAAATGCAGACAGTTCACTATCTTTGACTAGGTGTAAGAGTTAGAGATAATGCAACTAAAGCGTTTAATTCATGATACATGCCCAATAAATTGTAGCAATCATTATTATTTTTCAAAATAGAACAGATGTAAGAAAAGCATAGAAGTAAGTTAAATTATTTATATAAAATGTTTAGAAGAGTACCTGGATACTGTTAGGTACTAAATAAATATCAACTATTCTAATTTAATAGTTTTTAACTTTACTTATTCAGTCCATCTGATTCTGTTTAAGAACAAATCTACTTCATCTCCAATGTCCTCCAAATCTGAGCTATTTTACAAAGGAAGTCTAGTTTTAATGCATTTTGATGTATCTTCAATTGCATCCAGTAATAACCTAGATCTAGGGTTTAGGAGTAGACAGAGCTCCCTGACTGAAAGTTTTAGGGAGAATAAGCTATTATTCTTTATTGCAAGTGAAATAAAATGAGTAATTCTAAATAAAAAGGGTAATTGCTGGTATTGGGCACACAAAGACACATATAAAATACAGTAGGTTCTTCTACCCATGCATAGCTCTCAGTGTAATGAACATTTGCCAAACATTTGGTTTTACTCAAGGTTTTGCTTTATTGAAGAAATCCACAATGATATTTAACTACAAAAGTGGTATTTCAGTCCAAACATGGAAAAGTGTGCTACTCTATAGTCTACCAAGATTTTTCAACAAGGGTGATGGCAGGAAGGGAGAGAGTGAGGGGAAAAAGAGAAGGAAGGAAGAAAAAGAAGTGAGGTAGGGAAAGAGGGATGGAAGGGGAAGAAGTATAGAGGCAGTATACTAATATTTCAGACCAGTATTGAGTATTAGTAAGATAAAATTTCCTGTATCTAATGGAAATTAAATGAAAGCTATGACCCCGTGTCCCTGAGTCTACAGAACTGAGAGACCCATTGACCTATACAAACATGGTTCACAACTGTAGCCAGTAAATCAAACACTTTGAGCAAATGCCACTTGTGTTAAAATAAATGATGTTCCTTACTTACCTACTCTATTCTCAGGGGAAATACAATTGTACTACACATCTCTAATGCAGCTCCCAATTTGTCTGCAGGAGAATCCTACATATAATCCAGTTTCCAGGAAAGGGAGCCTGATTTAATGACATTTTAAAGCTGTCATGATGACTTATTTCCTTATACCTTCGCCGCATGCCAAGGGGTTAATCTGCCAGTTGGTGAGTTTGTTCATCTCTGCTGAAACTTTGATTTGCACACACTTCTCTACTAATGCTGGCATGAAGGTGAACTACAGTGTGTGAAGTGTTCAAATGATCTTGACACTGCCCACCTTGTCTGGAATGCTTTGCATGCAAAACCTCCCCTCCTCCTCCAACACATTCTTTACCAAATAAACTCTTCCTTATCATTTAAGGCCCAGTTCAAATAGCACTTCTGTAAGAACTTGCCCAGACCAGCCACACAGAATTAATTTCTCTGCACTCAATAAAATTTCATGAAAATAGCAATTTGAGCTCTCCCAAATATATTTCCGTAATTGTTTTTACATGAGTATATTTCTCCCAGGAGGCCTTAGTATATGAATAAGGCCTTATTAACCATTATTAACTGTCACTGTAGTATCTTCCCCAAATTAGGTCTCAGTTACTTTTGTTAAAATTATATAATATCATGTGTTGAAAACTGAGTGTGGTGAGCCATGTATCTAATTTCCTCCCACTCTTTCTACCCCACTCAGTTTTTCACTTTCAGGCTACCCTTCTATCCCCATCCTATAACCTCCTCTACTTTTATTTCCACATGTTTCCTTCTCTTTCTCATTCCTATCCTTTTGACTGGTTTGGTTGAGGTTCTTTAAGATTTTATAAGGTTCATTAAATCAAAATAAGATAATTTGCTTCTATCTATGATAAGCAACTGATACTGTATTCAGTATAATAAGCCCCTCTACTTAACAATCATCAAACTAGACAAAACATTGGATGATGGGCAATATAAGGTTAAAAGAAAGGAAAGTCATGAAGTGGGACTCTTTGATTTCCTTAACTCTTGAACTGGGCAGAATTTCCTGATGAGAGCAAGGAGCTCAGAAAAAAAAATTAGTTAATTTTCACCTAAAGAGACTAGAGAAAGGAGCCACCACAGGCATGGTGGTTCTTGCCCGTAATCCTAGCTACTTGGGAAGCAGAAAAAAGTTCATGAGACCCCCATCTCAACAGAAAAAGCTGGGCGTGGTGGTACATGCCTGTCATCCTAGCTATGGCAGGAAGCATAAATTAGGATAGCCATCCAGGTCAGCCTGAGTGAAAGAACAAGACTCTCCAAAATAACCAGAGCAAAAAGGGCTGAAAGTATGGCTGAAGTTGTAGAGTGCCTGCCTGCCAAATGTGAAGCCCTGAGTTCAAACTCCAGTACCACCAACAAAACAAAACAAACAAAAACTCTCGACAAGTACAAATAAGGGAATTTGTCAACCTGATAAGGGACATATCTGTGAAAAAACCAGAATCACCACCATCATACTTACACACTAAACACTAAATGCTTTCCTGCCAAAATTAAGAAGCATGCCAATATGACCAATTTCACCCTTTCTATTGAGTATTGTATGGTAAATCATTGTGATAAGACAGGTGACCCTGAGACAAAGACAAAGAAAGGTAAAAATAAAACTGATCATCTATGTAGAATATACCAACAAATCTAGTAAATATTTATCAGAAAATAACTGAATTTAACAAGGTTACAGAATACAAGATAAGTATCTGAAAATCAAAATTTTACTTTGCATACATCAGTTAAATGAATATAAAAATTTTAATACTATTTACAATAGCATAAAACACTTGATGTTAAATTTAGTGGAAATGCAAAAACTATACTCAGAGCTTTCTAATGTTGCTGAAATTAGAGATGATCCAAATAAGTGAAATACAGCCAGGCATGGTGGTCCATACCTATAATCCCAGCTACTTAGGATATGGTCACAGGAGGATCATAAATTCAAAGCCAGTGGGGATTATCTCCAAAACTAAATACAAAGTAATAGCCAGCATATGTTTGGCAAGAAAGCAAAAAAAAAAAAAAACTTTTTAAGGACTCCTAATTTCAAAAGGTAACATTGAGGAAAAAGAACAGGTGAGCCCCACACACTGTAAAACTGTGAGATGATATTCACAGTACATCATTATAATAGAGGACATGCACCCAGAAGAGGTGCAAAGATTATGAGTTCGAGGCTAGCCTAGGCTACATATCAAGACTGTCTCAAAAAACAAAAAAATTATCTCTGCAACACTGAAGTCTGTACAATATCCATTTTTCTTCCCTTGGCAGTATAGATGGCACTTTCTAAAATAATATGAATACTGAGAATACTGCTAATCTTTAGTTTCCTCTGGAATGAACGTCTTCCTACAAAAGGATATTCATGTGTTGTCAAGATGCCTATCACATCAATATAAAATGCATACATAAAAATGTATGTGTGCCTTTATCTCATGTTTTCAGGGGAAAATTCATATAAATAACAATTGGTCTGTTAGTCTGGTCTTAGAACACTTACAAAGAGATAAAGAAGAAAAGTACATTTTTCCATTTCCTATATTCAATATAGTTGAATATCTCTGAAGATCAAAGACAACTGTTGGCAGAACTCACATATTTTTCTCTCCGACTAACCTCAAATGAAAAGGAAAACAAAGGAAGAAAATAGAAAAATTATGCGAATGTCCTCTATGGACCATTACAAAATCACCAAACTGGATTTTTCTGTAAATGATAGTGTTTCTCAGCCTCCACTGCACATTTTTGTACAAGTCTTTGTACCATATCATGAGCTCATGATCAAAGAAGGAAATCAGAATTCTGGGTAATCCTCCAAGCCACAAAGCAATGATGGTATCAGTCCCACAAGCTCAGAGTCACAGGAGTAGAATTAACTGTTCCTGTGGCTAAAAGAATGATGGTGTAGGGAGATAGGGAGACACTAGATTTAGGGTAACTGTCCTACCACCTCCCTGCTTTGCCTTATAGAATAATTTATGTTATTGTTCAATCATATTAAGGATTGATCCATAGACCATGGCTTCTAAAATCACTTAGGAGTCTCGGTTTCTGAATGAATCCATATGACTCAGATTTATATTCTGGATATAAAATGAATAGCCAGCCCAAGGAATCATCATGGGGCTTTTACTGGCATATTTGATTTAAATTTTCTTTAAAGCCAGGACTTGAGGGAAGATACACTTACAGACTTAATTTCTCCCTTAGGAAAGAAGAAACATTCCTAACCGAAATCTAACATTTTGCTACAATTTTCTGCTAGGCAGTCACAACTGTTGCCTTTTATTTCAAAGATGATCAATTCAAATGAGTATGAATACAAGCAAAACACTCACTATTGAATTGTGCTTGGATATCTAGCAAAGTCACAATGCTTTACAGTTATAATGAAATTTAATGCTGAATGTTTCTTTTTATCTTCCCTGACTGAGAAACAGCCAGGAATGATCATCCACACTTTTTAGTGTGAAGAACCTGAGTCTCCTGGATGCTAAGTTCTGAAAATCACTTAGTTCAGACATGGCCAAGAAAAAACTGAACCTAAGTCCCTCCCCCTTCCAAATCCTGTCCTCTTTAATAATTCCTAGTTTCTCTCTAAAAAAAAAAATGTGAACTTAGTAATAAAGACAAGTAAGGACCTAGCAGTATCGCAACTAAGCATTCTATTCTGAATTTTCATTCTAAGGTCCCAAGAAATGTAATAAATAAAAGAAGTGAATGTAGATGGGAAGTAGAAACTACTGGAACACTTATACATGCAAAAATGTAAGAGAACACTTCCAATTCACTTAAGTAAATCTTTTAGAGATGAATAGACGTACTAAAAAAACTTCCCTCAAAAATAAAGTATCTGACAATGGAAAATTCAGAATTCAAGGTGGAAAGAATACGAGAGGCTTGTGACTTCTCTGAAGTATATCAAGTTAGTATCAAGGTGGGATAGAAACAAGACCTCATTCTCCCCTGCCTTCCTCTCATTATATCATGAATACTGTTTTCCATCATACCATAGCATTTGCCATTACATCTTTTTTGTAGTTCTGTAGTAATTTATGTATTAAAACCTAAATTTCAGTCTTTGCTTAACTATAAAGACAAAATTTTGTCACAAAAACTATGAATTGCTTTGCAAAACTGCACTCTAGACCTATTTTAATCAGAATTTCTGGATGAGACCCTGAAACCTGAATTTGTAACAAGATAATCCACTCCTTCTCAAGTTTCTTATAAACAGTAAGAGTTTGAGAATGCTGCCCAGATTGAAGTTTTAAAATAGGAACAGCTATTTATCTACTCTTTTCTTCTAAATAAAGGTCTATTATTACCTCTCTGGTTATTGTTTCTTAACTTCCTACTCTTAGATGTTTTTCTCTGGGGTCACTGCAAGATGACTGAGAAAAACTAGCACCAAACACCCAGTGCGAGGAAGAAGTTGGGAAGGCCCAGTAGGGCTCACCTTTAACCTGTACTGATGTGTTTATGCTCATTCCTGGTCATTTCCCAGGACAATCATAAAGCTCTTTCTTCCCCTTTGAGAAAAACAGTCAAAGTTCACCACAGTTCTCTTGTAGCTGAATTGAATGTTCCCACACACACTATGTGCAATGCACTCAAGCATTTCCAAGAGTTAATTGAGACATGGCAAAGACATGGATTGCATGCTGAGCCTGACTGTTTAGTTTGGCTCCCAAATCACCTAGCTGTGTATTTTGGGAAAGATAAATTCAACATTCTAGATTGCTATCTGCCTTATTTAAAAGTTAATTGGACTCCATTTGTGATTTGAACTTCCTTGACACACCATAAAAATGCATTTACATCAATCATACACACATAGAGATATTACAAACAGATTTCATGAAGTGCTACCTAAATTTGTACGGTAAACTCTAATACTTTACGTTCTATTTTCTAGTCTACTCTATACTTTTAACAGATGCAGTCATGAATAAGTTATGAGTTACAGTGTGAAAAATAACAGAGTAGATATTATTTAGTTTTTCATCTAATATTAAAGTTAAAAATGAATTAAGTACATTTCTGTTTGGTTTATAATTTATTACTTTTCTTTCTTTGGAGTCATGGGGGATTGACCTCAGGGCACCATACTTGCTTAAGGAAGCACTACCACCAGAGCGAGCTTCCCAGCCCTTCACTCTTTAGTTTGTTTTTGGTAGCATCTTGTGCTTTCGCCTAGGCTGGCTGCACACCTCGATCTTCCTACCTCTACCTTCCAAGTAGCTGGGATTACAGGCATTTGCCACCCTGTCCAGCCCCTGGTTTGTACTTTTAGAGTTCTATTCTAGTGCTAGGGGGATTAATTGTTAACGTATATGGAATAGATGTTAGTAGAATATAAAATTATAATTTAAGTGGTGAAATTATCCAATTGTATTCCCTCAATGCTCAAATATTTTGTTCTTTAAGTTCACAAACATTTTAATCAGTTACTAAGAATGGCTTATGAGTTTCTACCCACTAACATTTTACTCTTTACTTCTTTTATTTCTATTTCCCCAGGCACATCTGGATGAAGGCAAAACCAGACTGATGGGGATGGAGTCAAAGTAATGACAGGAAGAGAATCTCTTTCCTCCCAAACACATATTTAATGGCTGACATCATAGCCATAGCCACACAGCATGAACCGCAGATGGAAAAGTAACTGGATTTGCATCAGAAATTTTCACTTTTATCAGAAAAGACAGGAAAGATTTGAGCAGGGAAACACACACTGACTGTGCTGAGGAACCCTGAAATCAGCAACCAAAACCATTGCCATTGCTCTGAAAGTAACATCTGATAGAGCAATAAAATAGGATAAGGGTCATTGATGCTTTCCCCTAACACTATTTCAATCTTCAGGAAACAGTTAAAAGAAGTTGATAACTGAAAAGAAAGTGTCTTATAATTCCTAATATCTCTGTAGTTTTGAGTCAGCAGCTCCCTCTGATCAGCTCTCTGCCTGGCTGCTACCAGCCTGACCTCCATTCAGTCTTCTGAACTCTGCCCTTCCCTGAGAAATACTGTAGGGCCACCCTCAGTAATTCCTGTGAGCCAGTCATTTGCATCCTGCCCTATGGGAAACTGTGGCAGGCTCCAGAATTATAAATTGAAGGTACTATATGTCCTCCTGGATCCAGTCCTCCCACTGCTATTTGAAATGATTTGACTGTATTAGTCAGACCTATGACCTCACCCAGTAAAAGGCAGGCACACAGTGACCAGCCAGGCTAAGGCAAGGGACAGAAGGTATGTTCTTCCTTGTCTGGTATTTCAGCCCTGTCTGGACCAAATACAGGCTAACATAATGACTAACTCACAAGCTAGCAGGGTGGAGAGTCATTCATTAGAGTTGTTAATTCAGTATCTTCAATTTTTTTAATCACTTTTCTCTCTCTCTCCCTTCCTCCCTCCCTCTCTCTCTCTCTCTCTCTCTTTCTCGGGTGAGGGGCTGCTGTGATTGAACTCAGGGCCTCCTGCATGCAAAGTATATACTCTAGATGGACTACACCCTCAAATCCTCAATCTGTTCTCTCTCTATTGATTTTTCTTCCTGCCCAGTTTTGCCCTTTCTTTTTCTTTAATTGACTTTTATTTTACTTGTATATCTTTCTGAAGACTTCTAGTTAAATTTTAACTTTAACATCCTCCTTGATAGATTATTTCAATTGCTCTTAGTTTCTGCAGTAAATGGTGCCTCACTAGCTGGTATATTAACAGAGTTGTCACCACAGAGCTTTGTCTTACTTTACATGTTATTACAAAGATTTCCATGATTATTTCAGGAGGCTCTGTCCTGAATTATATGTTATCTATGATACAGCTAGTTTATTCATGCAGCAAATTAAAATTATGTTCAAAGATGTTTAGACCCAGAAGACATTTCAAAGATCATCAAATTCAATCCTTTAATTACACAGATGAGAAAACTGCAGCTCAGAGAGTTCAAGTGACTTACCCCAAATCTAATATTCAGTGTGGTTTGGGGCCAAACATATGAGACAGATAAAACTACAGAAGTATGGAAAATTGTGTGCACACTATAATTTCTTGAGAAACCAACTTTGGTTTTTGGATATTAACCACTTGAACAAAGTCCAGTGAACATGTCAATCACACAATATAACCTATTATGAATCCTAGGGATTGCATTTCCCATGTGCTTGGGCTGGATAATGAACTATCTCCTACTCAGAGTTTGACCAGAGGTAAAAGTATATGTTTATTTTGCACTTAGGATTCTGGAGAAACCTAACTCATGCTTTCAAAACACAGAACTACTGCAGAGAACAGTAATTTTGCCTGAATTGCAGAGTAATGACCAGAGCCTCTGAAAGAGAAATAAATAAGGAATTCTGAGCAAAAGATTTTGGTATGTGGTGTAAGGACTTTCCAAGAAAAACAGTTGGGGTCTCCAGACTCAAGACTGTCAGAAGAACACGTCCAGGCACAGGGAAAGTTCCCAGTCTTTTCTGAAAGGAGCTCAGTGAATGACACCATGCTTCTAGAACAGTCCTGATTGTGTTACCCATTTTATGCATTTGTATTTTGCCACCATTGCCTCTCACTCTCTCTCTCTTTCTCTCTCTTTTTCTTTCTCTCTCTCTCTCTTTCTCTCTCTCTCTCTCTCTCCCAATCTTGCTCTTTTCTCTTTGACTCTATCACTCACTCACTTACTACCTGAACCATTTCAGAGTAATCTGTAGACATTACGTGCTTTACTCCTAAAGTAGTCAGTGTATTATTCCTCTGCAATTTTTTGAGACAAGAGATCATCTCACAACATAGGCCAGGCTTCGAGCTTATCCTTTTACCTCAACCTCCTGAGTAGCTAAGCTGATAGGCATTTACCACCATGCCTGACCAGTGTGTTACTCCTAAGAACAAAAGCATTCCCTTATAAAACCACAGTGTAATTATCAAATTTAGAAAACTTAATACTGTGGAAAATTCATATTGATCTAATATAATTGATTCAATACAATTGATTAGTATTAATACTAACATTGTACTAAAACTGATCCAAAACTTCTGTCTAATCATTGCTATGTTATTTAAGTCATTTTATCTTATTCCATATTCTAAATACTGCTTCCATTGTGTGCCACAGGTTTGGGATGAAGTATTGTTATTGTGGCTTAGATGTCAGTACTGCTTCGTAATGAAATAAATGTCACCAAGCATGCAAAGCTGCTTTGTTACCTGCTGATGTGTCAATTGCTGCATACTGTATTGAAAAGCCTTCGTGAGCGAGGTCAGAGTTGGCCACAAATTTCAGCATCACTGAGTTAGAACTGCTGGTAAGAGAAGGCGGGATGGATGTTCCACAGTATCTATTCCAAACCAAGAAAGAACAGACAGGTTTGAAACTTTTAGTATATTCAAAATGATGTACCAATAATTAGGAAATATATGATAATGGGATGCAGTAAAGGGAAACAATGTGTCATTAATTCATAGAGCACAGACACTGGTCAGTTCTACTCAATTTCTTTGCCTCATTGTCTCCATCTCTAAAACAGAGATGTTGATATATCTACTTTAGAGAGATGGTCTTACGAATTTGAGCAGTTAATACATTACATGTAAAGCTTGTAGAACAACATGCCTGGAACAGTAATCCTTTTGTAGGTATCTTTAAACAGCTGTGCTATGGAGAACTAAGGGTTTAATTACTAAGCCATCTAACATTTTTGCAAAAAAAAACCCAGCAATTTTAATCAGAAAAATGAGTCTAGTAATGCCAAAAATGAGGCTGTATATTATAAAAGACATTATGCCATGAGATTTGAACTATAGAAACACCCATAAGAAAGAAAGACAGGAAAAATAGAAATGCCAAATCAAAGCACACTTGTAAAAATTAAAGAATTGAAATGAAAGAGAAAAAATAGCATGGAAACTAAAACAAGAGAAAATACTGAATATGAGAAATATGTAAGTTAGTTTCTGAAGGAGAAAAGGAAAAAAAATTGGCATATGATAACACTTTAGTATTAAAAAAGACTTAACATCTTAAAATAAAGGTAGGTGAATTAAATAAATCCATACATGCATGTGACCATGGATACTAAATTTAGACATGATCATTATGGTTTACATTTTTGAGCAAAAAACTATGTATTTCCAATGGTTATAAGTACACACCTGCCCCTCCCCAAATAAGAAGTAAAAGAAGAAAGTTTAAAAAATAAAGATAAGTAAGAAGCAAAACATGAAGGGGAAAAGTAAAAACAGAAAAAAAATTTAAGAAAATAATGGATAGGGGAAAATGTTCAAAAAGTTATGACAAAAGAAAAGAAAATATGCAAAGAAAAAATAAAAAAGGCAACTGGGAGAATTCCATTTCCAACAAAAACATAATAAGTTTGCACCTGAAACTAAAAACCTGGGGACAATATGTAAAGTAGTGGCTCTCAAGACACTGGATATCTAGCCAAAAAGGACAAGGACTCTTCAGGGACAGGAAACAAATGTGTTCAACAGGGAAAATGAAAGGACCAAACTGGTTTCAAGTAATTTAACTGCATTCCAGGACAAAGTTCAAGAATATTTATGGGAATATAATAATGTCATGTGCCAAAACCATAAAATTGAAAATGCCTAACATTCTATCAACTATTATTAAGCAGGAAAGTATAATTCATAATGAAAAGGGGAAAATTAATTGAAACCGAGCAAGAAATTATATAGATGCCTATTAGTAGATGAAGACATTAAAGTGATTATAACTATATCCCATAAATTTAAGCATCTGTAGGAAAAACCAATATGTAAACTACAAATACAGACCATATATAGTCATGTGATACATAATGCCAGGAAAACTGGATCTGCTCATACAGAAGAATGAATTTAGACCCTTATTTCTCACGATGTCAAAAATTCAAATCAAAATGAGTCAAGGTCTGCAGCAATGAAACTAGTAGAATAAAACACAGGATAAATGCTTCATGACATCAGTGTGGGCAAGGGTTTTTATGGATATGACCTCAGAAGCACAGGCAACAAAAGCAAAAATAGACAAATGGAATCCATCAAACTACAAATCTTCCACATGGCAAAAAAAAAACAGTGAAAAGACAGCTATGGGATAGAAAATATCTGCAAATTATACATCTGACAAGCAGTTTATATTCAAAGTAAGTAAGGAATTCAATAACACAAAAAACAAGTAATCTGACTTTTAAAAAATGGAATAAGGAAACCATGAACTGATATTACTCAAAAGCAGACATAGAAATATCCAAGTACATGAAAAAAGTGCTCAATGTCACTGAACATCACGGAGATGCAAATCAAAACCACAATGAGATATCATCTTACACCTATTAGAATAGCTATTATCAAAAAGACAAATGATAAATGTTGATGCAAATGTGGAGAAGAGAACCCTTACACACTGTTGGTGGAAATATAAATTAATGCAGCCATATGGAAAACGACATAGTGGTTCCTCAAAAAATTAAAAATAGGACTACTACATGATCTAGTAAACCTACTACTGAGTATATCTGAAGAAACGAAATCATCATGTCAGAGATATCTGCCCTCTCATGCTCATTGCAGCTTTATACACAATAGTCATGATATGGAGTTAACTAAGAGTCCATGGATGGATTAAGCATATGTATATATGTATATATGTAAAAAGAATGAAATCCTGCCATAAGCAATGACATAAATAAACTTGGACTTTGTATTATGTGAAATAAGCTAGAGACAGAGACACAAACACCACATGATCTTGCTCATATGTGCATTCTAAAAAAGTTGATATCATAAAAGCAAACACTATTAACAGTGCTCATCAAAGGCTAGGCAGATTAGGAAGGAAGTGAAGATGGAGAGATGTTAGTCAAAGGATACATAGTTACAATTGGAAAAGAAATAAGTTTCAAGAAGTCTATCACACAGCAAGGTGATTATGGTTGATGATGTATCTTTAAAAAATGTACAGAGTGGATGCTGTATGCTATTACCACTAAAATGATAACTATGTAAGGTAATATGTTTGTTAATTATGTCAATTTAACCATTCCACAATGTGTATATATATTTCAAAATACCTTGTACAAGATAAAAATATGTTATCAATTTAAAAATAGAAGAGAAAATGGATGAAAAATAACAGTAAGCATATTACTGATTACTGGAAAATATCTAGAAAACAATCAATAAGTTACCAAGTGCAGTATAAGAAAATATAAAACCAAACAAAATAACCTTACCTCTCAAGAGATGTCTCAGAGCCAGTGTCATAAACTTCCAGGTAGTCATTGGTGCAACCATATTCAAACTCCAAATGAAATCTAACAAACTCCAAACGAATCAGTTTACCAGGTTGAACTAATATATGCCAGGTACAGTTGACACCATTAGGGTAGATATTTGGATAGCCAGGACTTTCAATTAGTCCTGCTGACTCTGTAAAAACTTTCCCACACACTGTTGAAATAAAAATAATAGCAATTATCACAACAGGTAGCCAACAAGCACCCACATTCCAAAATAACCTGGGTATTATAACCTCTTAAAACTTCAAAAGAAAAAAATGCTTTGTCTTGTGTCATTTAAAATAATTTAGTTTTTCTCTTATAAACAGACACCAAGTAAAAAATGATAAGTATTGATTAAAAATATATTCTGTCTTTAATTGTGCTTTATAAGTTTTGTTCACTTATTCTTGTGAACTTGTTTTTTTGTTGTGCTAGGGATCAAACCCAGGACTTCGCACATGCTGGCAAACTCTCTACCACTGAGCAACATCCCTAGGTCTATGGTTCACTTATTCTGATATCAGCTTAAAAGGTGAAGAAAGAGACAGTGTCTTACCCAAATTCTCAGTACTGTACTTAGCCATGAAACCATGATTTTCAGTAGAAGAACTTTTCACAAATGTGACATAAAGAATATTGTACACGGATGTTATAACTGAAGGTACTTCTGAACCACAATACTTTTCATTCTCAGGAGAGCCCAAAATGGAACTGCTACCAATCTAAAGTAAAACAGGTATAGCCACATTTATTTTGTTAGGTATGTGTTTTGGAAAACTGCTTCAAGAACAATTATTTCTGAAATGCTTTTATTGCTACAGGAATAATCAATTTGAGAACATAATTAATTTTAGAGCATTTTAGTTATGCCACAAGAAACTCCATTGGCAATTACTCTCCTTCCGCTGAAACCAGAGTGCCAGGCAGCTACTGATCTCTCTGTTCCTATAAATCCATTCTGAGCATTTCCAACAAACGGAATCACATAATATGTGGTCCTCTGTGACTAGGTTCTTCCAGGCAGTAGAATGTTTTCAAAGTCTATCCATCTAGCAGCAGATGTCATTAATAAATTCCTTTTTAATGCCCATACATATGGCAAGGGTATATTATATTTTATTTATCCATTCATTAGTTGAAGAATATTTAAGTTGTCTCCACTTTTTAAATTATAAATAATCATTGTTTGATATTTTCATATGCTATAATAAATCATTTTAGGAATATTAAATAAATTTTGGTGTGGCTATATACTTTCAGTGCCCTTATGTACAAAAGTAAGAGTAGGATTGCTGGATCAAATGATAACTCTGTGTATGACATTTTGAGGAGTTGAAAACTGCTTTTCAAAATAGCTACATCAATGTGCATTCCCAGCAGCAATGCTTAAGGGTCCCAGTTTCCCCGTATCCTCACCAATACTTGTTATTATGAGTTTTTTTATTACAGCCATCCTGTGGGGGTGAAATATTATCTCATAATAATTTTGATTTGCATTTCTCTGATGACTAAAATTATGTTAAGTGTCTTTTCACATGCTTCTTGTCCATTTGCATATCATCTTTAAATAAATGTCTATCTATATCGTTTGTCAATTTTTAAAACTTTCAACTTTGATGAAATCCAGTTTCAACTTTGATGAAATCCAGTTTTTCCATTTTCTCTTTTGTTGTTTTTACTTTTGTGTCATAGCTAAGAAGGTTTTTACCTAACCAAAGCTCAAAATGACTTACTACTCTAATTTCTTCTAATAGTTTCATGGTTGTATATCCCACAGATAGATCTGTAGGCCATTTTAGTTAATTTTGGGTACAAGCAAGAGGTCCAACTTCATACTTTTGCTCATAGATATTCAGCAGCATTTGTTGAAAAAAATGACCTTTTATTTCATAAATCAGTTGACCTTAAAAGTATGTGTTTATTTTTGTGCTTTGAATCCTGTTCCATTGATCTCCATTTATATCCCTGCTCTAATAACAGACTGTACTGATTGCTGCTTTGTTCTGAGGTTTGATTTTGGAAATTGTCAGTTCTCCAACTTTGTTCCAGAATGTTTTGGCTATTCTTTTTCCCTTGTATTTTATATGAATTTTATAATCAGTTTGTGAATTTCTACAAAAAGAACCACCTGAAATTTTGATTGGAATTGAATCTTTAGATTAACTTGGGGAGTACTGCCATTTTAACAATTACTAAATCTTATCTGTCAACAGAAGACATCTCTCCATTTATTTAGGTCTTTACAATTTCTTTCCATGATGTTTATAGCTTTCAGAACACAAGTCTTGTACTTCATTTTAAGTATATTCCTTAATGATTATTATTTTAATGCTATTATAGATGGAATTATTTCCTTGATTTCATTTCCAAATAATTCATTGGTAGTACATAGAAAAAGAAATTATTTTCACGTTTTGATCTTATAACCTGCAACTTGCTGAATGCATTAGTTGTATTAGTTTTTATGTGAATATATTCCTTTAGATTTTCTGCAGACAAGCTTATGTTATCTGTGAATAAAGATACTTTTACTCCTTCCTTTCCATTCAGGATACATTTAATTTCTTTTCCTTGTTTAATTGCTCTAGGAACAAATTCCATATAATGTTGAACAGAAGTGTAAGGATAGACATCCTTTGTCTTTTTATTGGTCATAGGGGCAAAGCATTTTGTAATTCATCATTAAAAATGATGCTATATGTGGCTTTCTTAATGGTTGCCCTTTTTCAGATTAAAGACTTCTCTTTTCCCCTAGTTTGCTGAGTGCTTTTGTTATGGAAAGTGCTGGATTTTGCAAATGATTTCTCTGTATCTATTGAGATGAACATGTTTATTTGACTTTCATTTTATTGATATCAGCATGATATTCATTGATTTTGGGGTATTGTAACAGTCTAGACTTCCTGGAATAAATATCACTTGGTGATGAAACATAGTCCTATCTATACACTGGATTCAGGTAGCTAGCATTTTGTTAACAATTTTTGTACCGATAGTTGTAAGAGATATTGATCTACATAAATGATTTCTGTTTCATATAAATGAATTGAGTGTAACACGACATAATATTTTAGTAATTTAAAAGCAAGTACAAATATGCAAAGGTTTGTTTACTCTTACCTCAATATAATCTGTATCACAGTGGGTATAACTTCCAATGTGCAAGTCAGTGAAGTTAAGAAGAACTATTTGGCTTAGGGACTGGCGGATGGTCCACCTACAGGTCCTTTCTCCAGGATATACATTTGGATAAAAAGGTGAGCGAATAACCCCTTCTCCAGTTAATTCACCCCCACAAGCTGTAAATATGAAAATGACAGTAGTGTTTGTCCAGAAATGAGTAATTCTTGCCCTCAACTTTATTGCAAAATCTAATTCTGCCTGAAAAGATGGCAAAATGGAACTCTTTTTTTTTTTTTTTTTTTGGTAGTAATAGGGTTTGAACTCAGGGCCCCACACTTGCTAGGCATGTCTCTACCACTTGAGCCATTCCCTTTTTTGTGTTGGGTATTTTTGAGATAGGGTCTCATGAGCTATTTTCCTGGATTGGCTTTGAACTGTGATCCTCCTGATCTCTGCCTCCCAAGTAACTAAAATTATAGGCATGAGTCACTAGTGCCCAACCTGAATGTGACATTTCTGAGAGAATAATTCCTTGAGACTTGAGAACATAAAATAACTTATTTTAAGAAATTAAAATGTTCCAATCAGTTAAATTAGCCATTTAAAAATTAAGCAGCAATTTCCTTACCAACTTGATAAACAGCTCTGAAACTAGCCCTTTGGACAGAAGTGCCTATTTTAAGCCTGATCCAGACATTGTTAGTAATAGATCGGATGGGAGAGAGGGTTTCGTTGCCACAGACTTTTCCAAGTAAGGTTTCCTCATCTCGAACCTAAACAGAAAAATAAGATAGCTCTGTAATCCTAACTGATAAAGTTACCTTGGCAATGGTAGCACTATTTGGAGATGAAACTGTGGTAGATTCAATATGTACAAAAATCTAAGTTAGGTAATATTTATGATATTTGAAAGCAGCCAGTATGTCATTTTTAGCACAATGTAATAAGACTAAATGTTGACAAAATCTTTAAGCCAATAAAATTCCAAAGCATAAGAATCTTAAAGATGTCCTACTAATACTTTCCACAATGCCAAAGACAAAATAAATCTATAATTTTGGACTACTTCACAAACAACCAGAAACAAGTATACTGTATGTGAAAACAAAAGTTTCAGTCACACCTGAAACCAAAGGAAGTTATGGAATAAACTGTTTTCATTGATGACAGAAAAAAAGATAGGAAGTTAGAGAAAGAGAAAAAGAGAGAGAGAGAGACAGAGAGACAGAGACAGAGAGACAGAGAGAGAAGAGGGAAGGAAGGGCAAGGGAAGGGAGAGGAGGAAAGAGAAGATGAGAGAGCTCACTTATGGAATTCAATTTAAAGTTTAGAATAAAAGCATTAAATGAGGAAGAATAAAGTAAAAAATTAAAGCAAACCTAATAAAATACAAAATAAAGTAGAATTCATAATACATTGAAGAGCTGTTTTGGAGGGAGGTTGAGGGATGGGGTTTAAAAAAAACCTCAGGTCTCATTTTTCCATTTACATAGATGTGTACACAGTATATGGGGGTATGGGGGAAAGGAGAATGATGGAGGGGATGAATTCAACTATGATATGTCGTAAGAACTTTTGTAAATGTCACAAAGTACCCCCAGCACAAGAATAATAAATAAATAAGAAAAATCTCTGGCAACTCTAATAAGCACAAATACACAAAACTAAAAATCACAAAGGTGCTAGAAACACAGATTCTAGGAAATATTTTAAATATAATTCTATATACAATTATATGCCAATATATTAGAATGCTTAAAGTGAATTATTCTAAAAATATATATATATAAATTATTAAAATCATCTAAGGAGAAAAATAAAATCCATATAAACATAAGCTATGGATAAAATCTAAAAAATTACCAAGTAATTACTTCACCTTTCCCAAGGGATAAACTTCCAGGAGACATTCTTTAAAGTAAGGCCTTTTAAAATTTGAAGAAATAGATAACTCCATATGTAGTTTGTTTTATGTCACCATCAAACATGGAACAATTTCCAATTAATTTTTCTCAGAACCCTGTTACTAAATTCTGACATAAATAGTAAAAATGAAGAACCATGGGCTGATCCCATACATTAATATAAATACAGAAATCCTGAACACAATTCTAGAAAAATGAATTTATAGTCCATTGTCAGTCTTGTATACAAAAACCAAGTATGAAAACAAAAGTATTGTAAGGATTGTTTGAAGTTATAATTTATATAGAACTTCATCAATAGATCCAACCTGATAAACCATATGATAGCTCTATAACTGTCAAAATGTTTGTTTATATCCTAATTTATTAAAAGCAAAACTTAGAAAGTCAGAAGAGAAAGAAAATGTCCTTCATATAATAAAGACTATGTGTGATGCTTACTTTTGATTGTCAGCTTTATTGGATTATGAAATGCCTAGGAGACTTGGAAATCACACTTCTGGTTGTGTCTGTGATGGCATTTCCAGGAATGACTATATCATGAGGGTTCTGACCTAATGGATGGATTAATCCCTTGATAATCTGATGGCATTATCAGGAGATGGTGAGGTGGAAGGTGGGAACCAGTTGGAGAAGTAGGTCACTAGGGGCATGTTCATGACGGGATGGGTATTATTTTGCCCTAGCCTCTTCCTGTTTTCTTTGCTCTCTCCCTGGCCACTGTGATATGATCTTCCCTACGCCACCAAATCCTCCCCACCATAATAGATGGGCACCTCTGGAACTGTGATCTAAAATAAATTTTTCCACCCTTAGGTCATTCTCTGCTATTTTGGTCAGGGCTGCACAAAAATAATTAATGCACCACCTGTTTTAACTAAACAACCAATGAACACCATCTATGCATTTATGAACTAGGTTCAAATCCTACCTCTCAGAAGCCTCCACTGTTAACCTGGAGCATACTACTACATCTAAGCCTAGCTCATGGGATGGTTGAAACAAATAGGTGAAACAGTAATGTGATTTTTCTTAATAAGATACCTGGTAATAAAAATGTTGATTAGGGAAGAGCTATTGCTATTCTTGACATTTTTAAAGATGAAATACTTTAAAGGCATCTCACCATAATTGGGAACCATTCAATGGGTATACCTACTACTTATGCTACATAAAATTATTACTGAGGCTCTGGAAACCTAAATACTAATTTGTTCACCTAATGAACTCTCAAAAGGTTTCAATAAGTACTAGGACCTGCGCTGACAATAGCACTGTGGAGCACTGTCCACAAGAAATTTAGAACAGGCAAGAACATTTTGTGAAGTGTGACAAGTTGGATGTCTGGAAAAATGCAAAGTGCTGCATTTTTTATTTAACCAACGGTTCTCGGTAGGTGCCACAATTAGACATTTGGGAATTTTGTGAAAGTATTTTTTGTTTCTGTTTTTAATTATGATCATAATGATGGTGGGTTACTATTGGCATTTAGTGCCTAAGGATAAAGAAACACCAGGCCAGCCTGTAATGTGAGAGAGAATCATACATAACAGGTATTTTTAAAAGTCCCTTATGACATTCATACTGATGAAAGTTTTATTATTAAGCATAAAATCTAGTTCTGTTTTACATATTAAACAGTATTTTTGTACAATTTAAATGAACACTGATTTTTTGGGGGAATGACTAGTGTAGTATAAATGGAAATAATCCTTTCTTTCCCCTTCCTGGAACTCTGCCAAGAGTTGGTCGCCATTTCAGAAAAGTTAGTCACCAACCCACACAGCCATGTCAGCCCACATTTGCTCAGCAGCATTCATAGTAATTTAGGATACACACAGCTGACAGCTTCATTTTGTCTTCAAATGCAGCATGCCCAGGCAATTTTTATTTTGCCAGTTTACTTTCATTTCTCCTTAAAGTTATACTTACAGCTTTATATTTTTAATATAATATGTGTAATGAGGTTACATGAATGAATTTCAGAATAGTAAAAAATCATCAAGTAGCAAACTACTGGCTTAACAAAGACTGAACTTATCCAGGGGATAATGGACCATTTCTCAACAGAAATAACCTCTAAACTGAGATTTGGAGGCCAAGGAGGAATTATGTAAGCCAAGCGAAGCGAAGATTTCAAAACTATGATAGTAGAAGCTGATAGATTGTTGGCTTAGTTACTGTTGCCCATAAGTGGTAGAAATTTAAGGTTCTAGAAGATTACATGGCAATATGTATCATGAGTCCTCCAACTCTAACACTCTATTGTAATGACTTCAAGATGCAGGAAAAAATGCATGTGGATCCACTTCAGACTATGATCTATAGGGACAAGAACTGAAGCTATTTAAAGGTCAAATAATAAGAAGTGATTAAACAACTTATGGTGCAGCCATATGAGAGAGTCTTACACAGACATAAAAAATCACATGCCTCTCCACTGACTCAGGCTCAAACCAGTTCCTTTCTCCAAACTCTTACAACATCTGCAACACAAACTGTACTTATTGAAGTAAAGTCATGCCAAATTTCCCTCTAACCAAACAGCAAATCTCAGAGGAAAGAGCAAATTTCTGCATCCCCTTTAGCATCTCACAAAAAAACTTTGCAAATAGGTATTTGGCACATCCTTGTTGATTCATTAATCTTAAAGTGCCATACCTGATGGTTCCTTTTGTTAAGAGATGTAGACCTGCTGCAGTTCTTGAAAACCAGAAAGCATGACACGTGGAGTAAGATAGCTTCCTGCTCTCCAATCCCCCAGGGTTCTGTTTGTTCTTCTAAAATTATGGTCTCTCTTTTCTATTTTGCCCATTAGAAGATGACAAGAAATTCAGCAAATAGCATCAGAGCAAACTGAAGTAAGCCATTCCCTTGGGCTCTGATTAATGAAACTCAAGGACTTTAGCAAGGAGAAGCAGCTGCAGTCCAAATGTTTTAAAAAGAACTTATAGGGCTCAAGGGCCCTAAACCTAGAAGGTGCAATTGATTTTGGCTACATTTCTCTCTCTTCGGGTAAATGAAACCTTATTAATTCTGAAGATGGTACTCTCCCTTGATCCTACTCATGGCAGTACTTTTAGCCACCACACTTTTGAAAGAGATCCTGAAATAAAATATACCAAATGCTCTAAAGTGACCCCTGATATTTTTTGCATCACAATTTGCAACTTCTAGGACTCCAAAAAAATCTTTTCCTTTGTGCTTCTGAACTAGGATAGACTATATTGTTTTTCATAACTGCTCAGTTCCCTTTTCTAAGAAGAGTGAGTATCTATGCCCTTTGCCATGTGACTTGCTGTGTATCTCCCTATGGAGAATTAGTACTTAGCATTGCCTTTGACTGTGAGCTTAGACATAGGACGTGCTTTGCCTCACAGAATGTGAATAGAAGTGATCTGATAAATTTCCAAATATAGGCTTTGGCTGCCGTTGTGTGATTCAACCACCTTTTACTTTTCCCTCTCACAAGACCAAGAGGCTGGGTCCCACAGTGGCAAAGACATGAGAAACAGCAGCAGAGCTCTAAGCAGAACTGTTTCAAAGCTAACATGTTAATACACCAAAAGGTAAACACTACTGTAAAGCACAGAATTCTTTTGCTTTCCTTTTTTAATCTGTCTGGCAATCTTTAGTGATTGCTTCTTATTGCAGCATAACCAAGAGAAAGATGACTAATATACGAACCTGGTTTGCAGTAACAAAGTTGTTTGTTTGCTTGTTTATTTGTTTTAAGAGGTCAGGTGAAGCCATGCCATGATCACTTGGCAGAAGGAATCACAAAAAATAAATTCTTTTAGTGGATTGCATTTGCAAAGGAATGGCAGAGACCAGTGTAAAATGCTAGTGTTCTGTGGACCGGGTCCAACATTCTCACTGATTTCTTTATTCATCTGGTTAATTCCGAATGTTTCAGCCTAAAGCCCCAGTATGCTCTCTGATCCAGGATTTTTAGCCTATGGAATATTCCAACTGTCTTCTGATTTTTATATTCAAAGATTGAACTAGTTCCTGAAGAGAAACTGCTCTTTAAAAAAGCAAGTTCTTACTAAAGAACTATTTCCTGTTCAGCAAGCTAAAATTAACTGGCCTGAAAAACACAATTTATATGAAAATTTAAGTGTGAGATGTAGAGGCCAGTAAACAGTAAGATTTAACATCTGGAAAGGATCAGTTCTCAAAACCATCTTTTAATGTGTGTGTTCATTTGTCTGTATGTTATAAATCCAGATTTGTTTTTGAATTACAATTGCTAAAATCCATTTAAGCATTAAATCTTGATTCAAAGCAAACCAAATATGCTGACACTAGTCTTGGTCCATCCAAAAGCTGAGACCAGAACCTTACCATATGATAGTGTGAGTTGATCTTCAGGCAGACATAACAGTTAGTGAAGTAAAAATTTGGTATTGGAAACTAGTCTTGGGCTAATCTAAGTCACTTGGAGAGGGATGTGACCTCTTCCTCAATGAAGGAAGAAAAGGGGTAAGGCATACAAGATGAGAGAAAACATGCAGGAACTGTAAGTTATTTTCTTTGGTTAGTCTCACTTTCTCTCTCTCTCTCTCTCTCTCTCTCTCTCTCTCTCTCTCTCTCTCTCTTTCTTTCCCATCCACCTTTGATTCATCAGGCACTCCATGATATGCTGCCTTGTCACATGCCCAGAAGCAATGGGGTCAACCAACCATGGACTAAGACTTACAA
Organism: Castor canadensis; assembly: GCF_047511655.1. Taxonomy (NCBI): domain Eukaryota; kingdom Metazoa; phylum Chordata; class Mammalia; order Rodentia; family Castoridae; genus Castor; species Castor canadensis. The sequence continues at coordinate 79,447,585 of NC_133400.1, read as the reverse complement.
AACTGTGAGTCAAAATAAATCTTCCCTCTTCTAAGTTGATTTTTTCCCCATATTTCACCAGAATGAGGAAGAGCTGACTAATACAGCCTATTTCATCACAAATATTAGTATTCTAGCTAAGATGTAGAGATAGGAGGATCATGCTTCAAGGCCAGGCTCAAAGTTAGCAAGACCTTATCTAAAAAATAAACAGGGAAGAAAGGGAGGGGAGGGGAGAGGAGGGGAGAAGAATGGAGAGGAAAGAGGTGTGGGGTAGAAAGGAAGGGAAGGAAAGGGAAAGGAATGGAAGGGAGGGAAAGGGAAAGAAGAGAAAAAAGGTTCTGGGAAAAGACAGACCCTCTGTGTTTCAGCTTGCTGTATTCCCTCATTTTCCCAATTTTTCAGTTCTCTTCCTTTAAATCTTCAACTGGAGATGTTACCTGGGAGTTGAATTTTATTATCTCACAAGTTTGCTTATCAGCATTTCCTATTTCTGATTGTCTACCTAGTCGTTCACATTTCATTTCCTTCTAATCCAATAATTATTTAGAAAACAGTTCATTGATTTCCAAGTACTTAGACATTTTTAAATGCTTTTATCAATAATTTCCTACTGTGTTACACTGAAGAGAGGTACAATGTTCACTTTGTTAATTATCTAGGATTGTCATAGCAGGCTAAAATAGGATGAATTTGTGATTCGATGCTACATGTAGAATAGGCACATTCCCTGGTTTTCAGAACCAATAATCTCTCTATAGCTTATTATTTTTAAACTTTTCTGTGTCGTTTATTTTTGATGTTTCCCATGTCTAAGAAGAAGCAACTTCCCCAGAAGCCCTCCTGTTTCTCCAGAAGACATGGTGCCCTGCCCCCACCTCCATAGCTTGCTCCTGTGGTGTTCCATTTGCAGTTCCCCTGAGTTGGACAAACAGCAGATGGGTCAAGAACATTGGTAGGATGAATAAGCCTATTAATTTCCCTACATATCATACCTCAGCCTTAAAATCATATGGACTTCTAAATTTATTATTCAGCCTACAACTTGCATTTTCTGGGAATAAGAATTAAACTTTCATTACTACCTTATGTGCCCTTCACTCAGAGTTCTAATGACAAAAGTCATTTATGAAATATTAATGAGAGGTACTGCTTTTTATTCTGGAAAGATGCTTCTGTCCCATGCATTGACCATTCAATACAATTTAAAAACTCTCTTGGACAAAACAGATGAGCTGAAAGTTCATCTGCTCTGTACTCATACCACATCCTCCACGAGCAATACGTGCTTTTGGAAGTAGAAATTTTGAGAAAGAGGTATACATAAATCTAAGGGAAAAGAAGCTAAATTGTGCTTCTTTAAAAAAAAAAAAGAAAAGAAAAAGATATGCTACACTAGGTCTGGGCAACACCAAACTCATTATCTTTTGTAGTTAAATTTTATTCTTAAACAAATGCTTAAGGGTCTCTCTTACTGAGCAAAAAGTAAGTCTTTCAAAAACCACAGTATGGATGAAAGGTATACATTAGGCAATGGAATCAAAGTCTTTTCTAAAAGATGAATTTGCATGGTAGGAAAACACCTCAAGCCACACAATGAGAACTGGGATTCTTAGGATGCATCTATTCATGCTCAGAAGAAAATTTCTGACTACCATTCTCCCATATTGTTCTACAATTCTCTGTGTCATCTTCACTCTTGCTAAAACTTTGAGCTAGTAAACATCAACATCATGGCCTCTCTAAACCACCAAAGTATCTGAAATACCATCTTTTCTTTTATTCCTTTGCCTAATCATTTTACTTTTTAACTATAGTTTTTAAAAATGAAATTATTATTTTATGGAAAATATATGACATCATAATAACACTATTTAAGTCTTATTCCTACATCACTTTCTTCCACAAGTACTGTCTAAAGTACATCAAAAAAAAAGTTTATGAACAGTAGCTCACACCTGCAATCCTAACTATGTGGGAGGCTGAGATTGGAAGGATCACAGTTTCAGGCCACTCCAGTCATAAAGTTAGTGAGACCCCATCTCAACCAAGGTACACAGGAAGCTGAGATCAGGAGGACTGTAGTTCTAGGCCAGCCTGGGCAAAAAAGTTTATAGGACTCCATCTCAATGGAAAAAAACCTGGGCATGGTGACATGCACCTGCCATCACAGAGATGACTGGAAGCTTAAAATAGGAGGATCTCAGTACAGGCCCAAAAAGTGAGATCCTATCTTCAAAATAACTAGAATAAAAAGAGCTAGAGGCATAGTTCAAGTGGTAAAGCACCTGCATAGCAAGCACGAAGCCCTGAGTTCAAATCCCAGTACCACAAAAAAAATGAGTTTAGTTCATACTTTTCCCCAATGAATAGAGATGAATTAGTGATTAATGATAGCTATGATCTAGGTGTATATATATATATATATATATATATATATATATATATATATATATATTCCTATACAGGTATATCTATGTCCTATTTGGGCTGATTTTTTTTTGACCTTTGTGGGCCTCAAGTTCCTTATCTGAAAAACTAAGGATTTAGATTAGACTATCTTATATCAGCTATGAGACCCTTGCTGATCCTAAAATTATATAAATTGATTCATTGTATTATTCAAGGATATAACAGAAAAGTCTACTCAACTGTTCAAATCACTACCCAAGACCTGTCCTTCTGCATAATACAGTTCTTTTATTGTTTCTATTAAAAACCCTTGAGGGAAAGAAATTTGGTCAATACACCACATCAGAATGTAATATCTGCATGTCCAACCATGAAAGAACATTATTGGCTCTCTGAACTGGTGGCAAAATTGACCCAGGGAAACCTTATATTTATATAGTATTTTTAATTTTTCAAGATTCTTTTATCATTCATTTCCTTGGTGTTAACCTCACAAAGCCTAGGGGAATAGGTGGGGCATTGTATTGAAGTAGGAGCTGAAGTATCCAGATAAAGAATTGTCCGAGGTCATCTAACACCAGAACTAAAATAGGAACTAAAATAGATGAGTTAACCTAAATCCTATTCTGCTACAAAATGTTCTGCCATTATTGTTTACAAAATAAATCTTTGAATGTCAGGCTTTTTTGCTTTTTGTTTTTGAGATAAGACTTTGCTATATAGTACAGGCTAGCTGGAAGTTGCCATGTAGCCCATGCTGGCCTCAAACTTGTAATCTTCCTGCCTCTACCTCCCAAGTGCTAGGATTGCAGATGTCACCACACCATGCCTGCTGAGTGCCAGTTTTATGAGTTTTCTCCCAGTGACTTTCCAGGACAATTCAGAAAAGTTCATGTGACTCCTCACTGAAATTCAGTGGGAGTGTTCCGCAAAGCCAGAAAGGATGTGTCATGCTTTGACAGCTCCTTTGAGCCGTTAGAACCACCATAAAGAGTTTAATAGACACTATCCTGACTTCCCTTCTTACTTCAGTGACAAAAACCATTGTATCTGGTTTCATATTTTAGCCCTATGGCCAGAGGGCTGGGTATGGAATTGGGAAATTCATGAGACCCTCCCAAGGGAAGATAAAACATCTAAGAGTCAAAGTTTGACTGTTGCATTTCTGTTCTCATTAACGATCAAACAATGGAAATTCCAGCTCTACCACTTGCTGCACGCATATGCAACTGTGGGAAAGTAACTTAACTTCTCTGAGCCTCAGATTCCTGAGGTCAAAATAGGAATGATAATAGTTTTTGTGAGGATTCAATGAATTAACTTATACAAAGTACTTACTATGCCTAACAGGTAATCGAATCCTTACCTGCATAATTTATTCCACTCATCTAGTTTTAGAATTGTGCCTAGTGCATAGTAACCACTCTAATTTTGAGCTATTTTTACTATTTTTGTTGGAAATTTAATTTTTATTTACACAAAAATATTTAAAATTGCTCTACAATTTAAAACATTAGTGTGCTTTATGAGAAAGTATAGAAAACTTAAATTGAAGGAATTTGGCCATTTACCTCACTATCTAAAATAAAATTTTATTTTAGGTAAAAATATATGGGGGATGGTAAAAGAAGGATGTTAAGAAGGTGAATATGGTTGATGTACTCTCTTTACAAGAATGAATATAGAATTTTAAACTTGTTGAAAATACCATAAAAAGAGGGCTTAGGTAGAAAGAAGAAAAATAGAGGAGATGAACCAATTCAAGTTATAATACATATATATATGGAAATGTCACAAGGAAACTTCCTGTGTAGCTATCTTAAACAAACAAAAATGTCATTTTTTTTTCTCTTTTACAAAATCAGAGAACAGAAGGGCAGAACAGATCCTATCCTAGGTATTGGTACCAATAGGAGGTGGGAGGATGTAGGGAAAGAGCACAGGAGGGTGAATATAGTGCAAATACTGGGTACACATGGATGTAAATGGAAAAGTGAGACCTGTTGAAACTGTTCCAGGAATGGGGAGAGGGAGATAAATGAGAATGATGGAGGGGTTGCATTCAAATACGATATAGTTGATATATTATAAGAACTTCTGTAAATGCCACAATGTACCCCCACCCAGCACAATAAAAACGTTAAAAAATAAAAACATAAAATAAATAAAAAATATACATATGTCTATGTGTGTGCATATATGTATATATACATATATCCGTATATATGTATATATGTGTCTCTTATGCTCAATGTCCTTAGTCCATAAAGTGCAGATCCTACGCTAAAGTTCTTTGTCTCCTCTGTCTAAATTTAAGGAATAGGTCAGGAGTTTACATACATTTTTCCTGGAAAAACAAATTGGCTTAACTCAATATGTACACAAAATTGTAAATGATTCTCTGAGTTTATATGAAATGATGGGCTCAACCACAAATGTTTTGTTTCTCTTGCTCCACACTTTAATTTGTGGCTTGACCAATACTTAAGTGAAAGAAATACCAGGACCAACAAATAAAAACTGCTTGCTTTTGTTTTAGATATTCTCCTATAACAAGCATTTTATATACTTAAATCAAAGTTAGTGCCCTGAAGGACAGTAAGCAGGACTTATGAAGGAAAAAGAGGAACCTCTAACACAAAAACTACTCAATTCCTTAACATAACTTTGTCACTGATGGATTGGGTCATGTCAGAAAATCCTTAACTTCTCTAGGTTGAGTTCTCTCAATTATACAATTATCCTAGATAAATTCTGAAATCTCATTCCTAAGAGTAAATCCTATTAGCCTTACTTATTTGCATGTACTTTGGTGATGAGAACTCAATTAATGACTTGTAATTCAGCACTATTATGAGTTTCTAGTCTCAGCGTTCCTTCTTGTGTTTTGCTGGTTTGCATACCCATCTTCTGATCTGTTTTAGGCAGATTCTTCTCTATTCTCTAGTAAAATAGCTGTTTTAAGCTTTAATCTGAGTCAGCATGATCTGGTGGGCCTCCCAGCCCTACACGTGCTAATTTACTAGGGCTGTGATCAGGTATAAAATGGCATTTCTAACAAGATCTCTAGTGATGTGAATGCTGCTGGCTTGGCAACCATTTGAAGACTCCAAAGGACGTAAAGTTGATGGACACTTAAGGAAGACTGAGCAGTAAAAGTTACCTCAATGTAACTGTAAGAACAGTCACTCTGGCCTTCCAGCTCCACATGGGTGAAGTTGATCTCTATTTTCTCTCCCTCTGGCTGCTTTATGACATAGAAGCATTGCCTATTGTGAGCCAAAGATCCAGACAATTCAGGAAGAAAGATCTCACCCTGTGGGTCCACGAAGCTCCCTCCACAATGCAGACCCGCTAAGGAGAATGGGGAAGAAAAGGAAAGGTCATAAGGATGGCCATTGCTGTGGCTCCCAAGCATTGGATCCAGTTTTCAAAAATTTACACACACACACACACACACACACACACACACACACACACACAATCATATACCCACTTCATTCACCCTGTACAAGTTTATGCCTCTCATTATAAGATTTTCAGTTTGATCCATGTACAGGACATGCCTTGAGAACCTAAAGAAATAGATGTAGAGATGTGTGATGGAACTTCTAATTCACCTTTCTTTCTCTATATAAAATACTTTTTAAATACATTAGCACTCTGTTTCATTCCAAGAAGACTTAAGGCACTTTATTTAAGAAGTGACAAAATATATAAATATATAAATGATTTGGATCAAAGGAAAAACCAATGCAGAATAATATGTGGCCAGAGAAAGGTAGACAAGCATAAGATAATACTTGTAAAGAGCTGCACATTACAGGAAGTTAGTTGCTTCAGGTGAGCCTGAACCAAAAGGGGGACCAATAAAGACGTTAATTGTTCCTTCTCCTGACACTGAAGTATTTTTCCTATAAATTCTCATTAAGGATACAATCATTGTCATGAACAAAATTGTCTAGATTCCTAAAATAAAAATCATGGAGCAGTTCATTTGTTTTGTTGTTTTCTGGTTTTAAGGCATCTGTGCAACCAAAGGCATCATAGCTAACAATATTTTATTAGAAATGAACTCTAGGGACCAAGACACTGCCATCCTGCAAGCCAGCTCTGTGCAGCTGGACTTGATCCAAGGATAAAGTCAGATGTGTCTACAGACAGGTTATATCACTCACGTGAACGACCTCTCTCACAACAAAACATCAAATGCCTCTAGGGAACTGAAGTTCTGAATTATTTAAATTTAGGTTCCTCATACATCTCTATTAAAATGTAGAACCCATAATTTAGGGACTAAGGCATATTGTAGTATTGATAATGGAGCATTGGGAAGATAAAGGAAGAATCTGTAGCTATGGGAGAAATATATATATATATATATATTTATATAAAGAGATATCATTAGTCTAAGAAAGCTAATCATGTTCAGAATCACCTTAAAATATAAACATATGAAAGCCCTTCAAATGCACAGTAAACTCTCAAACTGGAAGGTTACTTACAAGGCGATGTTAGGTAGGTGATGTGGAAGCCTTGGTCACTAATCTCATTGTCAGAATGAAAATGAATTCTGGCAGTAGGACCTGTGGTCTGGAGTGGTGGGACAGAAAGAGTGGTGCAGAATTTCCCAAGAACAGGATCTTGTTGCAAAGGACCATCTCGAATCTAAAACCAAAGATTGGATCATTAAGGTCAAGGTGGTCAGGTTTTAACAAACCATGCCATTCCAAACATAAACTTTAGAAAATCTATCATTTAAAAGTGATGGCTCTAGGAAGTTTCCCTATCATATCCGTAATCAGCACGATTGGGGTCTGATGAAGGATGTATAATTTCATTATTCCATGTGTCTTATGTACTATCTAAATTTCACTTCTAAAGCTAAGGATAGATTTTGAATTTCAGTGCTTTCTTTCCTAAGGTTTTCCCCTAGATATTTGTTGAGAAATGATAAATTCCAAGTGATCTAGAAGAAAATGAATATATACAAATGAAATAGATGAAGGGACCACTCATGATCTCAACTGATTCACAATTTATTCTAGGTGTTGGGAGGGAAAGAGTAAAGTCAAATTAGACACAAACTAAAGATGGCCTAATAGGGTTAACAAATTCAAAAAGTGCAACTTTGATACTAACTATGTACCACAATAATGACAATATCATCTTAGAAAATTTTTAATTGTTGGCTTTTAATCCTCTGAATAATCATGTTTATATATCTACAATTCTGTTGAAATTGCAAGGTCTATATGTACTATGTAGAACATCAAGGAGTCAATAAACTAAACAACATTTTAATTAGTTAATTTAATAGTTAATTTCAACTATTCCAATTACTTTTCCCATTGGCAGCAAAATTATAGAGCAGCATTATTTTGTTTTTAACTGCTTCCTTGATAAGAAATGAGTGATATTTCAATATTGTCAGAAAAATTGATATCTTCTATTATATGATATCAAGGAATTAATACATAGGAATAAAAAAAGCCTCTAATTTTAATTTGATGGAATTTATTGATATTAATTTCAGGATAACTCACTCTTTACTGTTAAGATTTAAGATTATTTTGCTAAAATTTTCCAAGGAAAGGCAGATCTTATAATCATTCCCAAAGGCTCCAAATTCAGTATTACAGCTACTGAATTACTAATGACTTCAACTTGTGGAGACCCTGCTTGACAGCTCCATGCCTCTGTCCTTCATAAATAATTCCATAGCACTCCACTCTTCTCTAATGGACTTGGAAAAGCTTATTGCCTTTTTAGCACTACTGTGGGGTACTGAGATGTATAATGACAAATACAAAACAACAATCTCCTCAATGATCTTTTCAGTCCACAATTGGAGAGCCACATTTCTTTTAAAGAGAGCCATATTTTTGATGTATCTATGTGCCTATAGAATTTGAATATAATAGCCTTTTTCCCCCTCCCCCAAAATTTAATCTTTTAATAATGGGAGGCAAGAGAGACTCAGATTGACTCCCTTCCTCCCAATGATTATTTTCAGTATTTTCCAGTGAGACTCACCACTTTCAACTCAATCACTATTAACTTATTTTTCTTCATGAAACACTATAATTAAGTTGTGAAATACCATGCTAGTTTACAACTGAAGATTTGAAAACACATTGGAGGAGATACACATATTTGGTGTTTATGTAATAGTAATTACTTCTGCTACTCCTAGACTACCAGAAAAGGACAGGGAAGGCAAGGCAGTCTGTTTTCCAGATTCAAACGGAAACCAGAAGATTCAGCAACAAACTGGCATAAGTGAGAATAGGGATAAAGCAAAACTTAGAAATTAGCTGTCTATTGAGAAATGTATCTAATTATAATTAGTAAATTGGTATTATCCATAGGGCATCACCAAACTGTAGAGCCCTGAGTCCTAAGGATAGTATATTCTATCTACACATAATTGTTTACCTCCAAGTAATCTTTGCCACAACCATCATGGTGTTCCAGGCTCAGGGTCCCAAAAGTAAATGTTATCAAGAGTTCAGCACTGGTTCTAATGTGCCAGACACAATCTCTTCCTGGGGGGTAGTTTCCAGGATACCCCGGAGACTTGATTGAACCATAAGTGTCAGTCAGTGTACCTCCACATTCTAAAATAAAAGTAAAAAATAACGTTGTACCTGCGTACAAGTTGTAAGTCATGTAGAATTATCTAAGCCCCTGCTTTAAGAAGACAAGTTTCATTTAAGTAACTATTAGTGGTTTTGGATACCTCCATAAATTAAACAAGGCTTTTATATTTCCAGCTTCATCATTATAAATCTAAAAGTAACTAATAAGTAAATGAGTCACTATGTGCAAGTTCTATGCGTATATGCTATCATATGGTAACATGATTTAAAATACAGTGCTGAACCAGCTGAGAAATGATTAATGGGAGGTGTCCTTCAACGTTTTCACCTTGAAGAAATCTCTTCAAGAGATTTCTATATAGTAACTCTTTAAAAATTCTGGAACTTCCATCATCCCCTCTGTTTTTCAATAAACCAGATCACTTTTTATTTTAAATAATTAAGCATCATATAATTTTCATTGAGAAGACTTCTGCAACACAATCATATAGTTAAGCCATTCATATTATAAATGAAAGACATTCAAATGTGCATAGGAGTGAAGCCACTGACCCAGGAATGGAGCAAGTGGGGGACTGAGCCAGATTTTCAACACTGACCCCACTACCATCTCCTATTTCACCACACCAGCTCCTTAGCTGACTGATCAATGAAGGAAGAATCCTTCCTTCATTACCACCCACAATTTACGGAACAAAGAATCTGTGGTGGCTTGTAAGAAATGCTGCTGTAAAATCGAAAGAGAGAAATGCTGACTAATCTAGACTGTAATAAATATACGTTAGGACAGAAATGAAATAAGGTGATATTTTAGATGTACAAGACAAGAGATTTATATAACCATGCACATTACTTATACAAAAAGTTTGTTACCAAAACAAAACATGACACAAATTAGTTACATGGTTCTCATTGTTCCTAATGAGAAAACATATCAGTTCTTCAGAAGAAAATACATTTTCAAAACTTAAGACGTAGAAAACTAACAAGTGAGTAAAAAATTTAAATGCATAAAATACTATAAGCAAAGTATTTTATAACAAATAACAAATTTAATAACAAAATGGGAGAAAATATAATACATAATAAAGAATTAGAATTCCTAACATAAAGATCTTGTAAAAACAATAGAGATGTAAACAGAGGATGCACTGAAAAAATCCAGATGTCTCCTATTCAACATCACTCATCATAAAGAAAGCAAAAGTAAAGGCTGTTCCTTACCTCTCAACACAAAATTGCTAATGAAAATACAAGATGGTACCATTACTACAAAGACAATATGGCAACATCTAGCAAAACCTATGTTTTTTTGGCCATACAGTCCCATCTTCAGAAACACATTCTAAAGTTACACTGGCAAAATTACAATAAGACAAATACACACAGAATTTTTAGCAGTAAAATTGAGAATTCCAAAGAACTGGAAACTGCGAAGTATATCTTAACAAAATATCAGATGATTTTCAGTTATCATACTATTTGTAGTAATATTAGTATTATTGTTTCAAAAATTTGTAGGATTAAGTATACAGGTGATATGTTTATGTCATCAGGGACCAAGAGGTTTGAAAATAATCTAAATAAACCAATATATTGTCAGATCACTGTGAGTACAAGTTTTTCCCCTTAAAAATAAAAAAGTACTTTCTACTTCTGTCCACTGAAAGATCTACAGATGTTGTGAAAGGAATAGGAGGTCTCAGCGGGCCCCAACCCCCTTGTTGGAGAAACCAGTACCAAACATCCCATGTAGATAAGATAAGCAATGCGGCAGGGCTCAGTTAGGGCATATAGAATGTGGGGAATGTGAGCGGGGGGGTACATGCAAGATGTGAAGTACGTGCAAGATGTGAGGTACGCGCAAGATGTGCTCTGCCTGCTTGCCCAATGTTGATAATGAAAATATGCATGTCACCGCGGTCTATATAAGACTTCCCCTAAAGAGGCTCAGAGTCGTGTTTTCCTAACCGGTCCTGCGTGTCCGTGTGGGAGCTCGACCCTGGCTAGCCAGCCCAATAAACTCTGCTTTGTTGATTGCATTCACGCCTGGCTCTCTGTCTCTCGGGGGGAATAGGATTCCGGGTCCTAACATTTGGAGGTCCCACCGAGATTTCATTTTCTCGAGAGACAGAACCTGCCTGTGAGAAAGCAGGGGCGATCCCAAGTCCTAGGCGTTGGGAGGGGATCCCAGACCCTCATTTGGAGGAACTTGAGTGTTCCATTTGGGCCGCGGCGGGGATTCGGCCAATCCCCAGGGAGATTCATTCTGGGAATCTCGCAAGGAGGACCACAGGGTCCTATTGGGAGAGGCTTTCCTCTCATTTGGGCTCGAGCATTTTAGGAACCCTGGCGCCAGGTGAAGAACTAATTGAGCTAGTCGACCGACCACCGTCAAGTGGACGCCTTTCGGCCTGATATCCCAGTTGGACGGTGAGGAGGTTGAATGGGGTGCGCACCAGTGTGAGAGAAGGACCGGTCCGAGCGAGTGCTGGAGAGTGTTGTGTGTGTGTGGAATTATTGTTGCCTTTACCCTTTTTGTTCTATCTCTCTTGGTGTTTGAGTCTCCTTCCACAATGGGACAGGGACAAACAACCCCAAAGTCTCTGATCCTTTCTCACTTTCCAGAAGTTAAAGAAAGGGCCTTAAATGCGGGTCTGGTCATCAAGAAAGGTAAGTTCGACACCTTTTGTTCTGCAGAGTGGCCCACCTTTGGAGTCGGGTGGCCCATTCAAGGTTCCCTCTCCCTAGACCTGATCACTAAGGTTAAAGCAGTCATTTTTCAGCCAGACAATCGAGGCCATCCAGACCAAGTTCCTTACATTTTGGTTTGGGAGGATCTGGTGAGGAACCCTCCCCCTTGGTTAACAGTTTTTCTGACCCACCCCTCCAGTTCGGCCCCCGGGGCTAAAACCCCAGTCACGCCCGCCTTGGTCATAAAGGAGGAGGAAAAACTTCCTCTTCCCACCTTGACTGGTCCTCAAATTAGGGCATCTCCTTCACCATCTCCGGTCTTACCAGAGAGTTCCCCCCTTTACCCATCCCTCGCAGGGGCAGAGGAAGATCGGCCGCCTCCATACGTGACTCCCCCTGGCCAAGCCAGTGCCCCGGAGGAGGAAATTTCCTCATCCTCCTCAACAGGACTGGCAGCAGGAGGAGGAATGGGTCGAAGACTTCGCCCCCAAGGGATCCGGGAAAGGGAGGGGGAAGACGGGCCCCCCTCATCAACACAGGGGGAGGAAACTGTCCCTACACTTCCAGTCCGGATGGTGGGCCAAGGGGGACCGGGAGGAGGGCAACAGTTTCAGTACTGGCCCTTCTCCTCCAGTGATCTATATAACTGGAGGACGCAGAACCCGCCCTTTTCTGAAGACCCCAAGTGTCTCATAGATCTCCTGGAGTCCATCATGCATACACACCGTCCCACTTGGGATGACTGTCATCAGCTGCTCAATACTCTTTTTACGACGGAGGAACGAGAGCGCATCCTCAACGAAGCGAGGAAGAACGTCTTGGGGGATAATGGGAGACCCACAACTCTCCAACCGGCCATAGATGAGGCTTTTCCCCTACGCCGCCCTAATTGGGATTTCGGGACCGCAGAAGGTAGGGAGCGTCTTCGGATCTACCGCCAGACTCTTATGGCCGGTCTCCGAGCGGCCGCCAGAAGGCCCACCAATTTTGCAAAAGTGAAAGCAGTCGTTCAAAGGGAAAACGAAAGCCCAGCCGGTTTCTTAGAGCGCCTCTATGAGGCATACCGTCAGTACACCCCTATTGACCCTGAGGCGGACCTTCACCGGTCTGCTGTGGTACTCTCATTCATTAATCAGGCAGCTCCAGACATTAGGAGAAAACTCAATAAACAGGAAAACTTAGGGGAGATGACTATAAGGGAAATGCTGCAGGTAGCGGAAAAGGTCTTTACCGCTAGGGAAACTCCAGAAGAAAGGGAGGAAAGACAGAGAAAGGAAGACAGGGAGGCCCAGGAGAAATTGAGAAAGGAGGACCAGGAGTTCCAGGCTAAGGAAAACCGAAAGCAACAGAGAGAAATGGCTCGTATTTTCCTAGCGGGTGTCCGGGACCAACCCAGGGGAGGGGGCCACGCCAGGACCCCGGATAAGGAACACTGTTTTTACTGTAAGGAAACGGGGCATTGGAAGAGAGAATGTCCTAAGTTAAAAGGAAGAAGAGGGTTTGGAAGGAGACCGGGGGAAAACAGGGAAAGGGAACGAGCAGTAGAGCAGGCCAGAGTCCTCCTAGCCGGAGAAGAGGACTGAAGGAGACGGGGCTCAGACCCCCTCCCCGAGTCCTGGGTAACAATGCATGTGGAGGGGAAGCCGATGGGGTTCATGGTGGATACCGGCGCCCAATATTCGGTTTTAAACAAGGCACATGGACCTTTGAACAAGGCACGAACAAGTGCTGTTCAGGGGGCCACCGGTACGCAGTTATGTACATGGACTACCAAAAGAAAGGTGAACTTAGGAAAACACCAGGTCACACACTCCTTCTTGGTCGTCCCTGAGAGCCCCGCTCCCCTGCTCGGAAGGGACCTACTCACCAAAATAGGGGCCCATATCCATTTTGAACCAGATGGAATAATTGTGACTGATCGAGAAGGGAGCCCGATTCATGTCTTGTCCCTATCATTGGCTGACGAGCATCGTCTGTTTGAGAGTCAACAGGAACCAGGAGGGGACATGACTCATTGGGTAAAAAGATTTCCCACGGCCTGGGCAGAGACTGCGGGAACCGGCCTCGCCAAACACCTCCCGCCCGTAGTTATACAATTGAAGGCTTCTGCTCTCCCCATTCGGGTGAAACAGTATCCTATGCCTGAGGAGGCCCGAAGAGGCATAGCCCCTCATATCCACAGGCTAATAAAGGAAGGAGTACTGAGACCTTGTCAGTCTGCCTGGAATACTCCTCTGCTCCCCGTCCGAAAGCCGGGAAGCGGGGACTATAGGCCTGTGCAAGACCTACGAAAGGTAAACGAGCGGACGGAGGACATTCATCCCACCGTTCCGAATCCCTATACCTTGCTCAGCCACCTACCCCCCTCGCAAGTATGGTATACAACCCTTGATTTGAAAGATGCTTTCTTCAGCATTCCATTGTCAGAAATTAGTCAGCCGCTATTTGCTTTTGAATGGCAAGAAGATGGGGGCCAATCCGGACAGCTCACTTGGACCAGACTGCCGCAAGGATTTAAAAACTCTCCCACCCTGTTTAATGAGGCCCTGAGCCAGGACCTGGAACCTTTTCGTCGGAGCCACCCACGAGTCACTCTATTACAGTATGTTGATGACTTACTGTTAGCGGCAGAAACCCGAGAGGAGTGCATCAAGGCTACTGAACACCTGCTAACGGAATTAGGCGAGCTGGGGTATCGGGCAAGTGCCAAGAAAACTCACATCTGTAAAAGGTCAGTGACATATTTGGGTTATCAGATTGCAGATGGGGCAAGATGGCTGACTGATGCCATGAAACAGACTATTCTGGCTATCCCATCCCCGACATCCACTAGGGGGGTGAGAGAATTCCTGGGCTCCGCGGGGTTCTGTAGACTCTGGATTCCAGGATTTGCGGAAATAGCCAGACCCCTATATGAGGCCACCAAAGAAGCTCCAGATTGGAGTTGGGGAGAGAGAGAACAACAGGCCTTTGATCAGCTAAAAGACGCTCTTTTGCAGGCCCCTGCCTTAGCCTTGCCAGATCCTACAAGACCATTCACTCTGTTTGTAGATGAGAAAAAGGGGGTAGCCAAAGGAGTCTTGACCCAACAGCTAGGTCCCTGGAAGAGACCAGTGGCATACTTTTCCAAGAAATTAGACGCAGTAGCGGCAGGATGGCCCCCCTGCCTCCGCATCATAGTGGCCATTGCCGTGCTGGTGAGAGAAGCCGATAAACTAACCTTTGGACAGGCCCTCTGGGTAACGGCCCCTCACCCGGTGGAGGGAATCCTTAAACAACCCCCTGGGAAATGGATGACGAATGCCAGGCTCACCCACTACCAGGGGCTCTTGTTGGATTCCCCTCGGATCACATTCACAGATCCCGTAATCCTGAACCCTGCCACCTTGTTGCCTAACCCGGAACTGCAGACACCTGTCCATAACTGCAAAGAATTCCTCTCCGAAGTTACACAGGTACGGGCTGACCTAAAGGATACCCCCCTGTCCGGCTGCAAATTAAACTGGTACACGGATGGAAGCAGTTTTTTCCAAGATGGAGCCCGAAGGGCAGGGGCAGCTGTAGTCGACCAAGAAGGAAATACGGTATGGAGCAGCGCCCTCCCACCCGGAACATCAGCCCAAAAAGCGGAATTAATTGCCTTGGCAGAGGCCCTGGAGAGGGCAAAAGGAAAGCGAGTCAATATCTACACCGATAGCCGCTATGCTTTCGGTACCATCCATGTCCACGGGGCCATCTATCGCGAAAGAGGATTCCGCACAGCAGAAGGAAAACATCTAAAGAACCTAGCCGAAGTCCAGCGTCTATTAATGGCAGTGGAAAAACCGAAGGCAGTGGCAGTGATGTATGTCCCAGGCCACCAGTCTGCCAAGACGCCGGAAGCTGTCGGTAACAACAGCAGATCAAGAAGCAAAGAGAGTAGCAATGGTGAGTCCTCCCATGGAGACAGGGCAACCTTCCACGGTTGCGGCGATAGACGTGCCGGTCCCAGAGCTCCCTCCGCTACCCCTCCGACCAGAATACTCCACAGAGGATTTCACTTGGATGAGAGCCCACTCCCCCTTTAGAGAAGGGGAAGACGGATGGAAAAGCGACTTGGAAGGCAAGTTAATTCTGCCTGAAAAACTCGGACGATTCCTGTTGGCTAGCTTACATAAGTCCACCCATTTGGGGCGGAGAAAATTACTAGACTTGTTGACATCTGCGCAGCTCCGATTTCCCAACCAGACCATAGCAGTCCGCCAAATTGTGGAAGATTGTGCCAGCTGCACAATCATGAAACCAGGACGAAGGGAGGGGCACCATACAGGTACTCGGGAATGGGGGAGGGCTCCAGGAAGAAGTTGGGAAGTGGATTTTACTGAGGTAAAACCGGGAAAGTTTGGGTACAAATATTTGCTGGTATTCATAGATACCTTTTCAGGCTGGGTGGAGGCTTTTCCCACAAAGAAGGAGATGAGTCAGGTAGTGGCAAAGGCTTTGCTAGAGGAAATCATACCCAGATATGGGGTGCCCGAGGCAATTGGGTCAGATAACGGTCCGGCTTTTGTTAGTAAAGTCCTGCAGGGACTAGCCCAGACTATGGGGGCCAATTGGAAGCTACATTGTGAATATAACCCCCAGAGCTCAGGGCAAGTAGAAAGGATGAATAGGACACTAAAGGAGACTTTAGCCAAATTGGCCCTGGAGACTGGCGGTGATTGGGTGACGCTCCTTCCCTTGGCCATCTTCCGAGTCCGGAACTCCCCCTATGTCCATGGGCTAACTCCCTTTGAGATCCTGTATGGGGCTCCACCCCCCATCATTCAGAGGACCTTAAGCCCAGAACTAGGTGATCTGGCCCCAAATTACCTGACCATGTTGCAGGCTTTAGCTAAAGTGCAACAACGGATTTGGCCCTTAATTCAAGCATACCACGCTGTTAAGAGGGACCCGGCTCCGGAACATGGCATAGTCCCGGGTGACATGGTATGGGTTAAAAGGCATCAGTCCAAAACCCTAGAGCCTAGATGGAAAGGACCTTATGTTGTACTGTTTACTACCCCTACCGCCCTCAAGGTCGACGGGATTGCAGCATGGGTACACCATTCCCATGTAAGACGGGCTCACCCTCCGGAGAAAAAACAGGAAAATTGGTCCGCACGGAAGCATCCAACAAACCCACTCAAGCTCCGGCTGATACGGGATGCTCCGAAAAACGAGAACACTCCAGATGCTCCGCAGCCCTCCTAGAATGGGATTATCACCTGGGTCCACTACACCCACATCAGACCGGCAGATCCGGTAGCTATGAAGAAAGGCTTCCTGCCAACAAGAAGGGTGTCCCACCACAAGGAAAATTTTTTCAAACTCAAACTTCATACTGGACCTCGGTAACTTTATTCCTTTTTCTAACCCTGTCCACCACTTGCTGGGGGCATACAAATCCACATCAACCTTTTAACCTGACCTGGATGATTGTAGATGTGTCCACAGGAGACATTCTTAACCAGACCTCCAAGGTGACCCCTCCCAGCACCTGGTTCCCAGAATTATACTTTGACTTAAGGGCCTTATTCACTGGCAGGGGACAATGGGATTTGCGCCAAAGTTACTTCTATGTCTGCCCCGCTCCCCAACCCAACCACAGAAAAAAATGTGGAGGAATCGCAGACTATTATTGTAAGTCATGGGGTTGTGAGAGCTCAGGGGATATATGGTGGCCACCCCCCGAACAGGGGGACCTTATTCAATTAAGTAGAGTCTCTCAATCTGGCATTACATACCACCAACCTAGACCTATAAATAAGGGATGCCCAACTCCCCCCAACTGTAATCCCATTATGATAAATTTCACTGATTTAGGAAAAAAGGCAACGAATTGGGAATTGGGTAAATCCTGGGGAGTCAGACTCTACAAAACAAATCATCCAGGAGCCCTTTTTACTTTGCGGCGTGTGCAACAACCAGTCTCTACTCTAACAATAGGCCCTAATAAGGTACTTAGGCCACCCTATGTAAAGCCACCTCCCCGACCTCCCACAGCTCATCACCTTCCCTCAACCATAGCCCGGGCTAATGTTACAACTCCAAGACCATCAGAAACCAGCCCTCCCCTGGTGAGGCCCAGTCTCATGACCGCATCTAAAGACCCCCCTCTGGGAGCTAGTGGGTGCTGCCTTCCTGACGTTAAACCACACCAACCCTAACATGACTAACTCCTGTTGGTTATGTTATGATGTGAGGCCCCCATTCTATGAGGCAATAGGGCTAAACACCACTCACGATACCTCATCTGAGGAAAACCCTACTCAATGTTCCTGGGGAGACCGTAAGAGAGGTCTGACCATACAGCAGGTAAGCGGCCAAGGAACCTGCTTAGGAAAAGTGCCAAAGAACAGACGGGACTTATGTACTGTTATTAACGCCAGTTCTACCTGGGAAAATGCTATTAAATGGGTAATTCCAAAGGACAATGGGTGGTGGCTATGCTCGCGGTCTGGACTCACCCCGTGCCTATCAACTAAGGTGTTTAACAGCTCTAAAGAATTCTGTGTTATAGTGACTGTGCTGCCCCGCATCCTCTATCATTCGGAAGAGAGTCTATATTCATACTGGAATACAAAAATGGTTGAAAAAAGGAAAAAGAGAGAACCTATTTCCGCAGTAACTATTGCTACCCTACTCAGCCTAGGGTTAGCGGGAGCAGGAACCGGCATAGCTTCTTTGGCCACCCAGCAGAAAGGGATGTCTTCGCTGCGTGCAGCCATAGACGAAGATATAGAGAGAATAGAAACCTCCATTAGCCACCTAGAAAAATCCCTCACTTCCCTGTCTGAGGTAGTACTTCAAAACCGACGAGGTCTGGACTTGTTGTTCCTCCAAAAGGGGGGACTATGTGTTGCTCTAGGGGAAGAATGTTGTTTTTACGCTGACCATACCGGAGTTGTTCGTGACTCCATGTCTAAACTTCGAAAGAGCCTGGAACAAAGAAAACGAGAAAGAGAGGCCAGGGAAAGCTGGTTCGAGTCTTGGTTTAACCAGTCCCCATGGTTGGCTACCCTTTTATCTGCATTGGCAGGGCCAATAATAATCATCCTATTACTTGTTACCATAGGACCCTGGATTCTAAACCGACTTATGACTTTTGTCAAAAGTCGAATTAATACTATCCAACTTCTGGTCCTCCGCCAACAATATCAGGCTCTTCATCCCCTTGAGAATGATTCCTCAATTTAGGCCGTAAGAAAAGGGGGGAATGAAAGGAATAGGAGGTCTCAGCGGGCCCCAACCCCCTTGTTGGAGAAACCAGTACCAAACATCCCATGTAGATAAGATAAGCAATGCGGCAGGGCTCAGTTAGGGCATATAGAATGTGGGGAATGTGAGCGGGGGGTACATGCAAGATGTGAAGTACGTGCAAGATGTGAGGTACGCGCAAGATGTGCTCTGCCTGCTTGCCCAATGTTGATAACGAAAATATGCATGTCACCGCGGTCTATATAAGACTTCCCCTAAAGAGGCTCAGAGTCGTGTTTTCCTAACCGGTCCTGCGTGTCCGTGTGGGAGCTCGACCCTGGCTAGCCAGCCCAATAAACTCTGCTTTGTTGATTGCATTCACGCCTGGCTCTCTGTCTCTCGGGGGAATAGGATTCCGGGTCCTAACAGTTGCTAGGTTAGTAAAAATAGCCACTCCTAGCATTCAGATGGTGGGATCTAAATCCTTCCCACTAGAAAAAAAATGAGAGCTCTTTAGACAAATAGTTGGTTCTAGTCCTGAGATGTAAATGTATAGGAAAAGTCTAAAACACAAAACAAAATAAAACAGAGTAGTAACTAGTTGATCATTTTGAAGAAGGCTAGAGAACCAAGACATTAATTTGAATACCTGGGGGGAAAAGGAGAAAATCAATAATTAATTTATCCTACATTTCTTATGTGATCTGTATGTAAAAATAAGCAAATAATTGATGTGGGAAAGCTCTAATCCATTGAATAACTTCAGATAATGAGTAAAGAAGAAATCATAAAATTTCATTTTGTGAGCCCCAATGAATATTCTTAACAATGAACCTAACGATTGCTAAAAACATTAGTGAATGCACAAAAAAATAGAATTTCAATGGGAAGAGCAACATTAGAAGGTCAACACACTCTGATACATGTTAAAATCATGATAGAGAGACGGGCAGATATTATATACTTTTGGAGTGCTGTAAAAATGTAATACCTGCAGTTGAGAAGTCTTTACATATAGAGTGATATTTAACATCAGGTTGGACACAGCACAAACAAGATTATTGTGCCCAAAGATATGTCAAAACAAAATAACCAAACAGAGTCAAAATTTGAAAAAGAATTGGACAGGAGCAATATAGAAATATGACTACAATGAAACATCGTCATAGCCTCCAGCATATGTGTGATTAAAATATCAAAAAGAGAGGAGAGTGAAAACATGACAAAAGTTGTATTTGAAAAAATACTGGCTGTGACTTTTCTAAGAGGATAAGGAAAGTTAGCTTATAGATCAAAATGTAATGAAAAACAAGGGTCGTTACCTCACATCCAAGCTGTGGAAAACCAAAAAAACAAATCAAAACACATTTAGACAGGGGTCAAAAAGACATAAAGACATTTTATCTTTGGAGGAGATGGGGGGGGGTCTGTTCAAAGAGAAATTATGGAAGTCAGAAAATAATGAATTGCATACTTAAAGGGTTAGTAGAAAGGAAATTGCCCACCTAAAATCTTATGTGTGTTAGTATCCTTAAAGTTTAATGTGAAAAATTCATTCTCAGACTACCAAAACCTGGAGATTCTGTCAGCAGTAGATACACTGTATCAGAAATATTGAAGGGTGTTCTTCAAGCTAAAGGAAAATGATCCTATGCAGACTATAAAATTGTCTTTGCATACAGTATGATTTTATGTAGAAAACATTCCTAAAGACATCATCAAAAACTGTTAGAATCAACAAGTGAAAACCTTTAAATTAATCAGTAAAGCTGTAGGAATAAAAGTTGGCTGTGTCTATACCCATTAACAATGAACAATCCAAAGAGAAGAAAAAATCTTATTTACAACAGCATAAAAATAACTGGAACAAATTTAACTATGAAAGAATTAAAATAAGCAAAGCAATCTTGAACCAGAAGAATAAAGCATCACACTACCTGACACAAGAATATACAATAAAGTCATAGTAATCTAAATGGTGTGTTACTATATTAAAACAGAGAGCCCAGAATAAATCCACACATTATACTCAACTGATTTTGGATAAAGGTGCTAAGATCACACAACAGGAAAATATAGTCTTTGTTATACATGATGTTGAGAAAACTTGCAAAAGAATGAAATTTTATACCATGTCCAAAAATCAACTCAAAATGGATTAAGGAGCTAAATGTATGACCTGATACTGTAAAGCTATGATAAGAAAATATAGAGACAAAGCCTCATAACATTGATCTAAGCAATGATTTTTTAGACCTTACTCCAAATTCACAGGCAACAAAAGAAAAATTAAGGTTGCATCATACTAGAAAAACATCTGCCCACCAAAAGAAACAATCAACAGAGTGAAGAAAGAGCCTATGAAATGGGAGAAAGTATTTGCAATCTATATTTGTCATCAGGAGTTAATATCCAAAATACATAAGGAATTCAAACAACTAAACAGCAAGAAAAAAGATAATCTAATTTGAAGGATCTGAACTGACATATCTCAAAAGAAGACATGCAAATGGCTGAACTCAATGTAATCCACCACATTTATAGAATAGATCATCTTACTATAAACTTATGATCATCTCAATAGATTCAGAAAAACTGTTGTATATAACTCAACACCTATTTGTGAAACTTGGAAAACTAAGAATAAAGGATATGGGGTTTTATTCTGGTACTGCTCTCATTGAAAAGTAGAGATCTATGTCCACTCTTCTTCAAGCTAAGCAGGCTTGTAACTAATTCAATAAATAAGTTTGGCAGAAGTAACACCACGTGACTTTTAAGGATCAGCCCCCCTCCACCAAAAAAAAGGCCACCCGCACCCATCTGACTTCTTTGTAATGCTTACTCTGAGAGAAGTCACTTGCCATGAAAGAAGGGCCACTACTCAAACAGCACCTTATTTGAGGAGTAACAGTTAGGCACTCAGATCAACACCCTGATTGTGCTCTCATCCAAAAGCAGTATTAATTGTTAGCCGTAGTGGGGGCCCTTTTATTTTTCAGTGCTGGGGGGGCTTAAGCCCAGGGCCTCACACATGCTAGACAAGAGCTCTGTTACTGAGCTATCCTCCACCCAAGTCAGCCACCCTGAAGGTTCAGCCCAGTTGAGCTTTTTGATAACTGTCATCCCAGGTGACATCTGATTGTAATCAATTAACAGATTTCCAGTAATAACCGCCGAGTTGGACCCCTTCCAAATTCCTGGCCCACAAAACCAGAAACAAAATTAAAAGGATTAGTGCTTTACAACACTGAATTTGTGAGTAATGTGTTATATACTGGATAAAAGTTGTCCACAAAAAACTTACAGCTAATGTTATATTCAAGATGTAATAATGAACATTCCCCTAGGTAGTCAGGAAAAAGACAAGGGTGTCTACTCTACCTACTCCCCCTGCTTTTTGGCAGTACTGGGGTTTAAACTCAGGGTTTTGTGCTTTCTAGACAGGTGACTGCCAGCCCTTCTTGGGTTGGTTATTTTTGAGATAGGATCTCAATTTATGACAATGTCATCCTGGACTGAGAGTCTCCTATTTATGCTTCCCACTATAGCTGGGATGACAGGCACTCACTACCATGCCCAGTTTTTTTTTTTACCTGTTGAGATGGGGTCTCATGAACATTTTGCCCAGCTGGCTTAGAACCACAGTCCTCCCAATCTCAGCCTCCTAAGTGGCTAGGATTACAGGTGAAGCCCCTGGAGCCCAGCCTTACCCTATCATTTTGCTTAACTTTGTATTGGAGGTTTTAGCTGGGGTGAGTCAAGAAAAAGAAATAATAGTTACAAAGACTCACAAGTGGTATAAGTTTACATGAAAAAATATACATTTTTTTTTAAATTTAGGATATGAATTTAACAATGTGGCTACAATCAAATATTTTTAAAATATATCAAATATCTACACAGTAACAAGAAATAGAAAATTAAATTTTAGAAAAATTAGCATTCCACATAGCATAAAACATTAATTGTTTATAAACAAATTTTACAAGATATATGGAATATTTAAATACTGAAATCTATGGAACATTGCCAAGATAAATTGAAAGAGAGCTAAAAATAGAGACAGTCCATGTTAGTGGATGGTGGGCCTCAATTTTAAGAGACCACTTCTTCCTAAATTCATTATAGAGTCAGCGCAATGCCAATAAAATTCCAGCGGATTACTGAGGGAAATTGGTTAGGTGATTCAAAAACACATGTGGATATACAAAGAATCTATTCAAATTTAAAAAGAGCAAGGCTAGAGGATTTACCCTACCAAATTTCAACCTTCAGTAGTTAAACTAAGGAGATACCAGAAGAGATAGAAACTGATAAAAAAAGATAAGAAATTTCAGAAATAGATCCACAGATTTATTAATAAATGAAGGTTGGTATCCTGTTCTACCTTGGATGTGCTTAAAATTTGATAGCTAGGAGGCCTGGCTCAAGCAGTAGGGTGCCTGCTTTCTGCAAGCACAGAGCTCTGAGTTTAAACCCCAGTACTGCCAAAAGAGAAAAAAATGATAATTGAAAAGGTTTAAAAAAAAAAAAAATTGAGTCCCAAAACCAAAATAACAAAAAAGAACAAGTTATCGTGTGGTCACTAAGATATAGAATATTACATGAAGGGGTAGACCATGTCCTCAGAGACATCCCTGAAGTAATTTTATTAGCAGAATTTTAAAGCACACTGTTCAGTAACTTCATCAGACTCATTAAAACTCGTGGACTTTAGTCCCTGTCAACACATCCTAATTTTGTTATCTTTGAACACCTAATGAAATCTATTCTTTTTGGATTTATTTGACTTTAAAATAATTCTAAAAATGTTATGTTTCTCTGGCTCCCAAAATCTGTCACAATATTCATCAAGAAAACCTCGAGGTTTTGCTTTGCTCCTCCCTTGGGTTACACTCACCTGGCTGCTGTGTTTCCCATCTTACTGTGACACCTCTCCCAGTTCTCAAGTGTTCAGAATAGAGATGGAAGTACAGCGCATTGTCACTGCTGACCAGACCCTCAGGGCCTTGGTGGCCACAGAATCTTCCAAGTGGAAAAGCTGCAGAGGAGTCTCCATCGTGGATCTGAAGAAACTCATGTGGACAATTGTTCACTGGCTCCAAGTCGAAAAAACTGAAAGTGATATTTAGAACCTAAAAAATATAAAAGTCACTGTAAATTATTTTTCATTTCCATGTTAATTCTATTAACTAGAATTTATTGATATAGAAAGACATACTTATCATTTTCTGATTACCCAACAATACTTACAGCAATTCTACATATTAAAGGACTTGTATTAAAAATTGCTATGAACACCTGGTAATCCCAGCTACTTGGGATGCAGAGGTCAGAGGATTGCAGATTGAGGCCAGCCTGGATAAAAAGTTAATAAGACTACATCTCAACAAATTAGCTGGGTATGGTGGTTCATGCTTGTAATCCCAGCTATGTGACATGGGAGACAGAGGTAGGAGGATCATGGTTCAAGGTCAGCCCCAAGTGAAAAAGCAAGACCTTATCTGAAAAGTAAAGTAAAAAGGCTGGGAATGTGACTCGTGTGGTAGAGCACCTGCATAACAAACGCTAGGCTCTGAATTCAAACCCCAGTAGCACTAAAAAAGAAAAAATTGCTAAGACCAAGCTTTAATTGATATCAAAATATATCAAAAATCTTTGAGGACATGGAAATGCTACATATCCTGATTTGATTATTACACACTGTACACATGTTTGAAATTATCATATTGCACCCCATAAAATATGTACAAATATTATGTCAATTGAAAATGTAATGAAATAAATGTTCCTAGAGTTCATTACACTGTCAGATATCAGATACAGTCACTTCAAGTGAATGCCTGACAGTGTTTGTAAATCAGTAAAATAAATTAGTCATTTAAAAAGTCTACCTTGAATTAAGTCAAACTGGCTAATACTGCCATTCACATGCCTGGTCCCCTGAATAACCTGTGTAAGTATTATACACACATCTGTTTTTAATTGCTCCGAAAAGATGCTGATGCTCAGTCCAGACTGACAAGCTCAGGTGCCGGCTAAGTGGACATGGGGTAGACATGTGTTGAGTATGCAGATCTCCGGGGACTGCATATCGCTAACAGTGAGGACTACTAAAAGCAGGGAATGATGAAGACAGCAGCATGGGAAGCACTGAGTAAGCAAGTATAAGAGAATGAACATGAAAGAGTCTCTGGGGGAGAGTATTAAAATGTACAACTTCACAAATAGTAATACAATTAGTAAAACAAAAGATTTCGTACCAGCAACCTCATTCAAAACAATCAACCAACCAAAGGAAGGCTATTCAATTCATTTTTCGTCAGAACTGAAAATCACAACAGTATTCAGCTAATGAAATAGAATTTCAGGCTATTTTTTAAATCTTATGCTAAGATATTTTGAGATCATTACATTATTTTCCTCCTTGAAGCAATTTAAATAAAAATCAAATGAATGTTAATTAATTTGATTACTTGTACATATTTTACTGTAATATGGTGGGAAGAAGAAACAAAACCACAATAACTAAGAAAAAGCAGGATACATTTTCTTATAAATTGGTAATGAGCATATTAAAAGATTTTCACATAAGAAATTTTTCTTGGAAAAAGGTGTTTTCAATGTCAGGAAACAGAATTCATGAAAACTAAATGGAAGGAAGGAAATTCACATAACACACGCATTGGGAAATTTACTTTGGAATTTATTCTATTGTGAGGTTACCAGGCTCCAAACACCTTCTCTCCTTAAAAGAAAATAATGTTTTCTGTAATCTTAGTTTGCTGGAAAAAGTTAATAAGATTTCAAGAGAAAATCTTATCTATTCAGACATGCCACTTTATTTTAACAAGTTCAGGATTGGTTGAAAAACAAATACTTAGAAAATCTGAGTAATTGAGTGGGATAACAGTACTGAAAACCTTGAGAGTGGATCTTAATTTTAAGAGTGGAGCTGAAAGTCAAAGGTCAAATGTTTTCCCTCATGTGGACGCTAGAGCTATATGTTAAATGTACACATAAGTACATGTATGATCATATATATATATAGCAAGAAAGAGAACAAAATTGTATTAGTGAGTGTCTGAGGGGGCTATGTGAAGTGGAAGAGGGAAAGAAAATGTTAGAGAATGAAAAATATTGAAATATCCCTCGATATATGAAAATAATATAATATATTGTAAGCTATTAAATTATAGGGGAGCATGGTGATAAGGAAAGAGTAAGTAATGGGGGATCAATCTGATTAAAGCCCGATATATACATGTCTGAAATATCAAGGCAAACCCCCCTTGGACTATCAATATACACTTAAAAAAAAAATAATAATGCCAGGAGGGTTAAAACCGGTGTTTTCCAGGGGAGGGCATAAGAAAAGAGTGAATGAGGGTGAATATGGTGGCTGTATTTTGTATTCATATATGAATAAAAGAATGAAACCTGTTGAAACTGTTCTCAGAAGAGGGGAGGAGGGAGAATGATGGAAGGGGTAAATCTAACTAAGATACATTGTAAGCACATATGTAAATACCACAATGTATCCTCCTATACAACAATTTTATGCTAACAACCAAATTTTTTTTAAAATAGTGGAGTTGAATAGTGTGGGATCCTGCGTGCCTTTCAAGTAACCCACACCTGGATAAATTTTCCAACTGCCTGAACCTGTTTTGTCACACTTAAAATGAAGGTTATAAAAGTTCTATCTTTAGGATTATGAAAGTTAAAAATGCAATGATGTATATGAAGTGTGGACTTTAGTCCTTGGTGCACAGAGGACGTTTGATAAGGAAACTATCTTAGTATCTTTCACTATTTTGCATAATAATCAATATATAACCGAGATGACAGCACCTTCAAACACTACTTTCTCAGTAACAGCATGATAACACAAGGTAGCGCCTGGCTTATAGTTAACCAAGATAGAGAAGCATCCAGTTGTAGACAACACATGGACTTTGGAACCAGACCCACTTGACTTTGAAATGCAACTATTCCAATTACAAACTAAGTAATGTTTAAACAACTTCTCTTAGTTTCTGTTATTTCATCTATAAAATGAGCATATTGTTATTTATTTCAAAGAGTTAGTAGAGGGTTAGAGAAAGGTAGGCAAAATAGCTAGCTCAAAGCTTGGTACTTAGTAAAAAATATATGAGAGCTGAGTTCATCTTGTGTGCTTTATGTAATGATTACATAATATATCACTTATTCAGATACATAAGTGAAATCTTCATTTGGACAGTAGTTACTACACTTACCTTCCCCAGTTCAGTTCGGATAACCCAGAAGCAGTTAACATCGTGAACATAACCAGTATCAGGGCTCCTGTAGTTAAAGCTTCCATTCATCCCTGAGAGGGACCCCCCACAAACTGCAAAGGAAACAATGTAGAGCTGTGCTTTACAGAAACTCCTAAAAGGAAGAGGCTAGGCAACCGAGCCTACCATTCCCTCTTCTCTGTCTCTTGTCTGGTGATGCCTAGCCAAAGTCCGCCATTTATTCCAAGTCCAGTTGATAGTCCATCACCTTCTTGTCTTCTATTTTCCTGTACTCTACACCTGTACCTGAAACTTGACTTTAATGCACACACTTCAGTTCATAGCTTTAGTTCTGCCATCTTGTGCCATTTTCTCTGCCGTTTTGTGATAGTCTTATATCTTAGCCAGAAGGTGAGCAGATAGTAAGTGGAGACGGTATTTTATGTTTCCATTTTCTCCACAGGGTCTACTGTTATCCTAAACAGATTATCACATCTCAACAAATGTATTGATTCAGAACCAGGAGTAATAAGCGAGGGTGGAGTTATCAGAAGAGACTGTTTGGAGGGGGTTGAATGTGAAGTACAACCGAGCAACACATACAGCATGATGGAAAACAAGGACAGAATTTGGAGAGGGTTGTGTGAAGACATTTCCCAACTAAAAGAACATGGTTTGAACAATTCATGGTGGCACATGGAGTCAGGTGACAAAAGAAAAATGTCTGCCTTGAATCAGAGTATTTTTAGGACACTAGTGAAAAATAATGTTAGATGGATAGAGTGGAGGCTGTTTATTGAGAAACAATCCCAATCTCTATTTAACAGGCAATGAGGTGCCAGTGTATGTTCCAAGCAGAAGAGTGATATGATTAAGCAAAGTATTCTAGGGAAATTAAAAGGCTACAATATAGAAAGGAGGGAACTATAAAAGGCAGTACCTTACACATTTTATATTCACAAAGGATATAATAAAAATGGCAAATGCCAATTTAATTCTTTTGAAGAAAAATTCTGGCTTAACTGGAGATTTATAAATATGTACCTTGTGAATTCTAGGTCATTTCTACAAGAAAAGATTTCATTCTCAGCATCTGAGCATATGGACAAGAAAGGAGGTTCAGGTGGAGAATCTGTAGGACTCACTGAAGATACTTTTAAGTTTGTGTATCTGTGGTGTAAGAAACACTGACCATACCTTGCTGGGGAGTCTGACAGTGAGATCCAGTCCAAGAACTAGTGCATTCACAGCCGAAGGCATTAATGCCATCAACACAAGTTCCCCCATTCAAACAGGGGTTGCTCAAACACTCATTGATATTTTCTGTGCAGTTGACACCAGTCCAACCTGATTCACACTTACAAAAGTAACTAGAGACTGTATCCTAAGGAGAAAAAAAACATAATAACATAAAATAAATGGTTACACAACAAAATAGAACCAGTCCAAATAGCAAAGTGATACTGTGTGGCATACCTAATAGGAGTTGAACCATACTGAGTATTTTCTGTTGGATCAAATTGTGAGCTTTGGTTTCTACTTTGCAAATCACTGTGATAAAAATTAACTGGTTTTTCCTGGAAACTAAATTCCTTACCTACCTTTTATCTGAGAGTTATTCACAGTTACTTATCTTAAGTTTGAATCATTACTTTAAAATTCATAAATCATATAAAATTTATTTTACAAAAGCAAAACTAAAATTATTCACAAGCACTCATTTCCAAAGAAGAACAAAACTTACTATGCATTGCCCATTTATACAAGGGTGGTGTAAGCAAAGGTTACTGAGGCGCACACATCCATTTGGTCCATAACCATTTCCAGTATATCCTTGGGAACAGGTGCAGACAGGAAAGGAGCCTGTTCAGTAATAAAAATGAAAGTATAGATATAGTTAGTCTTCTCAGTTCAGTGGCAACAACTGAATTCAGGTTCTGGTGTCAAAATAGGAATCTGTCAATGTCAAGTCTGCATATTCTTATGGGTGGACAAAACAAAATATGAGAATAAAATATTAGAATGCTTTATATATGTATTGGCACTGGTGCTCTCACTTAATGTGTCAGAAAGTCTTGAGCTGTGTACAAGTGAGATATTCACTAAAGGAAATGGGAGTTCTTCATCACAGAAGGGTCATTGCAGAAAAGAGGATTCTTTGAATGGATCTGTTGCAAGCACTGTATCTATCTATAGAGACTGCTTTAAACCTCTCAATAGCCTTACAAGCAAGTACTATTATAACTATTTACACCTTTACAAATGAAGGCTGAGCTCAGACAGATTGTCTTGACCAAGGATATAAAACTGGAATTTTCTCCTTCCTTAGTAGTAAACACTTATTTCAGCTAGATTCATTGTACCTGAAATAAAGATTACACTTCCCAGTCAGCCTGTGCAGCCAAGTTTAGCCTTGTGGCTCAATTCTAGTCAATGGCATAGAAACAGAAAAGTCCTTAAAGGGAAGTGATGTTTCCTTCTTCCTCATCTTGGGAGATAATTATCTTGGGAAATAATTCCTAAATTAGAGCAGATCATAAAAGAGCATAACCTATTTATTTTTTTTGGGGGGGGGGACAGTACTGGGGATTGGTCTCCAGGCCCTGCAACACAAGCACTCTACTACATGAGCCATAGCCCCAATCCTTTTGCTTTTTAGTTTGTTTTTCAGATGGGGTCTCCTTCTTTTGCCCCAGCTAGTCCTCAGTCCTTCAATCTCCACCTCCACTTCCTGAGTAGCTGGGTTTACAGGTGTGCCACCATATCTGGCCTTCTTACTGCATTTTTAAAAATCCAAGCATATAGTTTTATAAAATGAATGAATTTTCATTTTGAAGCTCAAAAGAAGAACGTTGAGGACAGAAGATTTTTGGTTTTACAATGTCAAATGGTTTCAGAGAATTGGGTTAAAATACTAAAGTCCAAAGAGAGAGGCAAGTCTTTACCCACAGCTGAGGAGCACGATGCTTCTGGGTGGCAGCCTCCATTATTGAAGGAGCAAATGTCTTCAGGAGTGCACACTCTTCCATTGCCATTGTAACCTGGTCAAAGCAGAATAGGGAAAGGGGAAATAATGTCAGGAGTGAAGGAGAAAGAGAATGCCAACCTGAGACTCATATATCGTGAAGTAGACCAACCAGAGATCGTGTCATCAAAACAGAAGATGCAAATATAAAGTGGCATAAATAAAATTGTATAATTGAGAGAAAAGAATAACTAGATTCATAAACTGACTTCATAAACAAGATTCTTGCTTGTTTCTAATGAAATACATGTATAAATATGTATGTGTCTATGACTTCAAGTAGACATAGAAACTACTAGTAGGCTTGGAAATTGCTGATATGAAGGAACAACTTGCATTTCTTCATCTCAGTGATGCTGATATTCTTAGAGGTAAATTATTGCAGAAGTCTAAGCTGCTATTGGTTCGTGTTATTAAAACATACGAGATTCAGTTTATCCCTTAGAACACTCTGAATGTTTTGGATACTAACTCAATGTAGAAAAGAGCAGTAGTGACTTCTTTCCAAAGAAAAGGAAACTAACATGTATGATATGTCTGTGATTTAGTAAACTTAATCTGTAAAACATCCTGTGAGTTAATAAATTATCAATAAATTATATGTGGGAACAAAGAAACAGTAGATCTGAGATTCACACAGAAAATTCTTCCAATTTTGTATTATCTCAGTGACAATTCCATAGTTTGAAAAAGTTTGTTTTCTATTTTTTTTTATTCTTTTCTTATAATATAGTTGTACTAATATGTTCTGAATCAACATGTTAAATTAAACATGCTGGACTACTCAGTTTCTGATCTTAGACAGAAATCATATTTTAAGTGGAGCACAAGATTCTGCTTTCAAATGTTGCCTGTAACAGTATCAGGAAACCTGGTTACAGTACCGGGTGGACAGTCCCCACAGTGGAAAGACCCAAGTGTATTCACACACTCAACAAGTGGAACCACTGAACAGCCGCCATTATGTATCTCACACTCATTGATGTCTTCACAATGATACCCATTTCCTTTCCAGCCTAGAAAAACAAGATTTGAAATGTTAGCTCTATACACAAGGCAGTGAGGAAGAAATACAAAGAGCTAAAACACATAAAATGTTGTTCTACTAAAATAACTATAGACTAAAATGAGATAGACCAATTGGTAAAAATTGTCTTAAATTCTTAGAAACAAATTCTGTCAAAGTAGAGGGAAATTAGTTGCACCTAAGACTGTTAGTTCAGTAATAAATTAATCTAACCAATTTGGAAAGAAATCTGGCAGTATTCATTAATTTTTTTAAGTACATAACCTTTGATTGAAAGATATCTGGCAGTATTCATTTAAAAAACAATGATTTAAATACATAGCCTTTGTCTAACAATTCTACTTCTTAAAACTTATTCTATCATAATAAAATTACCAGCATAGTAAAATGTATGTAAGAGGTCTGTTGCAGCATTGTTTAATAGGAAAAGTCAATGGTCAATAGTGTTACAACTGATTACCTTATGACTCATTTATGCCACTGAATACTAAAACACAATGTTTTTTTTGTGGTACTGGGGCTTAAACTTAGGACCTTCACTTTGGGCCACTCCACCAGCCCTATTTTTGTGAAGGGTTTTTCAAAATAGGATCTCATGAATTATTTGCCCGGGCTGGCTTTGAACCTTGAACCTCCTGATCTTTACCTCCTGAGTAGCTAGAATTACAGGTACCTAGCTCTAAAACACAATTTTAATAATGCACATATGCCTGTATGTGTGTATATGTGAACATATACACACATTGAAAGAATTTTCCCATGCATTTTTTAGTTGTATATGACAAATTTTAGAATACTAGAGTTGAGAATCATACCCCCAGTTTGGGGAAGGAATTGTTTAAAAGCCTGCTTCTGTTTGGATGTGTTTCTATGAGTAAAAAGCAATGGCTAATAGTAATCTCAATAGGAGGATGAGACTGAAGGAGAAGAGGAGAATATCATTTTACCTTAGTCATTCCTATTTTATACAATTGTAAGTCTATATTACTCTCATAATTCAAGTTAAAGTTATAACAATGCTTGAAAACTCTTTAAACCTTTAAAATATTTACAACCTAAGTGGAGTCTCCTTCTAAGAACCTACTTGGGAAAATTATATTTGAGGATAATTACATGAGTGCACACAGAAAAGCTGGAGGAAATATAGTCCTCAGAAAGGCAATTCTCAGAGTGATAATAATCTGAGTACTTTTTTCTGCTTTTCTCCCATATTTTTATGGTTTCTTTATATTTTATAAATAGTATATATTACTTTAATATTCACAGACAACAGGTTGATTAAGAGGAAAATAAATAGCTTTTTTTTCTCTCCAACAATATAAAAAGAAGAATGTCAGCACATTGTCCATCCTCTAATTTGTGTAATTTGGGTTTCTGATTTCTACTTTTTAAAGATTATCATTGATAAATTACCTTTGAAATTGTGTTTATTTGCAAATTTTATTTCCCCCTGAGATTTAAAAAGGAGAAAATCTTCACAGTTTGTTTCCATTTCTTTCTAGTTTTATAACATATAACTTACACAGAAAATCCCTAAACCACAAATCACTAAGTGATGCAGTAGGTGTGTGTGTTTCCTTGGTGAGGCACAGCAATAGAGTATTCAGCAGCTCAGCTCAGAGCCAGGGTTAAGCAGAGCTGGGTTTGAATCCTAGCTACTGATAAGTTATGTGATCTTAGCAAAAGTATTTGGTATTTAACCTTTCCAAGCCTGAAGCCCTGTATAGCTATCCTTATCTCAACCAGCAAAAACCCTTGTTCCTTCCTATTATTGCTTATACTCTCTCTACAACAAAATTAGAAATAAGGGCAAAATAGTTTCTGCTGGGTATTGAGGGGGTGGGGGGGAGAGGGAGGGGGCGGAGTGGGTGGTAAGGGAGGGGGTGGGGGCAGGGGGGAGAAATGAACCAAGCCTTGTATGCACATATGAATAATAAAAGAAAAATGAAAAAAAAAAGTGCGAATAATAGTTCCTACAATGAGTTTTGTTGTAGTTTCAAGATTTAAAACAATACTTTCTTACACTTTCATGGTACCCTTGACATTTTCATAAAAGAAGAACTACTATTATGATAATCTGTACTCTACTTTTGAAAACACCCAGGAAGCAGAGAGAGGCTCAGTAAACTCCCTAAAGTCTTGTTAACTGCTCCCCAGTACATCCAGCACAGAGTTTTGCTCTTATCAGGTGCCCTGCAGATAAATGTTAAATGGGTGATGATGATCTCATATAGAGAGAGGAAGCTTAGATTCAAGCCCAGGCAGTCAGTCTCTGCTCTAAGTACAGAGCCCATGTTTCAGCAGTTCAACATACAGCCTAGCCTTCCCTGGAGATTAGGTCACTGTGTGGCTGTGATGGAGCTAGATATCTTTATCCCCAGCAAAGACATGGAGTACTCAAATGACATGCCCAGGTGAGAACTACCAAACCGTAGCAGAGATGCAAAGAAATCAAAGAATTTGCCTGAGTTTGCAAACATCTGATTAATACAAAAGGTGGAACTAGAGAACAGGTCTTTTGACCACAGGTCTAGTTGGCTGATGGCCACAGCAACACGAGGTTAGACTTCTCAAATGCTATGGTTAGCCATGTTCCCAAGTTTGACTCTAGCACACTTTTGAACAAATCTCCCATCTCGTTTACAAAATTGTAGCAGTGAGATGGCCCTGAGAAGATGTTAGTGAAACAGGACATGCAACAGGAAACAGAACAAGCATCTCCTCAGAATAAGCATGTTACCCGTCCATAGTGCAAGGAAATTGGTACTAGTGCCTTGCCTGTCTAGCGTGTAACACTGGGCATGTAGTGAATGTACCTTTTGGACAGGCCCCACAGTAGAAAGAGCCCTGAGTATTGAAACATGTCACATTTTCCGAACAAGGATTGGGGCTGCACTCATCTTCATCCTCTGTGCAGGCAGGGCTGTTGGGCAGAAATGTCCACCCGGCATCACAGATGCAGCGGTAGTTAGGCTGGCAGGATGACAACAGTGTAAATACAGGACATTAGGAAAGGAACCAAGAAAGCCTTTGAAAATCTCACCAAGCCCCAAATGTGCTACGAGCCTCACTTCCATGAGGCCACTTGAGTAGTTTCTCTTTTTCTTCCCATATTATTTAAGCATTTAGACTATACCACAGAAAAAAGGAAACACCTTTATTTCAGAGTAGGAGTATCCTGTAATTTATCCCAAAGATGCCAGGGAAATAGTAGCAATAATCAAGAACTGTAAGTCAATATAATTAAAGTCAATCAACTCAGCCTGCTATGTTTTTAAAGGGGAGAAACACCCATGTAGGCACAGACGTTGGGAAATCAATTTTGTTTGTCTCCCTTTTGAAAGTCTTGTTCTTCCCCTACTACCTTCTCCTCTATCTCTTCACTACTCCACCATGGGAAGGAAACATTTTCCATCATATGAGGCCAAGAGAAGGTCATGTCTCATAGGGAGATTCATGAAGGAATGATAAAAGTGTTAGTGTTTTTATTAACCTCTGGGTCCAGTTTTCTGCATAGCTCAGCTCCTCTCCTCACCTGTGCCCCATTAAGGACAGGAAGCAACTTCACATCTGAAACTCTATAGGGCAATGCTCCCACACAATTAGAACAGGATGAGGAACTGACAACTAGGACTCTCACAAGGAATCACATTTGGAGAAAGGACCCACCTGTCCAACTTGCACTCGGTCCAAATCCTCACAGATGCCATGGACACAGAGCTCCTTAGAGCCCCTTTTGCAGTCATCATATTTGTATGCACACTGGGGCCCATATGTCTCAGGTGTGCAGTCACATCTGTTGGTACAAAAGAGCACAATATCAGGGTTTGTATTTTAAGGCTGATGCCTGTCTCTTAGCATCAGTAAAAAAAGATATCCAAATTGCATATCAACATAGAACCATAAGCCAGCAATGCAGATTTACTGGCTGGAAACTTGAAAGAAAATCACCCTGTTCTGCTCCAGACAAAGGACTGAGTAAATATTTTATCATTACAAATAAAGTGTCAGAGAATCATGTCTTACTATTGCATAAGACTACCACTATAAATTCTTCTGGTATCAATAAGGGCAAAATAGTTTCTGCTGGGTATTGAGAGGGTAGTGGGGAGAGGGAGGGGGTGGAGTGGGTGGTAAGGGAGGGGGTGGGAGCAGGGGGGAGAAATGACCCAAGCCTTGTATGCACATATGAATAAAAAAAAATTCTTCTGGTATCAAGTCATTAAACAGCACTTTCAAAGGTCAGATGAAACCATGGGTGACAGAGGTAATTCAAGAAGAGAAATAAAAAGACCATGAAGTCCATTCATTGTCTGTTCTACCAGATCTCTAGTAAGCACAGGTGACCTTGATTAAATTAATACCTCCCAACTGCACTCTAGGATGGAATAGCCCCACATGCAATGTCCACATCTCAGTCTATGATAATTATCATTACATAACACAGGGCAATGTGTCATCTATCCATAAGAGATGCAGTTAATGACATTTTCCATACTCACATTTTAATTCAATGAAATCTAATTATATCATACATATGCTACATTTGTCTTGTTACTAGATTTCAGACTAAGCTATTGTAATTTTGAAATTCTTTTTTGTTTTTGAAACAGGGTCTCAACATGTAGTCTAGGCTAGCCACCAATTCATGATTGACACCCCCTAAGCCTCCCAACTGCTGGGATTACAGGTGTGTGCCACCACTACTGGTTAAGCCATTGTCATTCTTACAGTTGCTGGCTTCACTTTATATTGGTAGTGCAACCTAAAAAGGAACTTGTAAGGTAAGAGTATTGGAGATGGGGGTGGAAAGATAAAGGAATAGAGGATTGACAGAAGCCTACGTTTATTTATACAAGTCTAAGCACATCTAAGGGAATGGAAAAGTCACTGTTTGCCAGAGTTGAGCAGCACTGACAAGGAAAGTCCTCAAGGAAACTGATGGCCATGTCCATGCCAGGGGTCAGAAACAAAGAAGAGGGAGCACTTGAGTGGCCATGTCTGGCTCCAATGTCTAGAACAATGAACTAGTTTTTGCATGTCCTGGAAAAGGGACCATTCTACAAAATGAAGAAATACTTAACAAAATGCATCAAGGTACAAGGAGCTCAGCAAATGCCCACGGAAGACAACATGTGAATGAGAGTGCAGGAAATGAGTGTGTCTGTTTAGACTATCAAGAGCCACACAGAATTCAGCATGCCCATGGTGGTCCCAGAAATGATTGTGGGGGTGGTGTCTTTGAGTGGCTGCTAAGGAAGAAGAGATCAATGAATGAATACAGCCAGAGATGGAGAGTAAGAATACTATGAATGGCATCCATGCACACATATGTAGGGTTGCCAGATGTACCAAATAAAAATATAGAATGCCCAGTTAAATTTGAATTTCAGATAAATGAGTATTTTGGGTATAAGTATGATCTATGGAATTTACATCATCACTATGTATTATTTAAAAGCTGTTTCATTAAATTACATTCCTGAACATTCCAAGATTGCTTTTCTCATTAAGACTAGGTCATAGATGAATAAAATAACAATAGATGATTAAACTTAAGCAGAAATTCAGCTGCTCATTCCCTATCCATAATTATTCATCTTCCCCTCCTACATTCTTCTGTCTTTTCCCACATCTTCTCTCTCATCCTTACATTAGAATATTCTTACAGAGAATTTAATTATGCTCTTTAAGATTATAGAATGCTAGAACATTTCATATGCATACTGGAACATTTGATCAAGTGCGCTTCATTGCTACAAATTTATTTTCATAGCAACCCAGACACCTGCCAATTTAAAAAAAAATCTTAAAATCAATTTTTACTAGGTTTCTAAGTCTATTTGCTATTTATGAGAGACCTGAGTGTTTGGGAACTCCTAAGACATGACCACCCAGGTTTAAATCCTGAACAAAAATGTTAATTGTGCACCTCAGACAATGCACTAACTAACTGATCAGCACTATTTTCACAGGCATTCCTCTGAAGGAAGTGCTTCCAAATTGTGTTTATCTGATCACTAAGCACTTAACTATTGGAAAAAGACTTAAGATTTGAGAGGAGATTCTGGCTCATGAGCCTGGCAGTTAAATCCTCTCTCCTTATCTCTCTTTTCCTTCTCCCTTGCTATGATCACTTGGAGATGAGTAGACATTAATCCCACACTCTTCTTTAACCAACTGCAAAGTAGACTTCTTTCATTTAAATTTAGATAATATGAGAAGAAGAAAAAAGGAGGGAGGAAATAAGACAAGTAAACTATAGGCTTCCTTGCTATATCTTCAAAGGCAGTATTTTTAATTTCATTGTAGAGATACACATTGCCTATGGCCACAAAATTAATAAATGATTAAAGATGAATGAAAACTTAGGTGTGTGTTATTCATGCACCATTATTTTTCCAAGTTGCATTTCTGTGTTCTGAAAGGCAAAGTTGGCATGAAGATTTTATATTTGTCTGTCTTTTTTAACATAACAGTATTTGCATGTAAAATACATTTTCAAGAAAGGATATAGACCTTAAAGAAAAACAGTAATTAATTATATATCTCCTTAGTGAAAATGAAACCACATGGGTATTTTAAAACTTCCTTACTGACATTCCTGCTTTAGTTGTTAGTTGCTGATTCGTTATTAAAGTCAATTATTGCTGATTTGGTTCCAACTTCACAGAAAAAAGTGAAGTTTTTCAGACTTCAAAAATACTATAAATGCATTTGGTAATTGAGAAGAGGTCAAATATATTTCCATAGTCATAGTTTAACTTGTGTTAGAGTCCATGGTTCAATCAATAAACTGAGTAACTAAGAGAGATAATAAGTTTAATACCTAACTACCACCTGAGCTAAAACCAGACTATTTGCTTAAGCTCTGCATGTTTTAAAATCCACCAGTGATATGAATGGAAATAAATAAAACAAACACACTTTTCTTTTTTCTGGATAACGTTCGTGACCTGAATCCTAAGTATATTGCTGTATACATTATGTGTGTATTTATATCATCCACGCATGGAAAGTTCAGACCCCAAAGGCTTTCTGAATTACAAAGTAAGCAGAAAAACAATAAGAATCAATTAAGAAGCAATAACAGCACTGAGAAATGCCAAAATATCACTGTTAGCTATCTGAAACAGTTGGGAACAAGACCTCAAATCACAAAAATGAGTAGAAACAGTGTTTTTTCTTGCTCTATTCTCGTTATGCTAAAAAAAGAATTTTTATCAAAAATTTTCCTATGAAACAGGATTTCCAATTAATTAGTATTTGCTAGTGCTTTATCTTTTCAAAGGTCTAGTCTTTACAATTATGAATTATGATCCAGTTTAATAAAGACTCCATTTTTTTCCACAAGTAAATTGGCTTAAAGAATTAAAAGAAAAATAAAGGAGATCTCAAACCCAAAGCAAGCTTTGCCACCCATGACCATATTTTTGCAGATCCAGATTATTCAACAGTAGCTCAAGTTTTCCTTTAGCAAATGTGTGTCACAGTTTCCCAAAGGTGTTTCTAACCTCAGTGATACTACTAAGAATTAACATCACATAATTAGTAGAACTCAAGATATTGTCTAACTGTTCACTGTTTCACTACAGGCAAATTCTACAATGCAAGAATTAAGTTTTATGCTCATGCACGTTTTTCTATTTAATTTTATCCCTTCAATGCAGCTCTCAAGAAATAAAATGGGTCTCTCTCTCTCTCTCTCTTTCTCTCTCTCCTCTCTTACTCTCATATGCATGTATCTGGACAAGGAACTCCATGCAACAAATAGTTCTGAATGCTAAAGTCATTCTTTTTTTCCTTTTCTGTTTTGCAGGGGAGAAAAATAATGTGCTGAGAAAATAATAATGGCAGCTGGCTTGGGAAATGGGTGTCATCCCACATGTACATCTTTATCACTAGATTGGCACACAAGATACCAAAAGACAATGATGATGAAGGAGAATCAGGAATCAGATCTAATCTCAAGGACATGCTTAGATATTGGGAAGGCCAGAAAGCAAAAGAACTATGAGTTGGTACATTTGCTGCAGACAACTCCAAGTAGCAATTCTCCTTGATAAATGGCCATAAACAGAAATCAAGAGATAATGCTTTTGAGGGGGTGAAACATTAGCCCAAGATGGAAAGTTCATAAAAGCCAAGGGCAGAAGGGTTATTTAAATGAGAAACAAAGTCCTTAAAACAGTTCAATGTCCCTTCAAAGCTATGATTCTTACCAGAGCCTTTGTCCCTCCTGTACCATGCTAAGGCTCTTTATAACACAGTATTAAAAGAGAATTTAATGATTAATTTTGTTTTTGCATAATAATTGAACTCATAAGCATATTTACCAGAAGTTTGAATGAGTTTTTATACCTGAAATGAGTTTTTTTAAAGTTTTAAAGAAGAGAACAAAAGAATGAAAAGACTATGACTGCTTTTAAGAAAATAATGTGTTAACAGAAGACAAGGATAAAAAAAATACTACACTCATTTTTGCTGGAGAATAGAATGACTATTGTTACAAGGTCATTAAAAAACAAGATAGCAAAGTCACTAGGAAGAGAGCAAATAATTGTCCTTTAATTCAGTGAGATAATACTGTAGAGTAATAAAGAACTTGTTCATGCCATAGCACAACCAATTTCTTAATCCTTAAATAATCTCCAAATGTAAGAGACCAGTCAAAACATAGGGAAAGATAATGTCTAGAGATTTTTTTAATGATTTTAAGCAAATATACACAAGTAAATTTGATGATGATCTATCATAAAAGTATAGACTTATTCAATAAAAAAGTAGTATGTGGGCTAGTGTGGCTTCCATGACCAATATTTCTACAGTATGGTAGGAACAAAGAAGGCATTGTGATATCTAACTCAGTTTAAAGGAAGGGAAGGTTTCCCGGGGAAGGCAATTCCTGAGCTGAACAGGAGAATGTTGTGAACTACTCCTGTGAAAAAATAAATCAGCAGAGAAGATAGAGCCAATAAGGATTGTGGCTGGGAACCTTCAGCTAACTAAAAAACACAATGAAGAGTTAATTCATTCATTGAGCATTACTTTAGTCTTGTATCTTATTTTGGTCAACATTCTCACACAGTGTTCAATGAAGCTATCCTTATTAACATGATGAGCTTGATAATATATGTAATAAGCACAACTGAGGGACACTGGAATGGTAGGCTGCCCCTCCTCTACTTAAACTTATCCCCGTGGCTGCCTCTTCGATGTTCTGACTCTTGCTAATGCTTCAACTCATGTTGCACCATGCTAGCTTTACTCTCTGTAGCCGTCATGATAGACTCTTCCCAGTCTTCAGAGGTGCTAGAGAAAGGATTTCTTCATGGGATCAGAGTTGAGGACTTGTTGAGGGCTTTTATTCATCTAAAAAAAAAATAGCTAAGAATATATTCAGTAATAGCCATATATTTCTCCCTGGAGTACCTAGTATTACTGGTAATATAGGCAGTAATTTAAATGTTTTAGCTGTTGAATGCCTTTGTCTTTTTTTTTTAAGTTACCTGTAAGTCCCCACTGTATTTACACATGTGGCTCCATTCTGGCAGGCCAAGGGTGTTCCTGAGTAAAAGTCACATTCGTCAATATCATCTAAGCAGAGGGGACCCTGTAGTCATAGGAAGAACATAGTCAGGTACCATGAGGCACAAGGGAGCCAATATTCATATGATATATATAAGAATTTATACATAGATTGTATTTTGTAAGGCAAAATACAATAATTCTAATATTAAGCTGGCTGTCCTTCATTGCAACCCAAATTTGACCTAACAGAATCAATGAGTTCTTCATAAGATCACAGCAGTCACAGGAGATTTCTTATGTAGTTGAGTACTCAGTTCCCAATGCTGCCAAAGCTGGGAATACTTACTTACTAATTATTTTGTTAAAGTATCTGCTGGGAGCATTTTCACCATTACGAAAATCTTGACATAGGTATGTCAAAATTCAAGAAGTACTTTCCAATGTTGAGCAATTTAAACTGATGCCAATAGGAACAGTATTTTCTCACCTCCTTAAGATGGCTTAGTATTCAGTAGGTTATAGAATCAAGCTTGTCATCATTTGGCATACATGGTATAATTAATTCTAACTGAGGAGGCCAGTGAAAACTAGAAACTTTGGATGGAGAATTAAATGTGTTGGAATGATTCCAGTAAACCATAGATGCTGACTCACCATCACTTTCATCAGATATCAAGTGACTCACCTCCCACTGTGGGGGACAGATACAAAAAAAGGAATCCTGCAGATTGAGGCAAGTTCCACCATTTCTGCAGGGATTGCTGCTGCAAACGTTTTTTTCCACTGTCTGAAACAACAAGAGGTCAGTGAGACAATGGCACTTGCCCTGGGCAGCAATGAAAAGCAGGTGTGTATGGGGAATTTCCTTTTACTCATCAGTGGAGGCCTTCCTGCAGACTGCCAATCAATTAATTGCTCAAGTTCATCTTAAAATCAACTCTCTTGTGAAAAAGAAGTGATTCCTATTATCAGTTGTGCTCATACTCCTTGACTCTTCCCATTCTTTTGATCATAGGATAGGATGAGGTATGAGTGACTGGAGAAAAATCTCACTCTATTCTTTGCAAAAATCTTGTTTATCTGAGAAATATATGTCACTGGACAAGAGTAAAGATTTCAGATGTGCGAATAATGCTCATTCCTATTGCACTGAGAAAATAAAATGGAAATTTTCCGTTCTTTTGCCTATTAGTCTTATCTTTGGTACTCCAGATAAGCCTTTGAAATCTGATCATCTTTTACTGCCAGCCCTCCTCCCATGGGATAAAATGACTGAACTCCTCATTCCAGACTCCTTTGTTTGAAATGTGGCCAGCTAAGATACACCCTCCACCCTTGTGCTCACCTGACTGCTTTCAAACCAGAGCAGCAAACAGACCTACCTTTGTCTGCACAACCTGGGGGATCTTACCCTATGTCAGCTACCAATTTCACTATTGTAGGATTTTTAATGTTTTACTGGGCAGAGGCAGAGGATACATCATAATGCAATGAAGCTATTTTGCTAATTTTAACTACAATCAAATTCTATTGAAATAGGGACAAATATTCATTTCACTTATGTATGTATGTATGTATGTATTCAATGACTCAGAGAAAAATCAAGCCCATTTCTTTTGTTTTGTAAGTGAAATTGAGAACCAGAGGATAGCCAACTGGCCCAGTGCTGTTTATTGGAGATCTTACTCTGTCATAAATTGAGAGACCATACAAGGGTGTGTGTGTGTGTGTGTGTGTGTGTGTGTTGGGGGGTTCTCTTTAAGAACTCTATTTTTTCCCCAATATTCTATTGGTCTAACTTTGTACCACAATGAGCTCTGTCCATCAAAGGACACTATTAAGAACACTAATCAAAAATTCATTAGAGGTTCTGGTGTGCAAAAGCTGTGCTGTCTGATGATCCAAAAATTCTCAGGCCTATAAGGACCCAGCAGGAAATGAAATCAGTTTGCAGTCAAGAGACAATAGGGAGTGACAGGGACTGGGGTGGCCAGAGAGCCCTTGCCATATCTAAAGGCAGAAAGGGATCACATTTGAAAATCATTAAAAACTCTTCCTGGAGGATGGGGGAGGAGACAGTCTGAGCTCATTTTAATGTTTTCCTGTTCTTAACCTCTGGTAAGAACAATAAAGCCCTGTAGGAGACTGAAAACTCTAGTGCCATGTCTTCTTCAACAGAATGACTGCTTGCTTGTTTTTGCTCACTCAAGTACTTCCTAAAAAGACAAAGGCTGAGTTTGTAATCCATTCTCAAAGTGGCAAAAATGAATTTGTTCACCAAACTTAAAACATCAAAAGTAGAAGACAATGCTTGAAGCATAATCAAAACAGACCAAGACTACTGAGTAGATGTTCCTAACATGGACTCCCCAAGCTCTGTTTAAATTAGAGATAGGGTGAGAGTCTGTGAGTTCTCTGCGTTAGAAGGCTATGGCTTCAACAGAAGTTCTAAAGAGTCCAGCTACCTACAAAAATGGCAAAAAGCCTCAAATTACATAGGCCAGTTTATAAGCATGTGGCAGTTATAGAACATTTACTCTTAGAAATGGTTCAAATTTAATTGCCAATAAATGTAGTTTTAAGAAAAATCAGAATATTTTGTTATATACCCCAGACTTCTGAACTTAATGGTGTTGAGGCTATGTAGCTTTTCAAAACTCAATCCATGGTGTCAGAATCAGCAAGTAAAGGAGTTACTAGATGACCAAGTAT
Source organism: Castor canadensis (assembly GCF_047511655.1). NCBI lineage: Eukaryota > Metazoa > Chordata > Mammalia > Rodentia > Castoridae > Castor > Castor canadensis. The sequence goes on along the minus strand of NC_133400.1, from coordinate 79,404,121 downwards.
AACACAATTAAACCACTGGAACACAGTGAGAGGATGACAGTGAAGGGAGAGGTCTGTGGACTGTGAATTCAGAGTCAGAAGACCTCACATTCTCAGTATTGGTCTCAAATTCAGGTTCTCATCTGCATCTTAGGAAACATAAGAGAATTAAGTTACACAAAAAGCATCTCCTTGATAATGATCATCTATCTACTCTATCAATGATCTTGATATTTTCAACAAGCAACTAATCATTATGGGACTTACCTGCTGTAAGCTTTGAAATTTTTTCTCAAGATCCACAAGCTAAAAGTGGAGAAGAAAGAAAAGGCTCAATTAGCAGGCTAAAAGGCATTTTGTATACGATGTTACACACTTCACATAGTTTCCTGACACCCTCCTCTAGGGACTTACTTTGTTTGCTCCTGTTTTCGATGGATGGCTTTTTTCCTCTTCGTTCCTCTCTGCTCTGGGCTTCCCTTCCTTCCTATTTCCTTTCATCACATACATTTTTTTTTTAAGTTACTTTTAAAAGTACAACCCACTGGTAAACTAGCTCATTGCTTCTTTTCACACAGTGACTATGGGGATTTTCATAAATGACAGTGATGAATCCCCTTCACCAACAAGGAAGTTGGTATCAGAACTGGAACCAGACCAACTAATGCTAAAAGTCTTTGCCATAGTTCTCCTTACCTTCTGTCCATCACTACCTCTTATTTACCACTTAACCCAGAAGCCATAATCACAATGATAAATATCTAACGGGGATTCAAAGTCTAAATGTTTCCTGAAAAATGCTTTACTAGCAAAGTTGAATTAAGGAGAACTCATTTGCTCTTCTGATATATATGTCAGACTTACCTTGGAATTAAATTGATGGGCTTGGCTAGATACATTTTGAGTAAGACTGAGTGTATTCCTTTTTAAATCTGTAATATCATCTTTGTTTTTCTGGACCTAATTTTAAAAAGGAAAGGAGAAGAATAACATTAGTGAAGAAACATGCATGTATTATAGTAATATAATAAGTAATAAGTAGTATTCTATTTTAAGTGTGAAGCTCTTGCCTATTATAAAACCCAGAGTAATGTGTGCATAAAAAACATTAGACTAAAATAGCCATGGCATAATTCCAGATACTCTTTTTAATAACAATACATTAATGTATTTTTTTCTTTTTTCTTTTGAGGTACTGGAGTTTGAATTCTTCTCTTACCAGTTAAACACTCTACCAGTTGAGCCATACCTCTAGCCTTTTCGCATAGTTATTTTTCAAATAGGGTCTTCCACTTTTTGTCTGGGACCAACCTCAAATCTTAATCTTCCTGCCTACACCTTCTGTGTAGCTGAGATTACAGATGAGGAGCACCATTCTTGGCTGGTTTTTTGAGTTGATGATCTCACTAACTTGATCCAAGATCCTCCCAATCTCCACCTCCCAAGTAGCTGGGATTACAGGTATGAAGACCATACCTAGGTATTAATATATTTTCTATCTGCATTTTTTTTGCCATAATAACAGTTTAGCATGCTTACTGAGAAGATTGGTAGGGTGGGGATGTAGCTCAGTGATAGTGTTTGCCTAGCATGCACAAGACCAGTTGGGTTTTAAACCTTGGTCCAGGTATTTATTGTGGGTCTTTGGGCAAGTTATTGAACTGTTTTGCAATCCTTTTACCTCCTTTACACATGTAGTAATAAGAAAGCCCACTCATAGGGTAGCTAGGAAAGACAAATGAGAAAATGCACATCAAGCTCTAAGTGATGTAGATTTACCATTATGGCTGATATACAGCATGACATAGTAAATATTGAACACTGAAAACATTCAGTGCAGCATGAGAATAATTGGCCAATTCTGTTCTGTGACAGAAGTAACTGGTCATGCCTTTGTCTGACCCCTCTTCCTTCCCTTCCCTGGTAGAGGAGTTCCAGTGCTGCCCTCGGGACTAGGGTACATTTCCTTGCACAATGAGCCACCCTTGCTAGCATTACTTCCCCTAAGGTAGGCCTTCTTTATAACCTCATCTTACTTCCAATTACATTCTCTGTGCTAAAGATTCAAAGCACAGATTAATACCAAGCTGTTCAATTAAGTCATACAGATGGATATGCAAAATAACATCAGTATATTTCCAGTGTTTTACCTGATGCAAACATTCACCAAGGTCTTCATTGTTTAATTTAATTTTTCCCAGGGATCCAGTTCTAAATTCAATGTTTTGGGCAGACCCCGTAAGAAACACTAAATTTCCACTCTCTGCAGCCATCCGAGGCCTGTATAATTCAACCAGAGAATGTATCAGTAATTAGTACATATAATTTTAAAATTCATTCTCACTGAATAGCTATAGACTGTACGCAGTCTCACTGTGAAATCAACTCAACCAAATTCTTTCTGCTCATCTGCCTTTTCTTTCTCTGGAAATTTCTTAGGGATATCTCCCAGTAATTCCATACTTGGCTTATTAGCAAAGTATTGATAAATGAACAATTTATATCCAACAAAGTAACTCCATATATTATTGCAAATATTTTTCTCTGTTGCTTTTTAAAAAATGCTGTTAAAGAAAAATTATACTTTTGCTGATCTGACTATTTGTCAAAACTGGTGAGGAAGTACACTAGTCCATTAGCAAAAGATGACCCAGGAGTCTACTTACTGTTGAAGATCAGCATTTCGTTTATGTCGCTGCAGCTCAAGTCCCTCAGCTTCATCATATAATTCAGCCAAAGCCAATAAGGTAACCAAATACCAAAGAAATGGTGAGGACATTTTCCTCACTAGCCTCCTAGGTGGCCAGGTAGGAGGGAGGTCACTCCAGCCAACTGAGTTTGGGAGTTTGGAGAACTGCAAACCAAGACAGTGTACTTTGACTGGTGGGATATCCTGTAACTTCTCAGGCTTTTCTTATTTTTTTTTCTTCCTGAGGAATGTAAATGATCTTAGATTTCACTTACTCTTCAACTTGTAAAGGTCAAAATCTACCTCAAGTGATGCACAACCTAATCATTATTTGTTTGACCTTTGAAACAGTGAAAAAAGGCTTTGGATTGTTCCATTAGAACAATCCTTGTTTAAGAAGCACTATCTTTCAACAAATGGTGCTGGGAAAACTAAATGTTCACATGCAAAAGGAGTTAGGTGCTTACCTTGAAATAAATTGATAAAAAAAAAAGTGGTTCAAAAACCTAAATTTAAGACTTAAACTATAAAATCTTAGAAGAAAACATAGGGAAAAAGGCTTCATGACCTTGGGTTTGATAATCATTTCTTGGGTCTGACACCAAAAGCACAGGCAACAAAAGAAAAAAAACACAGGCAATCAAAGGATAAATCATCTGCATCAAAATTTAAAACTTTTGTACATCAAGGGACACTATCAACAGAGTTAAGAGGTAATACAGACTTGGAACAAACATTTGCATATCATACATATGATAAGAGGTTAATATCCAGAATATATAAAGAACTCCCATAACTCAAAAACAAAACAAAACATAACAAAAAAAAATCCAAACTTCTTTTTAAGTGAGCAAAGAATCAGAATAGACATTTCTCCAAAGAAGATATACAAACAACCAAAAAGTATGTGAAAATATGCTCAACATCACTAATCATTAGGGAAATAAAAATCAAAACCACAATAAGATGCCACTTTGTACCCATTAAGATGGCTATTATTGAAAAAACAAAATAACAAATATTAGCAGGGATGTAGAGAAATTAAGACCCTTGTGCATTGGCTGGTGGGATGTCAAACAGTGCCGCTGCTACGGAAAACAGTATGGAAGTTCTTCAAAAAAATTAAACATGGATTTAACATATGGCTGGGCACCAGTGTCTCATGTCTGTAATCTTAGCTATCTGGTAGGCTGAGATTAGGAGGATCATGGTTTGAGGTCAATCTGGACAAATAGCTCACAAGACCCCCATTTCCAAAACAACCACAGTGGCTCAAGTGGTACAGTGCCTGCTTTGCAAGCACAAAACCCTGAGTTTGAAAAAAAATTTTCTACAAGAAAAACAAAAAGTTTGAGGGGGAGGGGGGGGAGAGGGCGGGGGCGGAGTGGGTGGTAAGGGAGGGGGTGGGGGCAGGGGGGAGAAATGAACCAAGCCTTGTATGCACATATGAATAATAAAAGAAAAAGAAAAAAAAAACAAAAAGAATTAACATATGATCCAGCAATTTCTCTTTGAAGTCTGTACCTAAAATAATTGAAAGCAGGGACTCAAAGAGGTATCTGTACAGCAGTGTTCATAACAGCATTATTTACAGTAGTCAAAGATGGAAGCAACCCAAGTAAATATCAGCAGATGAATGGATTAAAAAAAAAGGTAACACGCATATACAATGGATTTTTTGTGACAGAGTTTCACTATGGTGAGTTTCAGGTTGGCCTGTAACTCACTATGTAGCCCTTATTGGCCTGCAACTCTTGGTCCTCCTGCCTCAGTTATGGAGCTCTTGAATTACAGATGTGTGCCACCAAGACTGGCTCACCTGTTCTATTTGAACACTATAGTACAATGAACCAAGATAAAGAAAACAGCTGAAGTTATTTATGTGAGCTGATAAAGAAGTCCGGTGATAAGGGCTTTTATTGTATTTGCTTGAAGAAACAGATCTAATAAAATAAATGGTGTTTTAGGGGGTATGCATTGTTTTCAAGTTATATCAGTCCAAATTTCCATTCTACCATCAAGCTATGCAGAAAGACTACATCATTCAGTTCAGAAGATAAAACAGAACTAAAACTTTTCCAAAAACTCTAGAACCTAAGACATACATAAAAACAAAAGAAGGAAGATTTCAGGGTTAGGACTTTGATTCAAACTCCCAACATCCTTGGGTAATGACTAGAAAAATATGGGAGGAGAACTGCAAGAAATTGGAATGAAGAAGAGAAATTTTTATAAAAGGAAAAAAGAAATTTACTGGAATGATGACACCAATGGGGAACTAATTTGCCACCATGAAATGTTTGTCCTCATTGTGTTATTACTAGTAACTGCTACAGTTTTGATCTCTCACTGTGTCCTTGGCTTTGTGTTATGATTCATATAGATTACATCATTTTATCCCTACAACAGATAAATTATTTTTAAAGATTAATATTTACTCATTTCTCCATATCTTTACTATCAACATCTATTGAACTTACTCAAGTTTAATATTTTATTCCACTCAGTTCATTTTTTTGGCTGGAGGTTTCATACTTGCAAAGCAGGAACAGTACTGCCTGAGCCACACCTTCAGTTCAGTTTTTAGAATAACTAATTCTTGTCAGACTGTGATGTGCATTGGGATGTCAGTTAATAAAAGACAGAGAACTTGAATTTTGGTGCAAGAATACAGAAAAAAAAGTAAAATAAATAAACAGGGTACTCTTAAATACTGTTCAGTGTTGAGGGAAACATAAGAGGTTGATATGACATAAAGTGACTGGGAAGAAAGGACATACTTTTAGTGAGTGGCCAGGACAGCTTCTCTGAGGAGATGGCACTTAGGTTATAACCTCCAAAATGTGATGCCCTCACATCGATATCTGTAAAGCCCCTTATCTTGGTTCTGGTAAACTCTACTTTTCCCATCCCTATAAGACATATATAAACTGGCTGTAGAATCTATTGCTGCCTTCCATGCTGAGTTGGACACTCCTCAAGTTAGATGAGATGGCTTGAAGCATGGACCACCAATGTCCTCCACTTATCCTGTGTGGGGTATGTAGAAATTACTTGGGAATAATGGAGATGTTCTACATCTTGATTGCGAAATCAGTGACTCATGGCTACACCTTTCCATAAGCATACAGTCCATGATAAGAAAAACGAAACTGAATTTGAGGAATAACTACAAAAGCTCCACTCTAAGGAAAATCTCTTGACGAGTAGCATTTTATTGGCTAACATTCATTAGCTGTGCAAACTCTCTGAGGACAAGGATGATCACGTATCACAGCATGCAACTCACCTTGTCTGTGATGTTCACTGCTTTTTTTAATTGTACTTCTTGGAATGGGAATATATACGTTATTCACCAATAACTGCTTAATGATTTAAATTTATACTTAACCTATTTGTACAAACTTGAAAATCATTCTAATTAAATAAAGAGAAAATTACAAAAATTATTTCTTTTGCTCCTAAAAATCAAAATATATTATAGGAGCTAAAATCATTAACCAAAAATCAAGGATTACAGTCTCAAAGTGTGACAAAATGGTCACAATTAATTATCTTGATTGTTAACACTGAAAAAATATGGTGGTTCCTAAAGCAAGGCAGAGTAGCAGCTGAGAATTTTCCCTTCTTGGCACTCAAAGCCTTACACTTAGTTATTATTTTTACTTCATCTTTTCAAACATAGAAAATTGCTCCAACTTAAAATTTACATGACTTTTGGCATTGAATATTGGTGATGCATGCTAAGATTTAAGAACTCCCAATATGAGAATCAGAAAATGACCTACAATTAAAACAAAGTTACCCTAAAGGTCTTACAACACAATGGAATCTGCTATTCTCAACATCAGTAGTGTTTGAACTATGTGATATTTTGTCACAAACGTAGCACCTCATCAAATACCTGGTAAATACTCTGCAGTCACGATAAAGATTGGGAGCCCAAGTTCCAAGGAATATTATGTGATTCACTTGAGATAACATTGCAGGACAAGTCTCAGGCATAATTGAGATTAGGAATGCAGTCCATTGGGTGACAGCTCTAAGGGTACTTACCCATGTGGCCGCTATCCTGATAAGACATAGTAATATAACAAAATCAACAATTAGCAGCTAAACAGTAAAAGGGACTCCTGCTTTACAAATGATCTGCTACGTGTGCTTATAAAACTTAAAACTCCCAACTGTCAAGAGATATTATTATTGTATCTCTGGTGTCTATTGTATTTCTGGTAGTCCTGTTGAAGAGATTCTAAATAAAGTCCAATTTTATCCTGTAAAGTTTTAGGGTAAAAACTAATGAATTTATTGCATATTTTAAAACTTCCAAATTTCTCCTAGATAGTCTTCTGTTTCCGGTTCTTTCATTCAACATCATGCTTTTGTGATTCATCAGTCCTGTAAGGTTTATGATTAATTGGATCCTATTTATTATGGCATAGCATTTTGTTGCATTTCATCTTACTGTTCATCATTTGACAGATACTTGAGTTGGTTTCTGTTTGGGGCTATTATAAATAAAACTATTATAAATATTTTTGAATAGGTCTTTGTGTTAATATATACCTTCATTTCTTTTGAGCGAATACTAAGGCTGAGATTGCTGAGACAAATGATAAATATATTTTTAAGTTTATTAGAAAGTGTCGAGCTGTTTTCCCAAGAATTCCCACATTATGTATGAGAGTTCCAGTATTCCACATCCTCTCCATCACTTGGTATTTTTAGTGCTTCTATGGTTAACCATTCTAGTGGGTATGCATGTGTATCTTAAAGGAACTCTTTTACAGGATTTTTCCTGTTTCATTAATGTGTTTGTTACTCAACAAAGTAAAAATAATTTTTCTGCTCTCTATGTGGGCATACAGCTCCAAACTGTCCCTTACATTAGAAAAAAAAAATCCTTTTAAGGACTGACTGACTTTTGGTTAGTAATTAGGGAATTTTATATCCAGCTCACTTCTTTGACTTCAGCTCAAATCAATAGACAAGTCAGACTGTCTGCATATGATGACGCTGTGGAAGCAAGATAAAAATCAATTGCTGTTTCCACAGCATTTCCACTCATTCTGTTTCCTTGCTGTAGTAATAACTTTTTCAGCAAAGAAGTTTCATAATACATGACCTCCCAACTTGGAGATTGAATGACCTCTTCTCTTTCTCTCTCAAAGTAAACATTCCATTCTACAGATCTTAAATTCCATCTTTTATTGACTAGCTAAGCTCCTATCTCCTCCCTAGTCCAGAATGCATTCCACCAAAAGTTTATATATGCTTTTATGCTATGACTATGCTACCAGAGGATATGAATACAAAGTGGAATAAATTGCAGATTCTTTCCTTAAAATGCTCAGTTCTAGGGAAGACCATATAGCTGGAAGGTAAGACTCTGAAACTCATTCATCTGGGTTCAAAATCCACCCTCATCACTTCATGACCTTGTAACCATGCATTATCATCGAAAGATAGTAACAGAACTGTAGATATACAAAACATTTATTGCATTTAGTCTCTGTTACATAAAAAGTTTTCACAAAAACTGTTATTATTATTATATAATGTTGTTATGTAAGAATATAATTTATCTCTCACTCTCACCCTCCTGGGTTTAGGTTCCTTAAAGATAAAAGATCTTTATATGTGTGTGTGTATATATATATGTAGAATTCACAGTTGGCTTTTAAAAATCTTAGGAACAGGAACACATGGGGGGCGGTGTCTGCTCTCTTATAAAAAAGGATTCCAGAGTTAAGCTAGGCATTGAGGACTCTGAGATAGCTAAGAGCTGACCTGGAGGTGGGGATGTGAGGCAAAGGTTAACAGATGTTTAGGGACAGGGCAAAGTGGATCCAGAAAGCAAAGAGCAACTCCACTTTGGTGGGTGGTGTAGATAGCAAGATTAGATCTAAATCCAGGTGTCTTCAAGAGGCAAACCAAAGGGAGCAGTCTCTTCCTTGAAGCTGAGCTGAGTAAACAGGATGAAGGAGCTTTTTTATAGGGTATAGGAATTGAACTTCTTGGACTCAGGATTTGCTCTGGAAGCCCTCAGTATTGAGAGAGGGAACTGAGTGTGAGAATTGCCTCCTAAGACACATGAGAATGCCCTTATAGATATTTTTGCATTCATTAAAACTATTAAGTCGGAACACCAATAACATCAATGACATTTTACACATTTGGTGTTTTAAGTTTGCAACAGTTTTTAAATTTTTATTCATTGACTTTGACTGCCCTTCACCTTTTCAATCAAATGAATTTTGTTTTGATTTAGATATTGCTTTTTGTATACAGAACTAGTGTACAATTTGTGTCTCCACCTGAATTTGTCAGTGTATTGCTAATCAAGGATTTATGACCTCTTGACTTCTTCCAATCTGGCTCCTCCTTTTCTTTTTTCTTCATCCTGGCTCCACAGCCTTTCTTCCAGATGTCTCAGCTCCCTTCTATCCTTCCCAAGCCATGAGAATGTAGTTTTAAGAATCAGATTTACTTTCTCCTTCTCTTGGCTTTAAAAATTCCAAGATATTTTTTCACAATATTTGCTTCTTCTGTGTCATCATCTACTTCCTCTCCTTTCTTGTGGGGAATAGTGGTGTTTGAGCTCAGGGCCTCACATTTGCTAGGCAAGTGCTGTACAACTTGAGCCACACGTCCAGCCCTTTTTGCTTGTAGGTTATTTTTCAGATAAAGTCTTGTGGTTTTTGCCCAGGCTAGCCTCAGACTGAGATACTCCTACATCTGCCTCCCATAGTCAGAGGCTGTAAACCTTCATGCCCCCACTCATCTCCTTTTATAGACTGAAGTCTCAGTCTTTACCCTCTCCACTCCCCCACACACCACTTTTATATTAATCCTCAAAGCAATTCAGAAAGGAGAATTCTTTTGGTCATCAAAAATATACTTGAAAGTAAATCCCAGTATACTAGAATTGCTCATGAGGGAAATTTTGGGTCAGGAAGGGATCACTGCAGTGAAAACACTGCTAAAGGAACACACACACACACACACAGAGAGAGAGAGAGAGATTGAGAGAGAGAGAGAGAGAGAGAGAGAGAGAGAGAGAGAGAGAGAGAGAGAGCTTTATTGGAAAACAGTGAAGAGTTAACTCTGTCTCGGAAGGACAGTGCAGGCTTAACCAGGAGTCCATAAGTGGTTCCACAGGAAAAGCAGTGGGGTTGAGAGTTTCAGGAAGAGAAACAGAGTATATAAAACTTTCTGGTAGAATAGATCTCAAGAGGGCCAGGAGCAGCAGGTAAATATGGAAGATGAATTTTTAAAACTAGGCAGGTCAAGAAAATCAAGAAGGACCCTAAAGGGCTGGGGGCATTGCTCAAGTGGTAGAGCACTTCCCTAGCAATCTTGAGGCCAGGAGATCAAACCCCACTATTGTAAGAAAAAAAAAAAAGTACTAAGAAGGACCGTAAACTGTCATTTTAATGATCTCAGATTTTATTTTCTTTTTGATAGTGAAGAATTATAATAATCTTTTAGAGAAAAGATTATGCAAACATGATTGTGCTTATATTTTCACAAGCATCACTGAAGAGACAAGTCTCAGACTCAGAATTAGGAGATTGGAACAGAATTAAAGAAATATGATCTGAGGGAGAGGGGTGGTTAAGGCAGTGGGCAGGTGGAGGAGGAGATAATGAGAAAGATATAGAAAACAGGATCTGTTAAGGAAATATTCAGGCAGATTTCCTTTTTCTTTTTGGTGATACTGGGATTTGAACTCAGGCCTTTGTGCTTGCAGGGTGGACATTCAATTGCTTGAGCCATGCCCCCAGCCCTTTTTGCTATGGTTATTTTGGAAATAAGGTCTTGTTTTTTGCCCAGGCCAGAATGAACTATGATTCTCCTATTTTAAACTTCCTGACATTGCTATCATGATGGTCACACACCACCAGGCCAAGCTTTTTCCTATCGAGATTGGGTCTCACAAACCCAAAGTAGAGAGTATTACAGGTGTGAGCCATCGGTGCCTGGTTAGTTCATATTTAGAAATGTTAAGAGGGACAGTTAATGGTCAGGTTTGTTTATTGAGAAATGTCATTTATTGAATAAGAGAATAATGAAGGGAAGAAGGTTTTGAAGGAAGAAGGACAATTTAGATCAGGAAACACAGAGATCTAAGGAACATCTACTACTTGTTTCTGCCTGGCAACCTTGTGTTCTGCCAGTGGTTTAATCACCTAGGATGGAGAAGGAAAGATCCAGACACAAGCTAAACTAGAGCCTTTCTACTCTAAGTGTACTCCATGAACCAGCTGAGTTATCACTCAGGAGCTTGTTGGGAATCCAGAATTTCAGATTCCTCCTTACTGAATCTGCACTTTACAAAGAACTCCCAACCAGTCATTATTTGAATGCTCATTTTCATCCTGAACATGGTAACTCAGGAGAGTTGGGTAGTGTCTGCCACTACATCTGTTTCTACTTTTCTTAGATTGGTCTTCCAAATTTTTATAACTCTACCTCTTTGCTTTTTTTTGGTTTTACTGAGAGAGTATTTATTGTTCAAATTTTCTGATTATATATTTTTTAATTGAAAAACTCTTATTTCATAGTTATAACATCTTTTAATTTTATTAATATTTATTTACAATTATTAACCATTTTAGTAATTAAAAAATTAGTTTCTGAAGTTTTCTTCTGTTTCTTGCATGGATTCTGCTTTCTCTGAGTTCCTTTTCTCCTGTATGATTGCTTGTTTCAGTCTATTTAATATTGGAATCTTTCCTCAAATACCTGTTGATCAGTGCCTTTAGACTTAAGAATAAGATGCTAAAGAGCAGAAGATAAGCTTGGTGTGCATAGGTGGTGTTTATAACCAGAAGCATTTACCATAGGGTGACTGAATGACAGGAGACAATTTCATTGGGACAACCAAAAGGCTAATTTTTGAAGGTACATTTCCCTTAGGGCATGTACTTTCTCCAGGAAAAAAAATCTCTCCAATTTCATCTCCCTCCTTTTTTTTATTGTTGTTTGAGACTAAGTCTCACAGTGGCCTCAAGCTTTCCATCCTCCTGCCTCAGCATCCCCAGTGCTGGAATTATAGGTGTAAGACACCATGTCCAGCTCAATTTTCTTCCTAAATTAAGAAAGTTTGCTGGAGGTTTTACTACTGTCAGATTTTATTTAGCCCCTGGTTTACTTTCTCCCCAAATTCTTGGAAGCTATATATTAATATATCTCCTATAATATATTTCCAAGGTTCACTTTTTATTACTTTAAGCATTACCTTAACTCCATTGTTTTATAATGTTTTGTTTGTTTTGCAATGCCAGGGATTGAACTCAGAGACTTGCACACGTTAGATAAGTGCTCTACTGGTAAACTACATCTCCATCTGTTTTATGTCATAATTAATATTTACTGCTATATATGAAGTTCTCAATAATGAAGGGAATTCAAAGGAAATAAACTGCATGACCTTCTCTGGTTTGCAGTAAAGTGGTATGTACGTATCAGTAAAGAAATAGTGAAGGAACATTACAAAGACGGGTGTGACAACATGGGACAGAACATATATCAAAATGTTAGGACACAAGATGCACTACACTGGAATACATGGCCAAAACCCAGGATGGGCAGACTACAAAAACAAGTGTTCTACTAGCCCAGCAAAGTCATCAGAGAAAAGTGGTTGGATAAAGGTTAGGACACTGATGAAGGGCCTTAGGTGGCAGGCTGATTAAAGCTTTTGACATAACAGGGAGCTGTTCATGGGCCTTGAATGCAGTAATCCTTATGTGATAGTTTTGGTAGGCCAGCTGAATTTAGATGGAGGGCTGGATCAGTATGGGAGTCATGAAAATGAGAGAGGTTGAGATGGAGTGGTGCCTTCGATGGATGAGTTGGTAAGACTCTCGTGCCCCAGGCCGCTTCCTCTTGTATTTTATAACTTCAAATCTGGCTTTGGTGCTTTCTTTAGTGCCTTTTCATTCTCATGCCAGTTTAAAATGGAATACTTTAGACCTCATCAGGGTTTTAGACATCAATGGAAACATTTGTGATCTCTTTGAACCTTTATGGACCTCATTCTCTTTTTTTAAGGAATATAGCACTGACTGCTTAAAAGCTCCATTTATACATGTCAGTTTAGTGATTTTCTACAGGATTTCATGGTAATGCAATATCACCCCAACTGTCTATTCATTTTCCATAAAGGATTACATAAAATAATTACGGAAATGCATGTAAGTTTAAAACTGTTCATTTACTCATTTCATGGGAAATGCGTTACTATTTAGGAAATTACTAAGCCCGCTTCTGTGATGACCTGATCTTTCTGAATGCTGTGTGGTCTTGAGTCCGGGAACATAATGCAGACATCTCTTCTCCATGCTCATTACTACAGTGAGTACAATTATGATTGAGTAGAAGGAAAACGAATTGTGAGGTAATCGTTACCATTTGAATAATTCAGGTTTGGCAGGGTTTTTCCTGAGAAAGTAGATTGTCATACGTTATTGAGAGTGTGAAGAACTTTTCTATTTTTTTCAGTATGTTTTAAAAAGTACAATAATCCTCCCATAATCAATGACAATATAATTGAAAATTTCATATCCAGTGAGAAAATGGAAGTGGGGAATGATATTTTGGATAAGGAACACAGTGGTATTGATGGCACATGAATTACATGCACACACACACACACACACACACACACACACACACACACACACACACAATTAACTAAAGTGAATGTCACATGTTCCAGAAAACACGAAGTATGTGCTGGAGAGCTGCATCACTGGGAAGCATGGGTTGGTGGGTTGGTTAGGAACAGGGCACACAGCAAAGGAAACATAAAGTGCTAGTATTCAGGTCTCCAAAAATCAGTGAGGAAATACATAGCTCTCTACCTTCCACAGCTCCTAGACCTAGGACTTCCACACTTCGATCAGACAAATCCCAGCTTGAATTCCAAGAAGATGTGTGCAGTGACACAGAGATGTTATCTTTGTCAGGGGCCCTGAATATTTCTTTACCAATCAACCTAAAAAGGACAAAATTAGTTTTCTTTTTGATGACTCCTAAAATCCTCTGATCAAGGCAATGAAGTGAGACTAAACACCATTTATGCTATAATCAAAGAAAAATGTCTGCACTCAGACTCTGATGTGAATGACTATGAAAGTGCAGGTTATAAACAATTGCAAACTATTTACATTGGATCTCATCTTTTGAAAAGGGAGGGAACTCATTTTTTTTGACAAATACATTTTATGTTTGATGCGAGGAGAACAAGTGAAGTGAGAAAGAAAGAAGAGTGTAGTTGATACTTGGCACTCTTTGGAATTCTGCCTCTTGTTCTTTTAATTAGGAAGATTCAAATAGAAGCAGTGCACAGAGGCATCTTTATCTTGTGAAGGAAGGGCTTTGCTTTATTGATGTGATTTATGATGGGGGGAGTGACTTAACAAGGCTGACATCTTCCAAAGGGCCACCATTCCCAGGGGATTTGTTAATTGAAGTGCCACACAGATCCCTTGGAAGATCTAAGGTGTTGTCGTTAAGGGCAGGAAGAAGGATGAGATGACCTCACCACCAGTATTTAGTTTTTTTCAGTGTCATTATTCTAAAATCTAGAAAAAACAAAGCCTTTGTCCCTTTATATATTTTCTTTATAGTGGCTTAGACTATATTTATTACAGATGTGCAGCTAAGTCAGGCTTCGCCAACAATTCCTAGACTATGTTTAGAAGAAGCATAAACAATTCCCTTAGAGTTATACACAATTCTGGCATTAAATACTTTTTCCAATAACATAAGATATGCTTAGTTTGGTTACTAACAGAATTATTCAAACAATTCACCAAGCTATGAAAGACTGTATGGTTGTATTATAACATTCAGCATATTCATATTCAAGTCAGTTAATTGGACAATTATTTAGTAGGTGCCCACTATTTGTCAGCAGCAGCAGAGAGGTGCTGAGTATGCAGAACTAGGTAAGACATAGTCTCAGCTCTGGAGGAAAAGAGTCTGAAAAGCAGATTGTATTACATGCCATCAGTGTACATGGGGTAGCAACTTAAAAGCTAGTTTGCAATGATCAGATTCAATGATAGAGATCTGAAATACCATGTTTTGAAAGAAACAAGATTTCAAATATAAAACTAATACACTATACCCAATTTGAGAAATATAAACAAAGAAAAATAAAATCCAATTACTTTGACATAACTGTTAGTAATCCTATTCCAATCTGCTTTCTGGTGAGTAATTTCACCATTATAATCATATGAAATGCCTGAGTAAAATCAGGTTTTTTTCTCTCCTGCTTATTCTATTAAGCCTAATTCCATGTCACTACCTGGTCTCCTGAACAATTATTGTAAAGAGCTGCACATATAGAGAGAAAAATAGAGATAGAGATAGGGGATGAAAGAGACAGAATAAGAGACAGAGACAATCAACTGAAGGATAGTTTGGCTGGATATAGAATTCAGTTGATTGTGCTACCTCTCTCTGGTACCATGGTTTCACATAAGAATTCCATAGTCTTTATCATGTTCTCTCTATAGCAATGTATCATTTCTCTCTGGCTACTTTTGATTATATTTTGGGGGTTTGGAGTGTTTGCAGTCTTCATTTCTTTGAATACTCTTTTCAGTTTCATTCTTTTTTCCACTTGTATTTCTAGCACTCCAAATACATGAGTTGGCTCTTATGCTACTTTTCTACAGATCCTAAGGCTCTGCTGATTTTTTTTTTTTTTGATGTGTTCTGTTATTCAGATGGACTGATCTGTCCTCAAATTCACTGATTCTGTCTTCTGTCACTTCCACTCTTCTGCTGATCACAATCAGCCTCATTCATGAGGCTGATTTCAGGAAACTAAATGCTGTGATGGTTAATCTTAATTCTCAACTTGGTGGACTGGGAGATACATAGATTATACCTCACCTTCTGAGATATGTGAGATGTTTGGAGGGCTCTGGCCTAATCATGGTTTAATCCATTGATGGGTTCAAGAATTGAAGAGAATATTGGGAGATGGTGGAACTGTGGAAGGTGGGGCTTACTTGGAAGAAGTTTCCTTTGAGGGGCATATCTTGGCCCTGGCTCCTTTCTGTTCTATTCTTTGCTTCCTGGTTGCCATGAGATGACAGCCTTTGTCACACACTCCTGCTGCTAAGATATTCTGCCTTGCCTCAGGCCCAAAGCAATGGACCCTGTTAACCTTAGACTGAAACCTTTGAAACAATGACTGGAAATAAATCTTTCCTCCCTCAAATTGTTTCTCTCAGGTATTTGTCACAGCAACAAAATGTCTAACACAAGTACCAAACAAGGTAAACTCAGAGAATTCATGACAAAACATGAAGTTCTGAAAATGAAAATTTACTGTAACAGAAAAATACCCAGGATACATTCTAAAATCACCTGTCATTAGGAGTTGACTTTTGTTTGGTTGCTTTTTCTGGTTATGATGTTCTGTTATGTAATTTCCATTTATGAATTTAAAAAAAAATAATTAGAATATTGTTTATATCACTTAATGAATATTAACTTCTATTTCTTTGTTAGGCTGTCCATGTGTGTGTGTACAGAATTTGAAATTATTTGTTGAAGCATTTTTATGATGGTTGTTTTAAAATCCTTGTTGGATAATTCTGACATCTGATTCATCTCAGGATTGTAATCAGATGATTGTTCTTTCTTGTTCAAGTGGTTCTTTCCCTTTAAATTGTATCCTAGACACTTCTTACGCTAGGAGACTCAGGGTCCTATTTTAATCTTTTATTTTAGCAAGCAGTCACTTTGCTTATGTTTAGCACACAGGGCCCAGCTTCTATTTGTGGGCTGATTCCAATGACAGTTTAGATTCCAGAGCCTTTGCTCTGTTTTGGTTTATTGGTGCTGCTGGGAATCTTGACAGTTCTTGATGGTGCTACTTTAAAGGGAAGAAATATTTTCTCTAGGGCAGGCCAACCTGGTGCCTGTGGGAGAAGGTAGTGTCTGGCTGTAGGGATCAAAAGACTTCCTGGGTCAGGTGCTTTTGTGGTGGGATCCTCTTGGCCAGTACTCCCTGCATGCTCACCTCTCAGCAGGTGAGGAGTCTCAGGTCTAGCAGGGAAGCAGGGTGCTTTGCCTGGATGTCCGTCAGTGGGGCTCCTGATACACTGCCTTGCTGATGGAGCCAGAATCTTCTGGTGCTATCAGCAAGACTCGGTTCTGTGTAGGATAAGAATAAATCTCCTTGGGCTGCCTTCTATTGCTAGAGTGTGAGTCAGGAAACGCTAAGACTGGGTTGTGTTCCTATTAGGTGGAGGGATCAGAAGATATCTTGTTAACTATGATGTTTCTCCAGTTCTAGGGTCCCAAGCCAGTTTGTAATTCTCTTCCCATCTTGCAGAGTCCTTCTAAGGCAATGCCTCTTGGATTATCATGTAATCATATTTACCCAGGGTTTATAATAATTGCACTTGGGGAGGAACAAGAAGAAATGAATCTTGTTCTCTTGTCAAGACCAGAATTAAAAATATACTGTATTTTGAATTCTGGAGTTTAAACTCAGGGGTTCCTACTTGCTAGGCAGTAACTCTATTCTCGCCCTTTTTACTCTGGTTATTTTTAAGATAGGGTCTCACTTTTTGCCCAGTCCAGCCTAGACCACAATCCTATTTTAGACTTTCCACCAAAGCTGTGATTGACAGGCACATACTACCAGATCCAGTTTTTTTCCATAGAGATGAGGTCTCATGAACTGGTTTTTTTTTGGGTCCAGGCTGGCCTCAAACCACAATCCTCCTGAGCTCAGCCTCTCAAGTAACTAGGATTACAGATGTGAGCTACTAGCAGTTGGTTATATAGTACTTTTTAAAATTTCTATATCCCTAACATCCCTAAACCAAAAGCTCAAGTTCATCATAGAATTATTTTTGTTTACAATCATGTGTTCCAGACTTGAGTAAATTTGGCTGTTCTTCTGGGTATGAATGATGTGGCAATAATAGACAAACTAAATAGTTCCCAGAAAGACTTAAAGTCACCATTTAAACTTCACACTGTGATATCCCCTTTGTGGCTTTGATATCAATTCCAGCATGGTCACCATATTCATTTAGTCAACAAATGTTTATTGACTGGTTACTGTATGCCAGATACTATTTAGCTACTAGGTACATAGCAGAGAAGAATTAAAAGTATTTTCATTAAAACTGACTCAAATCATAGCAACTCCCTTATTGTCAAGTCACTCATAGGATCACTCAAAAATATCAAAGTCAACTAATGTCCACTATACAATGAGTCTAACATTCCAATAGGTGATCTGTCATTTTGCATGTGTTAAATTTAACTGTACTTGTATAGGGAACTAGATAAGTGAACAAGTGACAACTCGTTCAGTAAAAAATGATACCCATCTAGATTGAATTCAGAAGGCTGAAATCTATTAAATGTTCCCACTTAACCAAGAACACAAGTCTGGTTGCAATTACGTATATATGTTTTGAGATGATGTTTTATCAGTTTTCTTAAAATTAAATCACTCTTTATCAGAGAAGGTTTTTCTTGGGAAGGAAGCTGTTTAGTAGAACATGGAGTGGGAAAGAAGATGAAGACAATCTTAGGTCATGGGGTTTGAATCCAGGAAACCAAAAGAGTAGCAGTACTCTAAAGAGAACTATTGAAGTCATGAGTGGAAATGATTATAGAATAGAAAGTGTTTAGTTCTTTTGCATGATAACTTTGATGTGACAGCAAGCAATCCAAGTTGAAAATGTTCCAGCATGAAGATTCTAGAATAGGACTTAAAAAAAAAGTCAGATCTGAGATAATCTGGGTGTAATAAGAAAAAGGGGAATTGTAGAAAAGGGTGAGAGCTCTGAGAACAAGAGACCTAAGAACCAAATAAATATTCAGGAATAGTTAGGAGTTCAGCTCCAAACCCCACCCCTTTTCTGTCTCCCTCTCTAGGTGATCTCATCTGATTATAGAGCCAACTTAGCTAAATAACCATGTACACTTATAATTTCAATCTTCCTTGGTATGAATAGACATAAAATGCAAACAAAATTCAGATACAATAGTCTAGTTAAGCAATGAACCCATACTGTGTACAACTAAAGAAATAAGAACACTGTAAGTCTGTAGAGAATACAGCTTTATAGGAAAATTAACCTATCTTCTAGTTTTTGTGAAATTTTCTAGCTCATATTTACAAATCAACCATGGCGTACTATATTAGATGTGGCTGAAAATAAGACTCAGAACCTATAGTAAATATAAAATTAAATATTTAAGAATTGAGGGAATAAGAAGCAGAAACAACACTGTGCACATTCCCACATTTCTTGAACAAATTTATTTAAACCTAAGGGGAGTAAGAAAGGGTAATGGGAGGTGAATATAATCGAAGTATGTTATATGCACATGCCAAAATGTCACAATGAAATCCGTTATTTTGTAAAATTCATGTATGCTAAAAGAAAAAAAAAGTACCCAAGCATGCACTGGAGTATTCGAGAGTATAGCAGTCCCTCCTTATCCAGTTTCACTTTCTGTAGTTTCAGTTATTTGCCGTCAACTGTGATCAAAAAATATTTGGTGGAAAATTCCAGAAATAATTTGTAAGTTAAAAAAAAAAAAAAAGCCAGGCACCAGTAGTTTGCGCCTATAATCCTACCTACTCAGGAGGCAGAGATCAGGAGGATAGTGATTCAAAGCCAGCTGGAGCAGTTTGCAAGACCCTATCTTGAAAAAACCCATCATAAAAAAAGGGCTGCTGAAGTGGCTCAAGGTGTAGACACTGAGTTCAAGTCCCAGTACTGTTGGATCTGAAAACCTAAAGGACAGATGAGTGAGTGGCTCAAGGTGCAGACACTGAGTTCAAGTCCCAGTACTGTTGGGTCTGAAAACGTAAAGGACAGATGAGTGAGTATCCCATCCCCCATGGAGAGCACTAAATCTGCATTCCTACACAGAGGAGGAGATACAGGGTCTCATAAATCTGCCAAAGGGCTGATAAACAAAATGCTCTCAAGGTTGTTCCCCACCCACCCGCCCCTCGCCCAATAAGGGGCAAATAGACCAGCTCATCAAAAAGAGTCCACACACGGGAATTCATGGCCAATGATAAGAACTCACCTAACCCTTACCCTAACCCACAGTTAAAACGTCCATAAAAAGCCCCACCAGTTTTAGGGCTCCACTGCACTGCTCTAGCTGTAGACTTTCCTTTCTCTAATAAATCCTACGTTGTGTACCGGCCTTGTCTCACAAGTCAATCAGCTGCCCCACGTGCCAGCTGTAAAGGCAAGAACCCTCGATACCAGCCCACAACATTTCACACCAGCACCTAACAGTCACACACACACACACACACACACACACACACACACACACACGCGACAGGGAAAAATACTCATCATTCGCTTCTTACTTAAAAAGAGTTCCTTTTCTCACCACTCAGAGATAAAAACAAAAACCCGTAGAATTCAAGAGACAAAGAAGGAAAACACAAAGAAGGAACTTGCCTCACTAGGGACAAAATTAGTCCTAAACTAGACATAATGAATAAAGGTTTTAATATGAAAAGATGTTATTTCCTAGTAACTTCACTGCATCCCAAACAACAAAATGTTAGAATTTATTTTAATTGTCCATTTCTCAATTTGGATTACAAAAATTATTTTATAAATTTGTGCATTTTGTAACTGAGAACCAAATTTTATAAATGAAAAGAGAAACATTTAACACAGAAATAGTCATATCTGATTAAGATATGTCAGAAACCCGTAAAATTCCAAATATTTTCCTGTTTCTAAAATATTCTATTTGCCCATGTTTCTGAAAGTTGTCCAATAAAATTAGTAAGGAGCTGATTTTTTTTTTTAAAGGCTGAATTGCTAAAATCTGACCCACCTACATTGATTGTTGAGTCTTTGGGTACTGCCCAGAGTTGTGGGGCTTATATGCAGGTTCTAACCAGGTGGTTCTGCTTGCCTGATAACTGCTACAGAAGCTTTGTGTCAGGAATGCACAGGGACACTCTACTGAGGGTGGATTGCCTAACAGACTCGACACTTTTCCATTCCTTACAGATGTTGACATTCTAGATGCCACTGCCAATTCCACTTTAACAGCAAAGATTGATCCTGATAGGACTTCTGAAAGAATTTACACTCACCTACATGTGACTGGAAGCTATTTCATGAAATTCAACACTGCGGCCACACAGACACCAGTGGATATGTATTAAGTTGCAGATTTTTCTTTAAATGTTCATTACTTTTATGGGTCTATATAATGTATTTAAAGGTTAATCTTGCTTTAATTCATGTAGCACATTAGCTATAATAAAATGATATCAAGTTAAGAAAATAAAATTAAACTCAAACTGAGACAAAAATGATAATGTAGTGTGGATGATGGTTGTATAAGATTTTGAAGAGCTTAAGTATCTTACAGAAAAGTTTATCTAGCAGTCTTAAAGAAAGAAATAGAGAGGCTAGGAAAAACAGACTTTTTAAAAATAGAAACTCTAAAATTTTTGTAGCAAAGAGAAGGAATGACAAGAGGGAAAAGGGCATAGACAGGCTGACTGTTATGTTATAAATGAAGTGAGAGAACACATGCAAGCTTCTTACCCATTAGTAAAATATGCAAGGGGTCACTTCCAAATGAAATATTATAGGCATAACTAGACACATGGTAGATATGATGAATGAGGAAAAAAAAAAAAGGACCAGAAGTCACCTGTCAAGAAGTTGCTATGATGGTTGCATGCAGTACACCAGGGCAGTAAACAATGAAAGGAAAAGATTAACCAGCACAGAGAAGTCCAAAGGCCATGTCTTAAAAATTTACATAATCTGGGCTTAATCACAGGCTTTAGAAAACTGCTGAGAGCCTGTGACCCTCACTCAGTTTCAAAGTCCAAAGTGTTTTAACAGTGGCTCAGTTTTAAACCATCCAGTTCCAAGCTGAAGAGCAAATCACTTCAATTTTTCTACATTTTGCACTGCAGATTGAACCCAGGGCTATGAGTATGCTGAGTACATGTTCTGCCACTAAACTGCAACCCAGCAAGTTAAACAACTGCTCAAAATCACGAGCAACTCAGGAAGGCGCACTTTACCCACTTTGTCCATGGGAGCTTCAACTTGGTCCTTGGTGTATTTATCTTGGTTTATTATCTTGATTCTAAATCATAAGTTTATCAAAATAAAATACTAACCAGAGTCACTGTGTGAAGACAGAATAATTGGTCTGCAGAATGCATCCTTCAGTAGTAAATACTTGGTGTTGGATGAACCACAGCTCTTTATTCTGTATGGTTACAGTTAGAATTAAAACTGGTTTCAATACACCCTCCCCTCTGTCATCTGGCTTTACTGCCTGCCATTAAAGAAGTCATCTCTTTAAAATCACGTTCCAATATAACTCATTTAGTTTGTATTAATTCATTTAATCATTGTATTTGTTAGTTTTGGGTTCTTAAATACCGTAGAATTATCTAGCAAGCTTTAAAAAAGAGCAGGGATGTTGTAAAAAAGAGAACCCCAACACAAAAAACAAGCTTGGGTATGGTGATGTATGCCTATAATCCCAAATACCTGTGCTCCCAGAACAAAAAAAATAGAATGGCTGTATCTTCCAATATACTAAATAAATGTTGTAAGTACAAATATCAGAAAACAGAATTTTCCAGTGTAAATCTTATATATATTCACTACCAATAATATGTAAATCAGTAAAATGACATTTTCCAAGTTAATTATGCATATGTATATACAGGCAAATTAAATGACACTGACAAATACATCTTCATTAAGGTGTGCATTTTAAGCTTGCTACTATATATTTTCAATTATGAGTTAAGGACAAGAACCACCATCTGCCTGTGAATACATTCTTAAATACTTTAAAATATTCATACAGCTATATTATCTTCCAGTTCGTAAGCAAACGTCTCCATAAACCTCTCATGAGTTTATAGCTGGTGGCACTGTAACTCAGAACTTATTTGGTATACTATTGCTCAATGGGGCATCAGATACTATAATTATAATTATAATCATAGTGAATAGTATAATTATAACTGAATTATAAACCACTTTATTGGTAAGGAATTTTTATGCAGTGAAGAGAATCTATATGAAAGAGTCCCAAAATGATTTCAGATTATAGAATAAAATTTATGAGACTTGTAATAAGGTTTATCTTTAAATATATACATGAAATGTAGACAGTGATTATTAATGCATGTGATGGATGGCCTATAGTTTTGCTATGCCCATATTTATCTATAGGCTCTGAAAAGCAGCAGTATATATGATTTTTGCAAATTTCAGCAAAATATACATTAATGTAAAATTCAAAATTCCAATTGTTGTTTAAATGTACAGTTCAGGGGCATTACGTACATCCCACTGTTGTGCAGCCATCACCAACATCCATCTCCAGCACTTCCTTATCACTCCAAACAAAAACTCTAGCCTTCTATTCTCCCTACTCCCCAGCCCCTGGCAACCACCATCCATTTACCATCTCTATGACTCTGTTAGGTACTTCATGTAAGTGTAATTATACAATATTTGTTCTTTTGTGACTGGCTTATTTCACTCAGCACGTACCACGGGTCATCCAGGTCATGATATGATATCATTGACTAGTAGTCCATCCTATGTATATACTATATTTTGTTTACTCATTCATCTACTGATGTATGCAAATGTGGGCAGCTTCCCCCTTGGGGCAATTGTGAATAATGCTGCTATGAACACTAATGTACACATTATGTGTTCAAGTCTCGATTTCAATTCTTTGGGCTATATGCTTGGAGTTGGAATTGCTGGGACTTATGGTAATTTTATGTTTAATTTTTTGAGGAACTTCTACACTATTTTCCATAGCAGCTATAACACTTTACATTTCCACAGCAATGCAGAAAGGTCAGAATTTCTCCACAAAGAAATTAATATTTTTAAGAATGAAAATATGAATTAAAATTTTACGATATACTTTCTGGTCTTGTTTCTTTTCATTATCCCTTGCTTTTATTACTGAGATAAAAACCAGGATTTATGATGCAAGACTAAACTCTAATTCTTCAAAGTCTTCTGACAAAGAGACAGAAACAATTAAAAGTTATGAAAGCTAATCCAGAGTGTAAGTCACAATAAAGAAAAAAAAAACTATACAGCACTATATACAAGTGGATCAAAGGACAGTTTTCTCTTTAAAATCTTAATGCCACACTACATTCCTTAAAATGTAAGGGCAAATTAAAGACGAAAACTGAGCAGGCAGAAACAAATTCTGATAATAGTCAACTAAAAGGAAATATGTGTAAATGAGGAACAATGAGTTTTGACTGCCAGGTGGAGATTAAAGAAAACATAATTAGCTAATATACACCTACATCTTCTGAGGCCTCTGAGAAAGATATAATCAAGAATTTATGGGGTGGGAGAGGGAAAAAAATGAATTTAGGAGTATTTTTTTCTGATATGTTTTTCAGACTATTGCCTAAGTTGAATGATGATAATTTGGTTTAAAATATATGCTTTTTAAAAAATATTAAATAAAGGAACATTTAAAGGAATGGAATTAGTAAAACATTCAATAGGCTAGAATTAGAATAATTTTAGAATTAGAAGTAATCATCTAACAAAAAAGTAAAATTATAAGATTCGTAAGACAACTTTTTAAAATGGATATACAAATATATAATTTCTCAGAAGCATTACATTCTTCCTGTTATGATACTTAACAAAAATTCATGTAGACATAAAAATTTGCATGGTCCTAAATTTGCTTATCCTATATTTTAAAAATAATATTTCACATATATATATATTTAAAAGTTCCACATGAAAAAACAGACTTCACAAAGCAAACCTATAATCTGTATTTTACAAAATATAGCAGTATAACTTTAAAACATTTTTTGACATTTTAGTGATAAGTTCCAAATTTCTTACTAAGGAAAGATTGAAAAATTAATTGAATTTCATCAGAATTAGCTCAAAATACAATTTCAGCACTACTGTCTGGAAATGAAAGAATACTATATCCATCTTTCAGTTACTTCAGAACTGTCCACATAGGACTTTGATTAATTTAGCTACTATATGCACATTGAGACTATTTCCAAGTAGACGGTAACGCTGCTTCCTTGTTATCCTCTCAGGAAATCCTAGAAAAGATAGGTAACAATTATAAGGCAATCGTTTGTAATCACAATTTCTAGAGCTAAAAGGCATCTTTTAATAGGGGCACAATGGCCATTTTATAAATAGTCATGTGTCATATAAAGTTCTTTCAGTCAATGGCTTTTTTAGAATCTTCTATAATATTAAGATACTGAAGGGAAGGAAAGGTTTAAAACAAAAAGATTTATAAAAATCATACGTGTGTATCTGTGTGTACTTTATATATAGATAGTAAAGTCTAAATGAAGTTACATAATTTTTAAATTCATAGATGACTTTTAAAAACTTAGATACAATAAAATAATAATCCTTGAAAACACAGAAACATAGAATTGCCAAGGTTCAGATAATAGCTTTCATCCAGTAAGTACAAGTTAGTGTCCCTCTCTTCCAAAGCCTGCTGCTTCACAGATTCATGCTGCTAGTCACTAAGAATCAGGACACTATGTACACAGGATCAATGAAAATCCATCATTGCCAATGGACAAACAGCTCAAACAATGCCTGTTTTTGGACTCAGAGCCAATAATGTTGGAAACACATGAAGGATAGTTGTCCCTTGGTGCTGTTCAGTGGTAGCATCAGGGTAAGCTTGTCTACACAAATATATCACATATCTTAAAAGAAGATTCAGCAATTTAAAAGCCATTCAGAGAACTTTGAAAAATTCTGTTACCCACCTAAAATTAAAAAATATTAATGAAGGTTATAAAATTATTATCCTTCATCTGAAAATAAAAGCTAGCACAAATTTTCTATTGTCTTAGATATTGTATAACCATTTTAAGTATATAAACTCACTTAACTGTCACAACCCTACGAAGTAGGTGCCATAATTATCCCTATTTTACAAAGGAGATAAGTAAGGCTGAGTGAGGTGAAGGTGGGGCAAGGACTCTGGCCTCTGTGCCCCTTACCAAATTTTAGGATTACCAAAGAGACCACACTCCTGGAATAACACAAGAACAGTAATAAGACTTAAGAATTCATTATTTTTAGATAACCAGTCTCTTTTCTCTCTAGGTAGTATGTAAAGTATGTCTGATTGTTCAAAAGAAGAAAAACATAGTAACTGGGAAAGCAGAACTGAAATTAGAAGTGAGTCCATTCTTAACTCTTTGCTCTGTGATGTTCTCACTCACTTTGTGACATAAACTAAGACAGGGAAGTCTGTGGTTTTCTTCAGTAATAGTCCCCAAGGTATTTGGGACTGAATGTGATACAAAAGAAAAAAAAAAAAGGAAAAAGACAAGAGAGGAGCAGAAAATAAACCTGGTTGCTGTGACTATGCCCAGAGAATCAATTGCTAAGAGTCATTCAATTATATTGCTAGTTTGTTCCCAATGTACAAAAGGATTGTGTTCCAAAGCCACATCTGTAACTTCACTCTTTAGAACTTGAAACATGATCTATTTTACCCATTATTTACTTCAATAACAGTACTATGTTAATATTACAATATGAATTTCACAAAGTTTTACTTTTCTATATTCAAATTCCCAGGGTTCTCAAAAAAGCACATTTCATTCTTCTGTAGCCCTGAAAACATGTAAGAGAAGTCTATCTTTCCCTCTGCCCATTAGCTAGGTACTGTGAACACACTCATCCCAGGCCTAAAAAAGCAAAGGCTTTCTTACAGCTGAGAGCCCTGCCAGCAATGAGATCAGGGAGCGGGCACTCAGCTGCTCTAAGAGGCCTGGGCAGTGTGTCCAGTATCTTAATGGCAATAATCTCTGAATTTTCTGAACTGCCAGTGGAATTAGGACTTTGTCTTTTTCACTCTATAACTTTCTTTGCTTTTGTTCTTGAGATGCACTAATCTTTGGTCAGTTCTGGTTTCTGTGGTCTTGATTTATCCCTTTCTTTCCTTTGGAAAGGGCTTTTCTAGACTGCCTCTCCATTTCTTTTCCCCCATCAACTAACCTTTGCAGGGAAAAACGAAGGGACACAACTGATAAAAATATATCTTTGTGGAAAAGAACAAATAAGAACACATCCTCTGCCCCCTAAAACATTCCTCAACTGAACTGCCTTTCAACTTTTCCATTTAAAAAAGCCAATAGAAGGTTACCAGGATAGGATCTCTAGAGGCAAGAAGACACATTGAAAAGAGGATGCTGTTAGTAACCGTCTACGTGAGGGTGAGGAACTGCCAATTTGCACCCCCCCCCCATGCAAACTCTGACCCCTGCTAGAATCAAGGGAGAGGAAAAATGGAGTCAGAAGGGAATGGACTGAGGCATTAGGGAAAGGGAACAGAAGGCAGGAAAACAGCAAACATGATACCATTAGGGAAGAAGGAGGTTTCCTGAACCCACTTCTCTAGGCAAGGGTTTATTCATAAAGTGCACATGTGAGTCCCTAATGAAATTTTGTGAGCTTTAATAAATAAATGCTGAGATCTGCATGGATCCTACATACCAAACTCTGGAGGAAATCCAAGGAGATTTGCTATTTCTTTAGGAGTAAAATATCGCAGTTTAAGCAGCTCCAAGTTTGTTATCTTTTCTTCTTGTGGCAAATTGGTAAGAGATTTGTAGATATTCTCAATCTGTAAAATAAATAAATAAATAAATAAATAAATAAATAAATAAATCCAAGATAACTGAAAAAGTAATGTGTAACCAGATTTGTTAAGATAAATTTTCCAGTTGAGAGCAGCTTAAAAATGATGGATGAATATAATGCATATAATGATGGATGTGGTTTCTGCTAAACCACATGGTACCGAAGTGTCTCTGTGTAATCAACTATACAACTGGCTCAGTAATGGCAACATAAACTTTAAAAAAAGAAGAAAATGCTGCCATTAAACAGAATGGACTACTTTTCAGTACAGCTGTCATTTGTGACCCTTCAAAATTAAATCATAAACAGTAAATGACAATATAGCCTATAAGAAAGTGAAAGATAACAAAGAAAACTAGGTCAACCAACAGAGACAACTTCACAATGCTAACAAGATCACTAAAACATTTATTGCTTATAATCAGTTTCACCCAATTAAGATACTTTCTTATCTATCTATCTGTTATCATCATCATATATCCAATTTTTGTCATACTGGAGTTTGAACTCAGGGTTTCATGCTTGCTAGGCAGGCACTCTACCACTTAAGCCACTCCGCCAGCCCTTTCTTGTGTTGGTTATTTTCAAAATAGGATCTCACAAACTATTTGCCAGGGGCTGGCTTTGTACAACCATCCTCCTGATCTCTGCCTCCAGAGTAGTCAAGATTACAGGCATGAGCCACCTGAACTAGGCTAAGATACTTTCTTAAAATAAAGAAATACATTGAATATGACTTCTCAGATCTAGACATTCATTTGTCTGTGATAGGATTTTTAACATGAGTAAATTTTATTAAGAGTTTGAGTATAAAAGATGATGTGATCTTACAATTATTTAAAAAATGTGTAACTTGCTACATACCAGACCCATACTAAAGCATGACATGATGAAGAGATGATAATTAAAGAATAAAGTACTTTGTGAAAACATGCTTTTGCTTTAGAAAAAAGTTTATAGCATGTGTTACAAAGAAAGACTCCAATATTAAGGTATCTATGCAAAATTTAAGAGTGCTAACTACTGCAGGCTAAATTTCAATTTATTATTTATGGAATAAAAGGAAATGTAAAATATACCAATAAGAAAAAGGAGAATAAAAATACAAAACATTCCTTATAATAAGAGTCATTCCATAGTAAATATTGTAGAGATCACTGTATACACATAAATGACTAACGTATATTCATTTCCATTTTCAGATTAAGTATGAAACAGTACCTTATCTAAAAGCTTTGAAATATTTTAGTGTTAGAACATACATGGTACCTGTACGTCCTCTGCAGTCTGTAGCACAGATCCTGTCCCTTCTACGTAGCTTCCATAACTAAAAAATTAACATGATCATGCAACACATAATGTATTTTGTTATGCTAAATTTCTTACAGCTTTCTTGAATGACTTAATCCACAGTTAAATTCATCCAAATTATCTTTACTGGCATCACATAAACATGTTTGTAATTAAAAAATTAGTAGGTAAATGACATAAGATAATTCCACTTAAACTTTTCAGAAACTAAATGTGGCACTTTTTTTGAGTTGTATAAATACCACTGAATTATGTATTGTCATTTTTTGTATTGACATGTTTCTAATATTCATTTTTAGAAAGTACACACTTTATATTCAAAGGGTATTGAATATTTGTTTTTTAATAATGCCTGAACATCATTTCTTCTCAGGATCCCACAACCTGGTTCTCTAATAGAAATATGGTTCTATTGAACCTTCATGTGCCTCTCATTTAACCTAGAATGTTTCTACTGTCATTTTCATATGAGAATTAGACCACTGTATAAGAAATTACATAAAAAGCATAAAACATCTCAAAAATGAAAAATATAGTAACATTTATTCCTCACTACCATTGTCAAGCTGGCTGTTCAACACATTGACCATTGTTTTTCACAATAAGAACAATTCCTCATGAGGGAAAATATTTTTTCTAATTGCTTTTCATGCATACTACACATAGAAATATATGTGTACATATATATTATCTATAATAGAATAGTCCTCTCCAGTAAGTCTTCTTTTATACCATCTTTATAATTATAAAGAATCTGAAGGTTGCTTTTTTATTGCAAAATTGATAGGTCTTTTTTTTAATGAGGGTCCTAAACAGAACCTATTGAACTTGGTAACAGACAATAGCTGTGTGAAGTCATCTAAGGTAATGTAAAGCAATAAATCCTTTTTCCTAGAAGTGCAAGGGCAAAGTATAAAATCAGTACAAGCCTGGTATGGTTTTATCAGGGACACAATGTCTTGTCTAAAACTGCTAGCTAGTAGGTAAAAGAGAAGGCTTGAATTGTCAAAGGATACAACTACCTATGAAAAGAGGCTGAGTTGCCTTCACAAAACAGATAGGGGCTTGGGCAAAATTTTTCTGAAAAGGCCTAATTTCCCCTTTATTCTAGGTTTGAAAACTGATGAAAAATGTATTAAGACATTCAAGAAATAACCAAAAGGAAGCCCCTAAATGTTCATCAGCAGGTAGCCAGCAAAACAAATTATGATACCTATACCATGAAAGTAAAGACCTTTATGTGCTGCTGTGCAATAATATCCAGTTTATACCGTGCAGTGAAGAAAAGGGTACATAAGAATATATATTGCAGGTTACTATTTACTTAAAGGGGGAATAAAATATAATGTACACTTAAATACACCCTCACAAACAATAGCTCTAAGGAGTTATACAGCAAATTGATATCATGTGTTACACAAAGGGAGACAATGTATGGTCAAGAGCCAGATGAGGGGAGATGTGATGAGGCTTACAATCTTAGTACCTTTTAACTTTGAACGATGAGAATGTAGTTCTTATTCAAAACACTAAGTAAAATTTAAATTTAAAATTTACTCAAATGTGCTTCATTATTCAATTCATTCCTATAGGTTAAAATTTAATTTCTTCTTATACACTGATCATGAAAGCAGACCTAACTCCCTGAGGCTTAATGTGTCATGAAAAGGTGCTAAAAAAATCAACAATTCACAAGCTAGAGAAAACATGCTTATGCTGTGAGTATTTAAGCTTCTATGAAGGTCACCAAACAAACGGCCTTGTCTTTCATGAACTCTTTTGTGGGTGGCCCACATAATGTTCTGCCAGAAGGAATTTTCACTCATGTTTTATTGGAACACGAAGCAAGGCAATTAGAGGCAAAAAAAAATCATTCTGGCAGAGACATTTTATAAAACACTCCTTGTTTTGAGAAGAATAGCTATTAAAACCTGATTGTGTATAAGATAAATGGACTCTCTTTAAAACCTACCCTTTGGTAAAGCATGTGGACCTTCTGCAAGTGGGCTTAACAATATCCAATAAAAGAGCATATCGCAGCAATGACTTTGGTGGTAAAAAGTACTGATTCATGTCAATGTCATCTTCAAGAAAATTTTCTAGCATTTGCACAGAGAGATCACTATCCTGCTGGTATTTTCGGTCAATTTCTTCTGCAGTTTCAAGCTTAAAAAGAATGGCGTCTTTTCCAGAACAGTGTGTGCTGCTCTCAAAACAAGTGTTTGGTTCAATTTTTTTTACTTTAGCTTTATTTTCTGTATCTATTCTGTATTTTTGTGGATGCTCAGATTCCATTCTGGGAAATTCCACCAGTACCTGGCATGAAGTAAAAAATACATGAACTGTCAAAAGCTTTATTAGAAGTAAAATACAAATTAATAATATCCAGTAAATATTATGCAAAAACCTCTTCAGTCCTTATAGGGTTGCCATTGTGGTTTACTTATATTTGTACAATCACACAACTATCCTACCTGTTATCAAGTAACAGATGCTTTATTTTATGGAATTACTATCTGCATTTATTAACAAGAATACTTAACAAAGTTATAGGAACTATAATACAAATACAGAATCACATTCGGAAGAGGAATTTTACAAAGTAACATTAAGATTTCCAAAAAAATGTGTTTGGATCAAAGTCTGATACTTGTTAAAGAGAAAATATTGGAACATACTTATGATGCAAAAGAAAACTAGCAATCAAAAAGAGAAAAGCATTTTTCACCATGAAAGGTTATTTCTATTCATGAGTCCTGTACCAAAACTTGTTTTTGTAAAACTCTTAACCTTAAACAAAATCCTGTTTCAGAAAAGAAAAAAACATTCCAGGTATTTTAATGATTACGTCTTTCTTAATATCTTTTATACATTATTTTTGGAATTGTCCATGATGGAAAGGGAGGTGTTATCTACTGTGTTACAGTGGGGTTCAAATTACACAACTGGTCCCCTATTGGTAGGACTTGGCTTTTGAGTAGTTAGTTACTAAAGACAAGTATGGAGTGCTTCCTTGAACCACTGAAACTCATAATCCACCCCATTCTTGAACAAAGTACATAAAATCAGTCACATAATTAGAGTTCTATCTATAGCAATTAAGAATTTTATTCTAGCTTATATTATTACTGTATTTTAATCAATTACAATTTAATCAATTAAATAGCATTGGCTTTAAAATGCAACCAGTGTGGTAAAATACTCCTAGGCCATTTTTAAGATTTAAAATTTTTATCAAAAGCAAACAATGGCTTTAATTCAGTAGAAAAAAATGATAAATGCAAAATAGTCAATGGTCAGAAGGGAAATTATGGGGGAAATGGGAGATAATAGCATAATGGTGATTTTTTTTTTTTAACTTATAGCTTTTTTTTTTTTAGAAGAAAGAAATTTTGTGTGCTTTTTGGTTTTGTTTAGTTTAAACCAGTAAAAGCGGCATCAGAAGAAAAGACCTTGAAGAAGGACCTGAGGCCTGACCTATACACTAAAGACTCTGTAAGACATGTATAAACCTACACAAAGCAGTTCTTGAAAATAAGCTAGCAGAGTGAGATATATTACAAATAAAGCATAATAATAATAATAATAGCAATAATAATAACAATAACAATACCTGACCAGGAGTTTGAAAGGGTAAGGGCTCTGACTGAAGTTTTGCAATGAGGAAATACCTTAGCCTTGAATTTGGAATGCCAAGCTGCAAATAGAGTGGACAAGTTAGTTACTATATGAAATCACAAGGATTTGTGCTAACTTTAGCACCCAGTACAAAGTCTCATACATATGAACGCCTAGCTCCTGCCACAGAAAATTTCGCTGATTTTTTGATGACTTCTTTGTAGCAAACTCTAAACCTGTTAAAATGCTTCTCTGTACCTTTATTTGAGTGAAGACTGAATCTGATGAATCATGTCTGTAAGTAATTTTCATTTATATTATTCCATTTATATGTAATTAATTACATTTCCAGGTAAGAAGAAATAGAGACAGTTTTACATTTGTTACTGCTAATCCAGTAATCATAAAAAATGAATTAAAATATAGCTGTTCTTGGCTATTTATTACTTTATTAAAAAAGATTCACTATATTTTAAAAATTAAAAGGCAATATGAATGAAATACATTTAAAGAAATCAGATATATTGCCTATTTCCACAGCTTACATATCTAATTTTTAAGTGCATTTTCTTTTCATTTCTGGGCTAAGAACTATATAACATGATTAAAGATTATAAGAAACCAAAAAGAACAATGACAAAAACAGCAACGCTTGCAAAATCAAAATGTGTGAAATAACTTATCATAACCAATCACTTTTGACTTTTTTGGAAGGACATTACTAGGGTTTGAATTCACACTTGCTATTCAGGCACTCTACCTCTTAAGCCTCTCACCAGCCCTTTTTTGTGTTTTGGAGATAAGGTCTTGCAAACTGTTTGCCCAGGCTGGCCTTGAATTGTGATCCTCCTGATCTCTACTTCCTGAATAGCTAGGATTACAGGCATGAGCCACCAGCACCTGGCTACTTTGATTTCTTAACCATGAAATGAAAGCAATGGTTGCAGTTTAATGCTATGCAGTTAGAGTTACAAAAGCATCATATGTTCACTTTGTTTTCTGTTTCGAATTACTATGAAGCATCATTCAACTCCCCTAGTTTGGAAATACCAAACTTCACATAGTTTCAAAACATATTACTCTTTATTTTCCAAAAGAAAAGTATATTTAATAAGCTTCAAGCTATATATTTTTCATAAAATATGTACAAATAAATCAACATGCATATACTACATTCTTTAGGAAGTAAGACCATGTCTGAACTAATTTTAGGATTTGCATAAAATAGTATCAAAAGTAGAGCTATATTCTGTCTCTTGAATCGTATTCCCATTGGGGAAAAATTTTGTAATTTATATAAGGGTTTATAATGTGGTACCTACAGAGGTTGGTGATAATAGAAATTCTTGGTACTGAAAGCCACAATTTTCTATTGTTCTTATTAACAGATCTCTGAAAAGAAAAAAAGAAAAGCTTTCACCCTTACTTGCAAATGCTCTTAAAACTTCACTCTAAGTAAAAACTATAACTGCTCTCAAGCTGTTTAGAAAGATAATGATCCTAGGTCTTTATTAAGTCAGGTACTTGAGAAATTACATTTTAAAAAGGTAGAATTCTGTCTTACAAGTAAATACAACTACCAGATAATATACCCAAATTCATGAAAGTCTGAACTGCTAATCTACTAATGATGAATTTTCTATGGGACTGAAACTATTAGTTCACAGCAGCAAATCAAATGGGGATACTCTTACAGAGAGCAGGTATTATAGACAAAGAGAAATTGGATGGATGCCTTCTCTCTACCTGGACTACCTACCATCTAACAGAACCCCAATGTGGAGCTTCTTCTTGTACTTCAAAGGCCCTAAGTATAGGGCAGAAAACACTCATCAACATGACTGGTTCTTACTGACTAAAACTGAGAAATATCATTGCCACCTAAAGCAATATTCCAGAAAAATTTAAACATCAAAATGCCAGTTAGTAGAGCCAAACTTTGTAACACTTTGCATTATAAAACAAAATTAATACTGAATAAAACACATAGCAGATAAAAATATCAGAATGTACATGTTTATTTTTGAGATCTTTATTTCCCAACAAATTCCTACTATAAAATACACCAAGTCTAAGATACATGAAAGACAAACAGTGTTTACCTTGTAGAAGACACTTCAAAACCTTTCACATTTTCTAAAAGAATATATTTTGGTAATTTCTGTAATCTAAAAAAAAAAGTAATTATAAATATTCCATTATAAATAATTAAAAAGAAAATCTCTACTTGTGGGAAATAAGAGGTTAAATAATTTTCTGAACTCTGTTTATAAGGAAATTTTACACACTGGAGACAACTAATAATTCATTCATTTTCTCCATAAACATGGCATGCTTAACAAAGTTTACACTTGAAGTGTTAATTTCCATTGAAGCTCAGCTCAAAACATGGGCTTGCACAGGCCCTCTGCATCGCCCAACTCAAAGAGCTGCCATTCACATAGGATGACGGCTTCCAGAACTTGCAGGAGTTCCAGGCCATGGGTAATAGCATTCACTAACCCTAGCATTATTTGCATTGCTTCTATGAGCATAGATAATAGAATTTGGCTGTAGGCAGTAAACACCTGTCATTCACTGTGGTGGCAAGTGTGGAACAGTGAAACACTTGCAGTATATTATTAGTCATCAGCATAAGATGATAAGTGACATACACAGTAACTAAAGGAAGCATGTATAAATTGCTAATCTCTATAAAATAATAAACATTACATGTGTCCTGACCCCAACTTTTACATTTAAGGTACACCTGTACAAAAATCTAAGGTTTTACCTTGGGAGAACATCTAGAATATATAAGAAGCTATTTGTCCTTGGATCACTCATATCACCCTGCAGGCCAATTCTAAAGGGATAAAGAAAACAAAAAGTTTATCAAGAATTTTAGATAACGGTATGAAATCAATTTTTAAAAATCAAAACTGAGAGAATTAAAATTAGTTCACACAAAAAATATGATCATCATTGCTACTATAGTGAATGAAATGAATTTATTCATTTAAATTAAAAAGAAAAGCCTTGCATATCTAATAAATATACTGAACACTTATTTTTACAAAGCAATATGTCAAAGTAACTTACATAAAACAAAGAACAAGAAATCAATAGAAAACAAAAGCAATTACTCTTTTTAAATTGTAGGAAAAATATGCACACACATATACAATGTGCTGATGACATGTTTTGCTCTGTCCAAGTGAGGCAACAAGAACTCAGGTGAATGAGCTGGTTGAGTAGGGTAGAAACTAGGAGCTGATGGCATTAGTGATAATCAACATTTTAGCAGGTTAAATAATAAGTAATACTATGATAATCTTGTCCAATGTAAACTGACACTTAATCTGAAGGTTTTACTCTATAAGCAGGAGGTACAACTTGGATAGACTAACTGGGGTCAGGAAAGGTCATGTAAACAGGCAGTATTTGGGCTAGCAAATAAATCTTACAAAGAAAATTCACAATGTGATCAAGGTTCAAACAGAAAGGAAGACTTGGATAGGCCTAAACAGCAGGATCAGAAGACTAGGATTTGAAACATTGGTGCTTATTAGCTTCGTGTCTTAAATAAGTTACTTGACATCACATATCAGTTTTCTCATATAGGAAGCAGGGCCAAAAACACCAGAGGATCTGAAGTTTTAGAGGATTAGACTGGACTTACAGAGATTCCAAGGAAATCTGTGGTTCTTGGTATTCTATCCCTTTCCTCTCAGAGTTTTCGATGATGACAAGTACAGAATCAGTCACTGCTGCCATCACCAGCTGGAGATGGGCTATGGGGCATGTTGCAGTAATACATGACACTTTGCAGTGCTGGGCTACATTCTATTGTGCATTCTACTTACTATATAGAACAGGTCACATCCTCACATATGTGTAGAGTCACCTTCACGTGGAATGCCCTCTGTCTTCCCTCATAAACTCCTAATCTACTTCCAGACACAATTCAGACATCACCTCTGAAAGGAGTCCTCTCTCCTGGTCTGCAGCATGCCATCTTCTCCTCTATGCTCTCATGGCACTTTCAGTCTTCTTTCAGTATATAGTTTATATCACATTATAAGATAATTACTTATCAATCATTCCTATTAGAATATAAGCTCCCTAAGGACAGGAACTCTGGCATCAAAACAATGTATGGCACATGTACACACAGTAAGTCCTTAGGAAATTAGTTGCCTAGAAAGCTTTTAAAATTTAATGTGCAAATATTCATTTCACATAATATTACACTTAAACTCATATATATTAAAATAGAAAAGAATGAAATGATCAATTAATCCTGACTGACATTCTCTAATTATACAGCCATCCAAAAAGTTACTAATCTTTTTAATGTCTTAGTTTCTCACCTATAAAATAACAACAGTAATGCCTACCTCATAAGTTTATCAAATTATACTCTCTGTGTAAGACATTTAGAGGATTATTACCATATTATTACTAATTAAAAATATATATATTAAAATATATATTTAAATATATAACTGAAAAGATGAGTTACTCAAGATTTAATTTAAAATGATTCCTTGAAATAATAAACAAATACTACATAATTGTTTTAATGAACAAATGATAGCTATGAAAAATCAAATGAAATATACATTATTAATTTTAAGAAACATAATGTACAAATATATGCTGGACTAGCTTTCAAATTTTGCATTTTAAGTAATTTACAACTTGAATATTATGGAAATTTACTTTCGTTAATTGATACTAGAAAGATATTGCTGACTGTTCAATAGTTTATAAACAAATTTGTTGGACCAGAAGTAAATGTTGTATCTTAGGTAGGTACAAAAGCGTAAACTTTTATCTTCTGTTGATCAAATTATTTTTCTCTTCTGACTATAACTGTCATTTCCTTTACAATTAATGCTGAATTACAAATATGAATAAATGAAAGGAAATACTTATGAAAAAGTTCAAAACTATGAAAATGCAGCTCATGACCTTCCAAAGTAGTCTCTTTTTTTTTTTTCCCCTTTGTGGTACTAGGGCTCAAACTCAGGACCTCATACATGCTGTGCAAGTTATTCTATCACTAAACTACACCCAACCCAAAAGTACTCATTCTTACTAGAAAAATAAATACCTTGTGAATGGCTGACACGGAGGGCTCATTAAAATCATATTGAAAGATAAGCTGTCAAACTCTTCCAGTGTAATGCCCTAAGGAACAAATGCTAGGTGAGGAAAAATGATATAAAAACAGGAAAAGAATGAGAAAGAAAGAAAAATGGTAACTAATTATAATGAAGTCTATCAGAAACTATAACAGTTCACATAACACAATACATTTCAAATCAAGTTCCATTAAACTAACTTCCCAAAGCATTCTTGAGAGAAAGTAAGACAGTAAACTGAAGCTGTGAGAAATAAGGTGACTGCCCCTAAGGTTTGGAGCCAGCTAAGGCAGAGTTGGAACAGGAGTTTCCTCCACCTAAGCAGCTGTTGCCTCTATGTTGTCTCGAGTATAACATGGCTTTGTCTTCTAAAGTCAAATACAGATAATTTTATTTTACAATTAACAATCTTTGGTATAGGATCTAGAAAGTTTTTAAGTATCTATCAATAATGTTTTTTATTTAGATGATGTGATATACTGCTCAATCACCATCCCTGTCATATATGTCTCTGTTAATAATCAGTAAATAGAAAAAGGCCTCATTTTAAATTATCTATAATTATTTTTGTTTTGATGTTGTGTTCAAAGAACATCAAAAGACTGTACATGAGAATAATCAAAATGATCCTTAATTTGATCCTTTTATTTATCTATACAGATATATAGATAATAGATATCCATAGATGTTCACATATATCATATACATAGGAAGATAAACAAAAAGACACACCAAACTCTCATTGAGTACTTAGTACATATCATTAGTGAGAAATTTAAAGAGATCGGCTCAGAATCCCAATTTCCATAATTATAACCCACTTCTAAGAAGTTTAAGTACATGCATAAGGAAGGAAAATGCTTACTGAGTTCTGTGAAGATTAACCTGGGAACAAGTCAGCTGGCTCCACTGTATTAAAAGTTAGTAAGGTATAAAAAGCTAGTAAGTGACATATGTATCTTGAGGCAGTGCTCATTTTTTTCTAATTTTATTAAGAAAAATTAAAAACATTCAGAAAAAGAAACTAAACGTTGTCAATGTTTCTGACATAGTTTTGCTCTTTTCAATTATGAATGTGTTAGATAACATTAATAGAATTCCTAATTCTGACTGTATTCACTAAACACAATTCACCTTGGTCATGCTATATTAATTCTTGTAATGTACTTCTGATCTATTTGCACATACCATGTTTAGAGTTACTGAGTTTATATTCATAATACAATAGTTTTTCTTATTTTGGCGATACAATAAAAAGTTATTGAGGGGATATTTCTTATCATGTCCCTTCTCATTAATTCTTAAATTGTTTTATGCATGTATACACATAACATTACACATAACATAACAATAGACATTTCTTGAGTACTGTACCAAGTACCATTATAAAGTAACTTCCATGACTGTCAAAAGTGAGATTATTTTTTTTGCCTTGAAATTCATCTTACCTAACACAATTTTGAAACTCTTTTTTCCTTTACTAGCATTTGCCTGGTGTTTTTGTTCATTTTATGGGCACAATATGCTGTTCATTAAACAATGCTCACAAACTAATCACCAATATTTCAGAGTACCTATAATATGTCAGGCATTATGCTAGGTGTAGGAATACCATCAGAGGAACAAACCAAATGAGGTTTTTATTCACATGAATAGACAGAGAGCAAGTTTTCCCACTTGCTATCTAGATAACTTACTGATTTGGTTTTACCACTAGTTCTCTTTTTGACTGAGGAGTTCTGCCTCCAGTTAAAACCCGTGTATGATTGTTCAGGACAACATTAGGCAATTACAAAGGTTTCCCTGGCAGGCTTCTAGGAGAAAGCTGCCCGCTACAGAGCAGTCCTGTTGCACAGCAAGGGTTGTATTGCAGTCTCGGAAAGGAGTTGCAGTCAGGGAGGGTCTTAGGCTTCCCTGGACAGTCATGCTCTTGGAAACTGCCTTCCTAGTCCCAGAGCTCTCATTCCTAGGTCTGTCCACCTACCAAGGCCTCCTAACAGGAAGAGGAGGAGGAAATCTTGAAGACAATTTCCCACTCTAACTCAGTGCCCACATCTTTCTATTCCTCACACCCTCACCTCTCATCTTGCTGTCAATGCCAGGGGCTCCTGAGGCATTTAGATGGTCCAACATTTATACTGATCCACAGGAAGACAAGGAACAGGGGAAGTCAGTGTTTTCTCTGATTTTAGAGTCTTACTAATACATCACAGTAAGTGAGTAAAAGCTTAACTTTCATTTTTGGGCTGTTACTTTAATCAGCTTCTCTGACCCCTCCCATTTCAGCTCTTTCCTGGCTCTGCTGAGTTCCTGACAATAATATCAATGTCCTGCAAAACGGACAGCTCATTCATTTGCTATAAACATATTTTTGAGTGCTGCTTCCCCTTCTCACTCCAATTACAGACATTACTATTTCAATACTCAAAGCTTTGTAACATTTTTGCCCTTTTTCCAACCATAATTTCTTTCTAATATGGCAGCTTTGTGCTCTGGTTCTCTGCAGTCATTCATCTCTTGCTTAGCTAAATTAAGTGACTGGGTCTCATTTCTGGGAGGGCTCATAAGTGCTATAGTTCATGAGCTGTGGCATGTCTTATTTTTAAAAATTTTTCATCTACTTCTGTTAATGTTTTTGTTTCATTTGATGTACTCTTTTTTCAGAAGCACCAATTCTAGTTACCATGGATCATTTTTGTCTCCAGTAACTGTCACTAACTCTGCAACACTGTGAGCCTTATGCTCTTCCATTTTATTTTGCTAGAGTTCCATTCTTCATGAGACTCTGCAGCATGGTCTATTTTGCTTTTTGCTGCTCTGACAAGATCTTCATTTCTATAGTGGTATCATTTTGCTCCTACTTTTATTTTCCAGACCCCTGATACTTTTCAAGCGGTATTATTGCTCTTTGAGCTGTTGTATATATTTATTAGACATCTTATTTGAAGATACCATGTTTTATTTAGTGTTTGAAGATCTTAGAGACTTGACTGAAATTTTCTTCTGCTTCTTAGCATCATTATTCTGTTGCATGTCCTGCTTTTTGTTTAGATTTCTTATCTCTTTAAAAAGATACTAAAGATCCTGCCATCTGAGCATATATATCTGAAGGAATATAAGTCTGTATACCCATGTTTATAGCAGCAGTATTCATAATTAGCAAAGTATTTCATCAACTGATGAATGGATGAAGAAAATGTGGTATATAAACATAATAAAGTTTTGTTCAGTCATAAAGAAGAATGAAATTATGTCATTTGCAGGAAAATGAATGGAGCTGGAACTTACCATATTAAGTGAAATAAGTCAGACTGAAAAGGACAAATATTACATGTTTTCTCTCAAATGCAGATTCTAGGCCTAAAAAAACTTTTTTAAATGACAAGAATGTAAAATAAAGGGGCTATTTTGGGGTGGGAATTAACAAGAAGAGGAAGGGTGAAAGGAGAGGATAAAGTGGGGCAGGTGAATATGACTGAAATACTTCACATGTGTGTATGAAAATAAAATAATGAAACCTGTTAAAAATTCTTTAAAAAGTAGAGGTAAGAGGACAAGAAAGAGTGGGTAAATTTAATTAAAGTACGTTATATGTATGTATGGAAATATCTCAAAATCCCTTTGTACAATTAATATACACCAATAAAAAGAGAGAGAGAAGTATAGCCTCAAACTGGTTCCTTTCTAATTATTATTCATTTTTTAATGGAGGTTACTTGAATGTAGGGGTTTGCTAGAAGATGAAGTGAAGCAGTGGCACCTTCCATCCAGATACTTTGTTACCTTGCTGTTGTTGGTAAAAACCTTCTAGGTCCCTTAACCTAAGAGCATGCCTCTGCTCCTGATCTAGGTTCTCACCTTCACAGTGAGCAAGAAATCTATAAAAGCTGCAAAGAAACTTTCAGCCTAGTGGTTAAGTTTTTAAATGTCTCCTCTCACAACTTTTAATAGCCACTGACCAACAATTACTGGTATATTCTTCTCTTCTCCATTGCCATTCTCTCCTTCTTGGTTTTGTACAAGATATATAGAGGTTGCATGCAAATTTGTCACCCTTCTTCAATTTTGTCCTGTTTACACTACATTTGAGATCATTCCTCACAGATTTCTTTTTTGCTTGGGGTTATGGCTAAATCCTATCCTCATTAATTAGGGAGTTCTATACTCTGTTTCCCCTTCTTATTCTTATTAGGAAAAGGAATAGCATTTTGGAATAGAAGTGTCTTTATTGCTATACTCAATCCTCAATTGGAAGTTCCAAAGAAAACTGTTAATTAGTCTACCTTCTGCGCTAAATAGCCTTGTTTTCTTCAAAGCAAAGGCTGTAACTTATTCACACTTGCATTCCCTTTAATGGCTCAGTAACTTGCACAAAGAAAATGTTCAGTGATCCTTATGTTACTGCATCAATCTTAAAGTCCCCAAACCTCCCATTACTCTTAAATTTTCCATCCTGTCCCCTTCTGTCACCCTAGAGTACTTCTTAAGTATTTGACCTAGACATGATACACCATCCTCTTCAAATTTTTCATCACAAAGAATAGGGGTGAGGGGAATATTAAGGGATAGATTAAAAGACATAGGAGTGATAACATAGAATGAACCTGGAAGACATTGTGCTACGTGAAATAAGTAAGGTACAGAATTATAAATACTGCATAACCTCACTTATATGTGGCATCTAAAAATCAGAAGCAAAGAGTAAAGTGGTGGTTCCCAGAGGTTGGGTCTGGAGGTGGATGGATGGAAAAATAGTGGTCAAAGAATACAAAAGTCTCATTACACTGCAGGAATAAGTTTGGGAAATCTATTATACAGCATAGCAACTATAGTAAATAACAACATATTATATACTTGAAATTGCTAAATGGTCTCACAACAAAAACTATTAAGAATGTGAGGTAAAGGATAGGCCAATTAGCTTGATTTAACCATCTCACAATATATACGTATATGAAAGCATAAGAAAATCACATTGTACACTATAACACTATAAATACTATTCTTATTTGTTGACTATACCTTAAAGAAATAAAAGTATATAGTCTTTTTTTTCTTTAAAATACCACTTAATGAACTGATTTTCCTTTCAAGTGAGCTGGAGGTTCCACCTCCCTCCATTCTTCCTTCTTCCTAGTATTCTTATGTAATTTGCAGATAGATATTATGATTAGTTATATGTTAAAAATTCCACTGAAACCTAATTACCATGAGGAAAGAATGGATTCAGATGCATCATTATAAATTCCTCAAATTCCTACTAGTCTCAAAGTTCTACTAGTTAGGGATCCCAATCAGTCCCCAACTACATTCAGTTTCTCTTAGAGGGTATAACATGAAAGATTAAATTGCTGAAAGTAAACATTCAATGGGTACTTTACTGAAAATTTATTGTATTGTGTTTGGTGGGGAAAATCTGTAGCTGACATGTGCGTTTGCTTGCATTTATTTAAAAATATTTGAATATTGAATTTAGATTTAAGACTTTTAAGTAAAATAACCATTTGGAACCTAACAGAAATCTGTGTTAGAGTCATTTCAAAATTACATATTAGTGGTGTCTTTCTCCTGACCATGTATATGCTTCTGTTTCACAGGATGAGAATGAAAGACTGATTCCAGCTTGCCCAATGTTTATGACATGACTATTATTAGTCATTATCAAGATGATGTAGACTCCCTATTACTTCTCTCTATGATATTCATGGAAAAAAATTCCTTAATACATAAATTCTGTCTTTTGAATACTGAGTCATACAGCTTGGAAATGTTCCCATTTTATATTGTTTAAATAAAAAATTTTAAACAAAATTTTGAAAAAATAAATGTGGTATGCCCATACAATGAAATATTATGCATCCATTAAAAAGAAATACTGGTTCATTTCAATGTGAACAAACCTATTCTAAGAATGAAGAGAGGATAAAGGAGAATGTTGGAGGGAGTGAATTTAATTAAGATATATGGTAAGCACTTTTCTAAATATCACAATGTACCCCCAGTATAACAATACTATAATAAAATAAAAAATGAAAACGAAAAACAGGCTAAGTGAAA
This sequence comes from Castor canadensis, assembly GCF_047511655.1. NCBI lineage: Eukaryota > Metazoa > Chordata > Mammalia > Rodentia > Castoridae > Castor > Castor canadensis. Next base: position 79,360,592 of record NC_133400.1, on the reverse strand, counting down.
GAAGCTAGAAAAAGAAATATCATATGAGTCCATTTGTGTCAAATATTCAGAATAGTCAAATCCATAAACATCGAAAGTAAATTACTGGCTGCCAGGGACTGGTGGGGAGGGGACAGGTAGAAATAGAAGGTGATTGCTAATGGGTACATGAGTGTTAAAAACGTCTGGGAACTAGAAAGTGGTGATGGTTGCAGAACTTTTAAAATATACTATAAACTGCTGAATTGCATATTTTTAAATGGTGGAATTTAAGGTATGTGAAGTATATATTACTATAAAAAACTGTAAGACCTTTACTTCTGCCCAGAATGGAGTAAATTCTAAGGAACCTACCCTCCTATAAGAAGGAAACAAAAGAAAAACCACAGAAAAGTGGATTAAATGTAAGTAATAGGTATGTTATTTCTAGATATTAGACTAAATCCAATGTGCACTACTATGTCTCGGTAAAGAATAAAAAAGTTGGATCTTATGATTGCTGCAGCTTTCTGCCTAGCAACAATCTGCAGACAGCTGTGAAGGGGGGTGATCCCCAAGTAGAACCTGGTAATTGAGGTAAGCTGAAAAGAGACTCGGGAGGTCAAGGTGACTACAATAATGGTAGAGTACCAGAGAGAAGGAAGCCACACTCTGGCTGCAGAGCTGTCCCTTTGAGTCCTTGTTTGTTATCAATCTGTGCATACAATAGTTAAAATGCCATAAGGTACAGCAAAGAAAACTACAATTATGGAGAAGCTGTAAGCCTGATTCCCAGATTTCACACAAGGCTAGGAATTACTTATCATGAAGTAGAGTTAAGTATGTGGGAAAAATTCAACAGAGAACTTGCACTGCCTGAATTCAATATATATTAGAAACCTACCACAACCAAAATAGTGTGTTAGTGGAGTAAAGTAAGAATAAACCCAGAGATACTACTGAAGAAGAGTCCAGAAATAGGACTCACACACATATGATCTGTTTTTTAAAATATAGGTGTCAAGGAAATTGATTGGAGAAGCACACACTTTTTCAGCAAATGGCCAACTTTAGATCTCCTTGAAAAAAACTAAATAAGCCTTCATGAATACCTCACACTGTACACAAAAAGTAACCTTGAATGGTTCACAGAAGTGACTGTAAAAACCAAAACATAAAACTGCTATAAGAAAACAGGAGAAAATAAGACATGCAAGGATTTTTTAGGTTACACACAAAAAAGATCCTACACAACAACAACAAAAAAATAACATTATTTCTGCACTTTGATGGAAATAGTCAAGGAATTAAAGACAAATGACTGAGAAATAACTTTAATCAGAAAACAACTCATAATCAAATAATAGCAACACCCAAATCATAAAATTTGAGCAAGAAATTTGTTTTCTTTAGAACTTGGGTCCTCATGTATGCTAGGCAAGCTCTCCACTAAGCTACCTCCCCAGTCCAAGAATTTTCTTGAGGAAGAGTTATATAAATAGTCAATGAGTACATGAAAAGGTATTCAACATTATTGGTCAGAAGGGAAATCACAACATCCTCACTTATTCACTAGAATAGCTAAAATTTAAAAGACTAGCAATAGCAAATGCTGGCAAGGAAGTGAAACTTCTCCTTGCAACACTGATAGTGGGAATATAAAAGGTTTTGGACAGCTTGTGATATTTTGTCATACATTTAAAGCAAATGACCACATAATCCAGCAATTCTATTCCTAGGTATTTAACCACAAGAAGTGTGTGTGTGTGTGTGTGTGTGTGTGTGTGTGTGTGTGTGTGTGTGTGTGTGTACAGGGGGGAAGCTTACACAAAGACTTGTACATGACTCTGTATAGCAGCTTTATTTGTGATAGCCAAAACCAGGAAACAATGTCATGTGGATAGATGCACATACTGCGGTATATAATATCCCACTATAAGGAGTATTTCTCCACAGTGAAGGAACAGAGCAATCCACTGACATACACAACCACATGGATGAATTACAAAATGATCAACAATAAGAAAAGCAGTTACATTCATAAGTTACCACTGTATGCTTTTGTTCATGATATACTAGAGATGGGGGAATTTAAAGTATAATGAAAGAAACGAGATCAGTGTTTGCCTTGCATGGGGGTTGTAGACTGAATGAAATGGGACACTAAGACATGATTTAGCATGAGGGAGATGCCCTAAGTCTTGACTGTCATACAATCAAGTTGACAGTTGATATAGTTGATATACTAGTTAACATTCAACTGCACATTTAAAATAGATGCAATTTATTGTACATAATTTATGGCTTTATAAGAATTTTGTGTGTAAAGTTTTTCATGACAAGAAATTAGGAGAAAAAAACGCATTATTTTTTAAATAATTCAGTGTGTATCTGAGTTCGTGACAGGTGAAATAGGTTAACTTTGAAAGCTTGCTAAAATAGGAAGCATTCAAAAAGAGAATGTCTTACTGTTACAATATGCCAGATACATTGCATGACTATAGATTGAAAGTGAAGAATTAAATTTTAATTGCGCCACAGAACCAAGCATTTGGAAGTCAGGATATTCTTAACATTTCACTCCTTTCTCTCAGAGACCAAAACATTGAACTCTCTTTCTCTATAACTGAAACTTTCTTTAGTATCATGCTATCTTCCAATAGAATATAAAACATTAACTCCCTTCTAGACTTTTTTCCTCCTAAGCTTAAAATCAGTATCACTCATCTTCCAATTAAGACCCCAGAAACCAGTATTTAATGATATTTTTCAGTCATGTTTTCCTTGCTACACATATGTTAAAATAATGGCAATAATTACTCACTTCAATTGTCTTTGCCAGTAACTGTGTGTGAGGAAAATTATACTTGTATACCTCATTAGCGACAGTGTTCACATCAATGGCAGCCACCACCTGTGCAGGTATACAGCTTTCTGTAATGATAAATGAAATATCTTTAAAAGAAAAGTCCCTTATATCAGTTGATTCATCAAAGATAAAAGTCAAATAGCAGAATTTAGTAGTACTTTTCCCTACTTCCTCAATTATCTAGCCAGATTTTAAATTACTGATGGGAGACCAGGCAAGGAGAAATCAGGCATGAAGTAGAATATTTGGCCATATACTTCTGGTTCATCTAACAGCATTCCAAAATAAGATTTAAATTTTAGTCACTGCCTCATAAGTTTGTTTTCCTCTCTCAAAAAGATATATGCTTATGAATCGAATAGAAAATTTTCCTAAGTTAAAACAAATGGAAAATAGGAAAGTATAGCATATTCTAAAAGCCATGTATGAAACTCTATATAAATAAATTACCATGTGTTCTTCACCTTCTCACATTGAGACAAACTGATTCACAATACCACCAAAAATGTTATGTGTACTTTTTTTTTTTTGTAGTAAATAAGAGCTTTACTGAGATGTAATTCACATTCACCAAAATTCATCTGTTTGAAGCACAGGTTAAGATTTTAAATGAAATAAACAATTCATTGGTATTCAAATGCAAAAGGTTCACAGATCAGAAACTTTAAAATGCTAGCAGTATAGATGAGAACATGAAAAAAATAAAGGAAGAAATTATAAAGGCATGCTTTCATTCCCCACCTGTCTTACTGCTAAAGAAAAGTATTTTTCAAAATGGTTTCAGATTCAGAGAATTTTAACATATTCTTTGATGGCAGTCATAATTTGAACTCTGTAATTGCAGCTGCTATTATATTTTGCAATCACCACCCTCTTTCCCAAAACATGTATAAAACCAGTTATGTATACAACTTGTTCGAAGTCAGGAGAAAATAGGAAAAGTTTTTAAAATAAAAGTATTTGAGACTTAAAAAAATCACCAAAAAAAACAGTATTACACAGTTAAATTGAAATAGCCATTTCTTTTAAAACCCTTTGCTGATTAATGGCTAGCTTAGTTTAGCCAAACATTTAAAAGCAGTGAAAGGATTAGGATGTAAAGAACTAGAACTCATGCAAGCAAGCACCTGGAAATAAATCCAGATCACAGGAGAAAGGATTGTCACACTCAGAAAACAATCACAACCTTACAGTGAACTCTAGAAGACATGAGACCAGAGAGAAAACAAGGTCATGAATGTCTCCATGCATTCACTGTGTGCTACTAGGCTCCAGTCATTCAGCTATCCCCCAGGTATACTGCTAGAAGGTAAGGTCCCAGGTGCCTTACATATGGGACATTGCAAACTTTGGGTCTAGTTAGAAATGCTATATGTAGCTGCCTACAATTAAATTTAAGTTCAATAGCTAGTTACTTGCCTTAGTATAAATTTAAGGTTATAAATTATATCTTTGTCAAAAGCATCAGAAAGTTCTTGCAACATAAAATAAGAAGACTTCTAAACGAAGACAATTAGTATACAGAATCACAAAGCTTATGATTCAGGTCAAGAACAATACTACTAATTACTGTAAGAGAGCTCAGAATTAAATAAACTCCACTGTTTTATGTTAATTGTTTTGCTACATAAGATATGCTGCAATCAGCATGACATAGTCTGCTTGTGTTTCCTCTACATATGCCGCAAACAGGCATTGCCTGGAGTTGGTTAACATGACTTTCATCACTTTTTCAGGCTGACTGAAAATCTAGCGTGATGTGCTGAATCTATACCATAATCAATAATTAATTTTATGTTTGTGTATTTTGTGCCTAGAGGTCATAAACCTGACAAAAAGCAACTGTCAAATGAGTATTTCTAGTGGAGATCTGAAAACTGATGAACTGAAAATTCTTTCTCAGGGAAGAATGGATTTTTAAAATCAATAAACAAATGCACTGTTTTCATGAACTGATGCACAGATTTTAGACTGTTATGAAATTAGAACCTACTGCACGACCTAAAAAGTTATTTCCACAAAATAAAAGGATATAAAAGTTGAATATCCCACATCCAAAATGCTTGGGACCAGAAGTGTTTTGGATTTCTGAATATTTGCATACACATAACAGATAGCTTTGTGACAGGACCAAAGTCTAAACACAAATTCATTTGTTTCATATGTATTTTGTACACATAGCTTGAATGTCACTTTTTACAAGACTTTTAGTAGACCTGCATTTTTACTGCAACCAAACACATGAAGGAGGGTAGGTACAGACTCTTCCACTTGTGGTGTCTGCTAATGATTCAAAAGTTTTGGATTTTGGAGCATTTTGGATTTTTGGATTAGGAATACTCATCCTATACTGAGACATTACTGACACCCTCAGTAATGTCTTTAAAAGCAGAGTTGTTTGTAGGTATGGGTGTGTCTCTAAGAAAAAAAGTTAATCTTATAAATAACAGTGGAAAAAGCAAGATTGTTATTTCTGTCAAAAATCTTAAAGTGATCAAAAGATAAACATATACATCAAAACGAGCATGGTCAGATACAAACTCATATGTAGAACATGTTTATAACAGTGAAACTACTCTTTGAAACTCAGGAAGGAGGGAAAGGAAAAGAGAATGATAGAGCATCAATAATATCACAAAACATAACATCTGTAAAGGTAGAGAAAATAAGGATGTATATTGAAAGCCACTGAAAAATGGGGCTGGGGGTAAAGGGATAAGGGAGAATATATACCTATATGAAAAGAACAAAGACATCTCTTGCAATTGCTTTTAATGGGGCAGGAAGGGGTTGAGTGGGAGAGATGATGGGGGGGACATAACTAAGGTACAGTTTAAATCTAATCAGAATTGTGACTGAATCCTCCCCGTATAATGAATATATCCTAATAAAAAATTTATAAAATAAAAAAAATCTTAAAGTGATCTCCAAAGACAAGTTGGTATTTCCTACTACAGTTTAAGTCCATTTTCAAAAACCTGTAAGTGGAATACACAGATTTTGAAAGTATGTATCTAGAAGGGAAAAGTGGATATAATCCTATAGAATTTTACCTATGTGAGCTCTCTCACTTAAGTGAACCATGAGTAGTAATTCTCAAAAGAGAGAATTAGGGAAAGAGATCCATTAGGACCTTTTGGTAGTAGTAGGGGAAGAGAATGTGCTTTCAGTACTTTGACCTATTAGTTTGCCTGATTTTGTTCATGATGTTTCAGTTACTGGGCTTCGTATTTATCAATAGGAAGCATAGGTTAAACAGAAGGTGAGACATTCTAGTTACAGAAACACAATACACATTGTATTAAAAGGCTGCTAAATTAGATTTACAAGAAAAGGATAAAATAACCTGTTCCCAATATTGAGGATGAATGTTAAAATGCAAATTTTGCATTTGAATAACAATAATTTTCCTCCTTTTGCTGACTACCATTTCTGGGAAAACTGTAAGGAAGATCTTCTGGTTGGAAGTAGTAAAAGGCACAGATGTATACCCCACCTGACCTTCCAAAACAAATAAATTAAAAATTCAATTGTTTATGTGTAATTATTAAAGTGGGAGAAAAGTCAGTATTTAAAAAATGTAAATATAGAATTAATCATCCTATTTTGAAAAAAGTTTTTTTTGGTAGCACTGGGATTTGAACTCAGGGACTCAAGTTTGTTAGGCAAGCGCTCTACCACTTCAGCCATTCCACCAGCTCTAAAACAAGTTGGTTTTAAAAATTCTTTCCGGTCTTTTTCATTTATTTTCTGATCTGTATCTCCATATAAGCTAAGTATTTGAATTACCTCATTATAATTATACCTGAGACATTTAATCAAGTATGTTAATACTGACATCTAGTGAAGGAGAGCTCAGTTTAGTACATCCAGTGTCTACTTCCTTTCATTCCAAGTGACAGCTTAACGATTTCAAGTTTAAAATCCATGTCAAAGGGTTGGGGGTGTGGCTTAAGTGGTAAAGCATGGTTTACCTAGCAAGTAGGAGGCCCTGTGTTCAATCCAAAATGAATGAATAAATACATAAATATAAAATTAATGCTAAATATTTTTATTGGTATTAGCAAAGTATATTTCTTGGCTCTTAAGGATTTTTTGCATTTCAAAAATCACTAATAAATTATCTCTATGAATAAAAAAATAAGTTTAAACTTTTTTCCAAACACCATTCAATCTTCTTAGACAGTCTCCTTAGAAGTTGAGTTAAAAAGTTTTACTTCAGGTCAAGACATACTTTACATTACTTCTACTGGCACCTGACTATAAACACTAGAGAACACAGGGCAGAATGTGGCTAGAAAGTGCTTGGCACTAGTTAGGAAAACTGAAGCACTGTTTTTCAACAAGATACCAAAAGACAGAACAGAGCTGGAGAAGTAACACAGAAGAGAAAGATGTCAAATTAACATTTTTTGTTTTTTTTTTTTTTTTAAAAAGGAGCACAGTGACAGTATTTACATAGCATGGAAAGTAAAGACACATATCAGGTAAAATAGTGCAATATAGAGGCAATGGCTTTTGAGGAAGACCTTGAGAAAGGAAATCAAGACTCAAGAAATATTTCTCGTGTCTAAGAAAGTCCATTTAAAATTGTTTGTGTGATGAGGTAGCTAGTACAGCCTCCCCCTCCCCACCCCAAACACACACACACTTTTGGCAGAGGCCACAGAATGCTGCACAGCACTGCCATTACCCTCAGGCCTGGGGAGGTAGGGAAGCTCAACATCCAGGGGCATATACTGGTTCCTAGAAAGATCTGTTTCTACATATAGGTAGTTGAAATTACAGCTAACCTGAAACTCTACCATAGCTCCATGCAATACGACTTCCTGTGATGACAGCGATGTTCTGCCCAACATGGTTGCTACCCACATTGAGTATTGAACACTCAATATGTGACTAGTGCAACTGAGAAATTAAATTTCTAATCTTTCATTTTAATTAATCTACATTTAAATAGCTACATGTGGTTAGCAGCTACCATACCAGGCAGCACAGTTCTGTAATCAACAGAAGTCCGGAACAGAAGGCAGCACTAGAGGGGAAAGCAAAGAATTACAGAAATTCATGTTCAAATTCTGGAACTGACACTCATTAGTTATGCAGCCTTGAAAAATTTACTATCCTAAGCCTCAACTTCTTCATCAATGAAACACATAAAAACAGTTCCCATAAAGGGCTGCTATAAAAAGTAAATAAAGTCTATAAAATACCTAGCAACAGGAGATGCTCAGTAATTATTAAAAGTCCTATTCAGTGCCTGGCATTTATCTGAAGTATTATAAATTTAATAGACATTATAATGATTATTATTTTCAATTCTGTTATTATTAACACTAGGAAATTAGACCAATGAGAAATTTTAAAAGTTGTAACAATTCATCTGAGAGGCAATTTCAGAAGAAATATTTTAAAAAGATTTTGCGTAGCATAAGAAGGAATCTTCACAAATAACAATAACCAGATGGCTTTAACTGTTATTAGAAAAATAAAATTAAGTGAAAACTAACTAAAATATAATCCCAGAAGGAGCACCAATGAAGGGAAAAACATTCCTGATCTTGTTAACAGCCCTTGGAATGATGAGAGAGAAAAGGGAGGTGTGGGACAGAATCTTTTCCTTCCAGGATAGTTATCACTTGTTTTGTCTAATATGGAGAAAGAAGATAGTTCAAAAAAGAAACTTTCTAAAGATAGCCTCTGTCCCAAATTCTCTAATACTTTATGAACATTTAGGGGAAAAGGCAGGTCCTCAGATCATCTTTCACTATTGGCTGTTCTTTGATACAGACCTTTGTCCCTTGTCCCTAATGCACTAGTTAGAAGCGAGAGTACTGATATAAGAGAAATGCTCCTTTATGGTCAAATAGCAGATACATAATTACATTATGACAAATAATGGTTTGTTTCCATATTTTGTGACAAGGCACATAACTAATTTTTAGTTATCAAAATGTAGGAACACTGAATAAATGCTTATTTTTTCCCTCTAATTTTAATTTAATCTATCAGGAGAGAAACTGACATTTTCCAAAAACAAAGCTGAACCATCAGTGAAATACTGCCATGCCTTTTTGGATGGTATTGATCTCATTTCAAACTACCTAAGCAGTATCATCTATATGCCAAACTCAACTTAGGAAAACTGAGTATTTTAAAAACCAGTATAGAAGGTGGATGCCAAACATCATCTTCCTATTACAGAATTCAAAGAACTTCTAAATTCCCCCTCCTGAGGACTCAGAAGTAAATTTTATTTCATTCCTATATTAATTACTCAAAAATATGATATCTAGTTCACACCAGCTCTGCAAAAATTATGTGTATATCCCAATATTAAGTTCTCCCTTCTCTTCAGAAACTGTGCTAGCTTTTCATTGCTGTAACAAATATCAAGAGAAACAGTTTAAACGAGAAAAGATTTGGTTTTTGCCCAGTGTCATATAGCTAGGAAATGACAATGTAGAGATTTCAACCAACGACTTCTAACTACAGAACTGTGTTCTTAAACTAGGAGACTAAACTACCTCTCCCACAAGCCATTTTCCATAACTGTCTACTGTTATTTGTACTGTTTTGTACTATTTCATAGTACAAAATAACATAATGAGTTAAGATCAAGTTACCACAAAAATTATTGGACACTACCAAATGACTGTCAGAGATGGTTTAAGTATCAAATACTAAAATAGAAAAACCATAACACTTCAAGGATTTCCAAAAACAATTAGCAAAGATAAGGCAAAATGTGTACATTGGCGGGGGGGGGGGGGGGAGTGTGGAGAAATTCCCACTATATAAATGAAACATTTCTATTCATTCTAAACTTCTCTCTTATCCCATCTTTTACTTCCTCTGCAGTGGAAGGAGTGACTTCTCTAATAGGCTAACTTGGGAAGAATAAACTGGGCATACCTATCTCAGTTTTACCCATTCTCCTCTTGGGAATAGACTACCCATAGGGAACATGGGTTTTGCCTGGCTCCTCCAGCTGATGCTTAGTTCTCTGGTTCAATATTAACTAATCTATTCGGCCCTCTCAGTAAGGTACATCCTCTAACTGAGCCCTTATAAAAATGACACAGATAGCTCAATGGTAGAGCATTTGCCAAGCATGCACAAAGTCCTGGTTCGATCCCCAGCACTGCAAAATAAGTCAAGAGTGGAAGATTGAGAGTTGGAGTCTAGCTTATCTAGAGAGAGAAAGAGAAAGAGAGATTTATATGTTCTTAATTTGTTCAGAATTGGGAAGACAGCTACTCTTTATTGAGACCTCTAAAACACTCAATACTAGATAGGCCCTAAAACAAATTAATTTGTCATCTATTCATTAGCACTGAGAAAGTAATTTGATCTGTGGAAGAGAAATGATAAATATTTTAAATTGGACGAGTTTTTATTTTGCTTCACTTTAAATCTGAATAACAGAGTAATTATAGGAAAATTGGCACAATAGAAAAATTTTACAATCATAAAGACAAATATTTACAAACATGAAATCAAGCAGTTCAAATTCCAGGCCCTTATAAGTGATATTCCAAAAATATCATTAGGTGACATTCAAATCTATGTGGCAAAACACTTCTTGATAATGTATTTGCCTGATTCACTTATAAACACACCTAATCACAAAGTGGTTCAAAGAGTCTCAGGTTGACACACAGGTCATTGAGGAATAAAGGTAAAAGTCATTCAGAAAATGACTTTTATCAATTTTTAACAATTAATGAGTATACCAAATGAAAGGCTTAACATTTTAACAGGAAGTATAAAAGCTAAAGAAGTTTTACTAAATATAGTTAAGTAGTATGTTGATCAAACTCAAAATCAGTACCACAGAAAACTGTTAGAAATTATTTGATAGGACTAACCTTTTGCTTTTAAGGATGTCTCCAATATTTAACTATACAGACAATAGTCATCAGTTAGAGCTTTCCTTTTCTCTCCATCTTAAGCCACATCTTAATCTTCTCCTGCTATTACATTTCAAAGTAAGAAAAACAGAATCTTACTTGTTCTTGCAGGTGTCCCTGGAGGCTTCACTGACATATAATCCATGACAACTCTTCTTCCGTTGCTTTTGGTAAGGACATATTTTCATTCGGATGATCTAACTACCCAAAACTTTATAGACTGTACAGACATAAATATAGTCTAAGTATCTAAGCATTCCATCCTTCCCCATCTCCACGTTCTTGGGCAGGGATAACACTAAGAATACAGTGGTCACTTATGCGTGTGGCCGTCTGGAATCTCTGTGTATGTTTGAATATTCTTTTGTCTTTGAATTTTTTGCCACATTATACATCCTTCCTTCCCAAACAAGTCCAACTCACTTTTCCAGCTGTCTTTATCTGGTATTGGGATCTATGCTCACTAACCAACTGAATGGTTAGTTCAAGACTTCAAAAATGGCAAAGTGAAGAAGCAAGCAAGAAAAGCCGTATTTCTGATGAGGGAAGTGGTAGAAGCAGCCACCATTCAGGGCAAAACTGTGGTGGCACTATGGCATCCCCAGCACTATTGGTGACATCAGTATAGAGCTTTACTGGGACAACCTCCAGAATGTGGTTTGGGCTAACCTCGTGTTGGGTGTCCTGTAAGTATGTGAACTTTCAGGTATCTTTTAATTCTTTTTCTGCTGCTTATGTTAACTAGGGAATAGATTCTGTGGTTTGAAACTAAGAATTGTGTATGATGCAAAAAAAAAAAAAAAAAAAAAAAAAAAGAACTTGGGCTAAAGCTAACTGTGGTTTTATCAAAATGATGGTAAAATAATTATCCATTCGATAACAAATTCATCATCTAAGGAAAACCTGTCACAAGTATGGTACTGTGTTAGAGACTATACAGGAAAAAAAGTAGAATAGCACAAGATGTGGACTACATAAATACAGGTAATACAGATATAAAATGAAATTTAGAAAATATATAAGCATCATATAGTTATTGAGCACAATGTATATATTTATAAGGATGAAAACTTTTATTGAGTTATTAAAATACTTATTTAGTTTGCGGCAAATCTAACTCATTGCTAAAGAAATTAAGTATACTTTTCATTAACTATTCAAATTTAGTAATGTGATAAAATATTTGCCAATCATTATATCTGATAAAAGATTAATATCTAGACTATATAAAGAACTTCAATAACACAATTTAAACAAAAATTCTGAAATGGGTCAAGCACTTTCATAGACATTTCTCATAATAATATACAAATGAACCATAAATATATGAAAAAGTGCTCAACACCTTTAGTTATTAAAGAAATGCAAGTTAAAATTAAATGGGATACCAATGCATACACATTAGGATAGCTATTATCAAAAAATAGTGGCGAACTTGGAGGTGGAGAAAGTGGAACCATCATGCATTGCTGACAGGAACATAAAAGTTTGCAGCTGCTGAGGAAAAGTTTAGTGGCTCCTCAAAGAGTTAAATTGAATTATATGATCCAGTAATTCCATTCTAAGGTATATGCCCAAAAAAGTTATAAGTAAGGACTCACACAGAGTCAGGTCAGCATTATTCACCACAGCCAATATGTTGAAAGAACCCAAGTGTCTACCAACAGATGAGTGGATGAATAAAACTGTACATACTTACAATGAAATATCATCCAATGATAAAAAGGAATGAAGTACTAATACATGCTACAACATGGATGAACCTTGAAAACATTATAGTAAGTGAAATAAGCTAGACATAAAAGGATATATATTGCATGATTCTTTATGAGGTGGATAAGTTCATAGAAACAAAGTAGAATAGAGGGTATCAGGGATTAGAAGAAGGGGAGATGGGGAGTTTAAGGGTTACAAAGCCTCTGTTTGAGATGATGAAAAGGTCTTGGAAACCAACACTGGTGATGGTTGCACAGTACTGTGAATGCACTTAATGCCACTGCACTGTACACTTAAAGATAATTAAAATGGTAAATGTTACATTTCAGATAGATAAATGATAGAAAGATAGACAGATGATGAGATAGACAGACAGATAAACAGATAAAGTAGACACCCTGGAGGCATGGCTCAGCAGTAGAGCCATTTGCCTAGCAAGTTTGAAACCCTGAGTTCAAAGCCCTGTACTTTCAAAAAAAATGGAATTAGTATATATACCTATATGTATATTTAAAAAAACACAAAAATTCAATTATAAACATTATCTAGAAGTCAGCCAAAATTGACATTCAATGTTATTACTGTTGAGCTTTTACTTACTATTATTCAGTTGTAAATGCAAGTAACTTAGTGGATCAGACCAGAACACTAGCAACATAGCACAGTGAAAAAGCATGACAGACCGAGGTTAGATTAGTAATTCCATCACTAACTAGCTTATTTATCACACACTTAGAAGAGGTTCTGATATTTACAAGGTCCTTAATAAAAGTCAAAATTGCTGCTTTATATTAGCTTTTATTATTGCATAAGCCATATGGAAAGGAACAATGCACCTTACTACAGATAAATCTAAAACTTTGGTACATCAAGTGTGGGGAACTATTTGCATCAATATGATTGACAGTCAACATCCCTCATACACACACCTTACACAAAAAGGTGGGAGAGCAGAGACAGGGAAGGAAGGAAAGCTACCTTGGGTGAAAATCACAGGGGGGACCTCTCTGAAGAGACAACATATTAAAGATATGAAAGGTGAAAAGAAGCCGGAGTGGAAAAGTTGGAGTGAAGCACTATGGATAGAGACAATAGCAAAAGAAAAGGCCAGGATACTGAGGCACCTTGGAGGGTTTGAGGAACAGAAAGTAAGACCAGTGCACATGGGTAAGAGAACCAGGAAGAGTGACAGGTAAGACTGGAGAGGCAGGCAGAAGCTAAATCTTACAGGCCAAGTGAGAAGATTGGGGCAATGATTCTAACTTCAGTAAGAAGCCATTTAAACAGGGAAGTGACATGATCTGATTTACTGTGCAGAAGACCCTCTACTTGCTATGTAGAGAATGGGGTAGAAAAGTAGACTAGAAGCAAGGACATCAGTTTGAAGACTGTATTTAAACTAGAGATGTCACTTTCTTAGATTCAGGATAGTAATAGTGACCAGTGAAAATTGTGTACAAATTCCAGATGCACTGACTAACCAGAGAGAAAATAATTAACTGTTTCATTAACCTCAAAAAAAGTTAGTTAAAATTATACAATTTCTCCTGGAAACTTAGCAAAAATTAAAATGGATAATTTATAATCCTGATGAGTATGTACTTGGGAAAGTACCGAAAAACCTCTAAAAAAGCAATTCACTACATAAGCCATCAAAAAGCCTTAAAAAATTCTCATAGTTCTCCACTTAGAAACTAGCATATACTGTCTTATTGTTGAATGAATTAATTCAAAAATAAGGAAACACATTTAAACACCAGATTTGTGTTCAAGGATGTAATTGTAGCACATTTTCTTGCAAAAAACTGAGGGACAACCTAAATATTAAGGAGTGGCTGATTATAGCTTATGATGAAGTACTAAGCTGCCTTTAAAATCATTCATTCTAGGCTTGGTAGGTCATGTCTGAAACCCCAGCTATTCAGAAGGGAGAGGTAGGAGAACAGTGGTTCCAGGCAGCCATGGCAAAGTTAGCAGGACACTCTATCTGAAAAACTAAAAAAGCAAAAGGACTGGGTACATGGCTCAAATGGTAGAGCCCTGAGTTCAATCTCCAGATGTGGGAAGGGGCAGAGAGAATCAGGTTCATCAAGGGCTTTCAGATATGTAAAAATGCTGATATTACACAACCATATAATTAACTAACAGAGCAGATAGTACTAGAGTCTTGTTTTCATGTTGATAAGGTTTAATACGCTAAATGAGTGCACAAGCCAGCAAATAATTTTGTAGCAAAAATTTAGTATTTACTAATCTAGTCTAGAATCAAAATTAAATGTCCGCTCAGGAAACTTGCATGTTCAATCCATTAGCTACTGTCATTACCTTACAGTGTTAGCTTCTTATTACCCTTGGAACTAAAAAAAGGAAGCAGGGAAGTTTCAGTTTTACTGGTTGTCTTGGTAATTTAAGAATAAACAATCACACATGGCACAGTCATGTTTAACAATTCCAAATTTCCAGTGCCCAGTACAGTACCTGGCACAGAACAGGAGCTCACTCAACAAACATTTTTGAGTCAGTATCACCAAAACTGAATCTTTTAGTGACCTAGCACCAAAGAAATTGAAAGCCTCAAAATGAAAAGAAGTACATAAAAAGTAATAGTGATTAATAATAATTTACAATATTGCAACTGGCTACAATGTATCAGGCACTAAAATAAACTCGTTCCACTTTAATCTTCACAATAATCCCTCTCTGAAAGAACTGTTTCACATCTACACCCAGGAAACGGGTTCGAAAATGTTAAGGAGCCCAAAGGTGACAGAAAGGTGAACTCAGATCTCCGGCACCTAAATGTGAACTGGAGAAAACGCTTCTTTCCACACACAATCCTATTTAGTACTGATTTCAACCTTGAATTGTGGTTAGCATCCGGCTCCGCTTCCTCAGCCCACCTCCCCCCCCCCCCCGCCCCCGCTCAGACTTCCTTCAGTGCAAAGCACCATGGGGTGACAGCACACTTACAACTGGGCTTGACCCTAGGCTCGCCCCTCCCCCCAACCTGGTTGGTTCCATTTTACTGTGACTTGACAGCCCCTTCAATCCCGCCCCACAAACTGAGTCCCAGGAGGCGCGTGGCCGGGTCCTGTCGACAATGCCAGAAGCCGGGGCTCGGGGGCGATAGAGACAACCCCCAGGGGCGTGTGGGGGCGGTGCGTACGGTGGTTTCCAGGACAACTGAGCACTGCCCCTCCCCCGCGTCTCCGCCCCTAGCGTCTCGCCGCCCCGCCCCTCCCTGGGTTCCGAGACTCGGTTTCATGCGGGTGATGGCGCAGAGACGAAAACAGAAAAGCCTCTGTTCGTCTCACCTCTCAGCGCGTGGTGCATGCCGCCAATGCCGCTGTACAGCTCCAGGACCCGCAAGGCTTCCATCCCCTCGCTGCCGTGCCGCCGTAGCCTCGGAGCTAGGCCTACCGGTCCCTTGGTCCTTCGCCCTGACCCCCCACTTCCGGGCCGTTCCCTTCGTCTCTGGTTCCGCCGCATTTCAGTTCCCCCTCCCTGTGTCTCGGGCTCTGAATTTAACAGGGCGCCGCGGGGCTTGGGGCTGCCAGGGGTCAGCAGGGGAACAAAGGACAGAAAACAATAAGGCTTTCCAAGTGAATAGCAACCACTTTGGCGGTTTTTTTTGGTGGCCTTCGGTGGGAAAGAAACAGGGAGCTCAGTAGAGGGGTGAAAACTGCTTTCCATTCAAAGTGAATTACTAATTATAATCCAGAAAAAGACATTTTTAGACGAGCTGCTTTTCAGTCTCTTGGAAGTGTGCTCAAGCATCCCTTGGACTGATCTTGAGCACATTCCACATGCTCGGTGGTGTGCCTGTGCAGGGGTGATGGGGATAATCCCACCATCCTTTTCCTAGAGAAGGTCCCAAAATCACGAGTACTGAGAGCAGGGCCCTGGGTATGTCATGGTAACACAGGATGCTTGTTGAGATTGTTAATAGGGTTAATTAAATATCATGCCTGGAAAATACCCACTTGGAGGATATGTTGTTAATATTAGAACTCCTTATGGTCCTCTAAGAATTGGGGTCTGGATTTTCCAGATTATTAAGAGGCCTGATTATGAAAATAAGATAACCATGTGGTTGAAAGGAAGTATTCTCCTTGTCGAGAGTGTTCTTCTATTTGTTCTCAATACTGCTACCAGTTAATCCTTGTTAAAGGAATTTGGGGGTACCTCTTGTATTAAAAATGATTTGTCAGAAACTTTGCATGCTTGCTAATGTAATGCTATCAAGTATAATTACTGTACCCGAATTATAGAATTGACTGATCTATTTTGATGTGGTCTAGGAGATTAACTTCCTAAATAGCAAATGCACATCAGCTTTTAAATGTTCTGCTTTTATTGGTCACTTATGTCAGAAACAACAGGGTTGTATGGTAAAAGATAGCAGAGGACTGGGGTCTGGCCTTGGCATGGTCAGTAGCTAGTTGTGTGACTAAGATAAGCTGGGTTTCCCCATCTGTAAATAAAGAGGAAGGAAGAAGGCAAGATATTGCTGAGGGCTTTGCAGTTCCATGATTCCAAGGCGACTTAGTGTTTGAAAAAGTGGACTCAGATTTGGTCCCATGTCAATTATCTATTTAAGTTGAAACATCTAGAAAGAAAACTTTTTATCTGCTTTTCAACAAATCACTCTTAAGCTAACTCTACTCATGGAAGCCATGTACATACTAAGAAATACACAATTTAAGAAACAAATTTTTCTAATATTACACGATATTAGTATCAGTAAATATTCAGTACATAGCTATATAGTCTCAGTGATTTCTATGCAGACTTAATAAATGAATCTAGAATCACTTCAGCACTAGTGCTGTAAGTCAAAATAAATATAACTGAGAATCTTATCTTGTAGGGGCAAGACAGTTACATACACATGTGATAGAATTAATGAAAAATATCAGTCTCCTGAGAGGAAGAGGAATAAACCCCACGCTGATTGCAATTTTTTCACTCTGATACTTTAGGATCTTCAAACCATAGCCTCAAACTTATTTTTCCTTGTCTTTGGCTTCTCCCTTTCTTAAACTCTGTTGCAAACTAAACTTGTCAGCATTCTCCAAACATACATTAACTTCTCCACTTCTTTGGTTATGTTCCTTGCTTATGTTCTTTATCTTGTCTAGAAATCTCCTACCCTTCCCTATACTTCAAGTGGAGCCTAACCTCTAGACTCCTAGGCTAGAAACCGTGGCTTGTTTCAATTCCTCAAATCTCCCTCATTTGCTCAAATACAGGTCCCCTGCACACCGCCCTGTTACTAAAACCAAATCCTTTCCATTCCTTTTAGACCAACTTTTACCTCATAGGAGCAACATCCTCTCTTTATGTAACAGTTCCTCTCTAAAGCATATCATAGGTTGTAGTCATTTCAGAAATGGAAACTCTCCATAACCATCATTTACAGCTAGCTCTATGGAAGCATCTATAAATGTTACCTCCACCCCACCTCCCACCACCAGTAATGTAGGCACTCTCTTCCAGCCACCAGTACAAATTGTGTGATTTGGGAGAAAATGAAGATGGTTCATAGGGAATAGATGAGAAGGAAGGCAAGATGAGCAAAGGAAAAAAGAATATAATACATTATAATATATACATTATATAATGTATATACATATATATATATAATTTATTTCTAAACTGAATCTTGAATGCCCATAGGAGGAAAAAAGGCAGTTCTCTAATTCCATAGTGTTCCATGAAGTTATCCTTAATGACATGTACAACAGTGCTTATATTCTAATTAGAAAAAAATCAAGACATTTTTTTGAAAATACAAGCAAATACCAGATCCTGGAATTTAGTATATTCAGAGCATTTTCTCTTAAAACAGAAAATGCACTTAAAAAAAAAGAAAAAGAAAAAAGACCAAACTGTCAGTTGAAACCTAGAAAATGAAGACAAATATATAAAGCATGTCAGAAATAATTACAGGCACATTATAGTACAAAAGGGTATATTAAAATAATACATTCTCAATTATTGAGGAGGTCATTGTAAAACATGGAATCCAATGTCATTTCCTTCTTCCTCTCCTGCCTGTCATTAATATCTAACAAAATTAAACAAAGTCTGCCAAATGCTTAAAATACTTTTGGCAATCATCTTTCAGTTTCCATGATGCAGTCCAGTCTTTATTTCCCAGTGAAATGTAATTTGGAGTCCTACACAGGCTCACCTACAAGGAGAGAATACCTTGCTATTCTAATTTCAATAATGAGCAAAACTTACATTCTGGCTTTATAAAGAAAAAGAATGGTCTTTACAGAGAGTGAAAAAGTCAGCATATGGAATAAATTGACAACAAATGTCCTCAGGAGGGAAAATTATATTCAGAAGAAATTTGAAGTGGAAAGGTCCCCAAGTCTCAACTACCCCAAGTCTCAACTACCCTAAGTCTCAACTCCCAGATATTTGAAAATACTTTTTACCCTGTTTCTGGGCCACTTCTGTTATGCCTAAGCTGTGAACTGCCAATGAAGGGTACCCAGTACTTCACAGAGTGAAGCTGTTTAGTGATGAAGACCATTAGAAAACCCTTCTTTATAGACACCCAAAATGCAGTTCCTTTTAGATTTGCCATCTGCACTAACTAAAAATTCTTATGTAATGAATTGTGTTTTGCTTAAGAAAACAAGCTCAAGAACCAGAATATAGGTAGGAATCACAGGCCTGCATTTCCTACCCGTGTGAGTTGGGGAAAGTCATTTCACTTCTCTGACCGTAAGTGCACCTTTAAACATATAAGTAATAGGACATGGGGTGCCATGAATATTAAATGTGGATTAGAAGCACTTAGCCTGGTGTTCTGGTTTGGATATGAAATGACCCCAAAGACTATTGTGTCGAAGGCTTGGTTCCCAGGTGGTGACATTGTTGAGAGGTGACTGGATCATGAGGATGCTAACTTTCCATCAACAGGTTACTCCATTGTAATGATGAATTCATGTATGAGTTCATACATGAATGGACTTTTAGAAGATGTGGGCTAGTAATAGGTCATTGGGGTCCTGACTTTGAAAGTTGTATGTTGTCCCTTTCTTCTCTCTCTTTGTCTCTCTGTCTCTCTGTCTCTCTCTCCCTCTCTCTCTCTCTCCTTATCTCCTCTGTCTCTCTCTCCTTCCCATTCACATGCTTCTCCCACCATAATGTTCTACGTCACCTCAGGCCCAAAGCAATGGAGATCGCTGGCCTTGAACTGAAACCTCTGAAACTGTGAGCCAAACTATATCATTCCTCCTTTAGTTTGTTTGTCTCAGGTATTTTGTCACAATGACAAAAAGCTAACTAGCCCACTTAGTGCTTAGCAAAATAAAAAAAAGAATGTGTTCTTATTAAGTATTATCTATAGTTAGCAGTCCTCCCTTATCTGAAGTTTCACTTTCTGTGATTTCAGTTACCTGCAGTCAACAAAGGTCTAAAAAATATTAAATGAAAAAAATTCCCAAAACAATAAGTTTTAAATTATGCACCATTCTGAGTAACATCATGAAATCTGGCACAGTCTCATCCATCCTGTCTTAGATGTAAATCAGTCCTTGTCTGGCATATTACACACACTGTACACACTACAGTGCCATCTCAATTACCAGATCGACTGTCGAGGTGCTGTGCTGGTTGTATTCAGTAACCCTTACTTCATTTAATAGCTGCCCAAAGCACAAAAGTAATGATATTGGCAAGTTTGTCACAGTAAATACAATGTTATAATTGTTCTATTTTATTATTAGCTATTGTTGTTGATATCTTACTGTCTACTTTATAAAGCAAACCTTACTATAGTTATGCATATATAGGTTTTAAAAAACCAAAGTATGTATAGGGTTCAGTTCTATTGGTTTTAGGCATCTACTGGGAGTTTTGGAACCTTTCCCTTGAGGATAAAGGAGAGCTACTGTAATGAAAGCTTCCAACTGATGTATTCTCAGTCCTATCAATTCAGTACCATGTCATATGTCATGATTCAGATCTGTCACATCAATCACAATGCAGCTTGGTAATGATCATTTTAGGAACCACAGCTGAACACTGGATCCAAACAGGTTCATGTCAACAGACTATACAATGGTCCACCACCTCCAGGTGTCCAGGAGTAGCTTGGGCATGGACCAGGATAAAGTAAAGGCTAGAAGTCTGGACACCACAGACATGGCTGAACAGGTGCTAAGCATAGAAGCACAGAATGCCAAATGACAGCAGCACATATACAGTAAGAAATGCCCCTTAACTGAGGTTGAAGAGACCAGGGATGGAGGTGAGAAGAAATCTCAATAACATACAGTCATGTATTGACTGTTTCATGTGCCATTCACTGAAGAAATTTTAGTGAAAAGTTTTAAAATAAAAATTCTGTTTCACATCATAAGATTGTCAATAGTAAAAAAATTAGTGTCTGCTATTTCCTACACATACAACTATTTTACTACTCTCACTGATTTTCAATCATAAAATTTATTCTCTGGACCCATATTGTACCATAGGGTAGCCACAAACCACATTTGTTAATTTAAGTTTAAATAAATTTAATTAACATAAAAATTTAGTTCTCAAGTTCCACTGGGCAAATGTCAAGTGTTCAATGGCTACATGTGGCTGGTGGCAACACTAGTGGTCAGCAGAGATACAGATGATTTCCATCATCACAGAAAGTTCTGTTGGGAAGAGCTGTTCTCGAATGATAGTCTCCAAGTTACAACTTTTATAGGTAATAAAGGAACAGTATTAAGATCTGAACTGTTGAATATTAGACACTTTTAAAATAAGTGCCCCAAAAATATGGAGTAAGAAGAATTTGAAGAAAAGCAAATCTTACACAAAGTGTTCTTCCTCTTTCCCTCGTATCCCATTACTTTACTGATAGACTGTCACATCAGAAAAGAAACAGGAGGCAGAAAACGTGTTCTATCAGTGAAATGACAAACTTTCAAGAGAAAAAGAACAGATGGAAAATGAATTTCCTGGTGTCCTTAAGGGGTAGTATGTTCTGTTGAAAAGTACATTCTGGAGACTTGCAACTGTGAATAATGTTATCTCATACTTACCTCAAAAGAAGGAAAAGAAAAAAAGTTTTAAAAAGTTAGAATCCAGATGAAATTTATAGTTTCTGCTGAAAGACATAAAAACCATAAAGTTTTGCCTCATTACTTGCCATTTCAAAATCCTCATTTATAGATTTGACATTGATTTTGTTTTGATGTTGCTTCTGAAATTTCTAATTGAAAAATTTTGCAGCAAGTTTTAATGACTATGTTTTAGTTAAAGATAGTGAGATTCTCTCCTGAAAGCTGCTTTCATGAGCTCACAGAAACTTAGAGCTAGAGGGAACCTAAAGTACTGTTTGATTCAGTGTTTTCAAACCATTTTTAGAGCTAGAACCTATTATTCAAACAAAAAAATCTCACTTAGAATCACAAGAGAGATAGATGCTGAAGTAGAACAGGTACTTGGGTGCACAGGTCGGGTGTGGCTTGGACAGTAGTGGGCTTAGAACCATACCAGATCGCCTCCTGTACCTCCACCCACTCCCACCCATATCTAAATGACTCTGTGGGACCTGGATTATAAACCATTGATTTCATCCAACCTCAGTCGGAGATGAAGACATGGAGATCCAGAAAGTGTGCGTGTCTTAACTGGTCCCACAGCTGGGTAGAGAACAGGGACGTTCATCCAGCTCAGGCTCCTCTGGAGGCTTCTCTGTGGTTGATTACAACAAAGTGTAATAGAAAAGATACTAAATTGGCTCTGCTGCCCAAGCCTTCTGGGCCCCTACACAAAGCCAGGTGGCTAAACAAAAGAAGATGGAGCATGGTAACAAGCTGACCTGAGAATTGAGGGCAACTTTGAAGATCTATGAAGCAAATATGAGCTAATCCGGCATTGCATATGATAAAGACCAAAGTAGTTTATATTGCTTCATAGAAGATAGAAAAACCACAAAGTAATTACCAAGATTCATAATGGATTCTTTTGCTCAATCACTCTCACAGATAGTTTAATACAGTGCAAGGAACAGTCTTTGGAATCAGATAGTTTAATGTGAATCCTGCCTCTAATAATTCAGTTCTTCTATGAAATGGATATTTTTGCTATAAAGATAGTTGTCTGTGTTTAATTATTATTCGTATATGTGTATACACACATTTATAATTTATGCAGTCGCACACAATAAAACCTGTTTTCTTTCCATTTATTTTCTGAACAACTTTGCCATAATATAAAATTTATACCCATTTATTTCTGAAATAATTATACTATGTTTTCCAAAATGGTATATTACCAAGATACCAACGCTGTCATGAGCTGTTGTTGCTTTGCTCCTTTGCACTAGTAACTCATCTGAGCATTCAGAACTGTAACCAAAACACACAAACCAGACCCAGTGATGTGCAGAAAATGAAATGCACAAACTCCATGGGCTCTCTTATTCTTCTTCATAGTCTTCTTTAAAATTATTACATCAGAACTGATAAAATAAAAACTAAAAAAAAGTCATATACAAAAATATCTTTATTTTGCCCTTGCTATAGGTACTAGTTTAAATATACAACAGTATTACAGTCAATACTGATAAAAATAACTAAAATGTAGTAACAGTTCCATAGAACTGCTATTACCATATCTGCTTACTCTACATAAGGAAAAATTTTATATTTATTTTAAATTGTTAAAAGTAAACTTTTCAGCTTTTAAGTGAGTTGAGTACAAACACACCTTATCCCCCAAACTTCATACTTGTAACACAGAGGCCAACAATTCCTATTTACAAAGTTAAACTTTTTTCTACAAATGGACTGTTTCCTTTCCATCTAAGGTAATTACCACTGAGTTAAAATATCTAAATTCCCCAAAGGGATTTGTACTATGTTTAGTGCAGAAAACACTGAGTGACTAAAATAAACTGTATTTCTATAGATGGCAAAATATGTTTTACTAATAGGATAATTTAAAAACAAGACATTATTAAACCATATACTTCACATACTTTATAAATGTTTAAATGCTTATTAACAAACGTTAGCCCTGTAAGCTTTACTTCTTTAATATCCACTTTTTTATAAAGAATAAAAAAATGGAGAACTTCATGAAATTTTTCTCAGTGTCACATAAACTGGCAGTCTTCGGTTTATTTATTCAGTTATTTATTCAGTTTATTTATTTATAAATAAACATAACCACATTTTTGAAGAAGGAAAATCAGAAGACAGCACCAGGATTTTTTTTTTTAAAGAAAAGTCTGGAAGTCATCAAATAATAAATGAAAAGGAGTCAGCTTGTTTTTGAGGAAGAATTTCACATTAGGAGTTAAAAATGATTCTGGTTACGAAAGAATGTCAGGAATCTGCATGTTGGATCTTTCTTTACTTCTTTCATTTCATGACTAAATCCTACAACAGGGTAGAAAAAGAGTGCAGCACAAAGCATCAGTTATATATCCTTATAGGGTTTATAGCTTTAATATCCAAGAACTTATAATACAGTTCCCTATAGGGATGTGACATTATTACTTGGAAAACAAACCTTTGAGTATCACCTAAAGGGAAGGGGTCTTAACAAATATGAGAGAAGACTACAATACTGGATAGTCAATCCAACTGCCAGAATCTCCCTTCTGATCATTCTTTGCCATTTTTGCTAAAATAAAATATTTATGCCCATTACACATAGTTTAGAATATAGAGAAATATAAAAAAGGAAAATTGAAACCCAAGAGGTAACCATGGCTGACAGGCTGAAATTTCTCCCTCTAGTCTTTGCATTCATTGTTTTTTTTTTTAACCAAAATCAGAATCTCATTGCATCTCTGTTTTACATACATTACCTTCTTCACTA
Organism: Castor canadensis; assembly: GCF_047511655.1. NCBI lineage: Eukaryota > Metazoa > Chordata > Mammalia > Rodentia > Castoridae > Castor > Castor canadensis. The sequence continues at coordinate 79,336,286 of NC_133400.1, read as the reverse complement.
ATATTTAATCATTATCAGTTCCGCATTTCATTGAACATTCCAAAAAGATATGCCATTTTAAAATGTTACATTTATTGTTTCTGAATTTTAGCAATAATACATGCTAATTATGAAAGGTAAAACAAATTACACAAATGTATAAAGATTCATTTTCCTCTGCACCTCAATTCTATCCTGCTCCTCTTCCCAATGCCACCACTTTTAAGTTTATTGAAAATACTTCTTGCCTAATCAGCAATAATTAATCCTCCTGTTCATCAATATTGAATATTTAGGAACTATATGAAGAACAGTGTAATGACTGTTAACATTAAAACTGTTCTGGTAGTTTCATAAGATAGAGTCTAAAAGTGGTGTTAAAGGCTTATAATTATTACCTAAATTCTTTTTCTAGTTGACAATACTGGGGATTAAGCTCAGAGCCTCATGCTTGCTAAGTAAGCACTCTACCACTTGAGCACACCCCCAACCCTGTAGCTTTTCGTTTCTCAGATAGGGTATCACACTTTTGTTCAGATAGGCCCTAAACTGTGATCCTCCTGCCTCTGCCTCCCACTGAACTGGGACTACAACTGGGCACCACCAGGCCCAGCCTCTACCTAAGTTCTCAAGCCCTGCAGTGGATTCCCACAAAGACTTGTGCTCCAAATCCCATCATCAGTGCTGGGGAACACTCACCTTCTGCAGGCTCATAAACAAAAGAGATCACCTTATAAGCCATTTTTATTTGCCCTGTTTTTTCTTTCAAATTAATCTCAAAGAGGATTATTTACTTATGAGTTACCTGCAATTTTTTTTTTCTTTTGTCAGTTACTTGTGAGAGTTGTCCTTTTTTCTACTGGAGTAATAATATGTGTTTCTTGTTGAATTCACAATTTTATTTTTGTTATTTTCATGCTATCAGTCACATATATTTTAAAAACAATTTCCCAGTTGATTGTTTTCTATTTAGCTAGGTTTAGAATGATTTATGACAAAAGAGCATTTCATTTTCCAAAGTCAACAGTATTTTTACTTTGCTATTAATACCATGGTTTTTTTTTAGAAGTCCTTAGAAAATATAAGTAAAATTCATCGACCTGTTCTTCATATTTTATAAATTGATTTTCATGTATAATGTTAAGATGAGATTTTAAATCAAATTTTCCCTTCTATATTGCTTTGCGATACTCCTTTTTAAACATACTGTACTCTTATGTAGTATGAGCTCCATGAACCTACCCTTTTCTTTTGATATGTCAACCATTTTTTGCAGTGCTAGGATTGAACTGAGGGTCTTGTATGTGTTAAGCAAGTGTTTTACCACTGAGCTGCATCCTATGTCTTGCTATTTTGTGCTAGAAATTTAACCCAGGTAGTCTGCCTCCAGTGTGCTCCATCTTTCCCTGAAAAAACTGAATGCAATGTAATCTTTCAGTTCAAAGGACACAAAGTATCAGACTTGCTTTCTTTAATAAGACATGTAGATCTCCCCCATATCAAACAGTCTCCTGAGGGAGACATAGCTATTTTTGTTGTCATAAAAATCTGCTGATGTACATACTTATTCTAAACTCCTTGGTGATGTCATTATGTCAACAATCATGAAGCTTACTCAACCAAGAAATAAAATAATAACAGTCACAAGAATAATATCTAAAAATGGTAATGTTTGATTTCTAAAAACTTCATTTTCATACCAGTGTATTTTTATTTTCACAACAATCCTGGGAGTAGGTATCATTACCATGACATTTTTGATGAAGAAAAATAAAATGAAAAGCTCTCAAAAATGTGATTTGTTTAAAATCAAACAGCAAATACATGACCAAGTCAAGACCAAAAAAGATATTAAAGAGAAATTAAAATAATCAGCTAATGTTTGCATTAAATTCTAAGTGCTTCTCTTTCATCATTTATATAATCATTCTTGATCCTTGTGCTTTTCATTTCTCAGTAATCAAAATACTTCACAGATTCTCTTACACATCTAAACCTCTTGCCTCATTCCAATGAGATAATTCATGGAGAATAGCAATGCATATGGTTTTCAGATGTAGAAAGTGGGGTCTCAAGAGACAAATCAATTGGCCAAGTTTATGGAATACAAGAATCTTAGAGGATTTTATAAACCAGCATTGAATTTATGTCCTAATACAGAAAGGCATGTCTTTTCTCACTAGAGAGATTATTTTAGAATTTCAGAATGAAGTCAATATATTTCATAGTAACCTCATCATCTGGATTGCCCCTCTTGGAGACAGCAAGGAGTCATGCAAGCAATTAGTGCTGCAAATTAAACTCCAAGCTTTTAAAATGTTTTTCTTGGTTGAATTCAAAACATCAAAGCATTCTTTTCTATAATTTTGTTCTAAACAAAGACTCATCAATTTCCCTCATTCTCCAACCACTGTACTATACTCTCTACATGGCCATATACAATATCAAGTCACTCCACAGTGGTTCTCAGTCACGTGGAATTCTATTTAAAACAGAGATTGCTATAGTTTCTGACTTAGTGAGTCTTCAATGGGGACCTGATAGTTGGAATTTCTAACAAATTCCCAGGTGATGCTGCTGTTGATGGCCACACTTCAAAAACCTCTGCACTAGTACTTCCCCTACATGTTCTCTTAAAACCTCCTTCCAAAAAAATGGTTCATATGCCAAGGCTGATGTATCATGGTGCTCAGTGCCTTGGCCTTGTGGTGAAGGCATCTATTTGGAGAAAAAAAAAAGTTTGTCATGACTCATTGCCTTTTTCAAGTTTTTCCACCACAAAATTAAAAACAGACAAGGATTACATGGAAAGCACAATGAAAAAAGATAAAATAACACTGTCTAAATTTCAAATTTTATAACATGGTTTCTGGAATCAGGACAAAATTGTAACAAATTCAGATGAGTCTTTCTGACCACAGTGAAGGCTGGCACCACCAAGGCACCCAGCAAAACTTGAAGTCCATGGTTCAGTTCTTCCATACAGTTCTCCATACATATTACTGACCTGTTGTTCTTCTAACTTTTTCTACCACTTCTCTATCTTTTAATTCATAAAAATAACCAACTGTCAAGAATAAATGCTATTGGACTATCAAACAAGTAGACAGAAAATCTGAAGAAAGAAGATGCAAATGAATTTCCTTAGGGTTCCTTCATTTTTTTCTAATTATCGTCTCCAGACAACTCTTAGGGGAGATTTTAATTCCATTTTTTGTCTCTTTGGGGAAAAAGAAAGCATTTTATGCTGTGTTATAAAGTATTTCAATATTTCATTTTAACTAAAGTGTGACTGGTATTTTAAGTAGCACTATTATACTCAGTACAATACAATTGATGATAAATGCTATTCTGAGATACATTTCTGGCTAGAAAATAATCTGTGAATTTAACTATTAACATATTAATATATTGTAAATCTATGTCATCCAAAATGTAGTTTTTCAGGCTTAGTCCCAAGAAAAGAAAATCAGAAGCATAATGGTAACTTTACCGAATACTCAGATTTTTAAATAAGTCATTCTGTATGAGGATGAGTCATAGCTATTTCCTTAGTGATAAAAGTTGCCTAAGTAACAGAGATGCCTTACCATGTGAAGAAGTATAGGGTAGTGGCTTGGGTTTCAAACCCACTAGTCATTTCCTTTACTTAATTGCTAACTGCTCTTCCTGGCTGCAGCTTGGGGCCTATGTTTTATGTGGTAACCCAGCAACTAGGTATCACGCTCGTTTTTATCAAGGCAAACAAGACAGTAAACTTGGCATTTCTATGGATTTTGGAGTAGAGTCATTGTTATTTCACCAATACCCTCTGACTTTAGGGGGACATTATGAAGGTGTTCACTTAGATCTCAATGGGGCCACTCCATTATGCAAGACTTAGACACAAAATTATTTAGCAGAGAATAGGGAAGTAGGTGAGACACCAATGAAAGGTGTTTAATTCATTTTTGTGTCCTTAGCACCTGGTAGAGGGCCTGGCACATATACTGACTCAAAATACACCAGGTTAATGGGGTTCTGGTTCTCTTCAGAATAATCCTACTTTGTTAGGGTTGTACTGGGCTTTTTTTTTTTCTTGCATCAAGCAAACCTTTTAATTCACTTTTACACTTTTGGATTAAAACTTCAACTACAATTTGTCTGCATGCTTTCCCTTTATATTTAGGGTGGAACTGCGATAGGGACTGCTTTTGTCCCTGCTTTTAAATAACAATGAACATTTCGTAGAAAACTCTGATATGCAAAAGCAACAAGGTAAATATTACATGAGAAAAAGTTTTAAAACAGGGTGGTAAGCTTATATGTAGTGCTGGTTTGGTTTGGCCTTGAAAAATCTCAGTTGTCCTTATTACTCCCAGATACTCCTTTTGTTTCACACAATTCTCCCATTATTCTTAGGTTGCACAATATTGTCATCCTAAAGGACTAAAATGTAATAAATCTCCATGACATTCAAACTAATAGAGAGTGAGTAAGCATGGGGGTTTGTTCTTACTTATGGAGGTAATGTGTTCTAATACTGCGGTCAGTTTCTTTCTTTACTTAGCAAATGTGGTTAAGCATTTTTATTCATTTAATTGTATACAGGAGTCAAATGACCTTATTATTCATTCATTCTGGTGGTTTGAATCAGAATTAAGAAATGAGATCTACACAGAAAATCCTGAAATGCCCATAAATGTCATGATGATTCCTTAAGGACACCATATTTTTTTTAGAGAAAATGAGTCCTGTTGCTGCATCAGAACAGGAAAAGGAAAAAATGCGAAGAGACAGACACCATGGTAAGAATGCCAGAGACTTGGTGCCAGAAACTTGGGGCATCCCCAAAGTAGCTCAAAGTTACTGCAACATTTGAGACACCAGAGTGCAGTAAGAATTAGAAAGTGGAACCTACAGCTAGAAGTTCTGTGTGCAAGTCCCATGTCTGCCATTTCCTGGATGAGTAAGCTTGAGTGAGTTTCTTAACTTGCCCATGCCTCAGTTTCTTTATATATCAAATAGGACAATTGTGAGAATTAAGTTATTACATGCAAAGTATTGATCACACAGTAGGCACTCAATATACTTAAGCAATCATTATGATTATAATTAAGCATTCCTATCTGAGCCAGACTGCAGTTTTAGTGATATTATCAGAATACACCTGGTTATCACTGATCAGAGTGTACTAACAAGGACTTTGAAAACCAGAGTTAGTAATGACTTCGATCCAGATGTGCAAACATCTCTGCATTGTCTTGCACATGTCTAACCTTCTAAAGGTCTAGAGAGGACATGTGAGTAAATTATATCTGAACAATTAATTATAATTTCTGTTATGAAGGACATACACGGAATCTATAATAAGGTCAATTTCCATAATGTTTTGATCCTTATTCCAAATATCTTCATAAGTCACATTACAGAATATTATTTCTAGTACTTTGCTGATTAGAAATGTAAACCCTACTATTTTAGAACTCATCATGGTAGGATTATGGAAAAAGTTGTGAATCACTTTAATATAGTTAACTCTTCCTTTACAAATATGTCATTATAATTTTAATTGATTTCCTTAATCTGTTTTGCCTTACATAGTTTCATCATTATGCCTTGTGTATTTCTTTCCATTTGCCATGTGATTTCTTTCAGGGTGCTTTGATTTATGTGTTTATTTTTCTATGTGTTTTTTTTATTTTAATTTCTAACCTCTACAAATCATATTGAGCGTCATTGCTATACCTAGAAACCAAAGCTTGATGTGTAAACTTAAAGCTTATCAAACATATTTACAAGTAAATGCAGTATCCAACATCCTGAAGAAAATTATTCCCCTGGTTGAATGAGTGTGGTATGCCAGCACCTCCCAGTTGTCTCCCAGTTGTCTATTTTGGGAAAAGTTGATCAATTCATTTGATAAGTAGAATGGAGTTCTTTCATCTTTCTCAAATATAAAGAAAAGAATTTATATCTATACAAAGCATTGACGTTCCCTTCCCAACTTCACAGGTTACCATACAGACAAGTCAGAAAATCAGTCCCCTCAATTCATTGTCCACAACATGCCACACCAATCCCCCTCCAAAGTATAGCTACAAGCATGTCTTTCTCCTTGTCAAAAACAGCAGGGAATTCCCACTGCCCACCATATTACTTATCAGCTCCTCTCCCTGGCATTTAGTCCTCCAACCCAAGGTCCCATGGTAACTTTAATTTCCTCTCTCTCTCTTCGCTCCATAATCCAGTAACCCTAGGATTCTTGCTATTCCCTAAATGTCCCCCAGCACTCTGTCATCTATGCAGTTTTTGCTTCTATTGTTTGATCATCTTAAGACATCTGTCACTACCACAATAATCTGTAGAAATTTTACCCGTTCTCTAAATACCATCTTTTCGCAATGCATTTTCTGAACTCCCGCCAAATGAATGATAATTTCTTCATCAAAACCTTTAGTTTCTTTCATATGTCCACTGTGTTACTCTCATCACATTCTTTTATGTATTCCAGCTCTTCAGTTATATCCTTCTTAATCTTTTCCCAGAGGAAGTTTCTGATTTATCTCAATATACTAAGCATTGTAAGCAATATGTTCCAAGATTCCCCAATGGATGTATGAAAACCAATACATGCTTATTTTTCTTACACACACATTTGATCGAATTTAATTTATCAATTAGGCATAGTAAGAGATTAATAACAGCTAATAATAAAATACAATCATTATAACAATATACTGTAATAAAAGTTATATGAATGTGGTCTTTGTTTTTCTCTCTCAAAATATTTTATTGTTCTGTATTACAGTTTTGGACCACAATTGACCATAACTGCAACTGCAGAAAACAACACTTCAAATAAGCAGATCCTACTGCACACCAATCTATTGAATGGAATATGAGAAAAGATCTGAGGATAGGAAGAGTATGTGGTACTTATGGAGCAGAGCTTAGGACCCCATTGAAACTGCTGCCTCATGGGAGATGGGGCTCTCACAAACTATTTGCCTAGGCTGGCCTCAAACTGCAATCCTCCCAATCTCAGCCTCCCAAGTAGCTGGGGATCACAGGCATGAACCACTAGAGTCTGGCTCAAAAACTTCATTCTTATCTATTATCACTCGTAAATCATTTTGATAGCATAAAACATGATGTTCTATGAGTCTGCCAAATTTCTCTAGGAATCTGCTGCTTCACAAGATTTGTGTTAAGCAATCTGTCTTTTCTATTTTCTGGAACATAGCAGGTCCATAGTATGTTCTTTGTGAATTGAACTGGCTGATAGTAAGCAAATGTCATGATCAAGGAAAAGAAAAAAGACAGGTGCATTTGGAGTCAGAAAGGCCTCTATTCAAACTCTTGCCCCTTGTTACCTATCCTATTGGTTACACAAACACAAGAAAATTAGCCTGAATCTTAGACATTATAGTTGTGAAACAGGTGATCAAGTCTGTCTTGAAGAATGCTGTGAGAGCATTAAGTTAAATTAAATGCATGTACAATGCCTGTCATCAGCCAGGCACAAACATTGCAGCACTTGTGTTATTTATTATTATCTTTATTACCATGGCTTTTAGGTTTCGCTATGGCTTTCAAACTCTTATTTTAAGCCAATACATAAAAATGATACCTATTTATAGGGCACTATGCAATATTTTCTAATTTTGTCCATCTTCTCATTTCTAACATTCCATCTAGAGAGACCTGCTACGTGCTGTCCTGCTAGCCAGCTTTCCCAAAGCCTCCATATGCCACTAAGCCCCTAACTACACGGCTGGCTGGTCTGTCAGTTCAAGGCACTCAATTCAACTGACACCACTACAGCTTGCAAATTCCAAAATCACTGCTGATACATTAGATGTGGTAGTGTTTATGCCTGGTCTACAAGTCATATGACCATGTCCTTATTTATACACAATTTGCATCATACATAGTCACATTTAAAAATACTTATGAGATAGGTTTTCAGAGCAGTGAGAAAATAAATACAAAAACCAAAAAGCCCATGTCTGTGTACCATTTACTCCTAAAAGGTAACTAAGGATGTAGGTAGCAGGATGCGTTATGGTACTCAAGGATGTTCAGTCAGACATATTGATTTGATTTTTCCCCTGATGACTATTACCCACTGGGTGAGGCACTGCGCCCCCACTGTGGTCCAGGCACTGTATATTTTATCTCAGAATAAAGCAAATTCTTTCCCAAGTCTCATACATTCTACATGAGTGAGTAAAAGTGGGTTTTTTTTTTTTTGAGTACTGGACTGGAATTTGAACTGGAATTAGGACCCCATTGAAACTGCTGCTTCATGGGAGATGGGGATCTCACAAACTATTTGCCTAGGCTGGCCTCAAACTGCAAACTGAGGGCCCTGTAATTGTTAGGCAGGCCTTAACACCCTGAGCCTCTCTGCCAGTCCTTTTGGTGTTGGTCATTTTCTAGACAGGATGTTGCTTTATACCTGTGCCAACCTAAATTGTGATCCTCCTATTTGTGCTTCCCCTTGTAGTGGGGATGACAGGTGAGCACCACCACATCTAGCTATTGGTTGAAATGGGGGTGTCCTGAGCTTTTTGTCTGGACTGTCCTGGAACTGTGATCCTTTTGCTCTCCACCTCCTGAGTAGCTAGGATTATAGGTGTAAGTCACTGCACACAAACTATGGCAATTTCTAATAGGAAGGACACATGGAATACTGCACGTGATACATACATATGTATATATATACACATAGAAGCACATGTACACACATATCTTAGACATTTGTATATTTTATAGACATCAAGCTGTGCAAAAGAGTATCTGTCCACAGCAGTGAGACCATAGAATGGGGATAGGGAGATAGGGTAGGGAAAAGGGATACCCCTCAGATGATGAGGAAAACCATAGCCCATCCCAGAAGTCATCACAGTCCCAAGGAATTTGCTGTGGGTGTCCACGTGGCACACCGCCACATGGCTCCAAAGCCTTGCCCTGATTTTCCATAGTGAGTCAGTTAGCAGGAGTCCCCTGACAGTGCCACTGCACTGCCCTGAGATAACATTTCATGTAGGAGGAAGATCCACCCTGTTTTCCCCCCATAGGGAAATAACTATTCTCGTCCTAATGGTTCCAGGCAAGCTCACAATGGTGACATTTGCTGAGGAGTGGTTTAAATAAAGGACTCTCAGTAAGTGAGAGGGTAAGGTGAAGCACAGGCTGGCCCCAGGAATGCTCTTTGGGAAGGACCCACAGCCTCCTAGTGAATGAGAGAATAAAGAAAGCAGCAGCAGGAGAGGTGGGCCCCAGACAGTACTGCTCTTGACCTTGGCAGTGGCCTTGGCCAGAACTAACTGAGATGAGGTAAACAAAATATTGCCTAAAAGAGGTTTGTACAAAGAAGCTAGCATAAATCCTTCATTTGGCTCCAAACTACTTTTTTTTAATGCCAGGTAGTCTCCAGTACTCTCTGCCCCCACAAAAAAAAAAAAAAAAGAAAAGAAAAGAAAAAAGGAAAGGCTATCCACTGTAGAACCAAATTTAGTGTTTGTACAGTTAATTCAGCACTCCCTAAGTGTAAATACGAAAAAAAAAAAACTCTATGATTTTCAGTTATTTCCTAATCTCAAATGGACTGGTTTGCCTCCAACCTTTCATCTCCCTTGGGGGAGCTAGTGACACTTAATCCTGCTTGTAGCTAATATTGGAACAATTCCCCTTGAGCGATTTCCTTAAAAATGGTAAAGTGGCTGGATCTGAACATTCTCAACATCCTGCCCTGGACAGTTTTGTCTTCATCACTCCAACACCGACTGCATGAGTTCTTGTGACAATGTCCGGACAAGTAAGTCACCAAAATCTGCTCTGTACTAAATTTAACACGGAAATCTATTAACAAACATTCTATCACTTGGGCTATATAAATGACTTTCATTTGAACTCATTAATCAAATAGGGGTGCTTAAACACCTAATTAATTCTTTAATCGGCTCAGATTTTAATGACTTGCTCTAGCCAAAAAAAAAAAAAAAAGCGATCATTGCATTTGCACTTGATTTTGAAACTACAGTCGCTGATTTCCTCTTTCACCCAGAAGTTTCAGATCATGGTAAAATTCGGGTGTGGTTTCATGGGGTGGGGCTAGGAGTGGGAAGAAGAGGAGACCAGACCAGAGGGAAGGGGGTGGGGAGAAGGGCTCTTCACAAGAAAAGCCTGCCCCTGTGCATTCGTGATCCCGGAGACCCGCGTTTGGCTGTTCTCCAGGGTGTGCAGAAGTTCCTTGGTAAGGGGAAGTCCTTGCATTAGAACAAACCCAGACTTTGGAGTCCCTTCATTGGAACAAAGTTCAGGCGCCCCAGAACTTAAGGGCGCTTTTGGCTCCCAGTGGCCGGACCGCACACATCAAAGCCGCGGCCCAGATCTAAGTTGGCAAAACTTGGAACAATGCGCGCTGGACCCGCGTAGAGTTGAGTTAATCTCATCTAACGGTTTCCCTTGAACCGCTAGGATCCGGCAACCTCGACGGGGCGCAGGCCCGGTGAGTCAAGGCCAGTGACTCAGCGACCCCACCCCTGTCCCTTGGGCTCTCTTCGGCCGCAGCCTCGCAACTCCAGCTGTCTGAAGCCTGACTGAACTCATTAGGTCCGAAAACAGGACTCCCCAAGACAAGATGATGAAAAGGGGCGCGGGCTGGAGCAACCGTTTTTGGAAGCGAGGGGAGCGTAAGGCTGGGCTGGGCCTGAGCCCAGCATCCCGGGCTGTGTGCGCCCCCCATCCTGCGCTCCAATCTCCAGCCCTCTTTGTTTCTTCTCCACGCCTTCCGATCTACTGGATCCCTTACTCCCGCTCACCCAGCGGGTCTCCCTACCCGCCCACGTCCAGCCGACCGCAGTTCTGCAACCGCGCCCCTCCCACGCCCCTTTGAAAGACTCCCCAAAACGAGATGATGAAAGGGGGCGCGGGCTGGAGCAGTCGTTTTTGGAAATCGAGCGAGGCGTCAGGCTGCGCAGGGCCTGAGCCCAGGGACCCCTTTGATTAACTTTCTGGCTTATACCCCTCCTTCCATCGCGCGACATCGCTTTTCTCAGTACCCAGGGGTGAGCAGAACTCCGGCTACCCTCAGGAAAGCCCCTGAAAGTCCCAGTCCAACCCTAGAAGTAACGGGATTGTGCCCAGTGCAGAGCCTCCAAGAAAAAAAAAAAAAAAAAAAGACTCGGTAGAGCCCCAGCCCCAACCCCAACCCCAACCCCCCGCCCACCTTCTCCGCTACTTGCTGGGTCCCTATTGGCTGGCACAATCCACGGCTGGGATGGCAGTGGGAGGGGACCCTCTTTCCTAATGGGGTTATAAAAACAGCGCCTTTGGCGGGGTCCCGTCCTCTGCTACTCTTGCTCCGGGGTCCCCGCACCAGAGACGCAGCAGCGCTCCCACCTCCCACTCGCTCGCCTCTCCTGTCTAAGCCAGTCCGTGCAGCCGCACCCACCCAGCCCATCGCCTCCCTCCGCAGCCATGTCCACCAGGTCCGTATCCTCGTCCTCCTACCGTAGGATGTTCGGTGGCCCCGGTACCGGGAGCCGGCCGAGCTCCAGCCGGAGCTACGTGACCACGTCCACCCGCTCCTACAGCCTGGGCAGCTCGCTGCGCCCCAGCACCAGCCGAAGCCTCTATGCTTCGTCCCCGGGTGGCGGCTATGTTTCCCGGTCCTCTGCCGTGCGCCTGCGGAGCAGCGCAGTGCCCGGCTTGCGGCTGCTGCAGGACTCGGTGGACTTCTCGCTGGCCGATGCCATCAACACCGAGTTCAAGAACACCCGCACCAACGAGAAGGTGGAGCTGCAGGAGCTGAATGATCGCTTCGCCAACTATATCGACAAGGTGCGCTTCCTGGAGCAGCAGAACAAGATTCTGCTGGCCGAGCTCGAACAGCTCAAGGGCCAGGGCAAGTCGCGCCTGGGGGACCTGTACGAGGAGGAGATGCGGGAGTTGCGCCGGCAGGTGGACCAGCTCACCAACGACAAGGCCCGCGTCGAAGTGGAGCGCGACAACCTGGCGGAGGACATCATGCGGCTCCGCGAGAAGTAAGGCGGCTCACAATCGAGGCTTGTGACGGTGGGGAGGGAGGAGAGAGGGGAACTGGACCCCCTTACACCGCGAGGGGTTGCCACACCCTTGGGATGTGGCCTGGGCGGCGGCTGTCGGGGAACAGTGGGGGAGCAGGGCTGTGGTGCAGCGCGCAGCCCCGCCCTTAACCTAGACCTTTGCAGCTAGCATTTCCCGTCTGCTCCCCTACTCATTGCTAAGGACGCTGCATTTCAAGTGCAGATTTCTAAAAAGTACCAGGTTATCTGTATTTAAGGTCTTTTGACACTAGGAGAACGAGTCCCCTAAACTTTCAGAAAGTTTCCCGGCCTCTTTTGGCGGGCTGCCAGCTACCAGGCGGGAGGAGAGGATGGAGACTGCGAGACAAAGAAATGAGGGCGGAGGGCTGGGGATTCGTCTTGCACGTCTGTGCGGCGACCGTGGTTGCCTCTCTGCGCTGCACCTCGGGTCCCGCTAAAACCTGCGGAGGACAGCAGTTCTACAGGCCACAGTCGCTGGTGCGGGTGGAGGTGGCGTCGCAGCTCTCCAGTTGCTGCACCGCGACGTGGTGGTTGGGTGTGGCCGCCCCGCCCCTGGAGGTTTCCAAGTTCCCCTTTGGTTAACGTGCAACTGTTTCAGATTGCAGGAGGAGATGCTTCAGAGAGAGGAAGCCGAGAGCACCCTGCAATCTTTCAGACAGGTTTGTAGATTCTTCCCACTCGCAGCCACCAGACCCCACCCAGCCAACCCAAGGGTAGTTCTAAAAGTTACTTCATCCAAGTTTAAAAGATGCAAAAATCTCATAGCTGCTTGTAAAGCCCTCTAGTGGCAGAAAACCCACAGATCGGCGCTTTTCTGAATAAAAAGTACTTAAACTATTGAAGTTGTTTCTTAGGACATAAAGAAAACTTTTAAACTTTTTGCTTTGTTTCAAGATTTTTCTTCCCAAAGAAATCTCTTTCCCCGTTCATTTTTTGCAACTATTTGACATTCCGATGTTGAACAGTTACACTTTGATTTAGATTGTTCTTTGCTTAAACCAAGTTGACTAACTTTTACAAGGTCACAAAAAGCAGGTCTTGTAGTTTAAAATGTAAAATGTATATTGAAGGATAAGAAACTGAGTTTAGCTGGAATAAAACCAAGTTTCTTTTTTTTTCTCTGCAAGTTCTATTGTGGCATTAAAGTTAGATGGAAGTATCACTCTGCACAACTATTTTTGATCTAATAAGAGTGAAAAGAAGCCATCTGTCCCCACGGCTGCAGGGTATTAATGGTTTCTATGGGCTTCACTATGGAATGTAGATACAGACTTTCTGGCAAGTGTGGTGGCTCTGGACGGAAATAATAGCTCTTTGTGTTCCCAGAGCAGCTTTGCAACAGGCTACATTCTTATTGAATATGTAATGATGTAAGCATAGTTCTAATTGGGCACAAGTATTTGCTAACATCCGTTATCTAATATCTGGCCCAGACTTGTGAAGTATGTGATGTGAGAGTTCTGAAGGTGACAATCATTCTTCACATGTTGAAAAGCCTTTGTTTATTGAGTTCTTATTGTTTTCGCACTCTCTCCATAAACAAAAGTAAACGCAAGACTGAAGAACAGAATTTTATGTAAAGAAAGTTTTTACTTCAAAGTTAGATGGACTTAAAGGATTGTTAACTTGAAATTGAATCCTAAAGCAGGAAGATTCTCAGTCTAGCTTTATCCTCAGGAACTCTTACTGGTATTGGCTACAAAACACTCTCAGGTAAATAGTCTGGGATAACATTTTGAATCTGGGAAACACATTTGAAACACAACAATATGTGTGGCTTATTTTAGTCACCAAGCATTATGATCGTTACTGCTGTAATGTTTTCTTCAGAGTAGTGAGCTAAGACAAAACAAATTAATATAAAAGTTCCCTTGCTTAGGGTTTAAATAACATTCTTCATTCTATTCAATGAAATATAGTGTCACATTGAACTTTTTAAAAAAGTATCTTTTATATCTTTTTTAGGGCTTAACTTAACAAAAATAAATTTTTTCATTCCATTTATTATTATTTCTTGTTATTTATCATTTTTGCCATGAAGGTGATAGAACTATCTCAACATTGTAAGAATATAAGGCTATAAACTGCGCCACAAGTACAATTGCTTGCAAATGTCTTGAGGGGACATAATATCCTAGTTGCGAGAGCACACATTTCTGGTTTGGAATGTATCACTTCATGAATAATTATACACATAGTTTCATTCTATGAAAGCATTTTGACCAATCATTCTGAAAAAGCCTAACTGAACTGACGTGTATCAAGTGAAAAAGTCATACACATCCTTACAGATGAATCAGAGGGGTTTTCAGTAGAAAAACTCACAGAAAAGGCAAAACAAATACAGCTCAGAGTTATATTTCTTTCTTTATTTGCCCAAAATTCATCTTTGCCCATGCATATCTTGAATTGGAGGATTTAATTGTAACATTGTCACCTGGATGCCAGATAACTAAATATTTGCTCTGGGGCTCAAGGATAAATATCAGAAGGTTTGCACAGAGTTAAAAAAATGGCTTAGGTACATGCTGAAACTTTTGAAGTGTGAACTTCTGTTCTAAACATATACATGAAGTTGTGAAATCTCATCAACTCCTATCATTATGATATTACCCAAAAAAATCTTTAAAAGTCTGAGTCATTGATTTTCAGGATTTAAAAAATAATAATCAAATTTCGCTGGTAAAAAAGTGTGGATTCAATAATAATTGAGTGGACTTCAGCAGACCTGTGTCCATTCAATTTTTGTCTACTAGCTCCCTTGACTACAACACAATGGCTCCCAAATCAAATTTATGATTCAGAAAAGAAAGCACGCTATTAGAGTACCAGTAAATGATCTGTAAATTTATCCAAGGCTTACAAAATTTGTCAACACCTTTTCTACAGCAAGGCAACTAGTAGCAAGGCAACTAGGTTCATATGGTTAATTAGAAATGAATAAATGAGGTAAACCATAGACTTCAGCACCCGCAATGTCCTCTTTTCTTTTTCAAAATAGGATGTTGACAATGCTTCCCTGGCACGTCTTGACCTTGAACGCAAAGTGGAATCCTTGCAAGAAGAGATTGCCTTTTTGAAGAAACTGCATGATGAGGTAAGTGGAGTAACTTTCAGCAAGTGAATGAGGTTGAAGCTGCGCCATACTGGATGAGACTGATCTAGCTGTTTTTCCCTCAGGAAATCCAGGAGCTGCAGGCCCAGATTCAGGAACAGCATGTTCAAATCGATGTGGATGTCTCCAAGCCCGACCTCACGGCTGCCCTGCGTGATGTCCGTCAGCAATATGAAAGTGTGGCTGCCAAGAACCTTCAGGAGGCAGAAGAATGGTACAAGTCCAAGGTATAAAATAAGATAGTGTGACCGACCAAAAGAAAAGCATTTTATTCTACAGACATGAACCTGTCTGCAATTCCTGAATATCCTTTAACTCCATGCAAAAGCTGACTTTAACTTCTTCAAATTCCTATGGCCTCTGCACTACTCACAGAACTCTTTTACAATAGCAGACTCTTCCACTCACTATCTTTCATCCTAATTCACAGAAAACCCCAACATCATGCCCTAGACAGCTACTATTTTTAAATAAGCAGAGTGAATTCCATTAGAAAATATCAATGTCAACATCCCACTGCTCTTTTCTGGCTTCCAAACTAGAAATTTAGACTTATTCCAGAAAACACTGAGAATTACCATTGGTTTCTTTTGCTGTGAGAGTGAAAAGACTTGAACGTGGCCAATCTTCATTTCTGATTTCTTCCTGACAGTTTGCTGACCTCTCCGAGGCTGCTAACCGGAACAATGATGCCCTGCGCCAGGCGAAGCAGGAGTCAAATGAGTACCGAAGACAGGTGCAATCCCTCACCTGTGAAGTGGATGCTCTTAAAGGAACTGTGAGTACCACACTGCAGTAAAAGGGGGAAAATAATGAGTGGGGACCCATTCTGTTGACCAAACAAATGGTGACACCTGAACAAAATTTCAAGTGAGGAAAGATTTAAATTTTTATCCAAAGAAAAAGTTATTTATTGAGACAGATTCATGAAGATTTTGAGGCTTAGCTTCCAATAAAAGAGATTTGGGAACCAGGCATGGTGGTTCATTGCCTGTAATCCTAGCATTTGGAAGGATGAGGCAGGAGGATGGAGAAAGAGTTTGAAGTTAGCCTGGGCTATATAGTGAGACCCTGTCTTTAAAAAAAAAAGTGTGACTTTGTACTAATATTTCCCACCCACAATTAGAGTGTGCACCATTTGCCACTAAGGGAAATTGTTGCACCTTGTCTGCAAATGTTTCTGGGAATAGTTGGGTGTTTGTGGAAAATAACATCAGAAGATCCTCCTCATTTCTTACAGAATGAGTCTCTGGAACGCCAGATGCGTGAAATGGAAGAGAACTTTTCTGTCGAAGCTGCTAACTACCAAGACACTATTGGCCGCCTGCAGGATGAGATTCAGAACATGAAGGAAGAAATGGCTCGTCACCTTCGTGAATACCAAGACCTGCTCAATGTTAAGATGGCTCTTGACATTGAGATTGCCACCTACAGGAAGCTGCTGGAAGGCGAGGAGAGCAGGTACAGAACAGACTTGTGATGTCAGTGATAGTCAACATTCTCTAGGTGTTTGGCCACTCATGCACATATATCCTTTAACCTTTAGAACATTCCTTCAAGGTAGCTCCATTCCACTTTTTATAAATGTGGAACTTTAGATTCAGAGAGAGTCACTTGCATAGTCAGAGCTAACTAATAGCAGAACTGGGGTTTGAACCCACAACTTTGTCAAAGCCAACACTCTTTTCCCTTTGTAATGCTGCTAGTTTATGCCTTTGTGGAAAAAAACTGGAGTAAAATATTTTAAATGCTCTAAGGACACCAACCATGGGTAAATGTTTCCAAATCAAATATTTAACATATGGATGAAAAGAGTCAATTTTCTTAATGGACAAAAACATGAAATATGTAAATGGATCCCTTATTTTTGAAGTTATTGTCTTCTATCAATTTTATTGTTTTTCTTTATCTTTTTTATAGGATTTCTCTGCCTCTTCCAAACTTTTCCTCTCTGAACCTGAGAGGTAAGCATTGTATTTCCTTTCATGAAAAAAAATGTTACCAGGTTGTAACTACTTTATTTATAGTAAAGAACTCTTTTTTTTTTTTGATGGCACTGGGCTTTGAACTCAGGGCCTCACACTTACTTGGCAGCCACTTTTACAACTTGAGCTACTCCAACAGCCCAAGAACTCATTCTTTTATGATACCTGAAAAATGCCATACCAGAGAAAATTCTATAAAACATCCATAATTTTCTTTTTGTATTATAGTTTGCATTTTATATTACTTATGTTTCACTTTTATGTTGGGGATCTTGTACGTGAGAGGCAAGTGCTCTACCACTGAGTAACACCCTTAGCCCGAGTCATAATTTTCAAACCTGAGTGTTTTCTTGCATTCAATACTCATATTAAATGTCAACTTCATTTTACTTCTTCTTAGTGAAGAGCACACTGGAGTACGATCTCATCCTGAGGTGAGGTGTGGTGTTAGGTACTAGGTTTTCAAACAGAATGCTTTATGGAGTATTTGGGAGTAGCACTTTCAACAGTTGAAAAAAAGTGCTTTAAATAAAATGGTTACTTTTAAAATTTTCTCATTGTTATTCATTTTTTATTTGCTTTTTTATTAGAAACTAATCTGGATTCACTCCCTCTGGTTGACACCCACTCAAAAAGGACTCTTCTGATTAAGACGGTTGAAACCAGAGATGGACAGGTTGGTATCTTTAAAATAAAAAATGAAAAACAGAATAATGAGAAAAATAAAATTAAAATGGAGTTATTTCAGATAGGCATTGGTCTGCTTTTAAATTGATAAACCTGTGTATCAGATACAGCTAGCTCATTCGAGAAGTTCTGGCTTCTTTCATGTCTATTAAAAGAATAGGCCACGTGTTCAACTACTACACACAACCAACTAATTATTTGGCTCATGGAGGTGGAGGTGAGACAGCAGTCTCCCAGCTCCTCAGATTTAGTGATTTGCGGTGGTCTTTAATTTAAAATAGGAGTAAAACTTCCTTAAGCCACTTTTTAGGCTAACTACATTAGACTACCTCAATATCAGTGATATTGTTTTAATCCTGGATATACCACCCTCTCTTAGTGGGCATCACTTAAACACTCCTAAACCTGTTTACACAGGACAAGGATGCCATATGACCAACCAAATTTTGTTGCGTGGCATCCTTTATAAACACTTTTGAAAAAGGTTTTCTTTTATATGTCACAACATTTCATTGGATACATATTTGACCTGTAGGTAAGGGCCTCTTGCAGATGTATTGTTCCCTCTTTACTGTAAACTTCCAACTTGCACAACAAAATTATGTATCTAGTAAGATTTTTTGTCATGATTTATGGGATAAATTAGCCTTACGTAGGTAGTATAATATTTGATTTGAGTTTTCTTTCTTTTCTAACAGGTTATCAATGAAACTTCCCAGCATCATGATGACCTTGAATAAGAACTGCACGCCTTCAGTGCAGCAATATATTACCAGCAAGAATAAAAAAGAAACCCATATCTTAAAGAAACAGCTTTCAAGTGCCTTTCTGCAGTTTTTCAGGAGCGCAAGATAGATTTGGAATAGGAATAAGCTCTAGTTCTTAACAACCGACACTCCTAAAAGTTTTAGAAAAAGAAGTTTACAACATAATCTAGTTTACAAAGAAGTCTTGTGCTAGAATACTTTTTTAAAAGTATTTTTGAATACCATTAAAACTGCTTTTTTCCAGCAAGTATCTGACCAACTTGTTTCTGCTTCAATAAATCTTTGGAAAAACTCTTCTTATGTGTTATTTGACTGTTTTCGGGAGGCAGCACTGGCGTTTGAACTCAGGGCTTCACACTTGCTAAGCAGGCACTCATAACACTTGAGCCAGCCCACCTGCAAGTTATTTATTTGATAATATCTGAGCAATTCTCTCTTTGGTTCCATTGGTTAATTTCTTGCTAAAATCATGTGTAGGTTTTAAGTTAATAAATTTAATTTATGATTGAGGTATATAGTTTTTATTTTGGTCTTTTTAGATAGCACTCATTTCTTTTCAATTGTTATTTTAAAAAAATTAGGTTGGATGTATAGCTTAGTAGTAGAGATATGCCTAGCTTGCACAAGGTCTTGGATTCAATCCCGCACACACAGAAAAAATTTAAATAGACAACATAAAGGTAGTCCCAGCTTATGATGCTTCAGCTTATGATTTTTTTGACTTCATGATTATGTCAAAGTGATATCAATTCAGTAGAAGTTATATTTTGAAGTGTGCTTACTTTTTTCTTGGCCTAGTGATAAGCAACACGATCCTCTCTACAGATGCTGAGCAGTGAATGACAGCTCCCTGTCCTTCATGATCACGAGGGGGACAACCAACGCTCTATGGTGTCCTGTTTTTGCTAACTAAGATGCATGGTTTATTAAACGCATTTTCAACTTTCTATGTTTTCAACTTTTATTCTGATTATCATTGTGGTACTGGTGTTTGAACTCAGGACCTCACACGTGCAAGGCAAGCGCTCCACCACTTGAGGCACTCTCTCAGTCCTTTTGCTTTTAGTTTGTTACTGAGATAGGGTTTCCTACTAACTTTTCTCACCATCGTCCTCCTAACTCTGCCTCCCCAGTAGCTGGCAATACAGGCATGGGTCTTTGTTTTCAGTTTATAATGGACTTATCAGAACATAACCCTGTTATAAGTGGGGAGCATCCATGTAATAAAATAACCTGCAAAGATAATGAAAGGTCTAATTCATGTCCATGTGTGATTTCAATTTTAACAAATGGTCTCCTTAAAATAGAAAAAGAATACTTTTTAAAGTGTGTATCTAAGAGTAATACAAATTCCATTATACAAGTAAAGAATCAAGCAATGGCTGAGATGCCAGAGAGCAACTTTCATGAGCAAGATAAAGAGCAATGGGGCAAGTTCACCAAGTTTCAGCTATGACACTGCCTGGTTCTGTGTGTGCATGCCCATACCGATGAGTGATTTCTACACCTGTGTCTATCTTATCTATAGATGCAGATTAAAAAAATTTTTTTCTTACACCTCCACCCCCAGGGTTACTCCCTGCAGCCTGGCCAGCTGTCTTTCAAGATAGTGCTTGTGTAGTAAATAAATAATCCTGTGAATGCTTTTGCACTTGGAGAATGGTATTAGACACAAAATTGAATCCATGCCTTTTCTTCTGGGGCCTGGGATTATTGCATGTGAATCACATGGTAAAACAATGCTAACTCTATGTCCATAGGTTTCGAAGCCAGAAAAATAAGTAGCTTTGTCATGAAGAGCTTTCTATAGGCCATGCCATATCAACAGGACTTAGGACAGTGGATAGAATCTAGATAAAGAAGGAAGGTGTTGCCTGCAGGCAACAGAGTTGTAATGGTTGATAGTGTGCTCTGGAGAGAAACTTTTGATTTCTCTAAGCCCCCAATTCCTACATTATTATTATCCCACTCCTCCAGGAATAATGAGATAGACATTTATAATGTTTCTGTGTTTGCTGAGGGAACAGTAAAATAGTTCAGACAAAGTCCTGACATTAGGCTGCAATTTTCATCATTTTGTGACTTTGGGAACCGCAGGAGTAAAGAAAGGATTAGCTGCTGACCTAGCTCCTGGCTCTGGCGACTATACTTAATCATATTTTATGTATTTTGTATGAGCACAATTATTAATAGTGCCCCCTTTCTGACTCACAAGTGTACCAGCTTGGACAATGATAACATCTAGTCATCCTGTTCTTAGAGTAACCTAATAGGAAAGGCTACTGATCCAGAGGTCCTTCCGTGTGTCTGGCCCCCTGGAGAATCCCCACATTCCAATAACTGGCATGTTAAGTGGTATAATCAACATTACCAGTACAAACAGATCTTTAGGGAAAAAAGTGAACTCCATATCCCAGATCTATAGGGATCTATTTTTGCTATTGTAAATGATACTATGAATCACTTTTCTGTTACTGGGCTTCATAATGTTTAAATTATGTCAACAGGACTGGGAAAATGAACAAGCATAAATATTTAAAAAAATAAAAAGAAGTAAGTCATGGTGGCCCATGCTTATAATTCCAGCTCATTGGGAGGCAGAGGCAGGAGGATCTTGAGTTCAAGGCTAGCCTGGGCAAAGACAGGGATGAGAGAAACCCTGTCTCAAAAACAGGGGTATGGTTCAGGTGGTAGAACACTCCTAGAATGCACAGGTACTGAGGTTCAATCCCCAGTACCAGACAGTGAATAAACTAAAATACAATAAATAACCTTTTTCTGTTTGAGTTTTGTTTTTATTTTCTTTTAAGCACTCTCCTTATAGTTCCCTTCAGCCTCCTAATCATGTTTTCCCTATCTCTTCTTCCATTTCTATGCCATCTTTGGCTTATGAGGGTCATCCAGGGAAGCCCCCAGCCCCATGTTGGTTTTCTTCACATATATGAACCGTAGGTCTTTAAAAACTTTAAAAAGTAAGCCACATTTTTTTTCAGGAAGGAGATGAACGAGGACAACAGGGAGTTCTTCCCATTCCCATCGAGACTAATGGGTGCTCCAACCTTCATACATCCCAGAAATGGAGAAAATGAACTGGCCTCCCTTATCTGTGACTGTCAGAAATTAGACCTTAATGAAAAGCCTCCCAGGAGCCCATCTCATAGGAATTCAAATCTCATTAAGTCTTCTTTTATTTTTATCTTTAACTATGCTGTTAGCATTTTCATTATCTTCTTCTTTGAAAACTCATAAAAGAAACTATGTCCTCACCACCTAGAGTGAAGCAGAGATTAATGCTTGGTTGTTTTCATGCTAACATTAATCCAAGATTAAAGGAGATAAAGAAAGGGGGTGTGTAGAAGAGGAAATGATGACATAAGTCTGAAAAAAAGTTACCAAAGAGGGTTATGAACTCCATGAAAATAATGTCAATATAAAGTTCTGCTAAGTTTTCTCATACTAGTGGCAGAGAGAATAGGCTGCAGGTGAGTGAAATCAGTGTATTATTTTAGCCTAAAATGTACAGCTGTGATCTACCATCCATTGACCAGATGCTAAGAAAGCAAAATCTGTTCTCTAAGATTATAAGATTAGGGGAGTAAAGGTGGGTAATGATGGAACAAGAAAGGGAGAGAAACATCAGCTTCTACTTGAGCTATGATCTGAATGCTTATGTCCCCCTCCCCAAATGCATGTGGTGAAACCTAATCCCCAGTGTGATGGTATTCAAAGGTGGAGTTTTGGGGAGGTGATTAGATCAGGAAGGCAGAGCCCTCATCAATGGGATTAATGCCCTTATCAAAGAATCCTGAGGGGTTTATTGTCCTCTTCTGTCAGCATCACCCAGCAAGAAAACACCTTCTATGAACAAAGAAGTAGACATAGACACAGTACCTACTGGCACCATGTTCATAGACTTCTCAGCCCCCAGAACTGTAAGAAATAAGTCTCTGTTGTTTTGAAGCCATTCAGTATAAGGTATTTTGTTATAGCAGCCCAAATAGACTATGGTAACTCCATCCCTAGGAGCCTTCATTGGCTTCATGAAGGAAGCAAGGAGAGCAGACACTATGTCCTGGAGAAGGCGATCTCCCCAACCTGACAGATATCAGCTTCAGCTAAGTATGTCAGTATGTTCTTCTCATGCTGCCACAACAAAATATCACATATAGGGTATTTTTTTTCAGTTTTTCTCTTTTTATTATATAAGAAACACAGAATTCTTTCTCAGAAACATTTTATTAGTTGTGCATTTCCATACATGTTGTTACATTTCCATTTGCTTATAATGTACCTTGGTTAGATTCATCCCTTCCATCATTCTCCTTCACCCTCCCTGCCCTTGCTTAAAATAATTTTAATAGGTTTCATTGCTCTATTTTCATACAAGTATAAAGTACATGAACCATATTCCTCTTCCTTCACCCTCTCCATTCACCCTTCCCCCTCCCACCAACCTCCTACCAGGATCTTTTTACATTCCAGTCTTTCATTTTTTAAAGTGTATATTCATGGTTAAAAGGGTTTTCTCCATGGTAGTTCATCCATGAATATAGTGTTCTTCAATCAGCTTAACCCCTCCCTTATCCTTCTCCCCACCCCCATTAATCCATATTCCTGCACAGGTGAAATGTGTTTTGATATTATTCACTATCATTCTTCTTCTCTCTAGTTCCCTCCAACAGTCCCACTATTATAGACAAGTTTTTTCTCTATATGTACATATGATCCTGTTTTTATTTATGTATACACTTTTGAGGCTATCTTCCACATATGAGAGAAAACATGTAACCTTTGTCTTTCTGAACCTAGCTTATTTCACTTAACACAATGATATCTAGTTCCATCAATTCACCTGCAAACATCATAATTTTATTTTTCCTTATCACTGAATAATAATCCATTGTGTATAAAGACCACATTTTCTTAATCCATTCTTCAGTTGTAGGGTATCTGGGCTGTTTCCAATGTTTAGCTATTGTGAATAGTGCTGCAATAAACATGGATTTGCAAGGGTTACTATTATATCCTGACTTAATTTCCTTTGGACATATGCCCAGGAGTAGTACCGCAAGATTGTATATAGTTCTATTTTTAGCCTTTTAAGGAACCTCAATGCTACTTTCCGTGGTGGTTGTACTACTTTAAATTCCTACCAACAGGGTATAAGTGTTCCTTTTCTCCCATCCTTGCCAATATTTGTGTTCTTGATGATAGGTATTCTGACTGGAGGGAGATGAAATCTCAGAGTCCTTTTGATTTGCATTTCCATTATGGTCAAGGATTTTCAGCATTTCTTTATGTATTTATTGGCAATTTGTACTTCTTTCTTTGAAAATTGTCTGTTTAGTTCATTTGCCATTTATTCATTGAGATGCTGATTCTTTGGGAGTTTAGGGATTTGAGTTCTCTATAAACTGCAGTTATTAAGATTTTTTCCCATTGTGTAGACTGTTTCTTCAGTCTAGTGACTGTTTCCTTTGCTGTGCAGAAACTTTTAGTTTGATGCAGTATCATTTGTCAATTCTTTCTCTTAACTGCTGAGCTACTGGAGTTCTATCAGAAGTTATTGTCTATGTCTGTATGTTCCAGTGTTTTCCATAATCTTTCATGTAGTAGTTTCAAAGTTCAGGTCTTACATTGAGATCTTTGGTCCACTTAGAATTATCATAGTAGAGGGTGAGAGACAGAGATGTAGTGTCAATCTTCTATGTGTGGCTATCCAGTTTTATAATCACCATTTGTTGAAGAGGCTATCTTTTCTCCAACATACGTATTGGGCTCCTTTGTCAAAAATTAAATGGCTATAGCTATGGAAATTTATCTCTGGGCCTTCTATTCTGTTCCATTGGTCTTCTTGTCTCTTTCTGTGCCAGAATTTTTATTATTATAGCTCTGTATTATAGTTTGAAGTCAGGTATTGTGATAGCTCCAGTTTTGCTCTTTTTGTTCAGTATTACCTTGGTTAGTTCAATGTCTTTTGTGCTTCTATATGAACTTTACAGCTGATTTTCAATCTCTGTGAGGAATGTCATTGGAATTTAATGGAGATTGCATTGAACACATAGATTGGTTTTGGTAGTGTAGCCATTTTCACAATTTTGATTCTGCTGATTCATGAACACGGTAGATCTTTACATCTTCTGATGTCTTCTTCAATTTCTTTCTTCAGTGATTTATAGTTTTTATTGTAGAGGCCCTTCACTTACTTTTTAAATTTATTCCTAGATATTTTTGAGGCTATTGAGATTGGGATTGTTTTCCCAATTTCTTTCTGTTTGTTCATTGTTGAAAAGCTACTGATTTTTGTATCCTGCTACTTTGCCAACAGTGTTTATGATGTCCAAGAATTTTTTGGTGAGTTTTTAGGCACAAAATCAGATCACCTGCAAATAGGGATAGTTTATTTGTATCCCTTTTATTTCTTCCTTCTGTATTATTGTTCTGGCTAGGAATCCCATAGCTATATTGAATAAAGTGGGGGTAGTGGACATCCTGTCTTATTCCTGAATTTAGAAGAAATGGTTTGAGGTTTTTCCTCATTTAGTATGATGTTGGCTATAGGTTTGTCACATATAGCCTCTATTATGTTGAGGTATAGTCCTTCTATTCCTACTTTCTTCAGAGGATATATCATAAAAGGTTGTTGAATTTTGTCAAAGACTTTTTCTACATCTATTGAGATGATCATGTGATTTTTGTCCTTTACTCTGCTTACTGCTGTATTACATTCATTGACTTGCATGTGTTGAACCACTCTTGTATCCTTAGAATGAAACTGACTGGACCATGGTGTATAATCTTTTTGACATGCTGAATTCAGTTTGCAAGTATTTTATTGAAAAATTTTGTGTCTATGTTCTTTAAAGAGATTGGCCTATAATTCTCTTTTTGTTGTTGCTGTTGTGCTCTTGTCTTATTTTTGAATGAGT
Source organism: Castor canadensis (assembly GCF_047511655.1). Taxonomy (NCBI): domain Eukaryota; kingdom Metazoa; phylum Chordata; class Mammalia; order Rodentia; family Castoridae; genus Castor; species Castor canadensis. Next base: position 79,310,747 of record NC_133400.1, on the reverse strand, counting down.
ATAATTCATAGAATGAGTTTTATAATGTTCCTTCCATTTATATTTCATGGAAAAGTTTGACGAGTATTGGTATTAGTTTTTCTTAAAAGGACATGTAGAATTCAACAATGAATTCATTGGGCTTTTCTTTGTTGAGACACTCTTTATTGCTGCTTGAAGCTCATTAATGTTATCGATCTGTTTAGGTGGCTTATATCCTAGTTGCTCAAATGTACATAGAAATTTATCCATTTCTTCTAGATTTTCCAGCTTATTTGAATATAGGTTTTCAAAGTGTTCCTTAATGGTCCTCTGGATTTCATTGGTATTGTGATATTCCCCTTTTCAGCTCTAATTTTATTAACTTGGACCTTTTTTCTCCTTCTAGATTGGCTAAGAGTTTATCAATATTATTTATCTTTTCAAAGAACCAACTTTTTGTTTCATTGATTGTTTGTATGGTTTCTTTTTTTTGGTCTCAATTTCGTTGATTTTTGGCCATGTTTTTTATTATTTCTTCTTGTCTTCTAATTTGTGGTTTAGCTTGTTCTTGTTTTTGTAAAAGCTTAAGGTGCATCATTAGGTTATTTATTTGTGATCTCTCTGTTTTATTTTAAATATACATACTCAAAGCTGTGAACTTTCCTCTCAGCACTGCCTTTGCTGTATCCCCAAAATTCTGATAGGTTGTGTTTTCAGGAACTTTTTGGTTCCCCTGCATCTTATTTCTCTGATGGTCCATTGGTCATTCAACAATGAGTCATTCACTCCCCATGTGTTTGAAAATTTTCTGTGGTTTCTTTTGCTGTGAAGTTCTAGTTTTATTCCATTGTGTCTGATAGACTACAGGGAGTTATTTCAACTTCCTTACATTTGCTAAAAATTGCTTTGTGTCCTAAAATATGATCTATTTTGGAGATAGTTCATGGGCTGCTGAGAAAAATGAGTATTATACAATAGCTGGATAAAATACTCTGTAGATGTCTGTTAAGTCCATTTGGTCTATAATGCCAATTTGTTCTGAGGTTTCTTTGCTTTTATTGTGTGTGTGGATGACCTACCTATTGGTGAGAGTAGAGTATTGAAGTGTTCAGATAGGATGGTTTATATAAAAAAAATTATTTTCTCTCATTTCTGGAGGTCAGGAATCCCAAGATCAAGGTGCTGGCGGGAAGATATACAAAACCTGAATAATGTTATTATAATTAAGTCAATAGTTAAATCTTTATTGAAAAAAGTACTAAGAACAGATGGTCTAACAGTTGAGTTCTACCAAACATTTACTATGAAATTTCAAATCATCATAAGGACTTCCAGATCATAAAAATGAGGAAATAATTCCTATCCATTATAAGCTGTCTAGTCCATTTGTGCTTCCATAAAAATACCTGAGACTGAGTAATTTACAAAGAACAGAAATTTCTACAGTATGGGAGTCCAAGATTTGATGTCTGCTGAGGTCTTGATATCTGATTCCAAGATTGAGCCCCATTGCTGCATCCTCTGGAGGGGACAAATACTGTGTCCCCAGATGGTAGAAAGGATAGAAAGGGTGAAAATGAGTGAACTCCTTCTACCAAGCCCTTTGATTATGATCACTTAATCACTTTCAACTGCCTCTAAAAGCCACACCTCCTAATACTGTTGCATTGGGGGATTAAGTTTCAACATAAATTTTGTGGGAAACACAAACAATAACACAATCTTAATTCCAAAGATGCAATAGAATATGAACATTGCATTCATTGTACAGAAATAAATATCCTAATGAAATATCAGCAAATCAAATTGTGTTGAACAAGTTTCTCTGATAGTAAAAGGTGGGATTAGATGTGCAAGTGATTTTTGTGAAGGACAGATGAACCTCAGGCTGCAACATAGGTCTAACACCAAAGGAAAAAGAGAGGGAAAGTTGGAGGATAGGAGCAGCCTTAAACTGCTGTGCAGAGAAAGTTTCAGTCAACCCCCGAGGGATACTTAAGTCAGTCACACATCGGAAGAGTCTTTTGAACCACAAGGGTGGGTTAGTACTATGATCTTCACCCTGTGCAGTCGTTGGTTGAGAGCAGCCCATGGGAAGTGCATCTTGACCCAAATGTGGTGGTGAATTCAGAGAGGTGGCAGGTGGAACTGTCAGATAATTGTGCTCCCTAAAGCATAATTTGCCACTATACAAATCTAGCAATATATTTTTAAATGTTTGTGTATATTATAAATGCATTAAAATAATAGATATGTTCAGTATACCTCAGAAATGCAAGATTACTTTAATATCCAAAATTGATTAACAAAATTTATTATTTAATAGGTTAAAAGAGAAAACCATATGATCAGCTTGATAGATACAGAAAAATTATATATAATTCAAGATGTTATCATTATAAAAGCTTTTAGAAAAATAGGAATATAAAGACCTTTCTTAACTTGATAGCAAGTAAATATAAGAAACCAAGAGTAAACATGAAAAACAAATGTAAAATAATGTAACTAGTCCCTATAACATCAAAAGGAACAAGGATATACACTATCCTCACTCCCATTCAATGTTATACAATTGGGAAAAAGAATTAAAACGCATAATAATGATAAGGAAATATTAAAATGTCATGAAGTATAAATGGCACTATTGCTTATTTGGAAAATTCAAAGCTATCTACAGACAAATTATATAAAGCAAAGCAAAAAGCCAAGAGGAGATAAGAAACTCTTTGATAAGGCAAGTAGAATACTGAGGTAAGAAAGTATGTCTTCCCTGATGGCACCGCATTGTAGCAAAATATAATAGTGTAGGTTGATCATCTTTAGTAACCATGTCAATACATGGAGATGTTCAGAAAGAAACAACATATTCAAAGCAGATTTCTTTAGCTTGGAATATCCTTGGGATATTCCATTTTAAAAGCATTTACATTAAAGTTTTAAAAATACTACAGTTTTTCCAAGTGGTATTAGTTCCTCACATTTAATAAACTATATATAAAAGTTCAAGGGTGAAAAATTATTGGCCCAACAACTGTTTAAGAAAAGTTGTTTTCCTATTGTCACCTGCTATATTAAAAATATCATTTTGAGAATTGTTTAAGTCTTAAAACCTTAATATACTTTTGAATAAACCAAGTCTAGATAATTTTTTAAAACTTAAGAAGATACAAATAAGAGATAATAGGGCATTCCCAAATAAACCCATGTATATGAAAATTTTATTTATGATACTGTAAAGATTGTTTTGATAAACATTAATTAAACAATCATTTTATGAAAGGCTCTAAAATCCCACCACTAAATACCTCAAACTTTTTCTAATTGGTTTCTGTAACATAGAACCAATGCTAGCTTTTGTCCTGACCTCGAAGGAATGTGTGTTTCCTTGGGGAATAGAGATGACAGAGATGTCCCTTTATAACTTTTCAAAGATTTGACAATACACAAATGTCATATCTAAATGTTCACTACCAGCAAACTCAATTTTGTATAGTCTAAAGTTAACTCTAGGAGGCCTGCCTTCAGGTTAACAACTCTTTCTTTTTCCATTCTTTGACTCTTACCTCATCCCACACATTGATATTTCAATTCCAATTAAGTATGGATAACATAAGCTATAGTCCTATAATCAAATACATGTAGGGTTATAAGTATAGTTAAATAATTGAACATTCTTCTCACAACTGCCAGACAAATTCTCTTCCCCTCTGTGATTCATTGATCATACATTGGTTTACTGTGAGAGAAAAAAAAAAAAGAAAAAGAAATAGATAGGTTGAAGCTGTCCCCAGATGGTAGATCGCATGAACTGCCTACGAAACAATATACTCTCCTCCAGGCAAAATTCATTTCAAAATGTCTCTCCCTATGGGCTTGACAGAACCAGGCAATTTTTGTCCCAATTGCCATCGGCTTCAGCAAATCATTCTGCCTGTTCTGAGTTGTCACTTTTCAAACCCAGGAGTTACCATTTTAGTTCTTTTGCTTCAAACTGACAGAGCATAGCAGAGGAAGAATGTCACCCATGCAGTTCTAGTCTATTCTGTTCAAGAATTAGATATACTCAGATCTATGCCCAGCTTTCAGTACCATGTGTGCAGTGACATTTCTTGGCTTGACCCTGAGTTCTCTTGATGATACCATGTTGGCGAGAGTTTATTGCCTTTGCTAAAGTCAACAACAAAAAATGGGACTTTCTGATAGAAACAACTGTCTTCAAAAGGTTGATTAGAAAAACTATAAGATGACCTATTGCAAAGCTACTCTGCATTTGCATAATTTCTTTTTAATAGACTTTTTTGCAAATAAACCTAGAGTTTATAAAATTTGAGCCTACCAGGATTCCATAAAGTTGAATTTCAAATATTGTTCTCTAAAAACATGTTATAAGTCTGTTCCTGCCAAGGATGGATTATTGTCTTCAGGCCAAAGATGCAAAAGATGAAGTATAGCATACAATAAGCTGCTCAGAGGCATTGGGGTCTCTATTTATACTAAGGGCAGAGGGCCCCCAAAGCTTTAACACGGCCTGGAGGGTGGGCAAACTTTCTTAAATTTCAGAGTCAGCAGTAGCTAGTTTCACTCTAGGGAATTAGTCTGTATGCTATTGGGCTTCTGGGTAGCTCCTGGCTCACCACCATGCAACACTACGTCTATTGTTATGTTTCCATTGCTGGTCCATAATGATGGCTGGCTGATGTCCAAAGGCTGAGTCATTTTTGTTCAGTTGATTTTCCAGTGTCTCTTCTGTGGTGTGATGCTTTCTGGTGTGCATTAACATCTCATTAATCTTTGCATTTTGTGCATCTTCCATATGCCCACACACATGGCTCTATCCTAGCCCTGTTTGTGGGTAGTAGTCCAGTCCATTTCTTTCCAGGTCTTTGATCAGCCAGCCATGTTACTGGTCTCAGCCCAGCAATCTCTGTATAGTCTGGCCTTAGGCTACTTTTCCTTTTATGCCAGGTACACCAGGTGTATCCTGCTCACTGGGAAACCCTCCCACCCGCATTATCTTTCAAGGCCACCTGCTAATGTGGCACCAATGGAGCCACCAGGCTTTCTAAACTTCTATACATAAACTGAACCAACCCATAGTAAACCCAGCTTAAAATGTTTCTCTTTCAGCTGGTTGTATGGAACCTCTGCCTTTTTGGCCAAGGTGAGAGCTGAGGAGAGTGGTATTAATGTCACCATGGATGATGACAGGGAACTTGGGTTACCTGCTCATGCAGCTCACCTGTGCTCTCTGGTTCTGCTCAGGCTCAGTTTTGGATGTGAAGTTTTCATTCTTTAGCAGAGCCCAGTAATGGTAGCTGTTCCTCATTGACATATTCTCTGCAAAGGCTTCCTGCAGAACCTAGGATTCTATGCAGTATTTCTCCTATTTGTGCTTGATTGATTAATAAGAATCTCTTCTTGCAGAGCTGTTTTAAGAAAAGTCTTGGTGAGACCAATGGGGAAGTCTGAGCTAAATTTGTCCATTGGAGGAACACTGCAGGAGACAAATAGTCCTGTTCCAGTATACCCTCCATGCTCAGTCATTGGTGGGAAAAACCTAATGGTAATTTTGCTTCTGAATGAATGTTCTCCCATCTCAAGGTATGACAACTCGATAGTCAAGCAGCTATGTTCTACAGTAGGTTCTCTTGAAATTTGTGAACTTCCATAGTCACCTGTTTGGCCACCAGAACCAAACAACAGTTCTTATTGAAGAAGAATATTTCCTTAAGTGAAGCATAATCTGCAAAGATTCCTCTGGTCCCTCAATGAACTAAAAATTACATTATGAGACAGGGCAGTGTCCCTTGTCATTCTGTCATTTTTCAGACTTCCCTGGTTATTTCTGTGTATGAGAAAAGAAATCCTTTATATGTCTATCCATCCTTTTCTTTTTGTTGGTATGACATTTGAACTCAGGGCATGCTTGCTAGGCAGGTGCTCTACCACTTGAACCATGTCCCCAAAGCTTTTGCTTTTAATTTTTTTTTCAAATAAGGACCTCATATTTTTGCCCTGGCCAGCCTCAGTTAATGACCCTCCTGCCTCTACCTCCCAAGTAGCTAGCATTACAGTTGTGGTGACCACCCATCCGTCCATCTTTTGATGGCCTCTCTCTAACTCCACAAAGTCCTAGCTAAAGTTTTTAAATTGTCATTTTCTTTTAATGTCAGCTTCTCAAAGTGACTTTCCTTCACCTCCTTTACTTTCTGTTCCCTTAATCTACCTTATTTTTCTTTCCCACACACTTGATAGCACCTGTTATTGCATATTTATGTGCTCGTTTACTTGATGCTTCTTTGTGGCCTCCATTTGAATGTAAACTACATGAGCTCAGGAGCCTCCTTTGTCTTGTTTGCTGGTATAGTCACTGTTCAGAAAATACTGCCTGGCACACAGTATGTGCTAAATAGATGATTACTGAAAAATTAAATCAAATCTCAGGCGGGCCAACCTCCCCATATATATCACAGACTAGACCCTGGGGCAGGAAATGGGGACAGAAAAAATATTTCTCCTATTGCCTTAGGGGTACTGCATAATTATCCTGTAAATCAGGCATCATAATTCCCATTTTGGAGTGGAGAAGCTGAGGTTTATAGAAGTTGAGGAATATTGACAAGGTCATCCTGCTAATAAATTATGAAGCAGCCATTTAAATTCAATTCTAAAGTTTGTGTTCTTAACCATTATAGAATACTAATGGAAAAGGAAAACCAAGCAATAAAAATAACTTCAAAATCCTAGCTTGTAAATAGTTGAGGTTCTGAGAAATACTAAACTGCTCGATTTCCAAACTTCTTGAACATAATGATACTTACTATCAATCTACATAATTGGTAAATTATAACACAGGCATTGTGAATGATCTTAAAGCACTTCTGAATTTTCCAACCAACAACTGATTACATCCTCTTGTGCAAAGTAAAGTAAAACTGTGGCTAATCAGACTTGGGTAGGGCTTAAATGTTCCACACAGAATATTAGAAATCTAGACACTCATTAAGTCATTACCCAGTGCCAAATTGAGTGCTACAGTATATTTTTCTGGTATTTTAACCTGTCTAGCATTTAATGACTCAGTAAGTATTTCTCTTATTTAATCCCTCTCAGGATTTTTTCCCCTCACTGAGAAGCTACTAATAACCTCCCTTGTCAGAGAAGTGAGTCTCTTCAGATACCTGTCAAATGATTTTATGTGGTTAATCTAAAGCAAAGTGCTTTTTTTTTTAAAAGTAGCAGAATCATTCTGGAAAGCAAACAAGAAAAAGCACTCAGCTGGGAAGAATCTCATTGTTATTAGCACATCAGTGCTGGCAGGAGCATGAAAATGCCACACAAATCAAACACCAGCATCTAAAATCAAATGCGTGTCAACTTAAATCCTAGTCATCAGTTAACCTGATCAATTATTCAGCCTTCTTACACATTTAATAAAGCTCTGAAACAGAGCCCAGAAAATATTTGCATACAAAATATTATTTAGGAAATAAATAAAGCCTTGGTAGAAAGCTACTTTCACCCCAGCTAACTTTGATAATTCTCACAGTGAGCTGTCTGTCTGTCCTGATGATTTCTGACTCCCTCTTTTCAAAGGTAATTCTTTTTGGATTGGCATTTAGCACGGTGGGAGCACTAAATTCCAGGGTGGGGTCTGTTTGGTGTACCAACTGGAGGGTGTAACAAAGTCTGGGTTTAGTGTTCTCCAATGTCTTTTTCCAGTAGCCACACAGAAATATCTTCATAGGATAAAATTGCCTTTCCAATTAAAAAAAAAAAAAGCTAGTGTGCTGCTGGGACTGAAGGTGGGAGGGAGAATGGGTAGGAAGAAAAGAGAAGAGAAGAAACACAGATAGAAACAGAAAGAATGGGGGGAGAGAGAGAGAGAGAGAGAGAGAGAGTGAGGGACAAACAGAGAGAGAGAGACAGAGAGAGAGAGAGAGAGAATTGCTTTGGGGGCTGGGGATATAGCTCAGTGGCAGAGTGCATGCTAAGCCAGCACAAGGCTCTGGGATCTGCCCTTAGCCCGCTTCCTCCCAAGAAAGAAATTTCTTTGGGGTCACTAATATCCTTGAAGGTATTTGCCTCTGAAAATTGTTCCAACTAAGTGAAAATGTAGAAGAAACCGTTATACATTCTTTTTTTTTTCTTTTATTATTCATATGTGCATACAAGGCTTGGTTCATTTCTCCCCCTTGCCCCCACCCCCTCCCTTACCACCCACTCCACCCCCTCCCTCTCCCCCCAACCCCAATACCCAGCAGAAACTATTTTGCCCTTATTTCTAATTTTGTTGTAGAGAGAGTGTAAGTATCCATTAAGTCATAGTTGATCTTATGGTGGAGTGGTAGGGCCATTGTGGTGTTCAAAGAAATACTGACATCTGCTGGTGGGCACAGAAATCACAGGACTTTTCCAAGGGCAATATTTAGCTTTGAGGTATTGGATTTAAGAACCCAGTGGATATAACTCAGCATTTCTGAGGACTTAGTCAAAGTAAAAAAAAAAAAAAATAAATAACTTATAGAATCCTTAAGGCTGTTTTATAGTCTTTAATCCATCAGGTAGATTAATAATTATCTACTAAATCCCTATACTTGAAATGTTTATCCAGAAAGAAGCACAGTCCAGAGAAGAGTAAACTGAAAATCACTCTATTTTCTTTACAACCACAGAACATACCTTGCCAGAAACAATGCTTCAAAAGGCAGCAAGAACATTGGGAAGTAATATTGTGTGTCAGAAGATAGACTTGTGTGCAAAGCCAGAAGCCTCCACTTCTTGGCCTTGTCATTTCTACCAAGTTACTTAATCTTTCTGAAGCTCAGTCCTCTCAGCTGAAAAAGAGGATTACAGATACCTATCCTGAATGACTCTACCAGTGACAGGAGATTAACACAGAATGCACTGTTCACATTAAATAATAATGGGGTTTTATTACATTTAAATGATAGGAACATTCTGGGACCATTTGCTTCTTGACTGATCAAATCATGATCAATAACAGCGCCTCTCAAACTTCACAGGAATCACCAGCGAATCTTGTTAAAATGAAGGCTCTGATTCAGCCAGTTGGGGCAGGGCCTGAGATACCTCACTCCCTAAAAAGCTCCCTACAAGTGACACTGGTCCAGCACCACACTGAGAAGCAGAAATCTGTTGAGATTCCACCCCCTCTAGTGGTCAGGAGCAAACTTTTAAAAAATGAGGTTAAATGGCTTTAAAGACACTTAAATGGATGGAAGAAGAGTGCATAAAAAAGCTTTGGGGATGCCAGTGTGATGGCATACATCTTTAATCCCAGTGCTCAGGAGGCTGAAGTAGGAGGGTCTTGAGTTCAAGGCTATTCTGGGACTACATAGTGAGATCCTGCCTCCAAATGAGAAGAGAGGGAAGGAGGGAGGGAAGGAAGGAGAAAGGAGGGAAGAAGGGAGAGGGAAGGGGAAAGAGGAAGGGAGGAAGGAAGGGAAGATGAATTTGCCCAATGTAGAAAAAAAAAACTTTGCTCTCATCCCTTTCCAATTTATGCATCACATTTATTATGAAAAAGATGAGATATTTGAATTCTAAGTCAAAAATGATTTTTTAGAGTATATTCTGTAATTTAAAGGAGATGATACCAATAAGATGTTAGCATACATACTGCTCAATAAATGAGAGCATTACCGTGATTTTTAGACAAAATAGCAGAGAAATCATTGCCCCTATTTTTAAATATGGTGCTATGGCTTTGGGGAAGAGTGTGATTACACCGTACAGTGGGACATCATAGAAAGAGGTGTTGGAGGACACACGATGCAGTTTAAGTCCCAGTTCCCTACCAGCTGAATGCCTAGGACAATGTTATATACTATTTCTAGGTCTCAAGTTCCTTCTGCAAACAGGAAAGTTGAACCTACTTGGGTGCTGCCATGGTTAGAATAGTGCAGCTCCTGATATGTAATCAGCCTGTTGGTATCGGTGGGTCCTGGAGCTCCCCATTCTACTGACCCTCTTTTTAGATGCCTACTTTTTCAAGTATCATCTAATATCCTTGGAGTAGCAGCCAACAAATGGAGATGGGAATTGTAGCCCTTCTTACTGATGTCAGGTTTTGAAAGTCAGGTTTTCATTATTGTAAGCAGTTAAATGTTATTTTAAAATATTTTATACATGTGCTGTATTTAAGGTATACAAATGTTTTCCTTATGAATGATCACAGTTATTTTATAAAACGATGACACAAGGTAGGAAGGATAAGTATATTACATTTTTTAAAAGCAAGGAAGCAGGCTTCTGAGAGGTGAAGCAATTTGTTTAAGACCATGAAGTTGGCAAATATCAAACCAAGGTGTCCTCACTCCTGTAGAACTTAAGACAGGATTTTGTGGACAGAAAGTACTATTCAAGTGAGCTAGTAAAAATGTCCCATGTTTTCATCACTAAAATTGCCATGAGGGCAGGGGGCATGGCTCAAGTGGTAGAGCACCTGCCTACCAAGTCCAAGGCTGAGTTCAACTCCAGTACAGCTCAAATTGCAATGACACTATTGCCTTCTACTGGTGATGCTGGCTGCTGATAGAAGGTTAATGTGGATGTTGGGCCATGCCTTGGATGGCATAAACCCCTAACTTTCAAGGACAAGTTTACCTAAAGTGGAGAATGTAATACATTCTTACATTTCATGCTGAATCTCTCCCTCTGGCAATGACTACCATCCAATTAAAAGCAAAGGAAGAATCATAGCTATTTAGTTAAAAGTTTTCCTTATACAGATAAAGGGAGATTCTTAGTAATCGCGATTTACCCAACTTCACCAATAGAAAGAATTAGTATGATGATTTGAAGCCATAATCTCCAAGCTCACAAAGAGTGAGCTCTTCAATCGGTCATTCAAGCTTTGTCCTCCAACTCCGATAGTATTCCAGTAAATTTTCTGTACATTCAAGACAGCCAGGATTGGATTCTTTTGGCTTGCCATCAAGACCTTGACTAACCAAGCTAGTGATTAGCAACCTCTTTGCATTTTCTTCCTCGCTAAAGCAACTAAGCTTCTGTCAATATTCTTGTTCATTATTGTGCAAGGTATGTGAGGCAGTGAGAAAGGCAGAGTAAGGAATTAAAAAAATAATTATCCTTCTTTCAAAAATTTTAATTTGAATATCATTTCATTTTTGGTGAGTCAGGCAATAATCTCCCTTTCTAAAAATGTACCAGCACACTATGAAAGCCTGTTCGATAAATTTATATATGTGACTGGCACCTTGTACTACTGTGAGCTTAGTTCAGAACTGCTGTGTGCTTTGTAAATTTAGAACTGCATTTCCTAAATGTCAAGTGTTTATTACCTGGAAAAAAGAAAGGGAAAACAACTCTACATTTAAAAAATGTTCTGCTGCTTCCTCATGAGACATTTTAAGGATCATTAGTTGTCTAAATAGAAATTGTATTTTAGAGAGGGAAGAATTTGAAAGATTGTTCTGCAGCTTAAGGTTATATACTTTACCTTGTGATAGACTCAAGCTGTAAACTCAAGCAGGCATTTAGCACACTGGTTATTCTACGTCATCTTTCTTTGCTGTCCCCTTTAAGTCTCCCTCTGCACTTTAAAAACAAACACACTCAAAACCACCTACCAGCAGGGAAAGGTTAAGGGGGAGTAACTAAAGAGATTGAACTGAGCAAAGTACCATATATTCACAGCTGAGATACATTAAGAAACCCCTTTGACTGACTTTGGAATTAAAAAAGAAGGATGGGACTGTAAAATAGGTTCCCTTGTGGGAGGTAGGGTGGTGAATGGAGATAGAGGAGGGTGAATATGGTTGATGAACTTTATAGACTTATATGAAAAAGAACAATGAAACTTTTTACAATAATTTTAAGTAGGGGTGAGGGGGGGTGAGGAAGAGAGATGGTGGGGGCAAACCTAACCAAGGTACAATGTTAGTGTATATGGAAATGTCACAACGAATCCCCTTTATACAACTAATGGATACTAATAAAAATGCTTTGGGAAAGAAAGAAAGGAAGTGGATTTTATCTGACTTGTGTCACTCTTCTATTCTTAGAGCCTAACATAATGGCTGGCATGCAGCAGCTGCTAAATAAATATTTGTTGAATGAGTGAAAAAAAAAGAAATAAAAGCACCTACCACAGGGTCAGCTCAAGTTGGAACTTAATAGGCATTGACTCACTTTCCTCTTCTTTTCCTCATAGGCAGATTAAATTCTATGACTAAACTGAGGGATGAAAATAGTCCATCCCTGGATTTTACAGACTTGCTTTTCCTAGAAAACCATTTTGTCAGAATAGTAACTATTATTATAACTAGTTATTATCTTTATGTATACATGTTTATCTGTCAAACCAGCAAACTGTCTCTCATCTGCTTACTTTTCCACCCTTTCTGCTTTAAACTAGGAGCCTAAAGAATGTAAACATCTGTTTGTACACAAGTCAACTTCAGAGATTTCTCAAAGAAATGCAGTTTGGTTTATGCCTGACAGTATATGATATGGCTCATTCAAGGAACTCTTTCCCTACCTGGCTGCTTCATTTTTACCTTAGTTTGGCTCTGTAGAGTCTAGGATGTAGCAAAGCTCAGAAATGATAATTCTGAGATGTGCTTCCACAAGTTACAAACATCAAGGAGAGTCATCGCCTGTGTTGTATGAAGAACATTCATGGATGAGTAAACAAACTTGTTCTAGAAGAGGAAAGCAGTCTGAGGTGACTGCTCTTGACCTGGCTGTGCTTGTGTTGACTGCAGAGTTGATTCCAGGGAGGTTTCTCCCACTATTTTAATCTCTAAAACTTTTCTCAAGCTGGTGCTTTCCATAAGTTGCTGGAGAGTCTTAGGTTAATCACCACTCTATCGGCCAACATTTATTATACATCCTGTATGTGAAGAACAGAGCAGAGTTGGGCATTTCATGATAGTAATACAATTTTTCAAAAATGCACAGGTCAAAAGAGGAAAAGTGAGCATATCTCACAAAATTCTAGATATTAAATACTAGAGGTATTTGAGTGACAGGAGAGAGGGACTTCCTTTTACAGGACAATTAAGCACAAAACACATGAGGGTCAATTAGGCAGGCTACCGCATTCCCAAAGAGGAAATTGTCTACCTATGTGTCAGGAGAAATGTAGGCTCAAGCAGGGGAATAGAAATCTGACAAGAATGGAGGACCTCAGTCTCCAGTGGAACAACATGGTGTGATGACTTCATTAGCTTGGAATGCTAATGTAGAAGTTTGAAAGTTATCAAATTGTGTCGTTGTCATTCTACTTAATCTCTTGAGTGACTTGTTTCTCTATAGGACAGATTTTCCAGAACTTAGGATCTTCTGGAGATTCTCTAGTATGAAGACAGAGTTCTTAGAAAGGTGAAATAGACCATTGTGTATGACATAGCAGAACTCATTTACAGGCATTGATTCTAAGCAATTAAAAGTCTGGTACATAACTTGTGATGATTACCATCACCTATCATTGCTGGCAATCTATTGTGGACATCTCAAGAAGTCAACATTTGTAGCTGGATGCAGTGGTGTGCATCTGTCACCCCAAGACATGTGGGAAGCTGACTTTGGGAAGATCACAGTTCCAAGCAAGCCCAGGCAAAAAAGTTTGGGAGATCCCATCTCAATGGAAAAAAGCTGGGCATGGTGGTACACATCTGTCATCCCAGAGATGGCACAGGAAATTTAAAATAGGTTGCAGTCAGGCTGGCCTGGGCATAAAACAAGAACCTTTCCCGAAATAACCTGAGCAAAAAGGGCTGTAGGCATGCCTCAAACAATAGAGTGTCTGCTCACAGGCACAAAGCCCTGAGTTCAAACACCAGTACCACACACACACACACAAGTAATATGGAATGAAATTGTTCTACAAGCCTCAAGGCCAGAAATCTAACATTTGTCCTGGCAATGCCATTCATCAATTGTGGGGTCTATGTGTAGTCGACTGAACCTTACCGACCTGTGGTTCTCCTTCTGCAAAAGGGAGAAGGGCACTGGTTGGGTTGTATATGTATAGATAAATTTAAAATCACTATAAAAAATCACTATGAAAAAGTTCCACCCATCTATAAATGTCTCATTATTATTGATGACTAATAAATTGGACAGAATGAGCTCTGATTTATAACCCATGGAAGAGGAAAACTTGAAGAAGGAAATTAATGAGTAATAGCAGTTTAAATAATTAAGGATGGTGAAATTTGCCAGCACAGCAAACTTTTACAGTCCCTTTCAAGTTCCATGTGAGTATAGTATATAAAACTTGCTAGAAATGAAATAAAATCCATTGAGCTGAGGTGATGTGAAAAGAGAGCAATTATTTCCTATCAAATACACATAGAAAGCTGACCAGCAGCACTTGCAATCAAAACACACTGCTTCTCTATTAGCTGAATAATTAAAATGAATTTTATACTAAAACACTACTAATAAGGGGCTTGGGATGTAGCTCAGTGGTCGATTATCATTGCCTAGTGCACAAAGCCTTGTGTTGGATCTCCAGCACTGCAGAACAAAAACAGAAAACTAATATAAAAATACAAGCATGATTTACTACGATGATGTAGGATCTACAGCATGAGTGAAGAAGGATTGATATGATGAATTTTTCTTTCTTTCTTTAAGAATAAGAGTTTTATTTTAACCTGAGAAATAAAACCATGTTACCATAATATAATCCACAGGTAGCACACCAAGAACTCTATAAAACTATTTAATATTTTGAGAAAGCCTTAAAGTAGCTCTATAATGGACCACATTACCAGCAGATTAAATCTGAATTACAACACTTTTTTCGTAAAGAAACTGGATTAGTCAAAATAGCTATTTCCTCAAGCCTTGTAATTCTTTCCTTAAACTTGAACTCCATTTGATTTATTGGGATTATAAAATTGGAAATTTATTTGATATAACTTGAAAGTTTGAATGAGATGGACCTGGCAGTTCTTTCAAACTCTTCATTTTTCAGATAGGGAAAATTTGGCATGTCAGTAGGGCTCAGTTCTCACTTTATTTTGTTACTTGAAAAAACTGTGTTGGTTACTCCAGAGGCACCTGCACACCCATGTTTATTGCAGTGCTATTCACAACAGCCAAGTTATGGAAACAACCAAGATGCCCCACTACTGATGAATGGATTAAGAAAATGTGGCTATATATTTATCCACAATGGAATTTTACTCAGACATGAAGAAGAATGAAATCTCATTACTCACAAGTAAATGGATGGAACTGGAGAACATCATTCGGAGCGAGGTTAGCCAGGCTCAGAAGACCAAAAATCGTATGTTCTCCTTTATAGGTGGACTTTAGCTCTAGGGCAAATACAGCAATGTGGTTGGACTCAGGTCACATCGTAAGGGGAGAGCACATTCAGGAGGTATGGGGATAGGTGAGAAACCCAAAACATGAAAGTATTTGATGTCACCACTGCAGAGGAACTAATACAGAAACCTTAAAGCAACAGAGGTCAATATGAAAAGGGGATCAAGAACTAGAGAAAAGGTCAGTTAGAGATGAATCAACTTGGGATGTAACACATTAGTACATGGAAGAAACACTAGGAATCTCTTTGTATAGCTATCCTTACCTCAACTAACAAAAACACTTTATCTTTCTTATTATTGCTTATACTTTCTCTTCAACAAAATTAGAGATAAGGGCACAACAGGTTCTGCATGGAAGCGAGGGCAGTGCGAGGGCAGTGGGAGGGCAGGAGAGGAAGGGGGTGGGGGGTTGTGGGGAAAAATGGCCCAAACAATGTATGCACATGTGAATAAACTAATTAAAAAAAGAAAAAACTGTGTTGAAGATAATCAAACAGAAAAACTCTAAAATAATAGTATAAGCCTCTTTTATTTAGAAATATAAGCATTTCATAACTGTTTTACTAACAGAAATGACATTTTTATTGTCATTTAAAATATTTCCTATGGTCTCTAAATTAATGTTTAAAAACAACATCAATCTTAGTTTTGGTTAGTTTCCAATTTGAGATTTTACCCACTTACTGATCTAAGAATAAGACAGCATCATCCATTATTTATCTCTATTCTTTGGTTGATTTTTGCTCCTTCCAGCTATCTCAAGCATATAAAATCTCAGGTTTATGGATATCTGTAATTTGTAGGTACAGTAGCACAATATTGGACCTTGAAAGAATTTTGCTTTTGCCTGCTTAACCATGGTATACATCTTTCCTCCTAAAGAAACTAAGAAAATCTATCACTTGCAGAGGATCAAAGTCATGAAGTCCATTTTCATTTTTGTCCTTACTGTGAATCCTTTTGAAAGGACTTAAAAAATGTGAAAGATTGTACTATTTGTCTTTTACCAATCAGAAGATAGCACAGTATTCTTCAAATACTAACCTAATTATACATGCTACTTTATATATTTATTTCTTGGGAAGGAGAGGAAAACAGGACAAAGGGAAGATTTTTTTTTTGAAGCTTGAAGAAATTATTCTTCAGATTCACCCCAAATTTGTATGAATGTCTTATTTTTACACCATATATTTGCTGTGTAGGTGAAGGAATATGGTATAGTTGCCATTTTGCTTGTTTTTCCCTAAATAAACATCATCTACCCAAACCCTGTGAATGTAAACACTAGAAACTATATCTTTGAACTGATTGAGGAAAATGAATAAGAATAAGATGAGATGTAATAAAGTGTCATGGGTTAATCCACGGACATGCTAGAGGGTTCTTGCTCTCAGAACACTCTTAAGAATAAGAGGCTGGAGCACTAAAGTTACAGGCAGGAAAGAAACTTTATTGCTAGAGAAAGAGAGAGTGGAGAGATTAACAGCAGTGTCTGGAAACTGGGTGCCACCTGAGTGTGGCAGGGTTGTGATTTATATACGTAATTCTTCCACATTAACACAAGGAAAAGGATGTGGTGTAGTCTTATAGGTCCATTCTTGGTGCATGGGACTTTCTGTATTTCCAGCTTTCTCTTACCTGGGCCAGTTCCTCCACTTTTCTCAAGCTGTAGGGACTTCTATATTCCTAAGGTGTAATGGGGCTGATTTATGTTATGGCATTGCTACAAATTCCCCCTATGGGTTGGAGCCCCTAACTGCCATTAGGGAGATAGGATGTTGAGATCCAGTCTTTAGCTACTTCCTGCTGAGAGGGGGCAAAGAAAGTCCCCAACAGGAGTCTGGGATCCAAACCTGAAGTTGGTGTCCAAATGTCCATGGTAGTAAGAGTAGAAGTGGAGTAACATTTGGAGTTTGATGGAGTCTAGGCGAGAAGAAATGAAATGCATGAGAAGGTAAAGGAGGCATGGACCGAAGTACAGGACTGCTCTGATAACAGCAATGGTCCCAAGAGAGGGAATAGCCATAAGATCCAGTTGCCAAGCCAATTGTTAGGTTTCCACCCATTCCAAGTTTGTACAGGTATGTGGGCAATTTTTCTGATGTTAGTGGCAGTGTTTGTTACTGCTTGCCCATTGTCATCAATTTGAAGACAACAGTCTGAATGGTTGAATTTGCCACATGCGCCCCCTTCCTCAGCTAGAAAATAGTTTAAGGCCAGGCAGTTTTGATATATGGCAGCATGCAGTTGGGTCTGTTGTCTGGCCAGTAATTCTAAGGCAGAAGCAGTCTGGTTGGTGATCATTTCTACCACTGCTTATAATCTAATGTTTCTGTTGAGCATGTAAATGGGAGCCCAGTAACCCCGGCTCCCATCTTGTACCCAAGTGGCTGCCCCATATGTCTCAGTGATCCTCAGGGGAGGCCATTCATCTTATCCCCACTGATTTTCCCCTACCTAAGACTTCTTTGTTTTGGTCCCCAGCGTTTCAAAGAGAAGGACTCCCAGTTGTTCTCCATGGGAATTGGGTAAAAGGAAAAATCTGGACTAGACAATCCCTGTAGTACAACTTCCTGTCCAAGTGGGAGAGAGTCTGCTGTAGGCCTGTTTTCCACATCCAGAATAACCCATCTGGCATTTCTTATCATCTTGGAGCAGTGCTAGTGAGGTTATCTCAATATTTGCCAATCTCAGGGATAACTCAAAATGAATTTGCCTTGCTTGTAGTAGAGCAATTTAAGAGGCTATGGTTGGTTAGAAACTTGTAGCATTGGAAGCCATTATTGGGTGTGGACAATGCCCAGTACTAGGTAGGCTTTTTGGGCTGCCAGGTTAGATTTGTCTCATTGTAAAAGAGTACCCATTTACAAGGGGACTCTCCCATCCATTTATCATATGTGGGCCCAGTTCTTTTGAGACAATCCTCCCTGATCACTTCTGATGTGAGAATCCAGGACTGGGGACAGTCACTCTCCCTAATGGAGTTATTTTTAATAGAAGTCAGTAAGCATTTAAAGTAGACCCTTTCCAAGGCCACTCCTCACTCATGAGAGTAACTCTGCATACCCAACAATTTGAGACATTTAGTTCTCTGGCAGTTTCTCTGCTGAGTCTATGAAGAGATTTTTTCCCTATTGATGGGAGCTCTAATCCTTTGCCTATTTTACCCCTGAATTCATCATATAAACTGGGTCCTTGAGTGGCCATTGGCTTTGGTTGGGGCAATAGTTTTTTTTATTGTCTCTTTAACAAGTTGTTCTCTGGCTAAGTCCTGAGCTCCTCCACCATGTGACACTCCCCAGTGTCCCAGGTAAATCCAACAGACCCATTCTTCTAACCTCCCATTGCAAATACAGCAATGGAAGGTTAGAGTTTGTTTCCCAAACTCCAGGACTTCCAGTACTGCTTACTAGAGTGTATGCAAACCTGAGGGATATATTTGCCCAAGTAACATCCATTCGGTTGGTGAGTGTAGAATGTAAAGTAAGATCATTTGGAGCCCCCAAAGTAGGTAGTTTTAAGACGTTCATTACATGTGGGTGGCTGGGTGAGGACCACGCTGAAAAGAAAGAGTTTAAGTGTGTAGAGGAAAGTCATGGTGAGCCTCATGGTTATCTATCCCAAGAATGTGAAGCCCCAGGGGAGAAGGCAGACAAGGTCACTTAATCCTGAGGGGCCTTCCTGAAGAGGAGCTGGAGGTCCTTTAGAGGCTTATAGGAGTACTGTGGTTCATCTGAGACTGAGTCTTAAGAAGAAAGTTCTTTTGAGGGGTTCCAATGCTTGACTCTGGAGATGTGGATCCTAGATTCTAGTCCAGTCACTCAGACTCCTGTTGGGGTTGGAAGAAGCACAGGTATGGACCCTCCCATAGGGACTCCAAAGGCTCCCTGGATATGTGAGGAATTTTAACAAGCACCAAATCACTGGGACAAAAGGGTGGAGGAGAAGAAGAGGGGGCATTAGAAATGACTTGGTGTAACTTGGTTAGGATTTGTTGGAACTTAGCTAGCTGGGTGATATGGTAGGTAAGTCTGGTTGCTCACTGTCCAGAATGAGGTCATTATTGAGAAATGGATGACCATAAAGAGACTCAAAAGGGGTGATGCCCAGCTTGCCCTGGGTGTTTCTGAGGTGGAGGAGGGCCAAGGGCAGGACTTTGGGCCAGGGAAGATGTGTTTCCTAGGCCAGTTTGGCTAGGTGGCGCTTAAGTAACCCATTGCTGGTTCCACTTCCAAACACAGTGGAGGTGATATTTTATACCTAGGGCCTCGTATACCCCCGAGTCACTTCAGCTTGGAATGCTGGGCTGTTGTCGCTCTATAGGCTGTGAGGGAGACCAAATCAGGGAATGATTTTTTGAATTAGAACTTTGACCACTTTCTGGGCATTTTCTGTGGCGCAAGGAAAAGCCTCAACCCACTCTGTAAAGGTGTCTATTAGCATAGAAGCAAACAGGAGTGAGGACTCCCTGGCATGTGGGTGAAATCAATTTGCCAGTCCTCTTCAGGGTAAGAGCCTTGTCTTTGAGTCCCAGCAGGGGGAAAGTGTTGGTTGCGAAGGTTATTATGCTGATAGGTCTCACATCCCCTAATTATGTCTTGTAGGGCTTCTTTAATCTTTACACTCTCAAATATGCGTTTGACCAAGGACAGGGTGTTTTCTACTCCCAAGTAGTAGGTTTGATGTAAACTTTTGAGGACCTTCCATTTTAGGCTCTGGGGAAGAAGCTTTTCTTCAGGGGAGACCCACCATCCTTGGTGGTCCAGGCAGTAGCCCTGAGATGAGGCCATTTGGGCCTTAGAGGGGAGGTAATGAGGTCTCTTGGGTGGGAAAAGAGATTCTTCCCACAAAAGAGAACCCTGGATGTAGGGTCATTGAGCTGCCTCTTTTGTGGCTGCATCCACTTTTTAATTGCTCAAAGCTATGGAGTCATCAGTTTTTTGGTGTCCTGGACAGTGAATAACTCCCACTTGTTAGGGCAAGAGGACCATATCCAAAAGTTTTAGGATCATCTGAGAATGTTTGATGGGATACCCAGAGGCAGTGAGCATTCCTTATTTCCTCCAGGCTGCATGGGCATGTAAGATCAGAAAGGCATATTTGGAGTTAGTATAAATATTGACTCTTTTGCCCTGGGAGAGTTGTAAGGCTTTGGTGAGGGCAATAAGTTCAGCTAATTGGGTGCTAGTGTTAGGGGGCAGGGGTTCTGCCCTCAAGATTTGAGTGGATGTGACTGCTGCCGCTCCAGCCTGTTGCTTTCCATTATTAACTGAGGAGCTCCCATCAGTAGAAAGTGTAAGATCTGGATCTGGTAGAGGCTTATCAAGGAGGTCAGGTCTTGGGGTATAATTTTCAGCCAAGACCTCCTCACAGGAGTGACTAAGGAAATCCCCCTTTGTGGGGAGGAGGGAAACAGGGTTGAGATTAGGGCAGATTTTAAGGGTCATCTCCAGATAGTCCAGGAACTGGGCCTGGTACCTGAGTAGTTGGTTATCAGACAGCCATAATCCTCTCTTAGTGCTTAAGATGTCTCCCAGATCATGGTGGGTGTAAACAGTAAGAGGTTTTCCTAAAGCAAGTTTTTGAGCCTCTGGTATCAGCATCCTAACAATGGCAATGGCCCTCAGGCAGCCTGGCCATCCCTTAGCTACATTATCTAGTTCCTTGCTTAGATATCCCACAAGTTTGATATTAAACTTGTGTTTTGACCCCAAGGGCCACTCCCCCTTTTTCATAGACATATAGCTGGAAAGTGTCTTGAGAGTGTAGGCTCCCTTTGTCCCACTCAAGGAGGGACTGAGAATGGTGTTGGGCCTCTTGCTGGAGGCGTCATAGGGGGCGAGTGAGCTCAGCATAGCCGGGGATCCAGATTCAACAGAATCTGGTGACTTCTAAAAAAGCCCTTAGTTATTGAAGGGTTTTAGGGAGAGGATAGTTTAAAATTGGGGAAAGTTGCACCGAGCCTAGGCACCTAGTTTGCTACATAACTGAGCTTTTTCTCAGCAGACCTTATAGTCTCAACTGGCCAAAAAGTTTAATAGGGACTCTGTAGCCCTGGAGATAGTGGGTTCAGTTGGATCACAGAGGAGAAGATCATCTACATATTGGAATAAGGTGGCCCCCTGAAATTGCTAGTCCATTAGGTCTCTTTGACCAAAGATGTAAGGGCTATCTTGAAATCTATGGGGCAGGACTGTCCATGTTAATTGTCCTGTAGGTTTAGAGGGGTCCTCAAAAGCAAAGAGCAGTTGGCTATCAGGGTGAAGGGGTATGCAGAAGAAGGCATCCTTTAACTCTAGAACTGAGTAGTATTGCGCATCAGGGGAATCTGAGCCAGGAGAGTATAAGGATTAAGGACCACTTGATGTAGGGTCCTTACAGCCTCATTAATGAGTCAGAGGTACCAACCTCCATTTATTAGGACCCTTTTGTACTGCCAGGATAGGGGTATTGTAGGGACTGGAGCACTCAACCAGTCCTGTTGTTTGAGGTTATTTATGATATGCAGGAGGCCTCTTGGGACCTCCTGCTTTAAGGGGTATTGTTTCAGTGAGGGAACTGGAAAGGATCTGAACAGGAGGGGTTGTCCTTGCCCTCTTAATGGTGGAGCCATCTATCCAGACTGACAGGTCCACTTGTTCCTCAATTAGGGGCATGCAGAAATACTCTTGGTGGGGTATTTGGATTTCAAGTTTGAACAGGAGGTCCCTTCCCAACAAGGGATAAGGGTCTTGGGGCTAGTAGAAATGAGTGGCAGAGTGGAGTTTCCTCCAAGAGCACACCAAAGGCTGGGTAAAATATCATTCTAGGGGCTGGCCTGATATGCCCCAAATGTTGACTTTGTTGTTAGACCTGGGACGTGGAGAGAAAGGAATGACAGAGAAGTGGGCTCCACTATCCCAAAGGAAGAAGACCTTATGCTTCTCAACCATCAGGACTACCCAGGGATCCTCAGTCTGGATGTCAAGAACCAGAGCCTGGACAGGAGGCCCTAGAACCCATCATTCAAGAGAGCCATCTGGCCTCTTATCCAAGTGGGATAGGGACAGTGTGACTTCCTGTGGTTACCCTTACAGAGAGGGCAGGGTTCCAGAGGGAGCCAGGGCTGTCTCCCAGCTGCCCCCCTAGTGGACACTTCCATTTGAAGTGTCCCTCCTGTCCACAGTGGTAGCAGGTCCTGACATATGGTCCCTGTTCAGAAGGGAATTCTCTAAGAGCTGCCACTAGGTTGTGATGACGTCTGTCTTTTTCTCTCTAGTAAGTTCCTGATTATAGTATACAGAAGTAGCCATCTGTACCAGCTGGTCAAATGTTTTGTCGCCCTTGGCCACCAGCTTTTGAAGTTTGCTACAAATGTCTGGGGCTGATTGGGTAAGGAATTTATTTCTTAGGAAGACCTCCCTGACTTGCAGCTTGGGATCTACAGTGGTGTGTTTTGTAATGGCCTTTTTTAGATGCTGTAAGAAGGCCATGGGGGATTCATTAGGTCCTTGTTGGACAGCAGTTACCTGGGAGTAATAGAGGGGTTTGACTCTAGCCCTATTTAAACTTTCAATGGTGAGGTGAATTAAATGGTGTCTAGTCCATTTATCACTCTCACTTTGGGGATCCCATCTGGGATCTGTCCTGGGAAATGCTTGGGCCCAGTCGTGACTCTAGGGATCCTCAGCTTCCCCTTATAGGGGGGCAGACTAAACAGAGGACTTTTGTAGATGATAATCATTGCTGCCTGAGTGGTCTGATCAAGGACTCTTTGCAGCTTGAGGGAAGTGAGGGTTTGATTTAAGAGCAGAATGACATCTTCCCAAGCCAGTTCAATAGTTTGGATAATAGTAATAAAGGCTTGAATGTAACAGTTTGGGTTATTAGTAAAGCTGCCCAAGTCTCATTTAATTTCCTTAAGGTTGGTTAATCTGAAGGGGATATGGATACTTTCTGGGTGGCTGCCCCCCCCCCCCCGGAACTGGCAGGAGGGAGTAGCAGCCAATGCCCACCAAGTAAGGAGGCAAGGGAGCTGTGGGGGTTGGGCAGCCACTCTCCTCACTCTCATTAGGCAGAGGAGAGGAAGTGGCTCCCTTAGAGGCAGTTGGGGGTGTTTTAGAGGTATTCCCTTCTTTAGGTATGGTTTTACAAACCATGGTCAGGGTTTGAGTACCTCCCTTACACTGTTTCACCCATTGGGGATGTTTATAAGGAAAAAGAACCACTGCATGTAAGGAATTTTTTTTCCATTTGCCCTCCCTCTTGCAGAACAAGTCTAACTGGAGAATAGTATTGTAGTTAAGAGTCCCACTCTCAGGCCATTTTTCCTGATCTCCAAGGGGATATTGAGGTCAGGCCTGAGTGCAAAAAAACAAAAACAAAAAGAAAAAAACACAAAGCCTTTTTTGCAAAGGTTGTCAAGATCAATGTCCTTCCAGTGTTTTAGCATGCAGTCCAGGGGAGCCCCCTCCGGAACTTGAGAGGAGGAAGTTCTCATCTGAAAAAAGAACATGTGGTCTACAATGGAGGGGGTATTCCTATTTATAGGCATCTTGATAAGGAAATCCCTCTTCTGGGAAAGTGATCTCTCCCCTCCATTTTGCCCTTCTGACATCTGTGACTGAGACCAACGGAAAAGTTGAAAAGGCCTTCCAAGGTGTGGTCACCCTATGGGTGTAGCCTCAACCACATGAGATTCTGCTGGCCTTGAAGCCCAAGTACTTATAATGTCTCCAGTTAGTGAAGACATCCAGTTCAAAGAAAACTTACCTGAGGAAGGGCTCAATGAGAGACATAAAGGCACAGAAGGCCGGGGGCTGTTGGGTGAGCTAGGGATCAGTCATGTCTTCTGGAGCAGATTGTGAGGAAAAGGTGTGTTTTTAGAAAATATGATCTCCCGTGCAATCTGGGGACAGAAATGGGAAAAAATCCAAATGGTGTGTGCCATAACAACAGTGCAAATACATTCCCTAGGGCAGTACTAAATGATAAAGATGGGGCAGCAGGGGGTAAGGGGGATGGTGTTTGGTGAGATGTCATAAAAATCCCCTAAATTGGCTCTCAGTCATGGGGGCATACATCCTCAAACAAAAAGTGGGGAATAAAAAGTGCAAGGAACCTCCTGTGGGCAAAGATGCTTTATTATCTCCCTAATAAATGAAGGCATGGTGTCCTCCCATATGTTCCTGAGGAAGGTCACCCAGTGTTGTTGGGGGCAAAAAGGCCATTGGGTTGTAGTGCAGAAATGAGAGAGGGAGAAAAATTCTGGTAGATGGAGGGATTCAGACTTACCCACATGGCAATAGGCAGTCCTGTATAAACCCCAGGACAGGCCCAGCATGTTGTACTCCAAGGAGGGGTGTGCTGGATTCTGCCAGAGGCCTCAATGGGCTTGAGAAATTCCCCCTCTGCTTTCAGAAGAAATCTTCTTACCAACAGAAGGAGAAGGCAGTCAGAGAGTTCTGCTTTTGGCTACTCCTCAGCAGGGAGGATCTCCCAGTAGGCAGAGTCTATAGAAGTGCTGGATGATCATGGCACTTCCCAGGCAAACTGCCTCCAGTTAGGCACAGCCAATACCAACCTTTCATCCTGGAGAGAAGAGGGTACCTTTGTGGGTTGCCAAGATGTCACAGGGTAAATCCATGGATGCACTAGAGGGTTCTTGCTCTCAGAACACTCTTAAGAATAAGAAGCTGGAGCACCAGAGTTACAGGCAGGAAAGAAACTTTATTGATAAAGACTGAGCAGAGAGACACACAGTGGGGTCCAGAAACCGGGTGCCCCCTGAGTGTGGAAGGGTTGAGTTATTTGTATATGTAATGCTTCCACCTTAACACAAGGAAAAGGATGTGGTGTAGTCTTATAGGTCCATTCTTGGCACATGTGGGAATTTCTGTATTTCTAGCTTTCTCTTGCCTGGGCTGGTTCCTCCACTCTTCTCAGGCTGTGGAGACTTCCACATTCCTAAGATGTCACTGGTCTGATTTATATTATGGAACTTTTACAAAAATAAGAGAAATAACTGAAAGATTTATTGAGAAATCAAATGTATATGTAAAGTCTACTTGCTTTACTCTTGTTTTATTAGCCTTTAAATTTGATATGCATGTCAATATCCAGTAAACAGATCTCCATGGATGCAGAATGACAGAAAATTAAAATATTTGACTCAAAGAGTTAAAATTACAGAAATAAGATGACAAGAAAAAAAAATTCTAAGAGTAAAATTTAACAAATATTTAGTCTTTATTGTGTGTGTCCCAGATAATTTTATTTGAACACAGGGCCTACACCTTGAACCACTCCACCAAGCTTTTTCTTTGTAAAGGTTTGTTTTTGTTTTGAGACAGGGTCTTGCTAATGATTTGCCAGGGCTGACTTCAAACCACAATTCTCCTGATCTCTGCCTCTTCAGTAGCTAGAATTGCAGGTTTGAGCCACTGGTGCCTCACTCCCAGCTAATATTTTTAAGCATTAAGGATTCATGTTGAGATGATCTAAGATGGCAGCTAGAAGGAGGAAGCAGACAGCGTGAGCTCTCTAAATCAAAAATTTTGCTGAGATGCTGGAGCCACACTTGGCATAAAAAAACCATGAGGAAGAAGCAAAATTCCAACACCCTGAATCCCCAGCCCATACAAAGCTTCTCCATGCCACATTACACTGAGAAAACAGGAGGGCTCTTGCATCTCCAGACACTGGCTCCAAATCTGTTTAGGAGATGCAGACCAAAAGGTGAGCAAATAAATGGCACACAGTACTCCCACAGTCACCCCTGGGATAAACCAGCATAGTCCTCTAGACAGACTGACCCCTGCCCCACAAAAAAAAAAAAAACTGAATAATAAACAAGGAACTGAAAAGGAACACGCAGCAGAGGGGGTGGGATGCTCTCAGTGCACCAGAGAAGGGGAGAGGAGCAAGGAGCTGATCTCTGCGGGAACTTTCAGTAAACAAAGCCTGGAAAGGTAGACAGGCCAATAAGCCACTGTACCAGAGAAAGGGAAGATGCAAGGAGCTGATCTCCATGGGAACTTTCAGTAAATAAAGCCTGGAAAGGCAGATGGACTGACAGTGGGTGGGTGATGAGCCTGAAATAGGGTGGATAGGGGGTCCACAAAGCTTGTCTCCTGAGCCAGTGAGCTTCATCCAAAGTCAAACGACATTGCAAAATTGAAAAACAGTCAACAAACCAGCATAACATTCTGACAGCAGAGAGCCAGCTGACAGATCTCTGATCTTACCCCAGAGAAAAGGTGCGAGGCAACATAACAAGGTCCCAATAAACCAAAACAGGGAGAACCCAATACCAAAGTGGGATGGCTAGTGGGCCACAGAGCTGATCTCCTGAACCTGAGGACAAGCTGCACCTCACTGAGGGAGTTGCTGACTAAGCAGCTGCACTGAAAGACAGGAAAAAAAAAAAAAAAAACTGGCCAGTCTCCCCAACCACCTGGTGAGACTAAGACAGAGCTTCTGCTTAAATACTAACACCAGGACTGGATGCTGAAGTAGTAACACCAGAACTACTAAGACTATAATTTTATTCCTGAACCTGGAACTTTTTTTTCTCTAAGTGTTTGTCTGGTACACTGTTTGTTTGCCCACCATCTCTCCCTGTTGATTTCTTTGGTTCTTCTTTTTCTTTTTCTTTTTCTTTTTTCTCTTTCTTTCTTTCTTGGTTTCATTACTTTTACTATTGCAAGTTAGCTAATACTAAATTACACACCAAATAGAATGATGAGAAGATGAAAAAGAGGTGGACACCATTCTCCCCACAAAAATAAATTAGTACAGGATTAGAGGGGAATGAAGGAAAAAGATACTCACTTCCAGACTCCAACAAAATGAAGATAAACTATCCCAAGGAAACCAATGAAGCCCACATGAACACTCTGAAAGAAGAAATCCTGCAAGAAATCACTGAGAATTTCATGGAGATGTTACTAGACATGTCAACCACAATGTACAGGAGGCACTCAAGAAATTCCAAGACTCCAAAAATAAAGAATAAGAGAAGACACAAAAAATAAATAAATGATCTCATAGGAGCCCTAAATAAATACCAAAGTGAAACAGAGATCAACATAAATAGAGAGATAAATGAATTAAGGATGAAAATTGGCAATATTAAAGAGGAAGTGACCCAGGATATGGAAAACCTCAGAAAAAAGAATGAAACAGAAATACAAAACACAATGAAGGTCACTCCAGCAGACTAGAACAAACAGAAGACAGAATCTCAGAACTTGAAGATGAAATGGAAATTAAAGGAAAAACTGAAGAGCTATTACTCAAACTCAAGACCTGTGAAAAGAATATGCAAGAAATCACCAACTCCATCAAAAGACCAAACCTGAGAATCATGGGCACTGGAGAAGAAGAGGTCCAAGCAAAAAGGATTTGTAATATATTTAATAAAATAATAACAGAAAACATCCCAAATCAAGAGAAAGATATGCCCATTCAGGTACAGGAAGCCTCCAGGACACCAAACAGACTTGACCAAAATAGAACTATCCAACCACATATAATCATTAAAACAACAACCACAAAGAATAGAGAAAGAATATTGAAGGCTGTAAGAGAGAAAAAACAAATAACATACAAAGATAAATCCATCAAAATCACAGCAGACTTCTCAATGGAAACTTTAAAAGCAAGAAGAGCATGGAGTGAGATATTCTGGGCATTGAATGAAAAAACTTAAACCCCAGGGTATCTACCCAGCAAAACTATCATTGAAAATAGATGGAACAATAAAAGTCTTCCATAATAAGCAGAAACTAAAACAATATATAACCACTAAGCCACCACTACAAAAGATTCTTCAAAGAATTCTGCACACAGAAAATGAAAGCAAACAAAACCATGAAAGGACAGGCAGTACCAAAACACAGGAGAAGAAAAGTCAAGAAAGTAGAGAGTAACATTGATTCAGCTGCACACAATCAAACCCTTAAACAACAAAAACAACTAAATGACAGGAATCATCACATATCTATCAATACTAACACTAAATTTTAACAGACTTAATTCTCCCATCAAAAGACACTGTTTGGCAAACTGGATTAAAAACAAAGCTCCAACAATCTGTGCTTTCAGGAGACCCATCTCATTGACAGAAACAGGCACTGGTTGAAGGGGAAAGGCTGGAAGAAGATTTACCAAGCCAATGCCCCCCGAAACAGGCAGGAGTAGCAATACTTATCTCAGACAAAGTAGACTTCAAACTTACACTGATCAAATGAGATAAAGAAGGACATTCCATACTAATAAAAGGGGAAATACACCAAAAGGAAATAACAATTATCAACCTATATGCACCCAATGTCAATGCACCCAATGTCATCAAACATACTCTGAAGGACCTAAAAACGTGTATAAACTGCAACACAGTGGTAGTGGGAGACTTTAATAGCCCTCTATCACCAAAAGATAGGTCATCCAAAAAATCAATAAAGTATAGAACTAAACCACACCATACATCAAATGAACCTAGCTGATGTCTACAGAATAGTTTATCCAACTTCTGCACATTGTACATTCTTCTCAGTAGCCCATGG
The DNA here is from genome assembly GCF_047511655.1 of Castor canadensis. NCBI lineage: Eukaryota > Metazoa > Chordata > Mammalia > Rodentia > Castoridae > Castor > Castor canadensis. Next base: position 79,281,907 of record NC_133400.1, on the reverse strand, counting down.
AACCTTCTCCAAAATTGATCATATCTTAGGGCACAATGCAAGCCTAGAAATAAGAAAATAGAAAATAGAAATAATACCACACATTCTATCTGATCACAATGCATTAAAACTAGAAATCAACAACAAAAACAACAGTAAAAAACATGCAAACAGTGGAAGCTGAATAACTTATTGCTCAATGATCAATGGGTCACTGATGAATTAAAAGAGGAAATTAAAAGGTTCCTGGAAGTTAATGAAAATGAAAACATGACCTACTGGAACCTATCAGACACAGCAAAGGCAGTCCTAAGAGGAAATTTATAACGATGAGTGCATATATTAAAAGGCTTCATCTCAGACTCCTAGAAAAACAAGAACATGCAAATCCCCAATCAAGCAGAAGGAGAGAAATAATAAAAATAAGGGCCAAAATCAATGAAATAGAAACAAACAAACAAACAACCATACAAAGAATCAATGAAACTAAAGTTGGTTCTTTAAAAAAATAAGTAAGATTGACAGACCCCTGGGAAACCTGACTAAAATGAGGAGAGAAAAAACACAAATCAGTAAAATCAAAAATGCAAAAGGGGAGTTAACAACTAACACCACAGAAAACCAGGAAATCATCAGAGACTACTTTGAGAACCTATATCTAATAAATTTGAAAATCTTGAAGAAGTGGACAGATTTCTAGATACTTATGACTATCCAAAATTGAACCAAGAGGACATTAATCACCTGAAGAGATCTATAACACAAGATGAAATTGAAGCAGCAATCAAGAGTCTCCCAAAAAAGAAAAGTCCAGGACCTGATGGATTCTCTGCTGAATTCTATCAGACATTTAAAGAAGAACTAATACCAACCCTCCTTAAACTGTTGCATGAAATAGAAAGGAAAGAAACTCATTTTATGGAGCCAGTATTACACTCATCCCAAAACCAGACAAAGATACCTCCAAAAAGGAGTACTATAGGCCAATCTCTTTAATGATCATTGATGCAACAATCCTCAATAAAATAATGGCAAACCAAATCCAACAACACATCAGAAAGATCATCCACCATGACTAAGTCGGCTTCATCTCAGGGATGCAGGGGTGATTCAACATACACAAATCTATAAATGTAATACAGCACGTTAATAGAAGCAAAGACAAAAACCACTTGCTCATCTCAATAGATGAAGAAAAGGCCTTCGACAAGATCCAACACCACTTCATGATAAAAGCTCTAAGAAAACTAGGAATAGGAAGAAAGTACCTCAACATTATAAAAGCTATATATGACAGACCTACAGCCAGCATTATACTTAATGGTGAAAAACTGAAACCATTCCCTCTAAAATCAGGAATGAGACAAAGGTGCCCACTAACCCCACTCCTTTTCAACATAGTCCTGGAATTCCTAGCCAGAGCAATTAGGCAAGAAGAAGAAATAAAAAGAATACAAATAGGTAAAGAAACTGTGAAAATATCCCTATTTGTAGATGATATGATCCGATACCTTAAAGACCCAAAAAACTCTACCCCAAAACTCTTAGACACCATAAACAGGAATAGCAAGGTGGCAGGATACAAAATCAACTTACAAAAATCATTAGCTTTTCTATACACCAATAACAAACAAACTGAGAAAGAATATATGGAAACAATTCCATTTACAATAGCCTCAAAAATAAACTTTTTAAGCAATAAACTTTTTAAGGCAGAGAGATACTTCTATTGTTTTTTCTATTCATGTCTTGCTAAGTTGGGATCATACTATGCATATGTATCTTTTGCTTTTTCACCTCACATTACATCAATACTTTTCTTTTTGCTTGCAAGTTCCCTAAATGTTGGACATTTCATTTTTATGACATTTTATAAAAATCTCTTCATAAGTTTGGTTAGATTTCAATGTTACTACAAGATAAAAATAACAAGGATAGAATAATTTAGCAAAATTTCTGAACTTATACATGTAGTTGTATTATATTCTTAGTACTTATTTTTATTTTCTATGATCACTAAAGAATTACACTTTTTCATGGATTTTGGTGCATCCTTTTCCATTCTGATTTTACTTTAAGACATAATTCCTAGGTGTCAGATTCATAAAACATTTATATTCTTTTTAACAGCTACATTGTTATATTTCATAAGGATATACTATAATTTATTTAACCATGTTTTTCCATAGGTCCACATACATTTCTAGCATTTATACTTCAAGCCATGCTGAAAGGCTTCTTGTTTTGAGTCATGCTCAGCAAAGATCTTCCCTTTCAAAATTATAAAACTATTCTCCCATATCTCCCCCAGAACACAGATTTAATTTTATACGTACGCATTTGGAATTTATGTTTGTGCAAATTCAAAATAGAGATCTAATTTCCTTCTAAATAGTTAGCCAGTTATCACAACATGATTTAATGAATAATCTACCCTTTGCTCATTGTTTATTATGCTTATATTTGCAGTCACTCATAGATCTTTTAATAAACTGTTGTCATGCACTAAAAAAAAAAAAAAATCAAATACCTAGGAGTAAACTTAACAAAGGATGTGAATGACCTCTGCAAGGAGAACTACAAACCCATGGAGAAAGAGATTAAGGAAGACTACAGAAGGTGGAAAGATTCCAGTGCTCATGGACTGGTAGAGTCAACATAGTAAAAATGGCTATACTACCAAAAGCAATCTACATGTTTAATGCAATTCCCATCAAAATCCCAATGACATTCATCACAGACATTGAAAAATCTACCCTAAAGTTCATTTGGAAACACAATAGACTGCAAATAGCCAAGGCAATACTCAGCAAAAAGAGCAATGCTGGCGGTTTCACAATACCCAACTTCAAACTATATTACAAAGTCATAGCAATAAAAACAGCATGATACTAACACAAAAACAGACATAGAGACCAGTGGAACAGAATAGAGTACCCAGATATGAATCCACACAAGTAAGCCCACCTCATTTTTGATAAAGGTGCCAAAAATATATGATGGAGAAAAGACAGTCTCTTCAACAAATGTTGTTGGGAAAAGTGGTTATCCATCTGCAAGTATCAACTCAAAATGGATCAAGGACCTTAATATGAGACCCAAAACTTTGAAGTTAGTTCAGGAAAGAGCAGGGAATACTCTGGAAGTAATAGGTATAGGCAAAGACTTCCTCAATAGAACCCCAGCAGCTCAGCAACTAAGAGAAAGAATGGACAAATGGGACTTCATAAAATTACAAAGCTTCTGCACAACAAAAGATATGGTCTCTAAACTGAAGAGACCACACATAGAGTGGGAGAAAATATTTGCCAGCTATACATTAGACAAAGGACTGATAGCCAGAATATATAGGGAACTTAAATAACTAAACTCTCCCCAAATCAATGAGCCAATTGAACTAAACAAAACTTTCTCAAAAGAAGAAATTCAAATGGCCAAAACACACATGAAAAAATGCTCACCATCTCTAGCCATAAAGGAAATGCAAATCAAAACCACACTAAGATTCTACTTCACCCTTGTTAGAATAGCCATCATTAAAAACACTACTAACAACAGGTGTTGGTGAGGATGTGGGGAAAAAGGAACCCTCTTACACTGCTGGTGGGAATGCATGCTGGTGCACCACTCTGGAAAAAAAAATTAAAAAACTGAACATAGATCTGCCATATGATCCACCAATCCCACTCCTGGGGATATACCCAAAGGAATGCGACATAGTTTACTCCAGAAGCACCTGCACACCCATGTTTATTGCAGCACTATTCACAATAGCCAAGTTATGGCAACAATCAAGATGCCCCACTACTGATGAATGGATCAAGAAAATGTGGTATTTATACACAATGGAATTTTACTTAGCCATGAAGAATGAAAGCTTATCAATCACAAGTAAATGGATAGAACTGGAGAACATAATTCTGAGTGAGGTTAGCCAGGCTCAGAAGACCAAAAATCATATGTTCTTCCTCATATGTGGACTTTAGATCTAGGGAAAATACAGCAATGTAGTTGGACTCAGGTTACATGATAAAGGGAAAACACATATGGGAGGTATGGGGATAGGTAAGAAACTCAAAACATGAAAGCGTTTGATGTGCCCACTGCAGAGGAACTAATACAGAAAACTTAAAGCAACAGAGGTCAATATGAAAAGGGGATCAGGAACTAGTGAAAAACTCAGTTTGAGATGAATAAACTTGGTTGTAACACATTTGTACATGGAAGCAATGGTAGGAATCTCTGTGTATAACTATCCTTATCTCAACTAGCAAAAATGCTTTGTCTTTCTTATTATTTTATATTCTTATTTTGTCTTCAACAAAATTAGAGATACGGGCAGAACAGGTGGAGGGAGAGGGAGGGGGCAGGGGACGGGAGAAGGGTGGGGGAAATGGCCCAAATGATGTATGCACATGTGAATGAATAAAAAAAAAGGATTCACAGTGAACAAGAAAAAAACCCACCCTCCAGAAGTTTAAAGAATAAACACCAAAATCATTTACACACACACACACACACACACACACACACACACACACGCACACATACATACATACAGTGAATTCTTATAATTTCCCTCCTGAGACAGTTTTTAAGCAAAAATTTGGAGCAATATGTCTATTGAGGTAGATACCAAAAATATTCCAGTTCTCCCAAATGAAGTATTAACATCACTTCCCTCCAGGAACAAAATCCCTACTGTATATTAAATACCTGGACAAGCATTTGCAAACGAGCTAAATGACCATTTGTGATGCATCTAAAATTAATTTCAATTACCAATTTTATTGACTATCATATAAAAGATATTGTCAAGTGCTAGCACATGGATAGAATGGAATAGAATAGAATAGAATAGAATAGAATAGAAAAGAATAAAATAGAACAGAACAGAAGCCTAGACTTTAAAGCACTTGGAATTTACATATGTGATTTAAACCACAAAGCTAATGTAATTAAAACAAACTCAAGTATCTAAGTCACATAAGAGGGTCTACTTTGAAAAGAAATGACCCTACTTTGATTTAAAGTTTGGTTTGTCCTGGTGAATTGAAATTAAAAGATTCAGCAGCTTATAAAGTTATTACCTTCAATTTTTCTCTCTGTAGATCCAGTTTCTGCCTTCAACACCTCATTTCTGCCTTAGCAAGAATGTTCCCATTTTCTGCTTTTCAGCATACATTATGCAATTATGCATCTCATTTCCCCTTGCTACCAAAACTAGGAAGCATCTATATAAATCAATTAGAGACTCAGATTGAAAGCAATTCACTCTGATATGTTTGCTCAGCCACACATCACAATTTCTTTAAATTTCTCATCCTAAATCCCCTACCCCATCCACATCTTCCCGCCACTGTCATGACCCCAAACTTCCAACAAAGAGAGTAGAATATTTTCAGTATATAAGAGTTCCTGAAATCACATTAGGCCTTTTCATCTGGTCTGAAGGAAAATCTGATGTTGAAGTTTTTATTGCCTATCATAAAAGCATGCATTCTTAGAATTTTCTCTGCATCTTATGAGGAGGCAAAAGAAGGGGCTGCTAGAAGCCTAGTCCAGCTAAAGGAGAAAAGGTCCCTGGGTCTCCTCATTACTAACACACACACACACACACACACACACACACACATACACATACACATACACTATTAGTTATTTTTCTCAACTCTGTAACAAAACACCTGGAAAAAAACAACCTAAGAGTGGAAGGATTGAGTTTGGCTCACAATTTCAGAGATTTTCATTCACAGTCCTTGGCGCCAATGATTCTGGGTCCACAGTGAGGCAGAACATCACAGTGACAAAGCAAGTGGAGGAGAACACTGTGATGGAGAGGAAGCAGAAAGAGGGGTCCAGGATAAGATAAAGCCCCTAGGAATATACCTTCCATGACCTACTTCATCCAGTTAGTCCCCAGTTCCTGAAGTTTCCAGAACCTCCCTCCAAATAGTGCCACTAGCTGGGGATCAAGCATTCAATACATGCTCTTGCAGAGTTTTAACGGTTCCAGGACTGCTCAAAAGTCCAAGTTCAAGGTCTCCTCTGATACTGAAGGCAAACTGTTACTGTGAATCCCTGTAAAAATAAAAAATAGATTACATACTTTCAACATCCAATGATACAAAGTAAACATTCCCATTTCAAAAAAGAGGAATAGAAGCATAGAAGGGAGGGACGGGACCAAAACAAGACCAAAATCAGCAGTGCAAATATTAAATCCTATAGTCCCGTGTCTGGGTCATGTGGTGTCATGATATGGGCTCCAAAAGGATTAGGCAACCCCTCCACTACAGCCTCTGTCTGGGGCTGGCCTTGCTTTCAACATTCCTGGTATCTCCACCTTTCTGGGGCCTCCATTGCATCTTCAGCCTCAGTGTTATATGTCAACCTCTCAGGGGCTCACTGCAAAGAATCTCCCACCTCCCAGGCCTTCCGTTGAAATCTGCATGGAAGCCTCTACCACCCCACAACCCCACAACCCTTTCATTCTACATGCCTGCAAAATTAGCATCACAATGGACCATGCCAAGGCCGGCCACCATCTCAAACAGTAGCCAGGCCCCCTTAGACAATGGCTACAGTGTCCTCTAAACCCCTGGACAGCTGAACATAGTGAAATGAATCCTGTGGGAACTTTTTAGGTGGTCCTTGTGCCAACATGGTGTCCAACAGTTCACTCTTCTCAAGGAAAAGTTGTTCTAAATGACTTTACACATTTCTACTCTTAATGCTATAATGTGTGGGGTCTCCTTGATTTCTGAGATAGCCTCATGGCATCTTTCCTACTGTCCTGGAACATGGCTTTTTTTAAATGATCTTAATCTCTTCAACAACCACACCTTTCTTGGCATAGAACTTTTCTGACTGAAGTACACATTTTTAAAATCTCTCCATTCTGCTTTTTTGCCCCAGTTCATACTATAAACCTAGCTAAAGGCAGTCAGCAATAACAATTCCACAGCCTGAATTCTGGGCTGCCTTGAAATTTTTTTCACCAGATTAATTTGTATGTTACCATTAGACTCAGCCTCAACAAAGTCTCAGGACACAGAAAAAAATGTATACATGTTCTTTGCCAGGATGTAACATGAATGGCCTGTAGCCCAATTCCCAGAGCAAGGAATCCAGTCCTTGTTTCCATCTAAAACCTCATGAATACAATCTTAACTGTCTGCCTTTCTATCAGCATGCTGGTCTTCTGAGTTCCAACCTCAACTGCCCATTAAGCTGAGTTTATAGCATTCTATGACTTCTCTAGTCAACATCTCCAAATTCTTCCACATTCCTTCCACAAACCACTTTAAAATGCTTGGGAAACTTATGGTCAGGTTTACTCAACAGCAATGGCCCCACTTTCTGTATTAGTTACTTTTCTCATTGCTGTGACAATATACCTGACAAAATACCTGATGGAAATAACCTAAGGGAGGAAAGATTTATTTTTGGCTTTCAGTTTCTGGGATTTCAGTCCACAGTTCTTGGCTCTATTGATTCTGGGCCCATGGTGAAGCAGGACATCATGGTGGTGGAGCACATGGAAGAAGAGGCTATTTACCTCTTGATGGATAGAAAGCAGAGAGAGGAGACAGAGAGAGAGAGAGAGAGAGAGAGAGAGAGAGAGAGAGAAAGAGAGAGAAAGAGAGACTTGAGACAATATATAGCCCTAAGGACAGCCCCCAGTGACATATTTCTTCCAGCTTGGCCCTACCACCTAAAGTTTTCAGACCTCCTAAAACAGCACCACCAGGTGAGGACTAAGCAGTCAACACATGAGCCTACTGGGGGCATTTCATATTCAAACCATAACACACACACACACACACACACACACACACACACACACACACACACACTTCCTCAAACCCTTAACACAGTTTTCTCTTAGGAAGCAGTTTTCAGCTTTGTTTTTCTAGCAGATATTTATGATAAATATGAATTGTGTCTATCATATAACTTGCTCCAAGGTTACTAAGGAAACATGAGATTCTGCTTAATAGCTTTAACTATCTATTTCTTTCCCAAACAGAACACATCAGAGCTATTCATGAGGATAACATTGAATCCATTCTATTTTAATTTTTAAATCCTGTAGAACTTCCTCTAACCAAGAGGCCAGCAAACTTCTTCCATAAAAGGCCCAGATTTAAAAATTTTTCAGCTTTGTGGGTCATGTAGTCATTGTGACAACTAATAAACTGCTGTGATAGCACAAAAGCAATTTTAAATGGTCAGAGTGCTAAGTTTGACAATAATGGGATTGGACTTTGAGCACATGATAAAAGCGAGAGCACACAAGGGAGGGGTGAGGATAGATAAGACACCTAAAAAAATTAGCTAGCATTTGTTGCCCTTAATGCAGAGAAACTAAAGCAGATACCTTAAAAGCAACTGAGGCCAATAGGAAAAGGGGACCAGGAACTAGAGAAAAGGTTAGATCAAAAAGAAATAACCTAGAAGGTAACACACATGCACAGGAAATCAATGTGAGTCAATGCCCTGTATAGCTATCCTTATCTCAACCAGCAAAACCCCTTGTTCCTTCCTATTATTGCTTTTACTCTCTCTACAACAAAATTAGAGATAAGGGCAAAATAGTTTCTGCTGGGTATTGAGGGGGGGGAGAGGGAGGGGGTGGAGTGGGTGGTAAGGGAGGGGGTGGGAGAAGGGGGGGAAATGACCCAAGCCTTGTATGCACATATGAATAATAAAACAATAAAAAAAAAAGAGTGCTAAGTTTGGCCGAAAGCTGCCTCTGTATGTATTTTAAGTTCAGCTTAATGTTTCTCCTGCATACTGAACTGTAACCTAACTTGATGTTTAAAAGACTATAATCTACTCTTGTCACAAGCTGCTGAGTCTCAGCAAATCACAAGTGGCCAACTGTTCAAATCATATTCAAGTGAGACAGACATGAGCTATAACCAATCAAGCTGTCTGTGTACCTCACTTCTATTTTCTCCATGTTACTTTCTTTTCTCTGGCTATATACACAACCTGCCCATGTGGTAATGCGAAGGATTCTGAACCATTTTTTTGGGCCAAACTTATGTCAGTTTCACAAATAAAGCCAATTAATATCTGTAAACCCAAATTTGCTGTAATTTTCTCTTTTAATAACAACTGATCAGTTAATATGACTATGTTCTAGTCTGACTTTATGAGCAGGTAGGATTGTGCCCCTGGGCTGTAGCTTGTTAACCCTGCTCTAGTAACCTCTTGCCCCTTCTCAGAGTCAGGACATTCCCATCTCAGCTAGCCTTTACCCCTGGTGGTGGTTTCTGACTTATGCAGTGCACTACTCTTCTCTCCAAACAAAAACTTGTTCTTCCCCAAACATTTGATATTAGTTTACGTCATTTCTTAAACTATTGTTTTCCTATAGTCTGATAGCCTAAACATAGATCTATGTCTTCTACCTATTTCTTCCCATGACAATACAAATGTTGATAGAGAATTATGTTTGAGAAAGCATTTCCTTCATTAAAAAGAACATTACTGCATATGTACATTTTCTAGTCAGCAGTAATTATTGCTAAATAGAGCAAGGTTTCTAATTAAGAAGCAAATTCCAAATTCTAAATGGTATACTAGACTACTTAATTTGATTTGTTGCTTTTTAATTCCCCTACTAGAAGTCTTGGGCATGACTTTATCCTTATCCAGTTAAGTCTTTTCTCTAGCTTAATCTTAGTTGTAGGCTAGGTCATGTCAGTTATTCTCACTAATTTGTTTGTTTATCTCAGACAGAGGCTGCCTCAACCTACACAGCTCAGGGAATGTCAAAATCTCTCTAACTTATAGTCCTGTTAGTTTTATCTCCTAGACAGAAAAAGCAATACCTGACAGTGACTTTGTTTTTAAAACCTAGTTTGTTTTCTTCCCCACTCTTTTTTTTCTTTTGCCTTTACATTTGTAATATGATTGAACAATAAAACTCAAACAAACAGTACAAAATAGTCAGTAGTTCAGTTGTACTAGAGAAATGATCCCAGGGCTAAAGGGAGGTATAGTGAGATAGGAATTGGTAGAAGAAAATGCTGAAAAGATTTTAGTAAAAGGCAACTAGATGTGGTGGTTCATGGCTATAATCCCAGCCCTTGGGAAGCCAAGGCAGGAAGATCAGGAGGTTGAGGTCAACCTGAGCTACATAGAAAAATCCTATCTAGAGAAAAAATTGACCAGAGGCAACCTTAGTGCTTTTCTGCTGTTCCCTTCTCTTGATTACAATTTCCACCTGTTTCTCCACTTTCTGGAACTTGCTCACCATTAGCATACCTGGTGGGGAGTAGAGGAGCCAACAGCAGAAGCTTATGCAGGGTTCTTTTAATCTGATGCCAGACCAACTGTATTAACCCTCTATTACTACTGTCACAAATTATAATACACTTAATAGTTTTAAACAGCATTAATTTATTATAGTTCTGGAGGTTAGATCACCAAAATGGGTCTCACTGGACTGAAAATTAGTGTCAGCAGGGCTGACTTCCTTCAAGAGGCTTTAGAGGAAAATCCATTTCCTTGTCTATTAGAGGCTGCCTACATTCCTTGGATTTTTGCCCCTACCTCCATCTTCCTTCTTTTTGTAGCATCTTTAAATATCTGTGGGACTCTGAATTTCCTGCCTCCTTTATTCATTTGTAATGACCACCCAGATAATCCATGATAAACTTCCCATCTCAAGATCAATTGATTAGCAATCTTAATTCTACCTACAATTTTATTTCTCCTTTGATACAACATAACATATTGAAGGTTTTGAGATTAGAACATCTTTAGGGGGCCATTATTCTACTTACTGTATCAACTGAGTCTAGGATTCAACAATTGAGTATGCTAGAAGCATCTCTATGCATATCTAATCAAAATTAGTACTTTAAAATAGCACTTTAAACAGACAGACAAACAATGCTGGAAGTTAGCTAGAAGGGTTCGTGGTCTTGGAGATTAAACCAGATACTAATTTGGTTAGAGATAGTATTCTAACTTTGATGATTATGAGGAAAAACAATATTTCCTGAGAAATAAAAGAATTTAACAACTAGGCTTGTAAATATAATGGCATAACCACAATACTTTAAAATGTTTTTTATAAGAAATTGATTTTCTTCTCTTCAGCTGTAAATTAACTTGTAGGCCATGGGATAACTTACGATTCATAATGAACTTTCTGGCATTGTGATAAGGAATCCATTACACTGTGCTCATTCTCCTGTTTTTCAGAGAGCCTTTCTTTTTTTTAAACCAGTTCTTTTCCTAACAGTTCTAGAAGTGCTGCCTCTGTCAGATCTGATCCACACACTCCAGCTTTTTTCTTCCACACGCTGTGAGTGAAATGTCAATAATAGTCTAGCACTGAGAGTTATAAATTCAGCAAAACCTAGGACTTGAGGGGATGGGAAGGAGTTAAGTAAAATTAAAGTATTCTCCATTTATCTTCTTTTTGGAATATGGTGGGAGGAAGCAGTGGAGAAATAAGAGTCTCTGAAATATATAGGAACTATATCTGGTTTTCATATAATGGTAAAGAAATGTCATTTGACTAAGAAGGTACTTGTTTGCAAAGAGAAAAACATTCTCAAAAGTCAAAATTTTAAGACACCCAACCAAATTCTGTGGTAATAAAGCAATAAAATTAGGCAAACATAAAAATATGCCTCCATTACTCAGCAAATAAGAAGTCTACTTTGAAATGAATCTTGCATAGTAGAAAAAAATGAAATTATGAAATATAGAGAAAACATTGAAAGGAAGACTCTTCTGGACCCTCTGGGTAACATTATGCTCACTGGAAGCTGTGTCAGGGATTCTCAGGACTAACCTTGGGCTAGACAATTGCCTCCAAGTACTCTTAGGACTCCGAAAGGCCATTGTTTTCACATAATCCTTTATGCTGGGGAAGGATATGTGCTAAAAAGCAGTAAAAGGAGAAGGCCCATGAGGTGACATCCAGTAGAAACCAAGTGCAGACTTCCAAGTGTTCTCTCCTAGTGGAGTTTCCCAGACGCATTTAATCCTTTTAGTGATGAAGGACAACACATGTAAAATATTGTCAACCAGAGCAGCTCACCTGATCTTACTGTCCAGGGCTTTTATTGGAAGCCTGTAAGGGAGGCATTCAGTGCCTATAAGACAGACCTCCATCACTCAGAGCAGAACAGATATTTACCTGAAATCACATTATTAGCATAGTCATCTAATTAAACCAGTATCAATGGCCCAAGAAATATGTCATGTAAAAACTCACTTATTGAGCTGGATATTCCAACACTCAGAACTCATCTCCCGAGAGCCTGGTAAGGACTAGTTCTGAGGACAAGATGCTCTTGGGAACATGCAAGGGTTTAGCAGCCAGACCCGCAGAGTTAGCACTTTCCTGAACCAGTATCTTCATGAAACCCGAAGAAAGGTACAGAATGAAACACAGCCACTTGTGGCACTAGGTACCCTGCTGGTGGTGCAGAAAGCTGATAGTAGTGCCAGTGTTTAAGAGGGAAGGAAAAGAAGAAGAGAGAGAGAGAAGGAGAGAGGTTCAATATTAAATAATGTGTGTGATATTTATGTTTGCTTTGTATGTGCATGAGTATAAATTGATATCTAGAAGACACACCTCCAAAATTAAATGGTCTAGGGTGAGCATCATTATTTTAATTAATCATGTCTTATTTTATGAGTGGAAGAAAACAAAATTTTTGTAAGATAAACTAAAAACAAATATATGTATATGTAGATATAAGCATGCAGTAAATTTTACCTTTTCTAAATTAGGCGTTTTCAAAGAAAGCTAATTTTGTGAGAGATTTATTAAGTATTTATTGGAACATGTTGAAATGAATGAACCCAAATGGCTCTACTTACTTTGGAACTTCCAGAGCCTTCCATATACTGGAAGCCTTCCATATACCAATAAGCATGGTAAGTCCCCTCTGTCCCCCAGTACAGAGTATAGCACAAAATGTTTCTTGATCTAATTTGACCATAGAATTTCTTATCTTCTGCCCCTATTTTTGAGGTGGGGAGAAAGGAAAGGTACTGATTTGTTTTGTTTTGTTTTCTTGCAGTGCCTGGGATTGAAGACAGGGTCTTGTGTGTGCTAGGCAAGCTCTCTACCACTGAACTACATGACCAGCCATAGTGAAGTTTTTTGAGTGAGTGAATGTTTTAGGAAAATTAACACAGAAAGAGGTGCTACTGGTTTGTCTTCTCAAACACATAAATCCCAGCCTGGCATTGGAGTATTTTAAGGCCGAATCATTAGTGGAACATTTTTCATTTGCTTTGTCCCTAGGTTGCCCCTGGTAATTTACACAACTTCACAGCTTTGTCCTTTCCTCATCTATAGAATAAGGGGGCAGAGAAGAGAAGGGGATAATGCAAACAACCTGCTGGAATGCCTGGTGGCAAAAAGACCTTGTGAAATCCCAGGGATGAATTTTGCTGTAGTTGGTGTTGAAATAAAAGGAGCATCACTAGGGCAGTCTCAAAGAATGGCTTTAGCATTCATTATCATAAGCCATTTCATACAAAGTTTGAACACTTGGTTTTGAATTCAGTGTCTCACACTCTACCTCTTAAAGCCATGCCTCCAGCCCTTTTGCTTTTAGTTTGTTTTTCAAATACGGTCTTTCATTTTAGCTCTGGGTGGTCCTGGGACATGATTCTTCTATGTTGGGAACATAGACTATAGATGGTATTTGGTGAACAGTGCTACTTTGAATAAATGACTTGGATATTAAATCAATAATTTGGACAGTATTTTCTGCTGTGATTATTTTGGAAATAGGGTCTTACTTTTTGTCCAAGCCAGCTTGGACAGCAATCTTATTTTATGCTTCCCGCCATAGCTGGGATGATAGGCTCATACTACTGTACCAAGCTATTGGTTAAGATGGGATCTCACTAACTTTCTGTCCAGGCTTAAACAGTGATCCTCCTAATCTCAGCCTCCCAAGTAAACTAGGATTACAGATGTGAGCCACCAGTACCCAGCTTCGTTTTTCTTTTTAAATCAAAACGTGTAAGTTGCAGTTTTTGAAACTACTGGTCAAGAGCTTCAACCTGAAGTCCTTATGGAAAAAATGAGAGGGTTAGGGGTAATAATTTCATAATTTTCTTTTTTACAATATAGTGTCAATGTTACTCATGCTGTCCATATGGTTACTTGTAGCCCTACTGTGTTTGCTAGTAAGTCAGAATCAGTTACAATCACAGAAGGTGGCTTATGTGCATCCAATCATCCAGCATCTCTCTCACACACACATGCACATATAAGGCAAGAGATACTTCTTTGAACTACTGCATTTCAAAATGGGTGGAGCATTATAGGATTAATGTCTAGCCTGATAAAGAGGATAAAGAGAACAAATTTTTTTATTGAGTGTTATTTTATTTAGAAAGAAACAGTATTATTTTTATCTTCTCCAGTCAGTTGCACTACATCTATTAAATTATGAATCAATAAATATTTTTGAGTTCCCACTAAATCATTTATAACACAGACAACTCACTTGATGAAGACTTTTCAAGATGGTCAACAATAAAGTCATGTAAATACTGAAGACTTTACAAGCTGAATACCAAGCAAGCAAATGGGAAAATCATCTCTATTGTACATTGTACTTTTTTTTGAGAATGTGTCTCACTTTGTAGCCCTGGCTGTCCTGGAACTCATGATCCTCCTGCCTCTGCCTTCTGAGTGCTAGGATTACAGGTGTGTGCCACAACGCTCAAGTTGTACTTTTTTTTGAGGGGAAAGATTGTCCCCATACCAAGAAGGTAAGAATTTCATTTTACTATGAAATAATAAAGGAACATTGACCTATGAATAATCCAAAACATCCTCAAAAAGATTTTGAAGGTCAGAAACAGGAGATAAAAACTGCCCAAGTCACCAATCAGCAACGTGGAGACTGGTTTAATCCAGAGTAAATCCTGTGATTGCAATTTATAATTCTTTGACTTTCCAGAGTTTACAGCTTGTTTGTAGCAGTCTGTGTAACAAGGAAGAATCATTTATTAGAGCAGACACCTTTCCACATGGCCATCAGTATTACACATTCTACTGGATGCCAGTTCCATACCGTGTCAATGACTCTCACCTCTTTTAAACTGCAGAAAAATAGAAGCTTACATCAAATTGCCACTTCAGCACTGCAATTCCACTAATCCTCCATTTCAGGAGGAGATCAAATCTGATTTCACCACAGTGAGAGTTATTAGGAGATGGTAGTGATTATGAAACTTCTGTTCTATGACAGCTACTTTTGGCTAAAAATAATAATCCTTTAAGAAAATGTGCCTGTGCCCCTTCCTTCATCCCTCAAATACTAGTTGCAGCTACTGAATGAAATCAAATAGCATGTTGAGGGAACTCTCTTGACAGCAAGATTGAGCTGAAGCCTGCATGGCCTGAACATTATGGTTTCACCTCTTGTTCTGGGGTCTGATTGAAATGAGTCTCAGAGATTGCATTTCAGTCCCTAGGGGGCCCTACAGGATAGTAAATCCATATAAAAAAGCCATTGTACTATGAATTCCTGCTGATTTTATATGACAATCTGTTTCCACTTCGACAGGTTCCAGTACCATAGAGTGGGATCACTTTTCTCCTTGTGAGATTGAAAGCTTACTCACATCTGAGCAGAATCCTTTATCTGGTATTGCTCTTAATACTTTTTGATTTCCCACAATCATAAAATCTTTGTTTCCCAGCAAACAAGCAAACATTTCACCATCTATAACCTTCATTTCTCTTTGCAGGCCAGAAGCGTCATAACCAGGAAATCAGTTTGATCACAGTGGGTTCCTTCATGTTAGTTATCAAGGAGAATTACAGACTCCAATTACAACCAATAGCCAATCATGAATATAAAAAAGTCTCATCTCCTGCGGAACCCTATTATCTACTCAGTGGGTTTCATATTTTCATTTATCAATGACTTAAGAATTTTTTTCTCCTATTTAATTTTTTGGGCCATCCACTGAATTTACTGGGAAAATAAATGAATAGAAAAGCTTTTAAATCTTACTTGTTCCTTTAGTGTGTATTAGTATTTGAGAAATTCTGAACAAGAGCAGTTAATTGGAAATTTATTAAAATCTCAAAAAGAGCTGAGGATTACAACATAATGGGGTTTCAATTTATTTAGGATTTATACACACCTGACTCCAGATAGTGAAGACAGAAGATAACAATTCAAAAACTGTTGATTAATACTGTACAGTAAATTGGGTAATAAGGCTTTTGGATTTATACAGAGTCAATTGAAATCCTGTTAACTTCTCCAAGCTTTGTCTAAACTATTTACCTCCTCAATGTCTCAGTTTCCTTACTTTTAAAATACTGATTGTGAAATGAAGAGGTTTAGTTGCGATATACTGCATTTGAGGTGCCTCTGGGACATCCAAGTGGAGATGTTCAGAAGCTCAACGCTCAAAGAAAGATCTCGACTGGAGAGGCAGATTTGAGACTCATTAAGCAAACAGATGGAAGAAGTCAAGACTGAGAACAAAGATGACATTAATTTGAAGGTGGCAGGGCAGGATGGTTCTGTAGTGCAGTTTGAGATTAAGAGGCATACACCACTTAGTAAATTAATGAAAGCGTATTGTAAAAGACGTTTGTCAATGAGGTAGGTCAGATTCCAATTTGATGGACAGCCAGTCAATGAAACAGACGCACCTGCACAGTTGGAATGGAAGGTGAAGATACAGTTGATGTGTTCCAGCAGCAGACAGGAGGTGTCTACTAAAAAGGGAAGCTGCTACTTTACTCCAGAGCTTTGTTGTTCTAATAAACCAAGAATACATTCTCAATTAGAAAGCTGCAACTTGGTTCCACCACATCTTGACTATTACAGTATAGCTTATTCTTGCATTTTCTCCTTTCCTCATTCCTTTATTGTACAAAAAGTAACTGGTGTATGTGCACAAGCATACTGCTTTTCTTTTTCTTTCTTTTCTTTTTTACTGAATGGCCAAGTATGTTTTGATAAACATCAAATGGAGATGGAATGGGGAAAAACACTAGTTTTGTGAAAATATCCCCTTTTCATATTAGTGGCATGCTCATTCAACTTTTATCTTTATTTTCTACTAAGTTATTTTGCTTTCACTGTTTTAACAAAAAAAAAAAAACCCAACAGCATAAAAATCCTTGCTTACTTTGCTTGATTGGAGAATTTCAATATTTTCACTTATCATTGTAAAACCAAGGACAATTTTATACATTTTTTTTATGTAGCTGCTACCTGTAGGGCAATCTGTCTTTAAATAGGGGTCAATTACTATTAAGAAAATCGTAGCTAGCTTTCCCTTCACATCAAGCATCTTGTTTAAATAAACTTCTTGTTTAATAAATAAATAAAATGGAGATTGTAGTATACTCTTTATGACATCGGCTTAACCCGGATAGGGTCCTTTCTCTGTGTACAGTGCCTCCTCTTGTGCTCCTTAGATTGAGGTGTTGGCAGCCATGATTTTTTTTCCTGCAACTTTTTTGAGACAAATACAAATTTATTGATTGATGAGCACAATGTGATCTTGGGTGTATGCATACATTGTGAAATGGTTATCACAATCAAGCTGATGAACATATTCATCACCTACACAGTAACCATTATGCGTGGTGACAGTGCTGGAGACACCATCTTAGCAACCTTCTAGTGTACAACAATTAATTATTAATATAGTCATTTTGCTGCATATTAGGCCTCCAGATCTTAGTTTTCTTAAAACTGTCACCCTCCCCACCCCCACATAGACACATACACACAAAGCCCCAGCAACTCTATTCCGCTACTTTAGGGTCCACATACAAGTGGGGTGAATCTTACTAACCTATACTGTAAGAGCTTTTGTAAATGTCACAATGTACCCCCGGTGCAACTATAATATGCTAATAAATAAACAAACAAACAAACAAGCGAGATCATGCAATACTGGTTTTTCTGTGCTTATTTCTATTTTACTTAACGTACTTCCCTCCAGGTTTATCCATAGTGTGTGAATGGCAGGATTTCCTTTTTTTTAAAGACTGAATCACATTCCAGGGGGAGAAAGGAGAATGATGGAGGGAGTAAATACAACTATAATATATCACAAGAACTTTTGTAAATGTCATAATGTACCCCCAGTAAAACAACAATATGATAATAAAAAAGAAAACAAATAAATAAAGGAAAACAAGTGGATCAGTCAACTACTTAAAATAAAGACTGAATCACATTCCATTGTGCATGCGTATATGCATTTCCCTATCTATTTATCTATCGATAGACACTTAGGTTGCTTCCTTATCTTGGTTATTGTGAATAATACGGCAGCTATGTCTCACATTGTATGACTGCTACCTGGAGTGGACGCCTGACCCGAACCTAGATAACCAGATTTCTTCCCTTGAGAAGTTGAAATTTAGATGAAATGTCAATCACCAAGTCTCTGCTTGTAGCTGGAACCAGACAATGATGGAATTGCATGTGCAAGGAAAAGAAGAGAACCAGATAGCGAGCAGAAAAGAAACTAGAATTAGATGTAGAAACAAAAGTTAGTGTGGTTCCAGAAAGTGGGAGAATGACTAATAAAGTAACTGTCTTAGTCTCCAACGGCTTTCTATTTCTTGTTTAACTCAGACGTGAGACCAAATAGATCTTTAGTGAGATAGCAAATTTTAGTAAATTTCCTTTTCTTGTGTAAGGTATTCTAAAGTAAATTTTCCACTAAATGAAAGTAAAATACCCATGTGTACTATAAGGAGAATAACATTTTGATGTGAGGGCAATTGTGAAAGTTAAATGACCTATGTAAAATACTAGCACGCATATTCAATAAATGGCAGTTATTGCTATTATGTTACTTTTCCTTATGAATTAAACAGGAATACATTTGCAATCAAGACAAATATTTTAAAGGAAACCAGTTAACAGAGGAAAACAGTACATTGGTAGAAAATATAATTTATGCTAACATACTTTCTAGAAACAAGTACAAAGTTTTTGCAATGTGTCTTTCTCAGTGGCACTGCTAATGGGTCACAGGGCTCTGATTAAGGTGTACCCATGTGTATATTTGCATGTGAATATACATGTGCAATGTTCATGTGTTTATAGATGAAAATAAGGCATTTTCATCCATTATTGAATTCAGATTCAGATTACACTTATAATGAGGGTAGTGGAAAATCCTCTAATGAAGATTACATTGGCTTTCATTATGTGCTTTTTCTATTTATTAAATTGCCTAAATAAGTGGAAATTACCAGTTATATTCATGAATGCTAAAAGTTTCAACTAAAACTATGTAGCTAGCAGCGGTCCTTAATACTTTGAAATTATGACGGTTGGTCGGTGACAATCTCAGAAAAAATATTCTGGTCTTATCTTTTGGAGAGAGTAGGTTTTATATGTGCAGGAAAAGTAGCAAAAAAAGAGTCTGATTTATAAAAACTTCTAGCTGTTCATTCCAAATCTGTTCTTTCTTTCTTAGGCACATAGATGAATGTTCAGGCATCTGTAAATGGGTGTGGATGTGAAAATTTAGAAATCACATGCTAGATGCTTTCTCTCAGGTGTGGAAGTTAGACCTAAAGATAAGCAAATGCATAAATACATACATGATCACACATCTATCCGTCTATCTATATCAGATATATATGTGTGTGTGTGTGTGTGTGTGTATATATATATATATATATATAGAGAGAGAGAGAGAGAGAGAGAGAGAGAGAGAACATGTTTGTAATTTGTGGGACTGTTTGAGAGAACTGGGGGAGGCAGGAGAGGAAAAGAGAATGATGATGGAGAGAGAATATACAAACATGTATCTGTATATGAAAATTGCCTAACAAAACACACCAAAAGCTGTTAAAAAATGGCAGGAAGGGAAAGAGAGTAATAGAAGGGGTTAATGTGATTAAAGTAAAATATATTCATATCCATGTGTGAAATGCTGCAGTGAAAACCCTTTGAACAGTCAATATAAACTAAAAAGAAAAAAGACAGGAATGCAAAACAGGTCCTATTCAGAGGCAGGCACTAAGTGGAGGGGGGAGGGGGAACAGTGAATATGGTTGATGCACTTGATAAACGTATATGAAAATAGAACAATGAAGCCTGTTGAAATTGCTTTAAGAAGTGGCGGGGGGATGAGGGAGAATGATGGGGGGGAACTAAGCACATATGGAACTGTCACAATGAACCCTCCTGTGCAATTAATATATGCAAATAAAAATGTTAAAAAAGAAAAAACTCCAAAAGAAATCATCCTGAAGGCAGAGGATCATAAGATGAAAGAGTGAAAATCCTAAAATTGTTGCTGCCTACAGTAAGCTGCCTACTGGTCAGAACCACCTACTGTTGACTTTTGAAAGATTCAGAAATAAACATCATTTGAGCCATTATGCATCTTGAGATTTGTTGAATATGTATCCTGGCTTGACTCTAAACTGAATATTTGACATTTGAATTTATTTGGTTTTTTGATAAAATTTTCTGATAATGTGTTTGATAAATTTCAGGAGACTCCTCAAATGCAAAGGGAAAAGGAATGAGAATTCCACCTGATCATAATCAATGAAATTAAATACATGGACAAATACTCTCTTTTGGAGTTTGCATCAGTGAAGGCACAAAAATATATCCAGCATATCTTTATTATTACAATACATGAATACTAAAATGTCAATAATATCTACAGAGTTCTTAGGAAATGACCAGTACTGAGCCAAATGTATTTTTATAGTTCTTCAAGATATTGTTACTAACGTATTTTGACAATACTTCTTTTTTTTGCAGGGGGATGACATTAAATGTCAAAATGCCTTTAATGTTCAAGAAAACAACACAGTAATTGTTAGACACTAATTGCTTTGATTTTTGATGTAGAGTTTCACAATCCTCACCATTTCATAGGTTTATGTACTTCTATTCTTTTTTGTTCCTAACTAAGTTGGTTTTATTTTTTTTTTTTCATTTTTATTATTGTTGTATTGGGGTACATTGTGACATTTACAAATGTTCTTACAATATATCATAGTCGAATTCACTCCCTCTATCATTCTTCTTTATCCCTCACCCTTCCCCTCCATACCTGGAATAGTTTCAATAGGTCTTTAGATGTTTTAAAAGCAACCTTGAATATATTAGTTTTGCCTCCCTCAAATGGTAATGTTTGAAAGGTCCCACCATTCAAATATACCTTTGAAACCAGCTGTGATTAATTTATTTGAAAAAACTTCAATCAAGTATAGGTTAAAAAAATAGAAAGCTACATTACACTGGAACAAAAGTAAGGTAGGGGAAATGCAGGGTAAGTACTAAATATTGCTCCACCCCACCCCCCCCAAAAAACGGAAGACAGCCATTTATATGCCTCAGAATAAAAAATCATAAGATACTTTTTCTTCCTTAATTTCAGAGAAGTCTCTTCAAATATGTAATTTTGAATTTATTTCATTAGAAGCAACGTTTACATATCACCAGCTTTTAAGATTTCCTTGCTGATGCATCTTTACTCTACATTCTAAAAGATATAAAAATAATATGTGTGAGATAATAATATCAATGACTATATGTATTGAGATCTTATGTTTTTACCACTGTACTTTCTAGTTTACATGGTTAATTTAATCTTCCCCACATTTCTACAGGCAGTAAGTTTTATAAAACATTTTTATTAGTATATGATAGTTAGACAGGAAATATATTGTACCCTGGTTTGGTTCATCCCTTCCTTTATTCTCCCTCTCCCCCTAGTCCACTTCTTAAAGTGATTTTGACAATTTTCAGTGTTCCATATTCATACGTGTAGAAATGCATCAACCATAATCACAATCCTTTAACCTCTTCATTTACCCTCTCCCTCCTGCTAGTACCCTCCCTTTAACATGACCTGTTTTATATTCCTGTCTTTCATTGTTTTAGTGTCTGTTCATTGATTAGTGGGGCTTTTGCCTTGGTGTTTTAACTGAAAAAATTGTACTTTAACCAGTCAACCCCTCTATCCTCTTCCTTTTTTCCGCCTACTCTGTATTGTTCAACAGTTTGTACCTTTTTCCTACACAGGTGTGATATATTCCAATTTTATTCACTCTCTATCATTCTTTTCATCCTTAGTCTCCTCTAACAGTTCTACTTTTTTGGAAAGGTGTTCTGTATATATATGTGTATATATGATAATGCTTGTATTTGAATCTGTCTTCCATGTATGAGAGAAAACAGGTGACCTTTGTCTTTCTGAACCTGGCTTACTTCACTTAACACAATGTTCTTCAGTTCCATGACATAATTTCATTCTTCTTAATGGCTGAAGAATATTCCTTTGTTAATAATAGCTGTCCAGCTCCAGGAGGCACCACTGTTATGTACTGGTCTATGTGAATGGTATTTCCCACAGTCGTGTAGTGCAGTCTCCGCAGCTGCATGTGGTGGCCTTGATTATTGTTCTTGGCATATTACAGATCAGAGAGAAGGGAGAAAGAAGAAAAATCTTAAGTCAAATATGTGCCAGAGACTCTGTTGAGGAGGTAAGATTAAAACCAATTCAGTTTTTAAAGACTTATGTTGCTAAGTATTAAAATAATGAAATTAAAATGTGTAAATCTATGAACACTGGCTATTCCTGAGTATCTGCCTTTAAGTGGATGCTAAAACCTTCAACAGCAAATAAGCAGCTATAGTTAGGGGCATCTCTTCTGGGTGTCCATAATCCTCTGGGCAATTTCTATTATCACATTACTAAATTTTATTGCAATTCCTTAACATTTTTGTGCTACTTCTAGGATCTGAAGATTAACTATCCATGTTTGTATTCCTGGCAACTAGCATATAATAAATATTTCATTGTTATTTGGAGAATTAAGGAAAATAACATTAGTTTTAGTATGAAAATACATGCTGGATTTCAAAATTGTTGTTTTGCAGTGCTGGGGATTGAATTCAGAGTCATATACTTGCTAGGCAAGTGCTGTAACACTTAAGCCAGTCCCCAGTGCTTTTGCTTTTAGAATCTATCCGTTTCTCATATAGTTCTCATCCTAACCCCACTTCCTGAGTAGCCTGATTATAGGCACATACCAGCAATAACCAAGCCTCACCTTAAAATGGTTTTCTATTAATCACATTTGAGAAACAAAATGTCAACACATTTAAGAAGGTGAACTGAAAGGAAATGGAGGAAAATTACTTTAACAGAGAGTAGCAGTTTTCTACAACAATTTCTT
This sequence comes from Castor canadensis, assembly GCF_047511655.1. Taxonomy (NCBI): domain Eukaryota; kingdom Metazoa; phylum Chordata; class Mammalia; order Rodentia; family Castoridae; genus Castor; species Castor canadensis. Next base: position 79,258,710 of record NC_133400.1, on the reverse strand, counting down.
TAGCATGAAATCCTAGGAGTTGAAATACATATGATTATTTGGCAAAAATTAATATCATATATCTCACATTAAGACAAATTTAACAGAAAAAGCCATTGTGTTCTCTTATTATAGCTCTTATTATTCATTTCCTCAAGTTTGGGATAGTTGGAGTACTTAGATTATTTAATATTGAAGACAAAACCTTTATTTACAGAGTACAGCCAACTGCTTCCAAAAGCTTTAAAAGCAATTTAAAGAAATAATTAACTTTATCTAAAATTCTCCCAAGAGCCATCTCTTCTAAAATGTCCTTTTTCTCCCTTTATCTTAGACAAAATATTCTCCCCTGGTTCATTGATTCAGGAGAGTGAAGAAAACAACTTTAGAGGTGAAGACAGCAAACATGTGAGAGCAGTTATCTCTGAGACCTACCTAGCTGTCAAGCAGGTACAGTCACTGCAAGGGAAGAAAGTTAAGATCAGTAATTCAAGGGATCTGATATAGAGTTGAAACACTGGAACTTCAAGAATGTGACAGCTTTGGGGCGGGAGTTGAGGCTCAGTGGTACAATACTTGCTGTAGCATGTGCAAGGCTTTGGGTTCAATCCCCCAAACAGCAACAATAGTAGCAATAACAACAGCAGCAGCAGCAGCTTTAAGCTGTGACACTGTAGTATATGAAAAATGAAATGAGAATGTGATCATTGTCTCTTCAGGAATATGCCTTACAAGTGTTTTAGGAAATACAGACGCAGTGGTTGGTGTCAAAAGCAGCTTTTTGTTTTGCTAATCATTAAACCAAGGTGTTTTGTAAACTCAGGAGTCTCAGAGATTGGCAGGTCATACCTCTAAGTGTCTTATGTTATGCACACACTTTTACTGTCTAAGGAAATAGAACTATAAATCAAATTTGTCAGTTGTAAGGGCTTTGTGTGTTTTTGTGTCCTGCTTTGAAATGATATCAAATGTTGAGTGCTCGCAAAATGCTAGTAGGTGTGTGGCTCAACCAGGAAATGTTACAAAACTAAAAGGTCAGAATTCATTGTCTCCAACATGTGTTATGGAGAAGAAAGGAAAACATCCATAGGCTACATAGCACAAGGTGGGTGAAAAGTCCTGTTTAAGGATGTGTTTGAAGTAGGGCTCACCATTCCTGAAATGGAGTGAAGGTGGAGGAAACATAAAAACTGATGGTATTAGTAATAACCTCAGAATGCCTGTGACAAAAATGACCCTGGAAACATGCAGAAGTCAGAGGCTTTGGAAGCCTCAGGGCTCTGTTGTTTGATTCACTGCAGTAAATTTGTTGGATGATATTGTGGATGAGGAACCCTGCTGACTTCCACCTCACCTGATTTCCTAATGTGCATCCTGAGGCCACCTAGGCTGTTTAAAAGGCTGGCTAGAAATGAGTTATCATAATAAGAATTTTGTGAAGTGTTTTCAGACTGTATTTCCTGACAATCCAAAATAGTCCTCCTTTGTTGACTTGCAAATATACCAAGCACAGCAGAAACACTGAGAAATTATTCCCAGAAACCAATAAATGGCTGAGTTGAGGGTTTTATATATATATAGTTGTTTTTCATTCAGAATGAGAAGGGAATCAATCATGTTGGTTAAGAAGAAAGTTTGTTTCTTGAAATTCATTCCTATATTTGGGGATTGTTGATTTAGGGTAAAGGCTCATAATCTCATCCATTTCCCCTTAGTGATTCCTTGTGAAGAGGTATATATATGGGGAAATTATTATATTACGTATGCAAAGTATAAACTATTTGCTGTATTGGCTATATAAACTGGTTCAAGTTATTTTCTCTTTGGAAGTCTCAATTTTCTAGTCTATGAAAAGAGGATAAAATGTTGGTGACATCAAAGAAGCTAATGAAAATAATAACTAAAGAAAAGTTAGTAACAGTTTAATACAAATCTTCATAACTATTTTCTGCTTAATGTCTGATAATTTTGGTTTTGGTCAATTATAAGCAGCTAATTCCTTACATGATATCAACTATGGCAATAAAATATGCTGCCATCATCTTTAACAAATGCCCATTAACACTCAGTGATACTCAATTTTTGTGAGTAAAAATATAAAGCAGGCTTTTAGGGAAATTCTCTAATTATAAAACAAACATATATATCCAAAGACATTTATTAACTAAAACTAAAGGGTTTGAGAATTTTCAGACATTATCATTTATTTAGAAACTGTGGGATTTTAGTAGTCTCTTTAAAAAAAAAAAAAAGGAAAGACAGACAAAAAATAAGAAGCAAAAAACTATTTCTCTAAGTTTCCCTAGATGCAATCAAAATGTTAATAATAGTTTGGGGCATGTATAGACAATGCAGCTATTCACTGTTCTCACTGTGTCATAATAGAGGTGGGAGAAATATTTTATAAACAGAAAAAATAAGTATTGATACCTCCTCTTGAGTGAGCTGACATTCGAGTTATAATTAAGACCAGTGCTGTTTTTCACACAGTGAATTATTTTTCAGAACCTTGTGAGAGCTATAATTACTTTAGCACCTTTAATGTCTAACTTTCATTCTACCTAGAAATATTTTGACAAACTGACAATAGTTAAATATGCTAAAATAGTTGAATGATAGGTAGATTTTACCTTTAAAACAGTGACTATATTAATTTATGAAGACAATCTGTGGAGTGCATTTCTTAGCATGAAGTAAAAAAGAGGAGAGATTAAATATGCCCATTCCCCAAAAAGAAACTGGCACTGGAGTACACCAGACAAGTATTGGAACTGACCACTAGCCTTCTGATTATGAGTCTTTTCTAGAGAAGTGCATATTCAGAACACAAAATCCATTCACTGTGGGGACAAAACAGGTTCAAAATCCAGACAAGTCCCTTGATGAATTTTACCCTCTTGTAGGACTATATACTAATGTCCTCTTGAATCTCAGAGAGGCAGAGACTTTAAAATCTGAACTTTAAGCTTTTAACTAAGTTATATGACACACAACCACTGAATCCTGTTCATAAAACACTAATTTCAAAGAACCTGGGTGACTCTATGCATTGCCATTCAAACTGGATACCTCTGAGAATGAACAGGGATAAAGTTTCCATAAGCCATTGACTTCGTGATGTAAACTGGAAGAAGGCACACTCTTTACAGATATTTTCTACTTGGTGGCCAACCATTCCCTTGTCACTAGAACTACTATGGTGCTGCTCATATAAGAAAATTTCATGATTATTAAAAGAGCAAATTGGATGAGTATCCATCCTAGAAAGCTAAAGAGCTTGAAGCTCTTTGGGCTAAGTTGTTAAAATAGCACTATATTTACCCAAAGATTAGTAGGCCCACAAAGATTACTATTAGGTAAAGTCTTAATAACTATTTCTAAGACTTCATACACGAGCAAACATTTCATTTCACATATTTGATGGAAAATTAAACAAGGCATTGTCTTAATTTAAATGAGAAAGACAAATAAGAATACTGGGTCCTATACATTATATTTTGACTTAATACAAAGAGAGATAATGCCCCAAAGACATTTTTAAAAGGTAATGTGTATAGAAGAATTCTTTCTGGAATTAATGAATTTCATGTGTAGTAACTAGTTTTGTGGAAAAAACTTTAAACGTTACTTACAGCATATTTCTCAGTGATCACCAGGAATGCATACTAAGGAGCTTCAGGGTATGAGAGAAGGATCATTGAATTTGGAGTCAGAAATACTTTTTTAGTTTTATCACTTAGTAGACTAGTGACATAGAAAAAGTCACTTCTAGCAAATATGGTTTGTGCTCATTCAACATCTATTCCTCCCTTCCTCCTTCCCAACAGAACCCTGAGTTTGCTCAGGTGCACATCTGTCCCCTTTGGAGACAATGTGTACCAGGGGTAGGACTAAACCTAAAGGTTATACCCTCAATCTCTTTGTCAATGATTGGGTTCAGGAATGGACACACAACCAATCTGAACCAACAAGAAAACAAGGGAAGGTTTGCTGGGGGTTTGAGAGAAGTTCTTCTTCCTTCTTCTAGGGTGATCCAAAAGAATGCTTGCCCCTTCTCTGGATATGTGCAGAGATATAGAGTTGAGTCCTGCCTGAGCTACATTTACTCAAGTCAGTCTTAGGATGACGTTAACACACAAAGGTAAACTGGATTGAGTTGCTCGTAGGGAAATGAAGCCAGATGCTGGGAATTAAGGCAACTGTTAATCTGCCCTGTCAGTGAACTTCTAGATCTGTAGGCCAAGAATTCTGAAGTTTAAGCCACATTGAGGGGCATTTTGATATTTGCAGCTAAAAGCATTTTTTCATCTGTGAAAATCAGATGGATAGCTACCTTATAATCTTGCAATAATTTATGATAATACATGTAAAGTATTACCTACAGTGCTTGGCACAATTGAAGCTTTTAATAAGTGACACCAGACTTGGTTGGTTGTCTGCACATTTTGTACTTGTTATTAACTTTGCTAACAATTAACATAGACAAATCCTTAACAGCCTTGATTGTTGATTGCTTGCATTTCCATAACAAATGAGACTGGTGGTATTAGCTTCCAAAGAACATATCATAATAGCTGAGATAAGATTTTAAATCTTTTTGAGATATTCAAAACACAAGGAAAAAAAATACTAATGCTACAATATTTTCTTGGCTATCACCCACTTACACACATACACACAAACACCCTTAAAAGCTTAGAAGAAACATTAATTTTTCATATTAAAAAAGACAAGCCAGGCATGGTAACTCTTACCTGTAATCCCAGCTATTTGGGAGACAGAGATTAGGAGTATCACAGTTTGAGTTCAGCCTGGGCAAGAAGTTAGCAACACCCCCATCTCAGCCAATAAGTCAGGCATGGTAATGCACACCTGTGGCTCAGCTATGGAGAAGGCCATAGGTAACAGCAGCACAGTCCAGGCCAACCCAAAACAAAAACACAAGACTCTATCTAAAACTAAACTGAAACAAAAAGAATTGGAGGTGTGGCACAAGGCCATAAGTTAAACATCAATACCATTAAAAAAACAAAAGCAAAAACAAAAACAAAACCCTACAAGGCTATAATCTATTAGATACTTTCAAAATTAAAATTAAGATATAACCAATAGATTATAATAAAATTTTATAATATAAGCTTGAATGTTCATTTCTTAACTTAGAGAATTTAAAACCTGTGAGATATCAAAAAGAATAAGACAATAAAAATATAAGAATCCAATTTTGCTGTGATGATAGTAAAATTCTAACTGTAAAACTTTTGGAAAGTTAATTTTTCCAAATAAACAACATTAATAATGTAAAACGCAAGATTAATCTCATAGGTATATAATTTGAATTTGAAACTTGGCTCTGACACTATGTACTATTACCCTTGGGAAGTTTCTCAGCCTCAGTTTTCTCACTTATAAAATGGAGATGATACAAATCTATTTCATGAGGAGACAGAACTATCTCAGATAAAAAATACCCACCACATTTCAGTACTTCCATGAACCTGAAATAAAACCTCAACATGCAGCTACAAGAAAAGAAAGGTAATTTGGTAAGCAGAGGAGGGTACCAGTTTAAAAAAACAAAAAACAAAAACAAAAAACAGGACAAGGGAAATCAAGAAATATTTAACTTTAGATGCGTTAAAGAAATAAAGGGGAAAAAAATCACTCCAGTGGAGCCCAGAGCAGCTCCATAGGCTTACTGGAATGGTGTATAGTGCCCAGCAGGTTGGGGGAAGCCAGCAAAGATCATTGCAAATGACCAGGGGCTAATCAACTAATCTGAGTGGAGTCTGTGTCTCCTGCCCAGGGAAAAACCCCTCAGGCATGGCCAAATGCTTAACTGAGCACAATGTGACAATCATATCTGCAGACAAGCAGGAGTTATGTGGTACTCTGAGTCACCTGCCTGAGGCAAGGAGTAGGCCCAGTGATCAGCTGCAGTAGGGGACAGAATTACAAAGCATGCCCAGTGATCAGCTGCAGTAGGGGACAGAATTACAAAGCATGCCCAGTGATCAGCTGCAGTAGGGGACAGAATTACAAAGCATGCCCTGTGATCAGCTGCAGTAGGGGACAGAATTACAAAGCATGCCCTGTGATCAGCTGCAGTAGGGGACAGAATTACAAAGCATGCCCTGACCATTAGGAGGACCATTAGTGGGAGACCACTTGCTCCCAGTAACTCCCACACACCCCTGGAATAGCTCTAACCCTACCAGAGCTGCAGAGGGTCATAGCAGCCTCACCCTTGGAGCAACCCCATTCAGTGGATCCCTACAACTCCACAGAACCTGCCATGCCCCCATCAACCATCCAGTCACTGCCTCTGGGCCAAAGCCTAAACCAATAAATGACCACTATAATCAGGAGGCACCCAGAGTAGAATTTCAGGTAATACTGGGCCCAGAGGGCAACCTGAGAGTGAACACACTGGGATAGAACACCAAGGCCAGAGATGGGATAAGAACACTTGCTGCATTTACTGAGCACAACTGATAGACACTCTTCTCTTGAACAAGAAAGAATTACCAAATTTCATTTTGTATTTTAAACGTTTCAAATTTAATTTTATTTTACTTTTCATTATTCTTAATTTTTATCATTTTTTATTGTCTTTCACTTGTATTAAGAACACTATTAGTTCTTATACCCTCATCCCATATACTTCACGAACTTTTCCACATCTTCCCTTCTCCTCTCCAGTTTACTTGTCCATTCTTAACTACTATGCCTTCAATATTTATAAAATCCTAGCATATTGTATAAGAATCTTAGTTACTATAGTATATAACCTTAAAAGGGGTGTGAAACCTTCAACCAATGACTTGGCCTTAGGTGCATAAATCTCAAGGTAGAAACATAAGTAAAATGAAAAAACAAGGCAATGTGACTCCTTAAAAAAGTAACAACCACAAAATAAAGGACTTGAGTTAAAGTGAGGTGGATGAACTCTCAAACAATGAACCCAAATGACAATAAGAATGATCAACAAAATTAAAGAGGATATATACAAATACCTGACTGAATTCAAAACGAACACAAATCAACAGCTGGTGAAATAAGGAAGACAATGAAGAATATGAAAGGCAGACTTATAATAAAGATGCAGAAATCCTGAAAAAGAATCAAACTGAAATTGTGGAAATGAAAAATTTAATAACTCAAATACAAAAATCTCAGTTGAAATTCTCATAAATAAAATGGATCAAGGTGAAGACAGAATATCACAGCTTGAAGAAAAGATAGAAGAATTAGAATACTCAGAGAAAGACAACTGACAATAATAAGAAAGCATAAATAGACATATAAGAACCCTGTGACATCATTAAAAGGTCAAACTTACAAATTATGGGCATGGAAGAAGGAGAAGAGGTACAAACTGTAGGCACAGATAGTTGTTTGCCAAAATAATAGCAGAAAACTTCCCCAATCTTAACAAAGAGAGTATCATCCAAGTATGGGAGGGTTTTCAAACACAAGTAGGCAAGAAGAGAAACACTGCTAGTTAAAACACTAGATATACAGAACAAAGAAAGAATACTGAAAACTGTGAGAGAAGCAACAAATCACTTATAACAGAAAACCCATCAGAATAATGGCAGATTGTTCAAAAGAAACCCTAAAAGCAAGGAGGGCATGGAATGATATATTTCAAGCAATGAAAGAAAATAACTTGTTAACCTAGGTTACTATACACAGCAAAATTCTTCTTCGTAATTTAAGAAGAAAAACCTTCCCCAATAAACAAGAACTAAAGGAATTCATGACCACCAAACCAGCACTGTAGAAGATATATGAAGAATTCTATACACAGAAGAGGAAGTTAAACACAAACAGGAAAATGTAGGAAAGAACAAATCCCATTAGAGGCATATATTAGCAAATTAGGATTAGGAAAGAAACAAACATACTCCCCTCCCCCCAAAAAAAACCCTCAACAAAATGTCAGGAAAAAAGTACATATCTTTCAATATTAACATTAAATGTTAATGGTTTCAATTCTCCAGTCAAAAGACAGAGAATGACAGGTTGGACTAAAAAGCAGAGCCTCTGGGATACAACAAAGGCAGTGCTAAGAGGAAATTTCATTGCTATGAGTACCTATATCAAAAACTCAGAGAGATATCAAATAAATACAAATGATACACCTGAAGCTACTAGAAAAGTAAAAATAACTCTAACCCCAAATTATTAGGAATGGCTTAATTGGAATTTACTTCATTTTGAAGTGGATGAAAACTAAAACATGACTTATCAAAATTTATAGGAAATACCTAAAAGCATTTAGAGAAAAATATTGTGCTAAATCCCATGATAAAAACAACCATAAAAATAAAAGCAAAAAAATTTGAAAGAAAAGAGAACAGACATAATGAATATGAGAGACCCAAGTGGAGACCAAAAACTGTTTTTTTGAGTTGATCAATATAATGATAAACCTTGAGCCAGATAGATTAGGGGGAAAAGAGAGAAAAGACACAAAATTAAAATCTTTCCTTACAAAACATTGTAGGTGAAATAAATGCTTTCTCTGGTGAATTTTATCAATGTTTAGGGAAAAAAAAGACAAAACTTACACATTAGCAAACAAACAAAAACAACAGCAAGTAACACAAAACTTTGACAAAGATTGGAATACTATCTTATTCATGACTTGTTACAAAGCTATGTTAATCAAAATCACATAATGAAAAAAAATAGACAAATTTAGATAGATTCCACAAATAAATAAGTCTATCTGTAAGTCAATTGATTTTCAATCTTGGTACCAAGGAATATAATGGGGGGAAATCACTTCAACAACTTTTACTTGAACATTTGGGTAGACATATGCAAAATATTAGCTTTTACCTTACCTCACACCCTAATGCACAAAAAATAATTAAGTCAAAATGGCTAATAGACTTAAAAAGAGCAGAGTCAAAATATAAATATTTCTTCTAGGTGAAAACAAAGAAGAGCTCAGTAGCCTTGGATTTGGAAAAGATTTCTTAAATTCGATATAAAAAGCACAAACTATAAAAACTCTAACAATCAATAAAGTAGACTTCAGTAAAATTAAAAATGTTTGCTGTGCAATAGACCTTATTAAGAAAATGGAGCCCAGATACCATAGGTCTGCCTGTAATACTGCTTGTGAAGTGGAGATCAAGAAGATTATGGTTTGTGACGAGTCAGGGCAAAGTCACTAGACCCCAACTCAACCAACAAAAGTGAGGCATGGTGGTGCATACCTGTCATTCTCAATACATGTAAAGCTCTAATAGGAGGATCATTGTCCAGGCTGGCCCCAACACATAAATGCAAGACCAAATCTCAAAAATACTAAGGCAAAAGGACTGGGGGCATGGTTCAAATGGTAGAGTACCTGTCTAACAAGCACAAGTCCCTGAATTCAAATCCCAGTACTGGAAAACAAAAGAAAAACAAAACAAACAAACAAACAAAAAAGTAAGAAAATGAAAAGGCAAAAAGCTGGGCATGCTGTAATCACAGCATTTCAGACGCTAAAGAAGGAAGGAGCATTCTACAACAGCCTGGGCTCATAGCAAGACTGTCTAAAAAAAAGGAAATGAAGAGGTACTAGGATATATAAAAATTTCTTGTAACTCAATTTTAGGAAGAAAACCCATTTTATTTGAACAGACATTTTACCAAAGAAGATATAAGGAAGGCAAATAAACACATGAAAAGTAATCATAGGGAAATGCAAATTAAAATCACAATGAAATATAACTATATACTCAATGGGATGTCTAAAATTAAGACCCATAGCATCAAATTTTGCTAAGGATGAGAGGTAACTGTGATTGCAATTCACTGCTGATAGGAGTATGAGATAGTACAACTACTATGAAAAACAGTTTTGTAGTTTTTTAAAATGCTAGGCATACATTGACCAGGTGTCCTAGCCATTTCAGTACTGGATATTTTCCCCAAGGAAATGGAAATATACATTCACACAAATGTTCACTGTTCACACATGAATGTTCACAGTAATTTTGTTTGTAATAGCCCAAACTGGAGACAATTAAAATATACATAAACAGGTGAATGAAAAAATAAATTATGGTAGATACATATAACAGCATTTTACTCAGCAAATAAGGAAATGAACTATTTATACACAAACAACATGGATGGCTCTTCATATTATGCTGAGCAAAAGAGCAAGACAAAAAATGAATGTGCACAGTCTGATTACATTTATACAAAGTTCTAAAAAATGTAAACAGTCTAAAGTGTAAAAATGTAAACCTAGTCTATAGAAAAGTGAATCAGAGATTTTTTGGAAACTAGGAAGGAATGGATGAGAAGGAGTAAGAAGGCATAATTGGTTACAAAGTGGCACAAGGTAACATTTGGATAATGGATGTGCACATTTTCTTGATTATGAAGACAGCTTCACTTGTGGTATACATATCTTTTCAAATCGTGTACTTTACATATGTGCAGCTATATCGAATGATGTTGATTTCCATTTTCATTTTATACTTGCATGATGGAAAAATTATGGCTTCATCGTCAAACAGGTGAGTTTTAATGATAGCTCTGTTATTAGAATGCAGCCTTAACATGTGTTGCTTATAGTTTTGAGTCTTGACTTCTGTGTTTGTTTATGTGATAGTAAGAATACTTTATGTGAGATAAGAATATATGTGTCAATGGCTTGCTGTATTACACACGATGACATATACATTATATTATCCCTAAATCAACTCCCAGTATCCTCTCTTTATGGGCATCCTACTTGTAGGTGACATATCCCCTTAGATATATATGCATGTATTTGTGGATATGCTTCAAAGTAATTAAATTACTTTGTACTATAGCTCTTATTTTCTCCTTTATGCTAAATTTTAAATATCTACCCTGTTGTTTTCTATATATTCAGTAAATTGCTTCTCTCACAACTATGTTATTTTCTATATTGTGTATCCAACAAAGCTAACTCATCAACTCCTTAAGAGATGGGCACTTGGATGTACACTTGTCTAATATAACAAAAATAATAAAATAAATAATTTAGAACTTGTTGGATTCCTATTTTTGCTCATTTTTTGAATTGGGTTTTCTTTTACTTATTGATTTGCAGTTCCTTGAAATATCTATTCATGCTATAAATTTTATACATTCTAAAAGTTATTCCAATCTGCCATCATCTTATGATTAGAAATCTTTCATTTTTAATATAGTCATCATTTTCTTAGGCTAGTTCCTTAAAAATTATTATTGGGTCATGTTTTAGAAGTACAATTCCTTACCTACATCTTAGACTAACTCTCTTACATTTTCTTCTATTAGCTTTGTACTTTTCCTTTTTCATCCACTTCTAATCTATCTGGAGTCTAACTTTTTACCTGGTGCAATGCAGGCATTTATTTTTTCTTATGTAATAAGCCATGTTCTAATATTCTGCTGAAAAGTTTTTCCTGGCTTCATGTTAGTGACACATCTTCATAACATAGCACCTACTTTTTATATAAAATGAAGAATGTTCCTGGGAGAATGATGACCAGAACAACAAAAGTAAAAAGAAATATTCATGCTGGGGAGGATAATAGTGAAAATACTGAGTATGAAGTCAGCTTTCTGAAACTACATGCAAATAGGAAACGTTAAACACTACTAAACAAAAAAAGAGCCAGTCATGGTGGCACCTACCTATAATCTAACACTCAAGAAACTGAGATAAGAGGGTCATGAGTTAAGTTCAGCCGGGGCTACATAGTAAGACACTATCTCAAAAAAACAAGACAAAAAAATCTAGTGATTCCAAATGGATTTTTGGAATAAGTATAAAGAAAGAAGTAGTCTTATTAGGTCAAGTGCCCCAGATATCAAGTAAATTTCTGCAAGGCCTTCAATTTAGTGGAATAATAATATGTTTCCATATAATGTTACATGAATCAAATATTTGTCATGTCATAATTATATTATATCACATCCAAACTACACTCCTGCAATAGCTGTTTAGGATGTTAGTGGACCTGTTATCCACAAGTTTTCAATTTTCCAAAAGCTTCCTGAAATGCATAGAATGATTTAAAGGACTTGATATGATACAGCATTTAACTGGTAAATTTTTTGTAAGCAAGAAAAAATCTGAGCAAAATAGGTCTGATTTATGGCCTAATTCAGTATTCTATCTACATAGAAAATCGTCAAAAAATGTCCTTGACTACCTGGCTGAGAGCCTACACATTTACTGAGTTGGAATTTACATGCAGAGGGAAATCTTCTTTCATTAAGTCATGATCTGTTTTTTTGCCTTTTGTCTGGAGGGAAAAACATCAGCGTCTTTAAGGACTGTTACATTGTGTACAAATTAACTATTCAATTTTCCATGGAGTCCTTTTCAGGAAACACACAGCACCATAGACTATGGACTTGAATGTTTCTTCTTTACCCTTGGTTTGAGCTGAAAATTATTTTGGAATCTTGTTATTCTGTTATATTTCCAAAGATGCCAAACAACAATAGAAAATAAAATCAACCAAGCCCGTATTGCCCTTAGAATTTCGTAGTGTATGGTGATATGAGCTGCATCCTAAAGGTCTCCTGTTATGCAGCACCAATTCTCAGACGTCCCGTTTTTCAATGCTCATGGATATACTTGAATTTAAGAACAAAACATCAAACTTGATCCATATAACAACATTCTCTTGTTATACACAGAGATTCCTTGAGAGTGTTCCCATCAGACTTGTTGGTAGTTAATCTACAAGTGTCTGAGAAGAGTTCATAGTCTTTGTTTTTGATCTTGATGAAAAGTTTGCAATAATACACCATTACAGAACAAAAAGGACTGTGGCTTATGTTTCATAATTTACATAGTTGATATGCTGTATTGTCAAAATTCATGTTCCATTATATTTCAGAAAGTTTTAAGTAATGTTCTGCTTTGGAACAAAAGGACATTATTGGCACATCACAATGAAACAAGTAGGTCTTTTTCTACCAGGAAGGAAATTTACCATGTGAATTAAGCTCCTGTGCCTCCTCCCACTCCTTTGGTTCTCCACAACACACAAACTCCTCTAGAGAGAGTGTAGGAGAGTTTCAAATAATGACTTGTAAGACTGAACTGTTTTAAAATCACAACTACACACCAATTTTGGAAAGAGATACAAAGAATGCACAAGTGGTGATACGTATGGGTGGCACGTGACACACACAGCATATAAAATATGACTGAACACGAATCTTGACAATGTAGCGTATTGGATTTGTAGATTGTAAAATGTAAGACACCATTCTTTTTATTATGTAGTTGTGAGTTGTGACAAGCTTGTCACCAAGATGAAGACAAAAAGTATAAACTCTGTCTTGCACTTGTAGATTAACCATAACTAAAGCTGACACTGTGATACTCTCAAGAAATATCCAGGTGTCTGTTTGATCAATGACTTTGGATAATACAAATCTAGATAGAGTTATGATAAAGTTTTCAAACATGCTCTTAGGATGACAAGAAGAATGTTAATCAAGAAATAAACTTCAGTGTGTGCATATGGAAAGGTCTACAATTTTCTCTGCAAAATTTCCACAAACATTGTTTCTACTGAACTGTTAATTGGGACATGGGTATGACTATGTAACTTGATCTCAAATTATTTTGAGTATTTCTGAAATTTATGTCAGTGACACTGGAGATTCTGTTTTGAACTCTAGAGAAAATTCCCTAAGTTAAAATAGCATATTATACAGAAAAAAAACTTAAGCTCCAAATGTCCTAATCACATATAATTTTCATTGAAATAATATATAAATGCTCACATTGTCTATTTAATGCTATATTTCATATATTCTATTACTTTTACTCATAAACAATATATTTCTAAAATCATCAAAAAGAAAGTTTTTTCTACCTGCCATAGAACATTTTGGGAGAGACATGTAGTAACATATAATAACTATAAAATACTAAAGAGTTCTGATCTATTTTTAATAATCCATTGATGTACTGTGATTGAAACATTACCAGTACTTCCAACAGATTATTTTAAACTAATTAAATCTATTAGGAGTAATAGGAATAAGTCACCACACTTACCACAAAAATAAAGATCATAAATGAATTAGACTTTATGTAACAAGCATTTTCCTTTTGGAAAATATTTTTATAGGAACTTCTAATCAATTTATAAAGCTAATAGCTTTTATTTGCTATAAAAGAACAAATGAAAATAAAAACTCAAAATAACATTACAAATGTCAACTACAAAGTAAAGATCATTTTGATTATTATTAAAATGAGTATTTTACCCCACAGTGTTCATAAAAGCAAGCATTTGGTAAAATAATAATCTGGCTTGGGTAGGAATTCAAAATTTATATTTACAATTATTTGGCACATAGATCTGGTCTACTACACTCTATGATTATTTCTGTATGTCAGTGTATTCAGTAGAGGCATTGATGACATGTAAATAGGTACCATCATAATATAAGGAAGTGGTGTAAAAGGCTAATATCTCCTTAAGTTTGATAGTGATGCTTAAATTATTAGCTTTATTTCTCAGGCAGGCATATGTCTTTCCTGGTGCAAATTAAGTCTTGGGGTGTTTTCATCCATAAGCCTTCCTAGTGCAATTGGGTGGATCTGAATTATTCCCATTCACTGATGTGGGACCAAAGTGCCACCCCTGCACATGGTAGCTCCTCCTTGTATGGCAGGTTTTAGGGCAAAAATCATGATCTCCTTTCAAATATTCTCATTTTGATGGATCAGAATTAAGGGAACAACTTTCACCCCATTCTATTCCCTCTTCTTAGAATCTTCATTTGTTAAAAACTTAACTCATTTTCCTGTTTTAATTCCAAAATCACCTCTTGTTTAGAATTGGTACACTGAAATAGATTACACAGAAACAGATTTAATTATTCCTGCATATGAATATTCCTATGGCACTTTATTATAACTGTAGCTATCATCATTTTAACACTTGTTGCACCATATTTGTTAACAATAATCTATTTTCTCCTGCCAGAAACAGTCATCTTTATATTACTCTCACAGAGCCTGGTACAGGACCTGGCATGAAATAATTGTTCAGTAATTAAAATAAATTGAATGAGTGACCCCACAGAAAAGACAGCAGGTGAGCCATCCTGGATATTGTAACTATTTATGCTCTCAAAGTAGATCCTGTCAGTAGAAGAGGAAAAGACCAAAGCTTGAAGCAGGAAGTTAGTATATAATGATAATAAGTGACTAAAAATAAAGATGAAAGAGGAAATGAAAGGGTCAATATCCAACTAACATATCAGCGCAGATTATATTATGAGTGAATTTAATCAGAAGCAGGGACACTGCCATACAGGGAGAAGAATTTCACTGCTGAATGGCCAAGGATTTACTGTTTACCTATGCAAATTTCTTGTATGTACTCTTTTAAGACAGAGAGAAAAGTGGGAAGGGTATTATTAATAAAGAGAAGTCTGAGAGAAAAAAACCCAATAAACATGGATGATTCAGCCATTCTCTTCAGAAAAGATTTGCAGGACACCATGCCTTTCATTAGTCTGCTGGGTGTGGAAATGGCTGCTATAAATATTAACAAGGGAAAGTCACTGAGTCCCTACCTCACACCAAAGCTATTACCAAGAGTTTTCACAAATTATCCCATTTTGATAACTTATCATGATCCCCATTTTACAGGGAAGGAAATGAAGATTGGAAAGACTGAATGACTGATGGAGGCTGCTAAGGTCATGGAGGAGCTTTGGTCAAACCAAGCTTTGGAGTGCTCCTACAGTATTGTATAACCACCTCCTTTACCTATTACTCACCTACTTATTGTATTCTATTGAAATGATTTTCACTTTAAGAAACTTTAAGCTACTTGACATTTGCTAAATTGTAGTTTGAGGATTCCTTTCACATGAAGCTGGAGGATTTGGTTATATTCCTTGGGCATCTGGTGGAAACCACGTTTAGGTAGCGTGTTGTCGTAGTAGTGATGGCTGATGGGTGTGTCTTCTATAGTTTTAGAGAAGGGCCAGAATCCATACAGCTTCACATTTTCACACAGTTCCACTGCAACACTTGTGATCATCAAGCCAGTGGACAGGCGGTAGGCAGTCACACCTTTAGTTCTCCAGAAAAGGGCAAGGTGTTTCAGGTACTTGGGATGGAAAAAGAGAACCTTTTGCCTTGCTTGAGACTGTTTGAGTGTGTAGTACACTTTGAAAGAGGTGCCAGTGTTGGCCCGGAAGGAAAACGCTGGCAGAAGGAGGAATGCATCTCCATAAGTGGCAATGTCCTCCAGAAACGTTGCTTTCTTCTCCTTTAAGTTCCCATATCTGCCAAATTTCAGGAAATCAAAATAATCATATAATAATAATCAAAGTAAATGTTTTAGAAACAAGAAGCTGAGTTTGTCTGGTCAAATTAATTTTTTATATTCCCATACATAAAAGGGACAAATCCTGGGCTGAGAGAAAATTCAGTTAAGCAGACATGTAATTATCAAGAGTCTGATCTTGGTATAGATAGACTTTTGATTTTTACTTCTGTATTGGGCTACATTCTTACTGGTTTCTTGTATTGTTTTATATTCCAACTCAGCAATATTTTCTAACACTCCTCTTTTATATTTAATGCCTTCCAAATTTATATATTTTCAGGCATAGCATGTATAGCTATACATTTTTTAAAGTTCATTAGAAGTTTCCTTTTGAAAACATAAAATATCTAATATATATATATTAGATATATAATTATAATATATATATATATATATATATAATGTTAAAATCTTCTTCCATGCAATTGTGCTATCACTATAGGTACAAGATCAATGACACCTAAATAAGTATTCCTGTAAGAACAATTGTGTTTAGAAAGTAAGTCTTCCAAAAGAAGGGAAGCACAATATTTGCTTTCTCTGAAGAGATTCTAGAACTGTCTGGAGGGACAAATCCTATTAATAACAATTATTAGTCACTTTTTTTTTGGTGGTAATGGGGTTTGAAATCAGGGCTCTACCACTTGAGCCATGCCTCCATCCCCTTTTGTTCTGGTTATTTTGGAGATGGGTGTCTTTCTTTTTTCCCAGGCCAGACTGTGAAATCTTCCTATTTTACACTTCTGGCCATTTCTGGGATGACAGGAATGCACCACCACATCCAGTTTTTTTCAGATGAGATGGGGGGTCTCATGAACTTTTTTTACCCAGGCTGGCCTAGAACCATGATCCTCCCAATCTCAGCCTCCCAGGTAGCTAGGATTACATATGTGAGCCACCTAGCATTATCAATCACTTTTGATGAAAACAATGAAGTGAAAATATGTGTGGGTTTTTTAATGAACTAATTAACATTTTGTAGTAGTCACATTATAGAAATGGAGGTGGAAATTATTTTATGGTAATAAACTATCCAAAGTAAAAACTGTACTTTGCCAGGCTGTACCAAGGCTTACTCTAGAATTTCTAAACCGACTATTTTATCAAGAAAGTGCTCCCAAGACAAAAGAGTAATGATAAAATGGAAAGAAACTAAATTCACTATTATTTAAAAAATGAAGGGATAAATAAGTTCTCATTTCATTAGAAATATTTAGCTATGACACCAGAAGTACAACTGATTCATACCTATGATGAGCCACAGCTGTGATGCGATGTCAAAATTTGCAAATGGGTTCTTTTGTATTTCCCCCCAAAAGCCACTGCAGCCATGTTGCAGGTCAGCCTCTCAAGAGATTAGCACTTAGACTAGAGTCATGTTAAACAATGAAAGGTGCTCTCGAATAGCTACGTAACTCAGAGGCACTTACTTGAGTGTTATAATGCTGGGATTTACAGTCACCAGATTTGTCTTGCTGCCAACATCTTCACTAACATTTCCTGTGGTCGGAGGCAAGTTACATCTGGAAGTTCGGAAGAGAGAATATTTTCAAAATATGAATTGTTAAAAAACAAGTTTATATACCATCCACACATGATACCCATAATTGTCTTTATATCAGAGAAAATCACTGCATTATGAGATCCTAGGACTCCTATGTGACCAGGACTGAACCCTTAGTTGACATTTCAACATTATATAAAATGTGCATACTTGGTACCTGCTTTCAATAGTCTCATTGATATTTTTAAGTATCAAAGCCAGCAATGAAAATTATACCTTGTCTAGCTTTCAAAGTGTTGCTAATCTTTTTATTAAAATTATTATTTATATTAATTTATATTGATTATATTCTTATAGTAGAATGACCAAGTAATTTACAGACATAAAAAATTGAAGCATTGCAAGTAAAGATACAGCATCTGCCAGAGAAAGAATTACATAGAAACACCAAAATCTTCTGATTTCCATATGGATAGTTCTGCTACCAAGTTATAGTATTAATAAATAAAACCCTAATGTTTTTATAGTGATGTTTTCATCTTGTTCTCATTTTCCTTTGAGTACTAATTTGTTTTTACATTGGAAAACAAATTAAGAATTCTGTGTATATTACAATCAAAAAAAGAGGAAAGATGGTTATGACTCCCTAAACACAGTTTAAATTTCAAGTAGGACCATCTCTTTAAAGCTAAGCATAAAAAGGAAACACCAAGCGCTTCCCAAGGAAAGTTGTTAAACATGACGTGGTCTGTAATGGGAGTGGAGCTGAAATATTCTATTCCATGCCCTATGAAATATGAATGAAGGAAACATGTACTTCCTTCTTTGATATAAAAGATGCATCAGGAAATAAATATTAATTATAGATATGGGCCACAGAATGACCTTATTAGTGGGCTTTTTGCAACAAATCATAGTCTCACATTCTTTTGAAGAATTAAAAGTGATTTTAATATAGTATCACAGACTCCTGGGGAAACATTGGGGTATATATTTACACATAAATCTCACATATGCATATATGTGTATACATATAAGTAACATATTATATAAAGTATATACACAGAGACACAGTCGTACAGTCATAGTAGGGCAGCAGTATAGTTAATGATTATTTTTCTTCCTTACATACTTAATTCCTGTCTCCCAATCTTTTGAAATAAAAATAAATAAGCAATTTCCAAATAGTTTTATAAACATAGGCAAAATAAGTACAGGCTTAAAAAATTAAATATATTTTAATGACACCAACCACATGTAGCCTTATTTTACCTTTCAGTTTGAATGGCCAGCTTCAAAGAGACCACTATATTCAGAAAAGCACCTTGTATCAGCAAAAGTGGAGGCTAGAAACACAGGTATTTATTTTAGAGTTATAAATCAAATCACTGCTGAGAATTAGTTTTAAGAGTAACCTAAAGTTGTCTTCCCTATTCTTTGTATGAAGTAAAATTAATGTTTAGGCACAATACTTACCAGAGATGTTTGGGGAATTTTAAGTCTATGAAAAATCTAGTGCATGAAGAATTATTTATCTTCATTATGGCATTTTTCACATTAAGAGCTTGCACAAAATGACCAAACCATTCAGATACTAGCCACCTTACCATTCATTACTCATGAAGAGCACATTCAATAATTGTTGGACTGTCAGATCTACTGTGGGCTAATTACCTTCGGCATAAAATCTAAATGAGACCAACATGAGGGAGGAGCTATTTATTGAACATTGGATTATTTTCATTTTTCGAAAGGGAAGCATTAAATCAATGGGAATCAAAGGGTCTCTGATATATAAAATCAATACTCCTGAAAAAGAAAAAGGCAGATTTCTACTTACTGTTGAAAAAGGTACGTTTCAACTGAAATCCATCCTCAGATGGATGAATCACCTTCTGTTATAGTCTCAAAGTAGAGATGTTTTGTAGCATGGCTATTAGAATGAAGTGCACATAGAAGCCATTCTTGTTTCTATTTTCATAAACTAGTTGGTATTGAGATAAAGCTGTTTTAAAGAACCAGAATTACCAAGAATTTTTTTTTTATTTCAAGGCAGAGATTTAGAAAATGATGTTGCAGGTGTGTAACATGCCTAAATCAGCATTTCATCTGGGGAACAAAACTTCCTTGAAATGCTCTGTAACTAAAAAAAAAAAAAGTAAAAATTGAAAAGAAAAAAAGGTCAGGTGAGTCTGGGAAATGTACCTCTGTGGAGTCCTTCCAAGGGTGCCACAGTAAGGACCTGATAAGTCCTATATTTCCCAGCCCTCTTTCACCAAGATTTCATCTAGTTCCCTAAAATTAGATGACTATGGCACATTTTTATCTTTCTGGTATGAACAGTCTGAGGAACTCAAAAAGGAAAAGAATCCATCTTGGTAATTTGTAGACTCCAGGAACACAACTCAATCATCAAAATTGACCCGGGCACCTTAACATAACCCGTTTAAAAAATCCAACAGATCTTTGGTTTGAAAGTTATCACTCTGACAAGTCTTACCTAAAAACGAAGTCAGATTTATCTATTTCAGCTCCACAGAGAGACTTGTTCAGAATTCCCCCATTTCCAACCACAGCACAATGATTGTAAGGGTACTCGGCAAAAGGCTGGGACTATAGGGAGGGAACAAAAGTCTACATGAGATGCCGCTGGCTTGAGAAACACAGATACCAGCTTAGTGCCAGCAACTTAACCTCCCACCCAGGCTAATGATGAAAAACAAAACAGAACCAAGAAAAACAGGAAAAGCACTAAAAGAAAAAAAAAAAAACCAATAAGAACAACAACAACAACAACAAAACCAGGACAATGTGCTGATCAACTTCCAACTTACAATAAAAAATCATCACGTAAACCTGCTTCATTTCTCTTGAAATAAATAAACATCATAATAACAACACAATCTAAGACTGCAAACCATATTAGTATACAAAATGTGATATAATGTATCTTATATCACATAATTAAGTAATAAAAGGGGGACGGCAAAATCCCACATTGTGCCTTTCCAACCTATAAAATAGGGATATTTTCAGCCAAAGAGAGAGAGAAGAAAGTAGAATTAAATCTTTTTATTCTAAGGCATAAAATTAATTGTTAATTTAGCAGAAGTTTCCCTGCCTTTAAAATAGTTAGACCTTAGACCTGCAGGCTTAATAAAGGCAGTAGATTAATGTCTGTCATGTCTGCAAATGATCAGCCAGGGTTTTCTGGGGGAGGCTGACCCACACTGCACTGACATATTTCAAGTTAATTTCTGAGGCCTAAATATATTTTATTTCTTTCTAGAACCCACCTTGCTTACCCAAGAAGGTTTCCCACTTTCCCCAAGTCCTCCACAGTCCAAAAGATAACTTTTCAATCCAATGGTGAACACTTCCTTTTCTGATTACTTTCCCAGAGTCACAATGCATCTTTGAGGCTGCAGAAAGGGTGGCTGGTCATAGCCCAAGGTGATGAGTTCCTGATTCACTTATTTTGGTCTCTGATACTAGAATGTAAGTCCTCCATACCAGAGAAGGTGCTTCTTAGTTTTTCATTTCCCTTCATCCTTCACTCCATATCTAGTACCATGCTATACACAGTGAGTTTTCCATAAGTACTCGTTAGCTCAGTGGCCCCTCTGGCACAACCCCAGCAGTGTGCAGAAGACTGAAAGAGCCAACTGGGCAATATGCAGGAATTCTGTGACCTGGTGGTTAAACCATTGGTAACGTGAGATCTGTTAAAGGGCTGATTCCTAAACCACTGAAAATGGGAAAAGTAGCAAAAATTGAGGCACTCACACACCAAAGGCACCATTGGCAAAAAGCCAAAGGGACCGATGTGGTTCTGAGCAGCCCAGACTGCCAGCAGATCCTTGAATCACTGAGAGCCACTTGCTACCTGCTGTGTCTGAGTGATGCCCAAGAACCAAAGAGAACTTACTTCTGTTTTTGTAGAGTTCTCTAAACTTTAACAGTCACATTATTCTGACTGTATGAGACACAATGTTTTCAGTGCATAACTTATAAGCACATTTAATTCACACAACCACCTCATGAGCACTTTACAGACAGGAAAATAGAGGTTATCAATTTAAGCCACACTTACAAATAGGCAAAGCTGGGATATGAACTCAGGCATTGTGCCCTAGAGAACCTGCTTTTAACACAGCACAGCATACAGCTTCCTACTGTCAGTGCTTTAACCTGTGAACTTAATTATGTGCCTTGTTTTTCTTTATATCCACAATGCCTAACCCAGGGCTTGGCTCTAAAATGAATGGTTCCCAGATACCTCAGGCTACACCATATCACTGAAATTCTAGCTCAGGATGTCTTCAGACAGTGTTTGCCCAATAGTACCACAATAAATTATGAATTTTATAAATAGGGTAGAATGCCAAAATGCAAATATGCTCTTTATGGTACAAAAGAAAAGAAGACCGAAGGAAATATATCTCAAATTAAGCGCTCAAAACAATGAATGCGTTCTCTGGTTTCTTGGTCAACAGGGAGGAAACATTTCTATGCTTTGGGATCTCATGCTCAGTAGGAGCTGAAATAAATTACAAACCTCAGTGTTCCCTAAAATAAACCTCCCAAGAAAATGTAAATTGGCACA
Source organism: Castor canadensis (assembly GCF_047511655.1). Classification (NCBI taxonomy): domain Eukaryota; kingdom Metazoa; phylum Chordata; class Mammalia; order Rodentia; family Castoridae; genus Castor; species Castor canadensis. Next base: position 79,236,269 of record NC_133400.1, on the reverse strand, counting down.
CACAGCTCAATGGCTGCTCACAGCTCGCTGTGGCTAGAAATCAACTTTGCTGTTTCTCTATCCAAGTAACTTGGCAAAGGTTTTTGGGGGAAGTTCCTCCACATTGTGTTGTCAAAAGCAGTTGTAGTGGGGGTGTATGTGTGCAGGGGCAGAGTACAACATGGCGGGCAGTGGGATCAAGGTCAGTTCTAATCTGAACCCCACCCACGGGAGGAGAAGGGTGAAACAACCCAAGAACTTGAAATAGCTTTGCGACAGTCACTGTGTTGGCTGTATGATTTCTTCTCTTTATATATATTTTTTTGAGTATTGGGGTTTGAACTCAGGGCCTCATGCTTGCTAGGCAGGTGCTCTACCACTTGGGCCATACTCCGAGCTATTTTGCTTTGGTCATTTTTCAGATAGGGTCTTGTGCTTTTGCCTGAAGCTAGTCACTGTGATCCTCCTGCCTCTACCTCCCATGTAGCTCGGATTACAGAGTTTACCACCACCACCCCCACCTTGTTTTCTGAGATAGGGTTATATTAACTTTTGCCCAGGCTAGTCTCAAACCATGACTTTCCTGTCTCTGTCTCTCAAGTAGCTGAGATTACAGGCATGAACCCCTGTGCCTGGCCCCAGATCAGGGGGTTCGGTATAAACTTGGAAAGTGGATGTAGCTGTTAATGCATAGAGACTTATCAAGCCTATGTCAAGTGTATTCCTTTCAAAGTGCCTAATGAGAGGCAGAATCGCTTCAGCTCCTCAGCGTTGGGTGGCTGAAAGCAAGGTAAACAGCAGCAAACATTGCACAGGTTTGAGATCAGCCCAGGCAAAAAAGTTCTGGAGACCCACCACCTCAACAGAAAAAGCTGGGCATGGTTGTGTGCACCTGTCATCCCAATTACATCAGGAAATGTAAAACAGGAGGATCGTGGTCCAAGCCAATCTGGGCAAAAAATGAGACCTATTTCAAAAATAACCAGAGCAAAAAGGGCTGGAGGTGTGACTCAAGTGATCGAGTACCTGCCTACCAAGCATGAAACCCCGAGTTCAAACCCCAGCATTACCAAAACAAAAAAATGGCCCACTATATGTATTTTATACAACAAAATGGAGTACAGTAGTGTTAGAAATGAATTCAGGATATTGGGGTGTCACAAGATAGATAACACAACTCAGAAGTCAAAAGGCAAGGCAAAATTTACTTCTGCAGAAGGGTGTGCCACAGACAAAGAGTCCAGTTAGCAAGCACACTGGTTGAGAAGTCCTCTCAGGTTTTTATCTGTAACGCAAGTCTGCTGAAACCCTGTTGAATGGGTTTTGGGTTCACTATCTCCATGATTGGCTAATTTGAAATGGGCCACACAGGTTAAGTGCCCTTGGGGCAGGAGAGCAACAGGAACTTGCCCAGCAATGAAGAATAGCTCTTTGTTTAAAACAAAGGAATTTACGGGATTAAGTGACACCTCACAAGCCACATAGGCAACAATTCAGGGAAGTTAAGCTGACATCTGTACAATGATAATATACTACACATTAATCCCTTTGACAGAAAAGACCTGACTTAGTTGATTCTCACAGTAGTATTGCAATTATTCATTCGTTACTGTAAGTAATAAGTGAGGGAAAATTCACCCACAATCAATCTCTACTCACCACGGGCAACATATGGAATATGTTCTCTCTAATTGGAATTCGCCTTTTACTTTCCACCTCGTAACTCATGTTAGTTCCAACTGGAGTGTTGTTTTGAGAAACCACGAAGTTTTGAACAGCATCACAACAGGAAGCAAGTTTTGCTCTGTAATGGATAAGAATAAAAGTGAGCCAAGAAATAAGATGAAGAAACCAAAACAGAGATTACAATAGATGAGGCAAAAGAGGATTTTGCTTGACTTTCACAAGGTGACATTTTTATCTCATTCAGTTCTCACCTGTTCTGGATGGTAGGATGGTGCTGTAGCAGAGTAAAATGGCAAAGCATGTTAAATAGACATGGATCTATTTAACCCTACCAAGGGAAAACACTCATGAGTATAACAGTTGTAAATATAAAACCTCCCTGCAATGATATTGTTGTTAACAGTCACAGAAGATGAGAGTTTACACATTTTTTTGTTACTAGGTATTGAACCCAGGGCCTTGTGCATGCTACACAAACACTTAATCCCCGAGCTACAGTCCCAGCTCCTAAGTGAGAGTTGGCATTACAGTATTTCCTCTTACACACAGTTCACTGCATAGTTTCAGTTTGCCGCAAGTCAACTATGACCAAGGAATATTAATATCTGTCTGGACCCTTTTAAGAGAAAAAGATCATATTCATATAACTTTTATTACAGTATCTTGTTCTAATTATTCTATTTTATTGTTAGCTATTATTTTAATCTCCTACTGTGTCTAACTTATATATTAAACTTTATCATTGTATGTACAGAAAAAAACAGTATATACAGGGTTCAGAACTTCATGTGGTTCCAAGCATCCCCTTAGAGATTCTGAAACATTATCTCCAAAGGATAAGGGTAGAATACTGTATAATTACTTTATAATAATTATACAATACAAAAATGAAGTTAAGAATAGTATTATAGACACCAAAGAAATATATAATTTGACATGTTCACTGACAAAAAGAATCATTACATGTAGTGATTATTAAGTAAACTTTAAAGTTGGTATTTCAAATTATTATTGTAGGATGAATTGTTATTATCATTTTATGCAGGTCTATTTTACGAATTTAGGGGGTCATTCGAATTAGCTCTTAACTTCTAGCAGGTAAATGTCTAAATACAGAGAATTTATGCTATGTTTATGTAATTTTCCAGGGACATAGATGCCAAAATGTCTCTTCATAATTATTCTAGTGTTCAACCAGCCTCAAATTTGGAGATTCTTGCATTTGCACAACTAAACTATCTCCTAACTTAATCCATTTCCTTTGATAGTTTTTCATAGAATGTCCTTATGAAGATACTTCATGTAACTGAAAATAGTAATCAACTCTTGGGTAACCATTCAACCTTGTTAAGAGTTTAAAGAATTTCATCTACCCTCAGATTTTCCTAATGGTATCAGTTTTTCATTATTTTCATCATCTTTCAATCCTGTCTTATTTTTCCATATTACTTACAAAATATGTGTGTAAGCCAGACCCAACCTTCGTGCAGAAGACAGGGAATAGTCAGTGAGAGGCGATCATGGCTAGATTCTTTATAAGTGGTGCTTCCCCACTCCATATTTTTATTATTAGTTCTTGGTTCTGAAGGGCATGCTTTTATACATGTACCTCCTGAATTTTGTCCTTTCAAAGAAATACAATGCTCTAATTTGTCACACTCTTTTAAATTCAGTTTTTCTGAATTCCAATAATTTTCAGGGTATGAAAAGTCAAGGTGATATTATTTGTACCTCAAAGTCAAGGCTTTCAACAATGCTTCTTTATCAGTAACTTATTTCATAAAATGGTATATTCTGAATTGAATTCTGTCACTTGTTTATTGCTTTTTTTTTTGTCTTTTAGACTCTACCATTTCTAAAAAGATGGTTCATGGAGATTAACAAAAGAAAACAATGTATGTGAAATGATGTGCAGTCAAAAATATGGTAATAAGTAGTTTTTAATTACAACTTTAATTTGATAACAATTCATGTGATACACTGAAAACTCAGAAATTCTTATGTGTTTATCATTTTCGATGTCTCTTTTATTCAGCATTCTGAGAAAAGGCAAGGTAATAAATTCTCATTTAGCTTTGACAAGTAGCTTAATATCTGTAAGGATATTCAATGCTTGCAAGAATATCACATCACCAAAAACACTAAGCAAGAGTTGCCTTTGTACTTTTTTATATTAATAGATTTTTCTGAAGTTCTATGTTTGAAATGTATTACCATAAAATTTTCAAACTTGCCACAAATTTGGACAACGGGTACTTGAACAACCATTAGATAGATTCTGCAACTAATTAATTTTTATTAGCTATGTATCATTGTGCATCTATCCAACAAGTCACATCGCTGAAATGTGGTAGTTGGTGTAATTTAAAGTAAATCAAAGTTCTCATTATGTTTGCCCTCTAAATGGTGTCCATCTTCCCAACCACTCTTGTGGTTATTTTTCACCTTACAGGATGGTTCCGCTGTTACAGAATAGAAACAGAATCATATGGTGTGTGTGATTTTATGTAAGACTTCTTTCACTCAGCAGCTCATACATGTTACTGTGTGGAGGCAGTCTGTTCCTTTCTATGGTGTAGTGGTATTCATGGTACGGATATACCATGTTGCTTTACCCATTGGCCTTACACTTTTTAAGAAATCACTATTAAATTCCCATGCATAATAATCCCCTAGGAAAAATATTAGTATAACAATTAAAATGCCATTTCTGAAGCCTAACTTTAGTCACAGACTGATAGGACTTGTAAATACTTTGTAATCCATGGCAAAATGATCAAGGTATGCTCTTTGTTACCTGCCAACTCATGCCAGTGCTGGAGTGATAGCCTGGAATAATGTAAAACTGAATTGCTTTAATGACTAAAATAAGACTGGTTTTATCTGTTATTTCATTCCTATCACCCTAAACAGAGTCAAATTTGATCTTTGGTGACACCAAAGTCAACCAGCTATGTTAATAACATGCATGGCAATTCTTCCCTTCTTGTGATAAAAAGAGGAAGATATATTAAGAAATAGAGGAAATTGTTGATGTTAACTAGAAAACTTGCCAGTTCAATGCACCTACATAATCTAAAATGTGGGGTTTAACCTGGACCAACAGTAAATGTTCCAATCAGCTCAGCAGGCATAAGCCATTGACCTACAAAGCCCCATGCACTTTCCAGAGCATTCTCATATGCGTTGTCCTGTTGATTCCTACAGAGGCAGGGAGGAAGACAATACTATCTATTATACCAATTTAGAGATGAGAAAAATGGGGTTGAGAAATGGTAAGTGACATGACCAAGAAATACAGGTTGCAAATCACCTCACTTATACAAAGAAATATGGATTGTTAGATCATATCCTAGGGCACAAAGCAAGTCTCAGCAAATATAAGGAAATAGGAATTATACCATGCATACTATCTGATCACAATGCAGTAAAAGTAGAACTCAACAACAAAAGTAAAGACAAAAAACATGCAAACAGCTGGAAACTAAATAACTCATTACTTAATGAAGAATGGATCATTGATGAAATAAAAGAGGAAATTAAAAAGTTCCTGGAAGTCAATGAAAATGAAAACACAACCTACCGGAACCTATGGGACACAGCTAAGGCAGTCCTGAGACAAAAGTTTATAGCCATGAGTGCATATATTAAAAAGACTGAAAGATCCCAAATCAATGACCTAATGATACATGTCAAACTCCTAGAAAAACAAGAACAAGCAAATCCCAAAACAAATAGAAGGAGAGAAATAATAAAAATAAGAGCTGAAATCAACGAAATAGAAACCAAAAAAAACCATACAAAGAATTAATGAAACAAAAAGTTGGTTCTTTGAAAAAATAAACAAGATTGATAGACCCCTGGCAAACCTGACTAAAATGAGGAGAGAAAAAAACCCAAATTAGTAGAATCAGGAATGCAAAAGGGGAGATAACAACAAACACCATGGAAGTCCAGGAAATCATCAGAGACTACTTTGAGAACATATATTCAAATAAATTTGAAAATCTTAAAGAAATGGACAGATTTCTAGATACATATGACCATCCAAAACTGAACCAAGAGGAAATTAATCACCTGAATAGATCTATAACACAAAATGAAATTGAAGCAGCAATCAAGAGTCTCCCCAAAAAGAAAAGTCCAGGACCTGATGGATTCTCTGCTGAATTCTATCAGACCTTTAAAGAACTGATACCAACCCTCCTTAAACTGTTCCACGAAATAGAAAGGGAAGGAAAACTACCTAACACATTTTATGAAGCCAGTATTACACTTATCCCAAAACCAGGCAAAGACACCTCCAAGAAGGAGAACTATAGGCCAATCTCCTTAGTGAACACTGATGCAAAAATCCTCAACAAAATAATGGCAAACCGAATTCAACAACATATCAAAAAGATTATTCACCACGACCAAGTAGGCTTCATCCCAGGGATGCAGGGGTGGTTCAACATACGAAAATCAATAAACATAATAAGCCACATTAACAGAAGCAAAGACAAAAACCACTTGATCATCTCAGTAGATGCAGAAAAAGCCTGTGATAAGATCCAACACCATTTCATGATAAAAGCTCTAAGAAAACTAGGAATAGAAGGAAAGTACCTCAACATTATAAAAGCTATATATGACAAACCTATAGCCAGCATTATACTTAACAGAAAAAAACTGAAACCATTCCCTCTAAAATCAGGAACCAGACAAGGATGCCCACTATCTCCACTCCCATTCAACATAGTGCTGGAATTCCTAGCCAGAGCAATTAGGCAAGAAGAAGGAATAAAAGGAATACAAATAGGTAAAGGAACTGTCAAAATATCCCTATTTGCAGATGACATGATCCTATACCTTAAAGAACCAAAAACTCTACTCAGAAGCTTCTAGACATCATCAATAGCTATAGCAAGGTAGCAGGATATAAAATCAACATAGAAAAATCATTAGCATTTCTATACACTAACAATGAGCAAACTGAAAAAGAATTTATGAAAACAATTCCATTTACAATAGCCTCAAAAAAAATGAAATACCTAGGTGTAAACCTAACAAAAGGTGTGAAAGACCTCTACAAGGAAAACTATACACTTCTGAAGAAAGAGATTGAGGAAGACTATAGAAAGTGGAGAGATCTCCCATGCTCATGGATTGGTAGAATCAACATAGTAAAAATGTCGATACTCCCTAAAGTAATCTACATGTTTAATGCAATTCCCATCAAAAGTCCAATGACATTCATTAAAGAGATTGAAAAAATCTACCGTTAAATTTATATGGAAACACAAGAGGCCACGAATAGCCAAGGCAATATTCAGTCAAAAGAGCAATGCTGGAGGTATCACAATACCTGACTTCAAACTATATTACAAAGCAATAACAATAAAAACAGCATGGGACTGGCACAAAAACAGACATAAAGACCAGTGGAACAGAGTAGAGGACCCAGATATGAAGCCAAACAACTATAACCAACTTGTCTTTGACAAAGGAGCTAAAAATATATGATGGAGAAATAGCAGCCTCTTCAACAAAAACTGCTGGGAAAACTGGTTAGCCATCTGCAAAAAACTGAAACTAGATCCATGTATATCACTCTATACCAAGATTAACTCAAAATGGATCAAGGATCTTAATATCAGACCACAAACTTTAAAGTTGATACAGGAAAGAGTAGGAAATACTCTGGAGTTAGTAGGTGTAGGTAAGAACTTTCTCAATGAAACCCCAGTAGCACAGCAACTAAGAGATAGCATAGATAAATGGGACCTCATAAAACTAAAAAGCTTCTGTTCATTAAAAGAAATGGTGTCTAAACTGAAGAGAACACCCACAGAGTGGGAGAAAATATTTGCCAGCTATACATCAGACAAAGGACTGATAACCAGAATATATAGGGAACTTAAAAAACTAAATTCTCCCAAAACTAATGAACCAATAAAGAAATGGGCACGTGAACTAAACAGAACTTTCTTAAAAGAAGAAATTCAAATGGCCAAAAAACACATGAAAAAATGCTCACCATCTCTAGCAATAAAGGAAATGCAAATTAAAACCACACTAAGATTCCACCTCACCCCTGTTAGAATAGCCATCATCAGTAACACCACCAACAACAGGTGTTGGCGAGGATGCGGAGAAAAAGGAACCCTCTTACACTGTTGGTGGGAATGTAAACTAGTACAACCACTCTGGAAAAAAATTTGGAGGCTACTTAAAAAGCTAGACATTGATCTACCATTTGATGCAGCAATACCACTCTTGGGGATATACCCAAAAGACTGTGACACAGGTTACTCCAGAGGCACCTGCACACCCATGTTTATTGTGGCACTATTCACAATAGCCAAGTTATGGAAACAGCCAAGATGCCCCACCACTGATGAATGGATTAAGAAAATGTGGTATCTATACACAATGGAATTTTATGCAGCCATGAAGAAGAACAAAATGTTATCATTCGCTGGTAAATGGATGGAATTGGAGAACATCATTCTGAGTGAGGTTAGCCTGGCCCAAAAGACCAAAAATCGTATGTTCTCCCTCATATGTGGACACTAGATCAAGGGCAAACACAACAATGGGATTGGACTTTGAGCACATGATAAAAGCGAGAGCACACAAGGGAGGTATGAGGATAGGTAAGACACCTAAAAAAATTAGCTAGCATTTGTTGCCCTTAACGCGGAGAAACTAAAGCAGATACCTTAAAAGCAACTGAGGCCAATAGGAGAAGGGGACCAGGAACTAGAGAAAAGGTTAGGTCAAAAACAATTAACCTAGAAGGTAACACCCACGCACAGGAAATTAATGTGAGTCAACTCCCTGTATAGCTATCCTTATTTCAACCAGCAAAAACCCTTGTTCCTTCCTATTATTGCTTATACTCTCTCTACAACAAAATTAGAAATAAGGGCAAAATAGTTTCTGTCGGGTATTGAGGGGGTAGGGGGGAGAGGGAGGGGGCGGAGTGGGTGGTAAGGAAGGGGGTGGGGGCAGGGGGGAGAAATGACCCAAGTCTTGTATGCACATATGAATAATAAAAGAAAAAAAAAAGAAATATGGGTTGTAAACAAATAAAACCTATGTCTTACAACATTCATTTCTTTATGGTCTACAACAGAGTGTGTTGATGCTAGGAGAAATGCTGTCATTTAAGCTCCTTTCTTTAGGATACTTTCCAAAATGGTACTGTGATATAATAGTTACCTTGATAAAAACAGTCACTCACAAAGTAATGCTGGCAGCATTACCAGTCTACATATCTGCCCAGACACAACTCGGGGCTACATTCAATTTATACTAAATGTTTCAAACTCTACCCAAGTAAAACATTTGAGCTCTTGTTTTACACAGAGGGTGTACAAGGTCCTCTATGGGACCAGGGTTATCAAGTGATCCAAAGCATCCTAAACTTTTGCTGGGTCCCATTGACAGCAAGTTTCTCTACACAATCCAACTTCAAAAGAGAATACAGTGCCCTCCATGCCCAGGGGACAACTGAGACACCTGGATGGCATGCGGTTCCAGAATTCTGGAGAGTTCATCATGTGCTTACAGAAGTGATTAGCTTTCAAGGAGTAGGCTGAAACCAGCCTAATACTTTAAGCCTCCATCTCTAAAGACAGAATTTGACAATATGCTAACTCATCTTTGCATCACAGATGGTTTAGTAAACATACTTTTGAGAAAAGGATATTTGTTTTTTTTTTTTTTTTTTCATTTTTCTTTTATTATTCATATGTGCATACAAGGCTTGGTTCATTTCTCCCCCCTGCCCCCACCCCCTCCCTTACCACCCACTCCACCCCCTCCCGCTCCCCCCCTCAATACCCAGCAGAAACTATTTTGCCCTTATCTCTAATTTTGTTGTAGAGAGAGTATAAGCAATAATAGGAAGGAACAAGGGGTTTTGCTGGTTGAGATAAGGATAGCTATACAGGGCATTGACTCACATTGATTTCCTGTGTGTGGGTGTTACCTTCTAGGTTAAGAAAAGGATATTTGTTAAAATTGTGTAAATATCTCTTTTCTTTTTCACCATAGGTGCTATTTTGTTTTTATTTTTTGCTTTACTTATTTTTTTTTATTCATTTAGAGTCTCGGGTCAAAATTCTCCTTTAGTTCTACACTGAATATATCCTGGGTTTCCATGAAATGTTAATGACTCCTTAAGGCTGACAGTGGGCAGGACACCACAGGACAGCCTGAGTACTAATGACCTATAGGCTGAGCCCATGACTCCCAGGCATCTCTTCATTTATTACTCTCTGAGATTCCCTAATGAGATGTGGGCCACTTAGGGTGATGGAAGGGCTGCAGGCACATTCTAAGTCTTAACAAAAAGCTCATTTTCCAGGATTCCTTCATTTGCTATCATTTTGATGAGGGTCTTGGGAAAATGAGTTTTAAAATATAAGCACCTGCAAAATGCAAAGGACTTATTACTATTCTAACCATTTCTAATATAACAATGCATTGTTTTCCTCACCAAAACCACAACACATAGAGGCCAAGCAATACACCAACTGCCTCTCTCCTGTACAAGTCTCTTTCTTTTCTTTTCATTTACATTTATAATGAACAAAAATGTATTTAATTCCCCTTCCTTTGTGTGTTGTCCTCTGGTCCCACCCAACATTGTACAATTTATTGATTGACCAGAAATATCAAAAAACAAGCATTTACTGAAGTCTCACTGAGTGCCAAATATTTTAGATAAATGATCAAATTGTATATAGGTTGCACAATAACCCTACAAGCTAAATATGGACAAAAGTCTTTTTACAGATAAGGACAACTCAGGCAGAGAAGGAAAAGTTTAGTATTGGAGGTTGAGACCAAGTCATCCCTGGTTAGAGACCATTTAAGGAATGCTGAAGATTTGCAGGTTTTTAATTGTGTTGCTGTAACTCAGCAGTGTGCACTGGCTTGCCAAGACTGGAATTGGTCTGATATTGCATAATTAAAGGAATAGGAGAAGAGGGAGAGAAACATTCCACTCTGATACTCAAACCATACTGAGAGTGCTCGGGTCTGTTGTGAAAGAGTTTCTTTCAATGGCACATTGACAAATCAGGACCCATTTGGAGGGGACAAATGGAAATCCATGATGAGTGAAGAACTAATAATGTTCAACAGAACAGAAGACCCAGATAAGAATCCACACAGCTATGCCCACCTGATTTTTTATAAAGGCACCCAAAATATATAATGGAGAAAAGACAGCCTCTTCAAACAAACGTTGCTGGGAAAACTGGATATATGCATGCAGAAAACTGGAACTAGATCCATGTCTTTGTACAAGTATCAACTCAAAGTGGATTAAGGACCTTAATATAAGACCTGAACCTTTGAAGCTAGTAAAGTAAAGAGCAGGGAATACACTGGAAGCAATAAGTATAGGCAATGACTTCCTCAGTAGAACTCAAGCTGTTCAGCAACTAAGAAAAAGGATTGACAAATGGGACTACATGAAATTAAAAAGCTTCTTCACAACAAAAGAAATGGTTTCTAAACTGAAGAAGCTGCCCAAAGAATGGGAGAAAATCTTTTGTCAGCGGTTCCTCTGATAAGGGATTAATAACCAGAATATACAAGGAGCACAAAAAACTAAACTTCCCTCCCCCAAATCAAGGACTCAATGAAGAAGTGGGCAAATGAACTGAACAGAGCTTTTTCAAAGGAAGAACTCCAAATGGCTAAAATACACATGAAGAAATGCTCACCATCCCTGGGCATAAAGGAAATGCAAACCAAAACCACATTAAGATTCCACATCACCCCTCTTAGAATGGCTATCATCAAGAACACAACAACAAATGTTGTTGAGGATGTGAGGAAAAAGGAATCCTCATACACTGTTGGTGGGAATGTAAATTAGGACAATCACTATGGAAAATAGTATGCAGGCTCCTCAAAAAACTAAAAATAAAACTGCCATATGATCCAACAATTCCACTCCTAGGGATATACCTGAACATAAGTCAGGTGACAATAAAGACACCTGCACACCCATGTTTATTGCAGTACTGTTCACAATAGCCAAGCTATGGAAACAGCCAAGATGCCCACTACTGATGAATGGATTAAGAAAATGTGGTATTTATATTAAATGGAATTTTATCCAGTTATAAAGAAGAATGAAATTTTGTCATGTAAAAAATGAAAGTGGAGAACATCATCTTAACTAAAGTTAGCCAAAGGCTGCATGTTTTTTCTCATATGTGGAGTATAAGCCTAATACAAATACAAGCAATATTATGAAAAATAAGTCATGCTAAGGGGAGGCCATTAACAGGAGAGGGAGGGTAAAAAAAAGGAAGCTAAGAAGGTGAATACGATCAATATAGTTTCTATACAAAGATGAATACAGAAATTTTAAAGCTGTTGAAATCACCACAAGAAAGGGACTAAGGTAGAAAGGAGAAAAATAGAAGTGATGAATCACTTCGGTTTAAAATACATAAACACATGGAAATGTCACAATGAAAATCCCTGTATAGCTATCTTAAACAAACAGGAAGGAAAAATAGGTCCTGTCTGGGGGTTGGTACTAGTGGGAGGGGAAGGATAAGAGGAAAGGATGTAGGAGGGTGATATGGTGAAAATATTATGTACTTATGTATAAAAATAGAAAAATGAGACCTGTTGAAACTATTCCAGGAATGGGGAGAGAGGAGATAAAGGAGAATGAATTTAACTATGATACATTGTAAGAACCTTTGTAAATGCCACAATATACCCTCAGGACAACAATAATCTGATAATAAAAAAAGAAAAAAAAAGAACTAATAATGTCCAGACTGAAGAAGGGCAGGTTCAGGGCATCCAATAGCTATCTTTAAATATTTTAACGACTATAATGTGAAGGAAGAATTAGTTAACCCCTGTAGCTTCAAGATACAGAACCAGGACACTGTGGGTTGAATGCTTGTGACCCCAACATTTACATGTCAGAATGCTAACCCCCAATGGGATGGTATTAGGAGGTGGGGTCTTCTGGGATAGATGATGTCATGAGGGTGGAGTGCTAAGGAATGTAAGGTTACAGTGAGAAGTAGGTTGCCTGTCACCTAGAGAAGGGACCTCACTGCAACTTGCCAGAACTATGCTGGCACCCTGATCTTGGGCTTCTGGCCTCCAAAACTGTGAAAATTAAATGTTGCTTAAGGCACTCAGTCTAGGGCATTTTGTTATAGCTGTCCAAGCTGACTAAGACAAGGATTGATGCATGCAACAATTCAGCACACATTCAGTGGTGGTCAGCAGGTGATATTCATGACCAAAGTCGTGGGAATTACAACTTATGAATTAGTAAATACTAATTGAATTAAACATGGGTGAGCCTGCCTCTGGGAGCTTACTTACATTAGGAGAGACAGAGACAAGATGTACCTGGCATTTTGTTCTCACTTCAATATAGTACGGGTTGAGGTAAGAAGAGCTTTTGATAGGAGTCCATAGGAAGTACCCTTCAACTAACTCTGGGGTCAGAGGAAGGCTTTGTAAAGGTGATGTTAGCACAGTGCCCACCCACTACACTGGAGGTTCTGGATAAATATTTGTTTGTTGAATGAATCACCCTGGGTTGAGAACAGTCATTCAGGTAACAGAGGATGAACAACAGTGGGAGACAGAAAGAGAGAGGAAGGTGGGCTGGAAGGCTACTGTGAGGGAAGCCTCTAGTTAAAGGTAGGGTGACAGTAAGAAAGTTTTAGGGTACAAGAGGAGGGACAGATATGAGACATATTTACCAGGTGCAAAGAACAAAGATAAGGGATAAAGTAGGGCTGCTTGTGATAAGACCATGGTGGGGTGACAAGTGCACTTCTTGGCTTTTCCCAAAGCTCAGCACACGCAGGGGACTCTTCATTTGAAAAGTATTCATCTAGAACATCTGGTGCTCCAGGTACCACACCGGGCCTTGGATAAGCCAAGCTGGATCTTGCCCTGACTTGCACATAGAACACTACAATAAAGATGAGATGTAGAGGGCTGGGTGCAGTGGATTCCATCTGTAATCCCAGCTACTCAGGAGGTATACGTGGGAGGACTGCAGTCTGAAGCTGGTCCCAGGCAAAAAAAAAAATATGAGACCCTATTCAAAAAAATAGCTAGTAATAATGATAACAACAAAAAGATGAGAAGTAGAAAATGGGAGAAGTCTCAGGGCAAAGCAATAAAGGTGATTAACAGTTTGGTAATTATGGTCTAGAGGGAGGGTCAGCCAGATGGGGAGTCTTTTTTCTGCAAAGTGTCACCAAACCATAGGGCAGAAAATCAGCAGCTGCTGTGCAAGAACAATTTGATTCCTCCCCCAGAGAGCCACAGAAAAGATTATATTCAGAAGATTATAAATTTTTGAAAAGGTAATAGAAAGCCATTTAATGAATTCAGAAAGCTTCTTTTTTTAGTTTTTAAATTTTCAGTTTTCCTAACTGCAGAAGATGGGTAGAAAACTTAAACAGAAAGAGAAAACTAAAACTGTAGAGAAACCAAGGGGGAAGAAAAAGAAGGGATGGACACAGCAGAGACAGAGAAGACAAGAAAAAGAGAGATGTGAAAGGAAACAGAAAGGAAGCCCTGAGAAGAGTGGAAGAGACAGAAGGTAAAAGGCAGTTGCACAGACATGAGGGATATGGAGACACATGAAGTACACAGAAAGAAATACAAACACACATATTATTACCAGAACCTCAGCTTTACACAAACAGAAAAGTCCACAGAAAGAAGGCCAGAAAGAAAGATACAAGCTAGACATCCAGATAAGCGCTTGAAAAGGAGAAACATGGGGCCAGGTGTGGTGATGCGCAACTGTAATCCCAGCTACACGGGAGTTGGAGGTAGGAGGATTGTGGTCCAATGCCATCTGGGCAAAGTTAGCTTGAGAATCTATGTGAAAAACTAAAATCAAAATGACTGGGGGCATGGCATAAATGGTAGAGTGCCTGTGTAGCAAGTGGGAGGCCCTGGGTTCAATGCCTAGTACCACGCCACACACAAAAGGAAGAAACATGTAAGTCTGAGCCTAATGTACACAGATACATAAATAATAACAGAAGGTATATGCAGGGAATTACTCCAAGAACTTTCTGTATTAACTTATTTAATCCTTATAACAGCCCTGTGAGGGTAAAAACTATTATCATTATTATTCTCCCCAGTCCTGATATAGAGGCTGAGTCAGGGAATGAAGTGCCTTGCCTGAGGTCACATAGCCAGTAAATGACATGACTGGGACTTGAACCCAGGCAGTCTAGTCCATGTGATACTGCTGTTTCCTCCTAAGTGTCGTCTTATATATGTGGAAATAAACCATAATGGAGGCATATGAAGAGAAAAACAGATGGTTCACCTGGCCACTGTCACAAGACATGTGGATCAACTCAGACTTCATGGGAAAATACATCATGATAGAGATAGTTAGCAAATTGTGATTAAGTATTTTAAAATTGTGCTCAGTGTTCACATATCCATGCATACTAAAAGAATAAAATAGTGCTTAAATCTCTCCCTCACAGGGTCAGGGAAGACCTAGCCAGATACAAGTCAAGGAGCTGAAGGTTGGGAGCTGAAGTCAAGGCTAAGGTCAAAAATTCCCACCCTGCAGTCAATGGATGGCTTGGGGCCAGATGAACCAAGACAAAGAATGGTCCAGCGTAGTGATGTGATGGGGGAGATCGAGACAAGTAGATAGATTTGAAACATATTTAGGACTGCTAACATTTGGTGATTGACTGAAAATGGGCGTGGGAAGGAAATATGAAGAATGAGGAGGATCTTGCCTGGGTTTCTGATTGGGAGGAGGGTGTTGCCTGAAGGAAGAGCCTAAGAATTGGCCTATTGATAGTGATGCACCTTTTGTAGTTTTAATTCATACTAAGACTTGGAATTGGAAATTGACTCACCTTGGAGCAGTAGAAGTAGAAGTTGACTTGAGAAAGAGCACAGTTGTGAGTCTTTGAAACCAAGAGAAAGATCTCACCATCATTCAGTTACTTCAGAGGCTTTTTGGGATAATCACAAAGCTACTGCTGAATGGACCTCTTCAGAATCCCAACAGAGCTCCAGTTGCGTGACTGTCCCCTGTCTTTTCCAAAACTGTTAAAGTCAATTGTGAATGATGTAAGTGTGGAAAGCAAGTTCTAAAATGCTGCTAAAATGAATGTTAAGATTTCTGAATATATTTTAGCTTTCAGATAAAACAAATCCAGGTCACTGCCGTTATTGTTCAACGTGTGAAGAAAATGTAGAGAAGTCATTTATAGCAAACTCTTGTTGACAGGGACTATACTTGCATTTAGTGAGATATTTTTAGGGGAAGGAAAAAAGAAGACCAAGAAACTTTTTTTGTGGACATTGTCTGGCAACATATTGAGATCCTGAACTAAGTCTAATCACATAAGTTGTGCAATCATGCTGAACAGGGTCTTTTGTGTAATTACACCAACATGCTACTTTGGGAAGCACTTCTTAAGGGAAATGTTTCAGTATGTTTTGTGCTGATGCCACTTTCTTTTGTGAAAGGTCTTGTCATTTCATGAACTTCAACTTAATAGACCAAGTATGATTGTCTACTCCAGTGAAAGGCCATGCACAAAGGGGTTTCATCCGCGATGGATGGGAGTCGCCAGCTTGTGCAGGTGGAGGAGCAGAGAGTCAGGCCATGATCCTGGTCATTGAATGAGCCTGCTTCACATACATAACTGGTCCCAAGAGCTCCTAGAAAGACAGCTCTAATCTCAGGGGAATCCCTCCAAACAGCTGCCATGGCTCACTATGGGAATTCATTCTCTTCTGTTGTTTGGATTCATCTCCAAATTCAACTTCTGTGTTGCCTGGCCTCTGGAAACTCGCCACCTATGCTCCTGCTATTGGCCTCTGGCTTTCTTCCAGATCCTGACTTTTCATCTCTGCCCTCAGGCTTTGCCTAACAGAATCGCAAACGTGAATTATCCAGCCATTCCCTTGTTGGACTCATCATCCCTTACTTAGTTCTAATTGAGGGCTAAATAACTAGGCTGGTTAATTTTTAGGCAAGTCAGAGTCAATTCAGCCACCCTGGAAAGGAGGAACAAGTCACAGACTGTTCATGTAAAGGGAACTCCTTCTCTCTCAAAAGAAATGCACTGGGTTATTATAACTTGTTAAGTTTGAAGCTTAATACTTGCTGCTCTGTGTGACCTATTTTCTATCATGAAAAGATCAAAGAAAGTTCAGATAGAACAAATTGAATAGGAAGTGTTGGTTCTTACCAAGTGCATGGTATAATCCATATGAAATGATCACAAAGAAAAAATGGGGCATATATGTGTTTATACTTCTCTTGAGGCTAAAACTAAAACTACTAGAACTTTATTGCTATACAATGGGCTTTCCATATGTATTATAGATACCAAGAGTTTAAACTCTCTTTAGTAAAATATTAATTGCAAGCTAGCAAAATGATATTAAACTTGAAATAATAATAAGAATAATGAAATAAGATGCTAAGAGACAACAGATTCCATACTGAACATTTTGAATACTTTGCATAAGGAATATTCATAAAAACTCCCTGAAGCAAATATTGGTAAAATTATCCAGTTTACCAATAGACTAGCCAGAAGTGGCTTAGTCTAGTAATGATGATGATCATGATGTCACAAATTGTCAGCATCAAAGATAAAATGGCATCTTTAATACTCTACTGAGAATTCATTCACTCACAGAAAAGACCCAATTTAATATAAAGTCCATGGTTTTGCTTTCCAAAGTTTCACTTACTTATGCTCAACAGTGGTCTAGAAAATTCCAGAAACAAAAAATTTGTAAGTTTTAAATTGCACACCATTCTGAGTAGTATGGTGATATCTCACACTGCCCTGCCTATGGGCATCAATCAGCCTTTGTCTAGAGTGTCCATGTTTTATATGCCATCCACACGCTAGTCACTTAGTGGCCATCTGGCTATTAGATCAGCTGTCATGGTATGGCAGTACTTGTGGTCCACTAATCTTTATTTAATGATGGCCCCAAAGTGCAAGACTAGAGGTACTAGTGAAAGGATGTGCCCTTTGCCCCAGCAGATCCCCATAGCAGAAACCAGTAAAGCCAGCACAGGATGCCCCGTGCAGGATAAGATAAACAGGATGGGGGCAGGTGGAATGTGAGGAATGTGAGGAATGTGAGCAGATTGCGAAAGATGACTAGAAGTACGTGCAAGATGTGCCCTGCCTGCTTGCTAAATGTATCCGTGTGCACGAATACTGACCCTTGAATCTATAGGCTAAGAAGTAATGTACTCTTAAATGGATAGGCTGGAAATGTATGTGGTGTTACAAACTCATTGGCTATGTACTGTGCGGGCTTTTGCTGTAACGGCCGGTAGGGGCCTATATAAGATCTTCCCTAAAGAGGCTCGGGGTCCTGTCTGCCCAATCGGACCTGTGTGTCTGTGTGGGAGCTTGACCCTGGCTTGCCAGCTCAATAAACTCTGCTTTGTTGATTGCATTCACGCGTGACTCTCTGTCTCTCGGAGGAATAGGATTCTCGGACCCTAACATTAGCAGTTTGGTTAGAGTATGTGATTATAATTATTCTATTACTAGTTATTGCTACTCTTTTACTGAGCCTGATTTGTAAACTAACTTTATCACAAGTACGTATGTATAAGAGAAACACACAGTGTATGCAGAGTTCAGTACTATCTGTGGTTTCCCATAGTACTTGGAATCACGGATCTTGGAACGCATTCCCTGAAGACAAGAGTAAGGATAATAATAAAAATAATGTCAATAAGATACGTAGAGTCAATTTAAAGCTAAGCCTAATGCTGCTGAACCCAGACACTGAACTATACTCTCCAACTCCTAGTTTTCATACTGAGCCTTCATCAATTTTCAGAACCATCTAGAAAAGTTCTTAGTTCCTCCTGGCAAAGATTATTTTCCAATCATTATTTTGTACGCCATAAAAATGTGGATCGTGGATTAGATCTACTTAACAGGTCTATAAATTAATCATATACACAATGAAAATGTATATTTGTGACTTGTGTTCTGAAGATAGATACTGAAGGACAGTAGCAATGACATCATCAGATTGTTCAGAGCAGGCTTGCCTGAGAAAGGTATAAACTGGAAGATTAATACTTATTAACCAGGGAAGGTGGGAGAGGCAGAAGAGTCAGCATTTTCAAGGCTCAGAGGCTGAGCCTTCATTTGACGAAGTAATCGACCAAAACAGAGAAACAAAAAAGAGCCGGGGGTGGGGGCGTGGTGTGGGACACAATGAGGCAGGTGGTTCCCAGGCAACACAAGGTCTCATGGGATGTTTTATGTAGAGTCAATGATAACACACCAAAGGGTTCCAAGCAAGTTGGAGCAGAGGTGTAAGTGGTAGAAGCAAGTTGTGGCCAAAGTCCATAGTCCAATTTGCATTAAGAAAAAACCGCTTTCTGGCTAATGTGCTAGAAGTGGCTGAGAAAGACCTGGCACAGTGTGTCGTGATCAGAGAGGTCACAGGTTACACAGAAAGTAACGTGAGATGGTGAGTTTAAATAACTCTTCCAGGGTTTGGATGGGTAGTGGAGGAGAAAGAGATAATACTAAAATATGTAAGTTTTAGAATCAACTGACTCACAAAGGAAGCATGCTTCAAACTAAACCAATAGTTTTTATTACTAACAATATAACAATCTAAAGAACGCCAGTGATTAACAAGGATTCTAAAAGCAAGAAAACATTCCACTTCAGTCCCAGTATATCAGAAAAATTAAGAGCTTCAAATAGATATCACCTCTATTTAGCAACCCTCTATGCCTAGGTTAAAATAGAATTCTGCACAAGACAGAACTATGTGGAACACTGGGAGCATCCCAGCAATCAGAGAGGATCTGCTGTTAGTCTGTGTGACTGCTAAGCTGGCAGCACACTGAGAGGTAGGATGGGGGTTTGATAGCTACCCCTGCTTCAGGTTAATATATGAGATTAATCAGTCAGTGGAGTGTTACCTTCAAAGTCGTGGCTCACACAAAATTAGGAAGGTGTGATAGCCTATAGATTGAAAATTAGAAAATTGTACACCAGTGATTGTCCTTTAATGAATCTAGTAAGGGATAGATGAAAGATGTGGTGATCAGAACATTCTGAATATTATTAGACTATAGTACTTACAGAAGCTGCATGCCACTGTCTTGTCACTTTTCCCTTTCTCTAAGAACTGAGTGCTCCGTGCCTCTGCCACATCTCAGCATCTCCCTTCTAGATTGTTCTACTGGGTTGGTTCCTTCATCCAAGTCTTTATCACTTCACACCTGGCCTTGTACAGAAGAGATCACCTGTCATATCCATTCTTCACAAGATGACTGGATTAATCACTTTTGACAGTGGATAAAATTCCTTAAGTTTCCTCCAGGATAAAAGTATAGATTTTTTTAGTAATATAATCATGACAGCTATATTTACCTTTGAATTATTCTACTATCATAATTCAAATTCAAATTTCTAAGGCCCCATATAACATGACACCATATGAAAATTGCCTGTCCATTCTACCTTTGAGATTTTGTAAATGCTCTGGAGCATTTTCTCCATGCCCTTCCTTTCTTCCCTTCTGAATGCTTCCTGTTCCTCAAGCTCAGACTTCCTTCCTCCATGAAACTGTCTTTTTAACTCCATGCTTCAGGATCGGCTCTTCCTCTGAGATCAACAGCAATCTTTGAGTTTATGCCGTATTTTATCTCTTACTGGTTGTTACCTACCCCTACACATATGTCACTATGTATATGAAAGATCTTTCAGAGAAGTTTCTTTCATTCACATTAAAAGAAGAACATCAAGGATGCTCAGTACCTACCAGCTACCTGCACATATAGCCTTTGTATATTTTAAATACTCAAGAAAATACATTTGTTAATATGAAATATATGACATATGCATGTTAATTTGGATGACTCCATTGTTCTTAACACCCATGAGAAGAAGGGATTTACCTCCCTTCTACTGCCATAGTCTGAGGGGCTCATGCAAGGAAGGAAGAATGATGACAAAGTTGCTTGCTACAAGTTCTCACTTTACACAAGAGGAAATAGAGGACCATAGACTTCTTCTGAATCACTAGCCAGGCACTGGGAAAGCTAAGACAAGACCCCAAATGCCCAGGGCTTTGTCTGCTGTACTCCTGATGTGGGGCTTTAAGAGATGGCTGATAATCTTGAATTTGCTTTCCTCCTGTCAGGCTTCTTCTTCCAAGCTTTTAACTACTCCAGTTTTCTTCAATCTCCTCACAGAGTTTTCATATTAATATTTGCACAATAACAAAACCACCTCCATTGGCTAATATTATAGCATGTAAGCATTGATTCATCAAAAATTAATATAGCTAAATAAGGACACAATATGTTGTGTAGATTTGCATGTGTTGTTAAAGACCTCGATGAAGAAACAAGAGTACTCAAAAGAAGAGGAATAGAGAAAGTGCCCACACAAGGCAGGCTGCCCTCACGTAGTAGTATGAAAAGATTAAAATGAAAGGAGAAGAAGAAGGGAAAACGAGAGGAGGAATACAGAACTGAGCAGTCTTACCACTTTCCAAGGTGTACTGAATATAAGTTGTGAAGTAGTACTCAGACCTCCAAACTTCAAACCTTATAGAAGGTACTGTAATCAAGACTCTGTGGTACTTGATCAATGGAAGTGAGAGTTCAGAAATAAACACTCACATTTATGGTAAATTAACTTTTCATAAGGCTTCCAAGAAAACATTGGAAAGACTAGGTATTTAAATAAATGGTACTAGGATATGAAGTTGGATCTCTACCTTATTTCATACACAGTAATTCAAAATGGTTCCCAGACCCAAATGTAAAAGCTAAAACTGTAAAGTCTTTAAAGAAAATATAGACATACATCATGATCTTGGATCAGCAAATGTTTTCTTAGTTATAAAACCAAGAACATAAGCGACAAAACAAAATAAAATGCATTCCATCAAAACTTTTAAAGTTTGGTACTTCAAAGAACATAGTCAAAGCAGTGAAAAAGCAACTCACAGAATCAGAGAAATTACTTACATCTGAGAAGGAACTTGTGTCCAAAATAAATAAGGAATATTTACAACTCAGTAATAAGGTAATGGTCCAATTTTAAAATGAGTAAAGGATTGGAATAGACATTTCTCCAAAGAAGATATAAAAATAGTCATTCAGCACATGAAAGGTATTCAACATCATTTCAAGACTAACAAAATGCAAATTGAAACCATGGTAAGATGCTATTTCACACAAATTTTAAAAGATTGATAACACATGTTGCTGAGGATGCAGAGAAATTAGAACCTTTACACATTGCTGTTGGAACTGTAAAGTGGTGCAGCCACTTTTGAAAAACAGTTTGGCAGTTCCTCAAAATGTTAAATATAGTTACCTATAACACAGCAATTCCACTCCTACGTGTAAACAAGAGCAATGAAAACACATGTTTGCAAACGCAAGTGTTCATCAAAAGAATTATTCATGATCCAAAAGTCAAAAAAAAGCCTCACAAATGTTCATTAACTACAAAATAGTAAACAAAACATGGCATATCCACATAGTGGGATATAATTTGACAACATGAAGGAATGAAGTATCGAGATACATTTTTATGGAATTATCTCAGTATCATGCTAAGTGAAAGAAGCCAGTAAACAAGAGCCATGTATTATAGAATTCCCTATGTGTGAAACTTCCAGGACAGACAAATCTATAGGTCATAAAGTAGATTGTGAGGACTAGGGGAGGGGAAACTGCTGCTAATGGGAATGGATTTCTTTTGTGGGAACGAAAATATTCTGGAATTAGTGGTGATGGTGACACAACTCTGTGAATATACTAGAAACCACTTTAAAAAGTCATACAATGTGCCTGGAATGGAGTAGGGCCCTAAGTAAGGATTCAGTTGCCTCATTTCTTTTCAAAGCCAGTTCATCAATCACTCACAGCTAAGGTGAGTTAGTATATCAGAGTGAGGACGAGAACATTTGGGAACATGGACACAAAATGGCATGCTGGCCCTGGATTCCCTGGGCATTACATTGAGTACCAAGAAGAAGAGAAGAGAAGAAAGGGACAATTTACAGAGTACTTTGAGAAAAGGAGGGAAGGAACCCCAGGAACTCATGTAGAGCAGATACTCAATGCATTTGGAAATATATATGAAATATAAAATAAATGAACATGTCACACACTGTAATTTGCTGAGACTTTATCCTAGCTATACCCTTAACCCACTCAAAGTTCTTCACAACATGGCACAGGGTTATGCAAGCCAAAATTCAACATGGGCTCAACCCCTGTTTTAGTCTAAAAAGGAGGAATCAGCAACTCAGATAACTGAGTTTTGCCCTTAATGGCTAGTGTGTGCACAGGTGATTTTAAGTTTATGAAACAGGAGTTTGTATATTTTAGCAGATTATAAGAACTAAATCAAAGTAAAATAAAATATAAGAATATGATTATCAAAGCAAAGAAGAGAAGTTGGGTGTGGTGGTGCACACCTGTGATCCCAGCACTGAGGAGACTAAGGCAGGAGGATAGTGAGTTCGAGGTCAGTGTGGGCTACATAGGAAGACCCTGTTTCTTCAAAGAAAGAAGAAGAAATCAATTGAAATGTAAACTCAGAAGTAAAGGAGCTGAAACTCTGCAGTAGGTCTGTCTACTGGGATATTGTAGCAGTGTTTAAACAATGTAATATAGTGGTGAAGACATTGCAAGCAATGTTACAAGGGGAAGAGGATTTGTAAGTCTAGGCAGGCTTGAAGGAGACTTACCTGACATGAACACATAAGATAATATAGTTAATACATAGTACAACTTGAGAGATAAGCTTTGAAATAGAATTTAGAAGACCAGTGACTCTCACATGAGTTTGATGCTTTTTTATGGTGAAGCTTGTATTCTGAACAGTAAGAAGAGGAACCAGTCCCTAATGTACAAAGCTAGTTTCTATTATTAAATATGGCAGAAGTAATGACATGGTGTGGTTTCGTTGCTTTTCTAAATGCACAGGCATGCTGCATGGCATGACAAATAGGAAATGAGATGACAGGATATTAACAGTGAAAAACGGTCTCTATGCAGAGGAAATGAGGAAAAGAGGCTTTTTCTGTCTGACAACTGACCCAAAACACCTAGCATAAAGCATGCACATCTTCTTAAATTTGGAAAAAATAAAATATGCATTGCTTTCAGCTGTCATCAGTTACCGTGTATGAATCATAATCAACAAACACTTAAAGGGAATGGAAAGGAGGAATATAGTGGATCAGAAAAATGGACATGATCTCATATCATCAAAAGATGTGCGCAATAGAGATGGGTTTTGCTTCCCTCCATAAAATCTGTGCTACAGAACAAAAATACTGCTCAATAAGCATTGACTGGATGAAAAAGTATAAGCCCACAAAGTGTTCACAACCGTAACTAGTAATATCGCTTTGGGAGAAATACTGCAGAAAATAGCTGAAAACTTTGTTGGTAAAACTAAATTTGGTTTTCTATCTTATATAATCCATTACTCTTAATAATGTAAATACATATAGCTTTTAAATATCAACATATGGTATGGAACATAAGTTTATTTTGTTTAACACTGTCCTCCACACACACACAAGGAGCTTAAATAAAAATGAAAGTAGCACACTGGCTGTTATTTTAGGAGTATCAATGAATCTACTAACACAGCATTGGGATCTTTTCTTGCATGTTCAACACAAGAAAGAGAACAGAATTTCTTTCAAGAAATTTTAATTTAATCAAACCTGAGGGGATAATTCAAGATTTAATAAAATTGTTCCTGCATACTAGCTATGTGTGCAAAGTAATCAGGCACAAAATACCTGTTTTCCAAGTCATTTGAAACGCATCTTGTTTGCCTGAGTCTTAAGCTTGTGTATTTACATAATAACATTGTATTTGCCACTAAGTTTTCAGTAAACATGTGATTGGAATTTTCAGTCTCTTCGATTCCAACTCATGTCTTTGAAACATGAGGGGGTCTAAAGAAACCAAATGGGATCTGTAAAAACTAAAATCAAGATAACAGTGTATGCATTTCTGAAAAAAGTGTAAGTAACATGAAAATTAGCACTGTTGCTATGCATTCGTTATTTCTGTAATTGGCCACACAAATGAATACAGTTCTTTTAAGTTAGAAAACCATTCAAGAAAGAAAGCTAATGCAGTAATTACCATGCAAGTTACCCAAGGAATCTACAACTAATTACTGAAGCTCAAAGATCTTGTGTTGGGATAATGCCTGCTTACCAGAAATTTCCAGAGCTTTACAAAGGAGTTTTCTTTTTTTTTTTTTAATTTTATTATTCATAGGTGCATACAAGGCTTGGGTCGGCGCACTCCCTCTCCCCCCCATCCCCTCAATACCCAGCAGAAACTATTTTTCCCTTATTTCTAATTTTGTTGTAGAGAGAGTATAAGTCATAATAGGAAGGAACGAGGGTTTTTGCTGGTTGAGATAAGGATAGCTATACAGGGAGTTGACTCACATTAATTTCCTGTGTGTGTGTGTTACCTTCTAGGTTAATTCTTTTTGATCTCACCTTACAAAGGAGTTTTCAAAGATGAAGTAGGTGAAGCAGGGAAGGAGGAATAGGAGGAATTTCTTATCATATTTAGTGTCAATTAAAGCATCTTAATGTTATTTTCAAATATCTGAGTGTCCTGGTCAAGCAAATAATCAGCCATTAATTTCTAAAATCGATAGGGAGTAACGCGAAGAACAGTCATTTCCTAGGCTGAAATCCAGGTAAATGTCCCACAAAGTGTTCTGTGAATATGCTTGTGATTGTGGGAGGGAGGTGGGCAGAACAGGCAGAAACTTCTCATAGGAGGATCGATAAAGGAGAGAAGGCAGACACGCAAAGTTGTTGACTTTGTACAGTTGTATGTAAATGAAATTAGATGTCAAGAAAAAATGGGGCAGGACATCTTCAACTCTCAATTAAATACCTCTTTAACTAGATTCAACTATAATCTCACAAAAAATACAAATTCTCAGTTGAAACTTTGAATGTCTGGAGAAGAGGGAGGGGTAAATTCAAACCAGATCCACACCTAGACTTGTGGTAACCACACTACATGGAAGGCAAAATAAGCAATCAAATCTCAAAGATACAGAACCCTCAACCCAGAGAAGTCCTTAGAAATACTTTAGTCCATTTGGGAAGGAATTCTAGATCCCTTGAGAATCTGATGAAAGTTGTGGATCCCTGCTGGCCACGGTGGCACATGCCTATAATCCTAGCTACTTGGAAGGTGGAGGTAGAAGGAATGAAATCCAAGGCTGACCTGGCAGAAGCAAGAGACCCTATCTGAAAAACAAACTAAAAGCAAAGGACTGAGGTGTGGCTCCAGTGGTGGAGCCTTCTGACTAGCAAGTACCAGGCCTTGAGTTCAAACTCTAGTACAGACAAAAATAATAGAAGAAAGTTGTAAATCTTTTCCCAGAAACATGCACAAAATTTCACATGCAATTTCAAGGGTTTTAGGAAACCTCTGACTTGGACTTGAGATTCAGAACCTTTCCAGTTAAACCTTTTGTGTTTCCAGATAAAGGCTGAGAGAAATTAGAGACACAAATTCCAACCATCAAACTTCTCACACCCACATAAAATGCAAAATGAAAGCCAGGCATGGTGGCTTATGCATGTAATCCCAGCTACTCAGCAGGCAAAAATCCTTGGGAAGATTGCAGTCTGAGGCTAGTGAGTGCAAAAAGTTAGTGAGAGTTAACCAATAAGCCAGATGTGATGGAACACAACTGTAATAACAGCTCTGTAGGAGATGCAGATAAGAGGACTGCATTCTGAGAATGACCTGGGCAAAAAGCAGAAGACTGTATCTGAAAAATAATCTAATGTACAAAGGCTGGAGGCATGGCTCAAGAGACTCTAGATCCTGAGGTCAAACCCGAGTACCTTAAAAAAAAAAAAAAAAAAAAATATATATATATATATATAACACAGAAAGAAAGGAAAAGAAAAGCCTGCTGAGAAGGTAGACTTTCTAGGCCATATTTCTACATAAGTCAGCTTTAAGCTGCAGTTGTTTTCTTTCTTGGAAGAGTCCATTTTCTTAGCATTTATATTTTATAAATATAAATGCCAAGGACAGGTCCCAGGCCAAGGAGAGGTCTTCTATAATAAGTCATCCCAAAGTCAGCCTGTTCAGAGCAGGCTTATCTCCTCCAAAGCATTTCCCTTTGAAATCTTTCAGTCTATCAGAAGCACCATGATTATCTCAAACAACCAGATTCAAAATTTCTCAGTGAGTATTTTCTTCTTCCCTCAATCACAGCACCAGAAGTCAAAAAGCAACCAAGTCCTACTAAGTCTCAGTCACACAGCTATTTATTGGGACCATCTTTGTGACGGACACTGGAGATGCAAAGATGAGGAAGATAGGCCCTTCCCCAAAGAGATGATGATCAAGTGTCTCTCCCTTGATATTTTCATAGCTACCATTGATGTTTTAGATTCTCATTTTCCTGTGGTCACTAGGGATTGACCTCAGGGTCTCACATGTGCTAGGCAGATGCTCTACCACTTGAGCCACACTCCCAGTCCTTTGTTTTCAGTTTGTTTTTCAGATAGGAGTTTCTTTTTCAGAGAGGGTCTCACAGTAACTTTGCCTGGGCTGATGTCAGACTGTGATCCTCCTACTTTTGTCTCCTGAGTAGCTGGGATGACAGACATGCACCATCAAGCTTAGCTTATGGTTGCTTTTCTACAACCAACACCTAATGGCTCTTCCTTATTTGAACTATTCCCTTCCTCCTAACTCTCCAGTTCCCATAGCATTGTGCTGACTGAATACTTTCCCTAAAACAAAGGACTATCTTTACTGTATTCTTGGTTTCTAAAAATTTCCTGTGGACTTCACCATGATAATTAAAGCCCTGTGCATCATCAGGCCCTGCCCCCATCTGTCTACAATTATGCCCTTTATCCTAAGTACCCTGTAATACAAGTGCATGGCTCCTACCCAGCTAGCCTTCATGCCTAGCCCCATCATTCTTAAATTGGTTGCTGTCTCCTTTTCTGTCCATCCTCAGAGCTATAGCTCAAGTCCTGCTTCTTTCTACAAAATGTTTCAAGAAATTCATGATCTTGCACTGATATCAGAGTTTCTGTGTAAAACATTCATTTTGACATTGAATCACACATATTCATATTTTTGGGTGGTACTAGGTTTTGAACTCAGGCCCTCATGCTTGCTTGACAGGCACACTACTGTTTGAGCCACACCTTCAGCTCTTTCTGCTTCAGGGTTTTTTTAGGGGGGCTGTGAGCCTCCTATTTATGCTTCCCGTGAGCTGGGATGACAGGCACGCACCGCCACTTACCATTGATTGATTATGGTGGGGTCTTGCTAACTTTTTGTTCTTGAGGGCCTCAAACCATGATCTTCTGGATCTCTGCCTTCTGAGTAGCTGGAATTATAAATGTGAACCACTGTGCCTGGCCATCATGTTTTTAATTTCTTTTCTCTCCAAACAGACTATAAATTTTTTGAGGTCAGTAAAGAAACTTTTCATTTTCTTGTTTGCTTTCATGCATCTGGTACTTAATAACTGTTTCTTCAGTCCCTCCTTTGTACACATTATCCATGCACTAAGGGGTTCTGCAATGTTTTGACACAGTAAATTCTACACAGATATTTGCAGATGTACACATTTTACCCTCTTTGCTAGCAAGCAGCATGTTTATTTAAGAAAACATGACTTTGTGAGAGCACACAAGGGAGGTGTGAGGATAGGTAAGACACCTAAAAAAACTAGATAGCATCTGTTGCCCTCAATGCAGAGACTAAATCAGATACCTTAAAAGCAACTGAGGCCAATAGGAGAAGGGGACCAGGAACTAGAGAAAAGGTTAGATCAAGAAGAATTAACCTAGAAGGTAACACACATGCACAGGAAAGTAATGTGAGTCAACTCCCTGTCTAGCTATCCTTATCTCAACTAGCAAAAACCCTTGTTCCTTCCTATTATTGCTTATACTCTCTCTTCAACAAAATTAGAGATAAGGGCAAAATAGTTTCTGCCAGGTATTGGGGGATGGGGGGGAGAGGGAGGGGTGAGGTGGGTGGTAAGGGAGGGGGTGGGGGAGGGGGGAGAAATGGCCCAAACATTGTATGCACATATTAATAAAAAAAAAAGAAAAGAAAACATGACTTTGAAGCTCCCTTAGTTTTAATCACTTGACCACAAGAGTTCCATTATTTGCAAATAATCCCCAGGTGTCAACTGTAGGAAGTCTCAATGATTGGGCTGCAGATGGATTTATTATATATTTATTTGCTTATATTCCTCAGAATTTAATGGAAGTTTTGTAATGGCTTCTTAAAAGAATATTATTGCCTTTTTAAAGCTCACATTCTACTTTCCTTCAATTTGATATAAAATGCTATAAATAAATAAAATGAAAAACTGTTCAGCTACTTGACATCTATAATAACAGGGGATGTTTCTATAAATCCAGCTTTATAAATAGACAGAGGCTTCCAGATTTGGCCAGCTATACTTGTAAAAAAATGAGGAAAGAGGATGGTTTATTATGATTTAATTGCCCAGACTTCTGTGGAGGGTTTGCACAAGGCAGCTTACAAATATGTCCATAAAATAAACATTGTAATAGAATACATATGCAAGTAAATAAGTAAATGTCACCATGACTATTCTCTTGAACAACAACAAACAATAAATGGGACAGCCCAGATGTTTACTTAAATTGGTCCTGAAGGGATGTGTAGGCTTTTGGGTAGTCATTATGGTTATTGATGTACCTTTTATCCTGAGCTGTTACTAAGAGAAAACATACCATCCATCTATCGAGCCTCTATCCATCTCATCTGCAGCGGGATGCTCGTGCAGCTTTTGATTTAAAGAGACTGATGGTTTTTTTGTCTTTTTTTAAAAAGGAAAGAAAGAACAAAAAAACTTTAGAGAAAAAATATTTTTAATTGAGTCAGACTTTGTATGAGAAAACTTGCAGAGATCACATAAGGCTTGGAATAGCATTATCTTCTTCCAGAGAGGATTTACTTTGTGTCTATTAGTTATCTAGGCTAAGGACAAATCTCCTAAAGTCTACGGAGGGTGGAAATAATTCAAATTCAGGCTTCGGTCCTTTTGAGAGCTGGCCTTTTCTGGGGATTTTTGGAAGCTCTGCTCAGCTTCTCTGCCTCTCAGCCAGTGGCTTTACATTCAACAAATGTCCTGTGAAAAAAAGCAGCTCCGAGTGCTGGGTTCACCTCTCTTGGCTTCCCTCTTACTCTGGATCTTAGTCCTGTAAATCTCCCTGCCCCAAAAGCTTTCAAATAGGGGTTTAGTATATTTTGTTTTTTGTCTTATTCTCAGGAGACTTGGTCTCAATTAACTTAACAGCCTGAAATAGAAGCTCCTTTACCGCTGGTTTTCTTGCTGTCACTTCTCATCTGACTTTCTAGCTAATTATCTCGAATTGATCCTTAATAGTTCAATACCTCAATAGCTTCCTCTTTCTTTTTTGTCTATTCTGCACATGTGAAAAGGTCTCTCAAGATCAGATTCTGTTTCCACTTGTTAGCTCTGTGATTGCTTAGGTTATGATTGTCTGTGCAAGTTCCTATGAGGATCCTGCTACCAGGATCTCTGAAGTCCAGTCTTGAATTAGACTAGGTAGCAAAAATATCCTGGAGATTAAATAGTTAAATAGGATTCCCTGTTTGAGCCTCTCACCCTGAAATGACAGTTAGGAAAGGTGCTTCATGGTATTCTATAGGAAGTCATGACACCCATATCTACCAGTGGAAGGAAGGTATTTACTTTTAGCTTTGACTCTATCAGGAAGTTAATCTTTCATCCAATGGGTTCTGACTAGAACCTGCTTATACTAGCAATGCAATCAGAGGCAGTTCTAACAACACCAGCAAGTACTTACTAAGGGAGGGCTGGCAGAGCCATAGCACCAGGCAATCAACAACGGCCTTCCCATAGAAAAAACCAAGCAGCAGATACTTCTTGCAGTATTTTAAGAGAAAGCAATCTCACTAGTAATATTTGAAAGACTTAATGCTTATTACCTGAAAATATGAACAAGTAAAGACATGCCTCTGGATAGTAATATAATAAAATAATTTAGCACAGGCCAAAACCTGAGTGGAATTCACAGCAAAGAATCAAAATATGGACCATGAAACAAAACCCATAATAATCTAGACCAGGCAAGCACAAAAAAAATTACCTAGCTGTGAGATGTGGAAGTACTGGAGAAAGGGGTGCTGAGGGGGTCGTGGACCTCCACATCACACTGCTTTAATAAAAGTATTTTCTATCAGGGTGAGCTGCAAGTTCTCCAAGCACAGCAGACAACTCTTTAATGATCAACTGAAAACCTAGTGCTGCCTGCTGATGACTCATTGATGGGTCATTAACTAGAGCAACTCACATTTCTCACTGTGACTTGTATTACAAAGCTAGCGAGAAAAACTGGAAGAAAATGCATAGAAAGAAAACAAATTTTGTTCTAAAATCATGTGATTAGGGACAAATTTCATCCTTCTATGTTTTCCAAAATTTCTCTAATGCTATTGTATTTTATTTACAAAATAAATAAGTATATGCCAAATACAAGTGGTACAAAAAGTGACATCTTCTAAAACATAATTGAAAGCATAATGAAAACTTTCTTTTGAACATAGAATTTTGTGATTCTACTAGCAAAATTACAAATTTCTGTAGAAGCAATGGAGATGGATTACCAGGTGTCACACAAGAGGGCCTTAGAATTCAATTATCCTGATTGCCAGTTGGCTGCTCCTACTTTTCTTTTTAACATCATGTTGCTTATTTTCCTAAAAAGAAAATGAACAAAACATTTTTCACTCATATTATGTATGGAAAACTTTTACCTGAAGTTCTCATATTCTTCTGCTTGCCGTTTCCATGGACAGCCCTGTATATTTGTGATAATCTGAAGGTAGTCATCCTCTGAATATCTAAAAGTTAAAAGTCAATATAATTAGAAAATAAAGATCTCATAGAGGACTTTCCTAGAAGACACTTCTACTATTTTAGCCTGCTATATCATTTCTGAAATCAAGATGAAATAATGAAATATCATACTCATTTCAAAACCTCTAAGAACATACAACTTGAAAATAATTATTCTGTTGGTTTAGGAATACATAAATTGTATATTTCATAAACTTAATCTAGTATTACAAACTAGGACAACACATATACATCATCTAGTCATTTCCTCTTAGCTTTGCCTGATTGATGAATGAATATATATACTTTATAGATGTTTGTCATAAATAGATAGCTAATCATTTTTTTTTCAGACTCTAAGTTGATAGATTTACCTTGGGATACATAGATAAAATTTCCCGCAAAATAACCTTCTTAAGTTTTAACTTTGAACAGGAAATTTAAAAACCAGATTGGACTAAGGTAAGAGAGATGTATATTGGCATAAAAACCTATGGGCACAGTGGTACCGGTTGAGAAGCCTGGGGAGCAGCTCAGTCCCTACAGATCTTCCCCTATCTGAAATTCCACCATGATGTATTAATTCCTAAAGTACAGTATATTGTTTCATCTTGAAGGGTGCTCACTTGAAATGCAAATATCCCTTGAAGTGAGAAAATCCTTACATTTTCTTTAATTCATCTTAGAGATCAAGATGGTATAACATGGAAATAGAGTATATGCTGGTGAGCTGGATGGGAAGTGGGAAGGGGAAGGTGTTGTCTGGGAAAATTATTCTCCCATCCACATAAGTAAAATGAAGTTTCTCTAAAGTTTATCTTTAAAAGAATTTCTTATGGGTGGGGAATGTAGCCAAACAAGTAACTCCTTTGTCCCAGAAATTTGCCTTCCTCTTGGGTTGCTCTCTTTTCAGTAAAGCTATCAACATGAATCAAAAATGTTTTTCCTTGGTTCCTACTGACCCAGCTGAGATTACCTGAAAGACTCAAAAGACTCTATTAAATACTAAAAGAGAAGCTAAGCAAAGAGCTACCACAGGAGGAATTAAAAATAGTTTTACAGCACAAAGTCTTCCAACTCCAACAGATTCAGATCACTGCATGGGTGCTAGGACTTGTCTTGGTATACTCAGTATCAGGAGAGCACAGCACTGTGACCCCAAAATGTTGGCTAGAAAAGATACTTCCTGGCTGAAATGAACATTATCTGTCTCCCCGTGATGGGAGACACCCAGAGACCCTTGCAAGTCATTGTTAAACTCAAAAAAGAAGTACACATTCAGCAACCTACCCAAAACTTTCTCAATGTTGGCTTTGTATTTTTTATTTTTGGTAGTACTGGCATTTGAACACAGGTTCTCTGCTTGCTAGGCAAGCACTCTATCATTTGGGCCACTCCCTTGCTCTTTTTGCTCTATTTTTCACTAAAGTCTCATGCTTTGGACTGCAATCCTACTATCTATGCCTCCTAAATAGCTGGAATTGCAGATCTCTACCACCACACATGGCTTATTTGTTAAAGTGGGGGTCTTGCTAACATTTTGCCCAGGCTGGCTTCAAACCATGATCTTCCTCATATCTGCTTCCTGAGTCACTAGGGTTATAGGTGTGCACCACCATATCCTGTAATTAATGCTGGCTCATAAAGAGAAGTATAACATCATAAGTTCTCTCCATCTGGGGAAGTCTTGTTTATCCCCAAAGCGTGGCTTTAAATTTTATCATTATATTGACAGCACAGCAATGAGAGCACTATATATATATAAGGGTCCATGAGCAAGAATAACAAAATATAAATTCAAGTAAAAAGAAACTGAAAGGGAAGAGGGATAAATACAAATAGTATGTCTAATCAAAGAGAACTGCAATTTTAGTTTAAGGCAAGATAAAGGAAATATTAAATAAATGCATAGTTATCATTCTGCCATGAAACTAAATGTGCCAGAGTTCAAACTTTTATTTAAATGGTACTGATTAGGTGAAAGGTGAATTAAGTTTCTCATGACGTATAACTAGGATTTGTGAACTTGAAGGGTTAGTATTAGAAAGTATTGAAAATTTAAAACAAAGGTAAAAGCTGAATGAAATGAACAAAGAATCATTCAGCTGTGAGACAACCTCAAATGGCTTAGTACATGTGTAATTATAGCAAAAGAAAGGAGACAAATTTGAAGAAATTATATTGGAAATTTTTCCCAAATTTAATGAAAACTATAAATCCAGAAATCTAAGAAGACCAGCAAATCTGAAGCACAAGAAAAATGCACAAAAACAAGACACATTAGAATTCTTAAAGCTAGTGGTAAAGAGAACATCTTAAAAGTAATTAGAGACAAAACACATTTTGTACAAAGAAACAATGATAAGCATGGCAGTATACTTCTTGTCAGAAACCATGGAAACTGGAAGGCAGTAGAATGATAACTTGAAAACAGAATGGGATTTGGGAGAAATTGTCATTCTAGAATTCTGTACTCTGAAAGTCTTTTTCAAAAATAAAGGTGAAATAATGGCTTTGCCAGACATGAAAATCTGAAAGGTTCATAACCAGTAAACCTATAGTAAAAGCAATGTAAAAAGGAAGGCTTTAGGCAGAGCAGAAATGAAATCAGTCTGGTGTCTGGGTTGAAAAAAATAACATAGAACAATGAGAATAAAATATGTAAACAGAAATGAAAAACCTTTTCTTATTTTTAAAACCTTTTCAAAAGATGATCATTAACAGTTTAAAGT
This sequence comes from Castor canadensis, assembly GCF_047511655.1. Taxonomy (NCBI): domain Eukaryota; kingdom Metazoa; phylum Chordata; class Mammalia; order Rodentia; family Castoridae; genus Castor; species Castor canadensis. Next base: position 79,201,861 of record NC_133400.1, on the reverse strand, counting down.
GAATATAATAATAATACATCAAGGGAGTTACAAAATATGTAAAAATAAAAATATGACAACTGTGGAATAAAGGCTAGAAGGCAGGGCTGAGGAGAAAGGAGCAGAATTAGAAATGCTATAAATTGCTTGAAAGTAGACTATAATAAGAAAATGATGTATACTATGTATAAAGCAATCAGTAAAAAACAAAGCCACAAAATATAATAAAAATATTCAAATCAAAAGGATGCAGAAAAGGGAGGAAAGAAAGCAAAGAACACACAAATAGAAAACAAATAACAAGATGACAGATTTAAACCCAAATAAATGAATAAGCACATTAAATGTAAGTGATCTAAACATACCAATTAAAAGGCAGAAAATATTAGATTGGATTTTTTACAAAGAACCAATTATATGTTGTCTACAAGAAGCCAACTTCATACAAACAATCAAATAAAGTAAAAGTAAGAAGTAAATAAAAAAAGATGTTCCACAGTAGAATGAATTAAAACAAAGTTGGAGTGGCTCTATTCATAGTAGATTCTGAACAGGGAATATTACCATGAAAAAATAGTACTCCTGAGCAAGGAATATTATCATGAAAAACATAAGGTAAGCTCACAAAATAATGAAATAATAAGAAAAGAATCAATGAGATAAAAACCAGCTCACTGAAAACATTAACAAAATTGATGTGACCTCTTGTCACACTGATCAAGAGAAAGTAAAGAAGATAAAAATAATTATTGTTGGGAATGAGGGTGCAGGGCAAACAACCCTCCTAAAGAAACAATAGCAGTATAACTTTATGCCAAAAATTTTAACTAACTTAAATGCAATGGGTATTCTTACTTAAGACACAAACTACCAAACTCACTCAAGAAGAAACAGAGACACAAGTAGTCCCATAGCTATTACAAAATTATAATTAAAATCCTTTCCATAGAGAAAACTCCAAGCCTAAATGGCTTCACTAAAGAATTTTATCAAACATTTAAGCAATATTAATAGCTCAAAGAGCCCTATATTACCACCTGGACCTCCTTCAATGAATTGCCCAAGAAGTTTCACATTGTAGCTCAATTCTATCAGTCTAATAACCCAGCTGACCCTTCCTAACTTTCCATAGGACCAGTCAGAGGAAGTCAGAACTGGGGAGAGTAAGTAGAAGCCACAATCCATGGAATAAAGGAAACGTTGCTTTGAGCCTTTTCTGAGTAGTATATGGCCTCGTTACATTTCATGTTTGTGTTTAAATGTGCATTTTCTAGATTATCATGCATAATCTACATGTCTTAGGGATTGAGGGCTAGCGATGATCAGTCTTCAGAGTCCTCAGGGGAAGAGGGTGGAGTGGGAAACCAACATGTAGAATTCAGTGGGAGAAAAGCTCTTATAGAATTATTGGTCAAGGTACTCTGAGAGCTGGTAAGAAGTAGCAACTTAGCTATCCCAGGAAGTCTTTAAAAATCATATTAATTTAAACATTCTCTAAGTTTTTAGTAGCTAGAATTTCAAAATTTAGATATTTGATCCATAACAATTGTTAATAAAATAATGCTTATTATCTTAGCTATAGCATTATGGAAAAATTTAACTTTTAGTCTAGTAATGAATATTTAAAATTTTTTTAAGGCTGTTAAGTCAATCCCCCCTGAAGTGAAAGATCTTGGCATGTGAACACACCATCAGTACAATGAAGATTATGACCCTCCATCATCCACAAAAGTTTTCTGGTGCTCTGCTGTAATCCATTCCTCTCTTCCACTGCCTGGGCACTTCCATCCACATCCCCAGGAAACCCCTGATATGCTTTGTTACTCTGCACTGGTTTGCATTTTCTGGATGCTGTCTGCATTGTGTATTCTTTTTGTGGTCTGGCTTCCTTCATTCAGAATAATTATTTTGAGATTGATCTATATTTCCAATATATTATGCTGCATCTCATCTATTTTCATAACGCAACTGAAAATTAATCCCATCAGAAACATTTTCTGGTCTCAAGACCTACAATAAATCACACTAAATAATGCAGCAAGTTATTTTCAAGAGAATAAATAATATCTTTTAAAATCATTATTAATAATACCCCAAGTGAGACACAAATTATAAATAACATACAAAATGATATTAAGTAAATATCTTACTAAATGTTTAAGTTTTTTTCTAGAACTGTCTCTTTGAAGATGAAGATTCATATGCTGTGATTCATATAATCTCAGTTAAGATAAAATTGGTTTTATTACATGCTCTAATGTTGGGTAAGTACCCAAGTATTTGTTGGGTACTTATTAGGTGCCTCAAATTTATCTTGGGATATTCATTTATTAGTGTCATTCAGTCAGCTGCAACATCGATTTAGTTTCTCATAACATCTCTTCCTGCTGCAAGTCAACTCTCCTGGCCATTGAAATGGGTGGGAACAGCCCACTAATATTAAATCAGTAGGTTTCTGTGCAATGCGCTGGGTATATCAAAATACCTCTGCAGCTGCCACCAAGTCCCTTGAAGAGCTCAATTCTACATGAAAATAAATCCTGCAAATGAATACAATGCTAGAAGATTTTCAGTGAATACAGCAAATCACTTCCACTGGGTTCCACTTTCTACTGGATAGGCTGATTGAGTGTATGAATGTGAAATGAAGAGGAGTGAGTGGCACCCTGCAAATAACACTAGCATTTCATCCACTAATGGTAGATGACTTCAATTTGCATTGGTTTTCTACTCTGCATGACAGTGACTTCTAATTAGAATGCAGTAGGTATTGTCAATTGACCTGGGAGAAAAGGATCTCAAACTTTTATTCTCCTCATAACTTTTAATGTCCCTCAGACAAGTTAAATAAATATTACCTAGCAAGTGTATATTTTAATTCCTAAAGACATCAACATAACTTCTTCACAGCCCCAGTGAAATCTCCAAAGTTCCATACCACATTATTTGAAAAAGTTCAACATTGATTTAAAAAAACAAACAAACAAAACTTTGTTTCCTAGGAAATTAAATTTGGGGATATCAAAATTAATTATATAAGACACATGCTAGGAAGTGCTGTGAGCAATAACTAACCCTAGCCAATCAAGAGGGAATGCTGTTATTCTTCAGAGGACTGGGGAAGTAATGTAGGAAAGGCTACACAGATTGGTAAAGCAACTGAAGACTAGCAACAAGGTAGAGAAGGATTGTTGCTACCATCCCATGTCTATGGGTTACCTATACAGCTGTGGGAGTAGGTGAAGAAGAGGGTTGCTAGACAGGAACTATGGTTTACAGTGGAAAATACCCTAACCCTGCCCACAGAGAGATCCAGGGGAATAAATTCCAAACTCCTCCCATCTTCCACTCTTTCACCCATAATTCCCGCAGGCTGACTAGAAGTCAAAGAGTAAAAGTCCAACTAATGTAGTCCAAGGAATTCAGCCATCATGAGCACACAAGTAAAACAGCAGGAAGCACATTTGGATAGTTAGCAGAGAAAACATAGCACAAATGAAAACCTACTCATGGTGCTATTTCTTGGTATTTTGGGGAAGTAACTGAATTTTGCTGCAGTTGAATAGTTTGGTGCAATGCAAAAATCAAGAAGTACCTCACAGCAAAAGACAAAATATAATTCTCACTATTTGGAAGTTTCTTCTCCACAAATGTCTGCCATGCACAAATACACCATTGGGCTACAAAGGATAATAAGCAACGACAGAACATGCTATTTAAGATTTTCATACTTCCTTTTAAAATATGACTACTATCAGACTTTGGAAGATGAAAAAAAAAAAGATGACTACTTTTCAAGTTTCTAGAAAGAAAATCTACAAACATATGAGAAGATATCCAGAGATAAAAACAATAATAATCTAGTGATCTTGCAATGTCAGTTTTTACAAATTTCCTATATATTGCAAGCAATCTGTGACAGCCAATAAAGTTCATATTTCTCCATCACTTGAATAATATTGTATTGTTAGAATGAGTTATAATAGAGAAGGAACTGGTATGTAAAGAATACCTGGTAAGTTTTTTAAGCCATATCTGAGCTATTATTAGCCCTTGGCCTTTTGAATTCTTCCAACTTACATGGAAAGAGTTGACCCTTCCCTCTTCTGTCTCCTTGGTATCACCTCTATATCTTCTTCATATACCTATACATGTTGTCATGTATTTGCTGAATAAGATGTCTTGGGTACCTGCTATGAATGAGTCACTGTTCTGGGTACAAATAATACCCAGAACAGTGGGTATTAAAAATCCATGCATGCTCTCATGAAGTTTATTTTGTAATAGGAGATGATACACAGTAAATCAAACTAACACATAAATTAATAGCATGTTGAAGTGATAGCTACTTCTATCTGCTAAGTAATATGAAGAAAAACAAAGCAGGACAATAAGGAAAATATAGAGAAGGGTTGCAATTTAGGTAAGATGGCCAGGGGTGATAATTGAGCAAAGATTGTTTGGGGTGTTTGGGTATGGAAGGCGCATTCTAGGCAAAGAGAATGACAACTGCAAAGGCTGTAGGTAGAGGTAAGCATAGAGTGGTGGAAGAACAAGATAATCAGGAGCTGGCTGGAATCCATCCACAAGTCACTCTTCAATCACTCATGAAAGTGGTCAAAGATGTGATCAGAAAGGTAAGGAGAAACCTAATGCTATAGGCCTTGTAACACCAAGCATGGATGCTAGCAGTCCTAGTATCACACACACAGGCTTGTTGGACGTGGAGAATCTCAAGACTCATCACATACCTACAAAATCAGAATCTGTATTAAAACAAATATCCCAGGTGATTCATAGGCACATTAGACCTTTATTTTTAACAGCTTTATTGTATTATAGCTTGCATACGTACAATTCATCCATTTTAAGTGTGTCATTTAATATTTTAATCATATTCATAGATCTGTTCAACCATCATCACAATTTTAGATCAGTTTCTTTACCTCCAAAAGAAATCTTATATCCTTTATCTATCACCTCCTGCATCCCATAAATTTTGGTATGTTTTGTCTTCATTTTCATTCATCTCAAAGTATTTTTTATTTCTGTTTTGATTTTTTCTTGAATGCATTGGATACTTATGAGTGTGTTATTTGTAAATTTCCAAATTTACAATCATTGTTTGCTATTGACTTCTAATTTCATACCATGTGATCAAATAACATACTTTTATTATTTCTATCCTTTTAAATTTACTGAATTTTAATAATGACCTAGCATATGAACTATCATGGAGAATGCTTTATGTGTATTTGAGAACAATGTACACCCTGCTGTTGTTGGATGAAGTATTCATAGATATCTGTTAGGGCTAGCTGGTTTATATTGTTCTTCAAGCTTGTATTTCTTTGTTGCTCTGTCTACGTGTTCCAACCACTTTTGAAAGTAGGATATTGAAATCTCAAATTATTATTGTTTAATCATTTCTCTATGCCAGCTTTTACTTTACGCATTTTTTATATGCTGAAGAAGATCAAACTCAGTGTCTCACACATATTAGAAAGTGCTCTACCACTGGGCTACATCTACAACCCTTGCTTCATGTATTTTGATGCTCTGTTATTAGGTGCATATTTGTTTGTAATTGTTATATAACCCTGATATAGTGATAATTCTGTCATCATAAACTTTCCTTCCTTATATTTTTAACCTTCTTTTCATTTTAAAATCTATTTGGAGCTGGGCATTGTGATACACACCTATAATCCCAGTACTTGAGGCTTAGGCAGGAAGATTATGAATTTAAGCCAGTCTGGGCTATATAGTGAAATCCTGCCTCAAAATAAAGTTTATTTTGTCACAATGTACCCCCAATACAATAATAATAAAAATAAAAAGTTTTAGAAAGCCTATTTTATCTAATATTAGTATAGCCACTCTGGCTTTCATGTGATTGCTGTTTGCATGACATTTCTTTTTCTAACCTTTAACTTTCAGTGAACTTTATCTTTGAGTCTATTGTGCATCTTACGTAGACAATATCGAGTCGAGTCATGTCTTTTAATACAGTCTGACAATCTCTGCTTTTTGATTGGATGATTTAATCCATTCAAATTTAATGTTTTATTCATATAATTAGATATGCCTGCCATTTACCATTCATTTGGTGTGTTTTATGTCTTTTTGGGGGTGGTACTTGGGTTTGAACTCACGGCTTGTGCTTGTTGGGCAGGTGTTCTACCCTCTGAACCACACTCCCAGTCCCTGCTTTATGTCCTCTTTGTTTCTACATTCCTCCTTTACAGCTTTCCTTAACCTTAACGGAATTTTTCTAATAGAATGTAGCATTCTAATGTCTTTAATAATTTTTAAGTATTTAAGTGGTTGTTCTGTGATTCACCATATATATCTTAACACCAGAATTGGCTTCATAGTTAGAGGAGCTTAATTAAAATGATACATAGAAACAGTACTCCTATATAGATCTATTCCTTTTTGTTTTGTGATATTATTATTCTTCATATTACATCTATTAATGCTAAAATCTAACTATACATTATTATAGTTATTACCTTGTAATCTCTAGTCACTTCTTTAGTACAATACAGCTTTGCTCCTACCTCTTCCTTTCTGCTATTATTAGCAAATACATTATTTGGGAGAAACTTGTAAGGGCCTTATAGGCCACTGCAAAAACTTTGTCTTTAATTTTGAGTGAAATGGGAAGACAATGAAGCAGAGCAGTTATCTGATCTGATTGGGTTCTAAGAAAGCAAGAGTGAGAGTTGGGAGAACAATTAAGAGATGTTTGCCATAATCCAGAAAAGACATGAAGGTGGCTTGGACTGAAGTGGGAGTGGTGAAGTTAAAAGACAACATCACTTTTGGATGTGATGGGATGGTAGCCAACAAGGCTTGATGATATATTAAATGTGGACAAGAGGAGAAGAATCAGGGCTGTAGACCTGAGAAAATGGAAGCATACACATGCTATTAACAGAACAGAGGAAGAGTGCTAGCGTATGAGCTGGATGTGGTAGAATATGCTTGAAATCCCAGTCCTCAGGAGTGGAGACAGGATTGCTGATCAAAAATTGCAGACCACTTCCAGACTAACCTGGACTATATAGTGAAACTCTGCTTAAAAACAACAACAACAAAATAATGATGGAGTATGAAGTTTAGGAGGAAGTCCAGGTGATCAGTGTGAGATCTGCTAGGCTTAAGAGCCTTTGTAAACATTTCAGAAAACTCCTAACTTGGTAGAGGTATGTATAAATCTGGAAGAGGTTCAGGTGGTAGATAGAAATTTGGAAATCATTAGTATGTTGATGGGATTTAAATCCATGAGCCTGAAACGTCCTTGAAAGTTAAGAATGAAGAGAAATGAGGCTGGGGATTGACTTGTGGGGCATCTCAGGGCCAAAAGTAAGGAGATGAGGGGGAATCTGCAGTGAAGAATGAGGAAGAGAAGCCAGTGTACTGTAAATATGGTTAAATATTTGACTCTCTTAATAAACTGTGAGCTGCTAAAAGAAATAATGTCTTTATAGCCATGCCCCTCATGAAAGAGTTCTCAATCTGTTTTCAACCCTGCTTACTTTGAAAAATCTCCCCAGTGCATATGAGACATCCCGCCAGCTGATCTCAGAATGACTGACCCTGGGTTTGTCATAGTGATGGACACATAGCACTTGTGACATTCAAATATAACTGATAGGTAGAGCATAAAAGACTTTGGATATTAATTTTGAACTAGAGAATTAATTAGCCTCCAGCCATGATCTTACCAAAAGAAACCACCCTAATAACCCAAGTTGAAATTAAGGTAGCTTCTAGGCAAGATAATGCTTTGCAAATATAGTTATGTCTACAGAAGCTTAATTAAAATAATTAGCAAAAAGGAAGAAACATGTATAATATTTTATAAATGGATCACTTTTGAGTAACTTTACATTAAAATCAAATGTCTTTCTTACTAATTTTGTGACTTATAATACTGCTCCCATTACAAGTGGTACCATAGACTTATAAAAAGATGACCAAATCCTGGCTCTCTGATGTTCTGTAAGGCACATCAGAGTTCATCTGTCTCACTTTTAAAATTAAAATAATACAAGCTAGTCTGAAGAATCATTGCAATAACTACAGATATATATAAATTACCTGGCAGGTTGCAGGCCCAAAAAATGGCAGCTATCATTATCACTATTCAAAACTAGGTAATGATAATTATGGTGAACTATAATAATGAACAGGATTATGAATTGAGTAATGAATTATCTATATATGACTATGTAAGAAATTATTCCAAAACTTAGTGGCTTGAAGCAATAGTAAACATCTGTTATTGTACCAATCAGGAATTATAAGCATCTTAGCTGAGTGGTTTTGGCCCAGCATCTTGGATTAGATTCAAAGTCAAGATACTGGTTTGGCTGCAGGATCTACCTCTAAGCAGCTCACTCACATGGCTGGTTAGATGACTTTGGCAGGAAGTTTAGAGTCCTTGCCATGTAGACCACCCTAAGTCTTCATGATATGTCAGCTGACTTTCACCAGGGCAAGCAACCCAGGAGCCAGCAAGGCAGAACTCAAGTCTTTTATGACTTAGTCCTGAAAGCCACCCATCCTCATTTATCTTAATGGTTACCCAGGATAGACCCCTTCAGTGTGGGTGGCAAGGACTTTAGAATTGGGTAAAAAACAGGAAGATGACTTTGGGGGCCATGTTGGAGGTCTGTCTACCACAAAGAGTAAATAAATTATGTCTTTAACATTGCCTGCTATATTTGAAGGTTTTGAATATAGTAATATAATTGCTTTCTTTTCTTTGTGCCATCTCTAAAATCAGAAATAATTCTAATTATTTTTCCTTAAGTGTTACTTAAGGAATTTGGATTAGGATTATGATGGTTATTCTTCAACATCAACAACACACACAGAAAAAGGTCTTTTATTGCTCACTCTTTCACTAACAGGTTGTCAGAACTGGAACAAGTCATAATCTCATTTTTTATCTTTAAACTGAAGGAAATGGATTTCTTTTAAAATTAAAAGTGAAAATATAATGAAGACAAAAATGCATATGGATTAGAAGAATTTAAGATGATGATGTTTTTATTTCCATGCACTCTGCAAGGTACAGATGATTGTTAAACAACCTTTTAATAGATTTGTCATGACTTCTGGTGCAAGTGCAGAAAGTTTTCAGAGACTTCTATAATGGCTTCTACACCAGGTCATGTGCCTCCCAATTTAAAACTTTATATCAAGTCAGGTGTGGTTGCACAAACCTATTGTCCCAGCTATATGGGAGGCATAAATACGAGGATCACAGTCTAAGGGAAGCCCAGGAGAAAACCAGAAGACCCTATCTGAAAAATAAGTAAAATAAAAAGGACTGAGGGTGTGGCTCAGGTGGTAGAGCACCTGGCCTCACAAGCTAGCAGGAAGTGTGAGGTCCTGAGTACAACCCCTAGTATCACTCTCTCAAAATACTTTACGTCAGCAAATACAGTCTCACTGCCTTCGTTACCAAGTGAAATTTAAAATATTAAAAATGTAACAACAGGTTGGTATGATTATCTGTTTGGTATTAACTTCATATTTTCTAGCTATTTCTCCCTACCAATGAAAGGAAGCAGTACTAGATCTTGGAGCCCTTAAAAAGTTGACCTAGAAAAGGCAAGTTAAAATTTCAGAGATGAACAGACAGACAAAAGTGTATGGATGACTTTAAGAAACAAGTAAGGCGGCAATGGATTTAATGCCAAATAAAAGCAAGTCATCTATCATTCTAGGCCAAAAAGATCTTGCATATCACCAAAAATCTTTCTTCCTGGCAGACAACTTGAAATTTAGGAATACTTGCTTTGTTAGCAAGCTGTCACTGATATGCTCACACTCAGGCTTTTTGAAGTTTGATCTGGCATAATTTACACCTCCTCTTTTCATGCAGCAGTTGAGGTCATGTTGTTCTCCCCAGGATATAAAGAATGAAGAACACTGAGGGCTGGTCTTCAAATCACCTTGTTTTACCCTGTAAAATGGCACCTTCTGACTAGCATTTTTATGTCACCCATGAAGAAGACAACTTTCAGAAAATTCTGTTGTTCCCTGTAATTTTAAATGACACAAAAACCAGCTGATTAAACACATTTACTCACTGAGTAGGGGATGGTTCAAATCACTCCCCAACAATGCAAGGCAGATCTTAATTCTGAATTGTAACTCTGAGAATTTGTATTTTACCCCCAAAAGCAATTTGATTACAAGTTAGTCTTCCATGCCTTAGTGATTTTGCAGAAATCACTAGGGCAGTGGTTTATACTCTATTCCAGAGAAGACCAAATCCTTTCACTAATGACACTATTTAAATTGCTCAAGGGCTCAAAAGATGCACAAATTTTATGTTGCTTAAAAAATGCTTCTTTCCTCTTTAAGAGACACTTTAGGCACTTATAATAAATAAGATAATCCCTCTCTTTCAAACTTTCGCTCTCTCTCTCTCTCTTTCTCTGATTACTATTCTCTTTCCCTAACATACAGTTACTCTGGACAGCTGCCCAGCCAGGCCACTACATTTCTAACACCACCCCCACATCAACTCCACTCACATTCTATTGGCCCAAACCACTCACATGATCCCCACCAGTCAATGAAATGTGAATGGAACAACTAGTTACTTGAGCCCCATCCAGGTTGTGTGGCATACAGGCTTTCCTGTTGTCTTTCCTTTCAGCAGCAAGCCTGAGTATCCCCTGTTGACCATACCTGCACTGAGAGAGGTAGGAGCCAGAAGAATCCTAGAGTCAATACAAGAGCCACACAAGAGAGTTGCCTAATCAAGAAGAGATGTAGAGAAGGACAGTAAAATTTTGCATTAAGACATTGAATTTTGAAAGATTTTGTTAAAAGCAGTTCATCTACTCTGACCAAATGATGGAATTTAAACAAATGTAACATTTTCTTGGTATCTGGATTCTTGGAATAATGGACAAGAAGTATAAGATGGAGTAAGCTAAGAAAATGCTACAGTTTGATTATAAATGTTCCCTAAAGCCCATGCTTTAAACACGTAGACCCCAGTTGAATACTACTGAAAGATGGTAGATCTCTTGAGAGGTGTGGCCTAGTGGAGTTTTAGGTCATTGGAGGGGGATTCTGGGACCCAGGTCTCTTTCTCTTTCCATTCCAGCCACAAGGTGCCTGAATGTGCCATGACACACTGCACCCTTACCCCCACTATTACCAGAGGCCTGAAGCAATGTGTCTGCTGGATTATGGGAACCTCCAAACTGGACCCTCCTAAGCTCCCCCCCAACAAATACACCTTTTTTTTTTTTCTCTCTCTCTCTTTCTGTCTTGATAGGGTCTCACTTTGTAGCCCTGGCTGGCCTTGAATTTGCTGTGCAGCTCAAGTTAGCCTACAACTCTCATTCCTCCTGTCTCAGCCTCCCCAGTGCTGGGATTACAGCCATGTACCACCATGCCCAGCCAAACCTTTTCTCTTTGTATGTTGATTAATCTCAGGCATTTGTTATAGTAATATGGAAAGCTGCCTAACAGCAACAGAGGCAGAAAAACCCAGGAGTGAGACAGTGAGTTCATTTCCTTGATCAGCATTTTTTAAAATAACTGTCAGAAGCAATGACAACTGAGATGGACAGTTTGAATATGAAAGGAGCCATTTTTCTAAAAATATGAGCAGAAAAGATTTCAAGTAATGTTTGCCACACTGAAAAATGAGCAAACTAGCAATGATACGATAGCTGGCTGTATAGCACTTTTAATTCAGTATAATATTTTTATCTGGGTGATAACCTAGTGAAAAGATTGTACTAGGGAAACCCAGTGAGACATTCAGGGGCAAAGGATGAGTTAGGAAAAAAAAATGGAAACGTACAAATCTAAAGTAAGAAGAAAGCTCAAAGGAGGTAAAAGTCATATATAAAAGGAGTAAATTTGATGGATTTATAGATAATTTTTAACACCTAGAAATCAGACATAGCATAGTAAGTGTTTTGAAGACCCAAGAAATACATTCCTTCATTTATCCAACAAATATTTCCTGAGCAACTAATTCCTGCTCAGGCCTGTGCCAGGCAGCGCAGATAGACCTGTGAACAAGACACTATCCTGTCTTCTTGGAGCTCACAGTCTTAAACAGACATAAAGAATTATGGTATACAATATCCTATCCCACTGGTTGTCCTAATGACAAATGCTTAATTTTCTTTCTTTGTTTTTTTGTTTGCTTGTTTGTTTATTTGTTTCTCTCTCTCTCTCTCTCTTTTCATTCTTTTTGTTGTGGAGGTACTGGGGATTGAAAACAGAGCCTCACACTTGCTAGGTAGGTATTTTATCACCTGAGCCATGCTCCCCGCCCATTTTTGTTTTGGTTATTTTTGCATGGGGCTGTCCTTGTATGTGACATTCCCTTTTATCTTGAATTACAGGCATGACCTCAGACTGTTGAGATGAGGTTATTTTTGCCTCAGCTGGCCTAGTACCATGATCCTCCCAATCTCTGCCTCCAAAAGGTTGGTATAACAGAAGTGAGCCACCATGTCTGGCCTTAATTTTATTCAAGAATGTAATCAAGACTAGCAAAAATAAAGACTGCTATTTCCCCCCCATTATAACACTGTCTTCCTAAATTCTGCTTTAGCAATCTGAAGGGACAAATTGCCTGAAGAAAGAGAAAATTCTGAGTCTTTAACAGACCATAACAAAAATAAGGCTAAATAATTATTTCTAAGAAAATGAAATTACTTTTTTATCACCATACACCGAATGGCTTTCCCAATTGTCCCCTGAATCTGTAATAGCACTTGCTGCAGAACGCACAATTCCTGACAATAGACAATACAACCAAAAGAATTAGCCTCCTGTGTGCAAAATAACACTTTGGTAGCGATGGGCAATCCGTGCCTGCTCTCCCTAGACCTCTGCTGCACAGTCTACAAGTGCGGGTAATTAGATGAGCTCACTGAAAATTGTGTGCCTAATGGAAAGACAACCCCCCCAAAGAACAGCTGAGAAAAGGTCTTGCCATCCAATACAAAACCACAGGGGAAAACTGGGAAAGCAGACATGAGGGTTTGTGCCCAGGCATTCTATTAGCATCCTGCAGTTAAGCACTGTTGCTGATGCACACAGAAGAGTTGTCAAATTCTTTGCCTTGAAACAGACAGATACCTTCCATGATAAGAGAATTTTCTCCAATGGTGACTCAGTGCTTGGCTACATTGTGCAGATAGTAATCAATCTTGAGTTGAAGACTGCTGTCACTTTGGGAAGCAACAGTGGCTAGTGTCATTGAGAGAGCTGCACAGAGCTGAAGGCAGTGGTCATACACTAATGTGCACACTGGGGAAGGAGTAACCAGGTTTCTGCAGATATCCTGCAGCAAGGAGCAATTTCTCCCAGTTCTCCTTGTCATAGGTCCTCGAACCAGAGGTCTGATGTGAGAAATGCAGTGCCAAGGAACTCAAGTCCCTCAGGAAAAGTTTGACAGAGCCTTGCACATCCACACACCCCAAAACCAGCAAACCGCATGACCAGGTCCCACAACATCAAAACGGATGGAAAGTCATCTACATAACACACAAACTTGTACCTAAGTCCAGACAATTTATGGTGAGAGAAGAGAGCATTTGCACAAGTGATCTGCCTGATCTGCAGGAACCTGGGATCTCTATGAGAGCCAAAAGGGGTCAAAATGTATAATTTTTTCTTTTTAGTTCTGAGGTTTGAGCCCAGGGTCTCACACTTGCTAGGCTCTATCACTTGAGTAATGCCCCACTCTGCTCTTTTTTCTTCATTTTTCAGGTAGGATCTCACTAACCTTTTTCCCCAGGCAGGCCTTGGACTGAGATCCTCCTAGCTTAGCCTCCTGCAAAGCTGGAATGACAGCCTGGTGTACCACCATGCCTGGCTTGTTTATTCAGATGGAGTCTTGCTAAATTGTTTGCTTGGATTGACCTTGAGCTGTGATCCTCCCATTTCTACCTCCACTGTAGCTAGAATCACAGGCATGTACTACCATGTCCAGCCCCAAATGGAGTACTTCATGAAAGCCTTCAAGAAAGGGCTGTTCCCAAATGTTTTGTCAGGTATGGTGGTACTTGCTTGCCACCCCAGCACTCAGGAGGCTGAGGAAAGAGGATTGGGGGTTTGAGTGCAGCCTTGGCTACAAAGTGAGAACCTGTTTAAAAAAAAAAAGAAAGAAGAAAGAATGAGAGAGCAACAGAGAGGGAGGGAGGGAGGGAGGGAGACAGGAAGGAAGGAAGGAAGGAAGGAAGGAAGGAAGGAAGGAAGGAAGAGGGGAAGGAAAAGAAGGAAGAAAGAAAGAGAAAAGAAAAGGTCATGATCTTTATTCAAATGATGCAGGATTTCAGTTAGCCTGCAACAATACCCCAAAGGAGACAGCTGCTTTTCCTTCCTCCCTCTTTTTTGATTTCTTTCTCACTCTCCTGCTTGGCCAATCCCAAAGAAAAAGAGAGATTGCAAAGAGCCCGTTTATTGATGAAGTCCAGGTAGGTCTGTCTTTCTGGACAAAGACAGCCAAAGATCAGTGTGCAGTAAAGGGCTGGAAGGGTTGGCAGTACATCAGGTGTGGCAAATGAAGGGTACACAGCACAGTGGAGCCCTCCAGCAGGTTGAGGGATCATCTCTTGGAATTTAAGGCAAAGAAAACAAAAATCTTAATAGGGCTATGCTTCTGTAATAATCAGAGCTAACATACAGCATTGGAATGGCAAACCAGTTTAACTTAGATCAGAGTTCATAGCCAGTATTCAGCTTTCTAAGAATTTCAAGGATCTTGGCATTCAAAAGGCTCAGATAAAAGAGAGCAAGGTCTGGGACAGGGAAGGTGGCCACCTTGGTTCTGTATTCCCACATTGGACCTGGCCCAGGACTGTAGTTGAGCTCTGTAGGAGAGGTGCATGGGACTCTTCAGACAGCAGGAACTTTTAAATCATAAAACATTTTCCTCTAATACTCAGAAAGTTGCACAGCCCATGTGCCATTCTCTAGGGACCCAGGTTCCACTTACTGTAAATACTACCTGAACCAGGCAGGATCAACCTGCCTGCCAGGGACCATCAATTGATGAGCAAAAGTTCAAAGCCTGTTACCAAGAGGTTCAGTAGAAGCAGGTTAGACCAGGTAACTTAGCTTGCTTCTTCTCCAGCTTAACCTCCCACACCCCACCCCAGTGAAGGATTATAGGCAACTGATTTTACTCCTTCCTCCCACAAGCACTCACTACTTTTACAATTAAAAGAGGAAGAGAATGGTGGGTGGGTGGGTGTATCAGAAAGAGGGAGGGAGAGGTGGAAGGGAGGAAGAGAAAGAGAAATTAATAGGAAGAGAAAGAGAAAAACATGGAGGAGAAGGATCCCGGGTCTCCTTTGCATAGTGCACAATCCCACAACAGCACTCGCACTTGTTTTGTCAGAACTGCTAGGCTCTGCTCCTTCCAGGTGCCATCCAAACAGTGTTTCTCACACCAGAGTCTCAGGCCCTCAGTGCCTCCATGTGTGAAGCAAGGAGCTTTTGGATTTCCTTCTCTCCAGCTTGAAGAAGAGGATGTACTGGAATTCTCTAAAATACAAGATGGTAAGCAGAAGAGGTGAACTGGGGAGAGCCACAGCTGGGATGGGAGGGAAATCATTTACCTAAAATTGTAACAAAAATTTGGGACAAGGGGTCATTTTTATAGATAGAGTCCAGAACATGTAGCTATTGGATTGTCAAAAGGATTTGAGTGCCACTAGAATGTAGCCAGCACACTCTTGTTTTTCTTCCAGTCATTTCAGTCTTTTACCTTTGAAAATATAGCCAGGAGACCCACATATTTTAATAAGTTGAGTCCCATTGTCAGGGTGTGACCCTGCCTGGCCCATCCTCCTCACCAACAGGACATTCTCCAGGCCTGAGAATGAACACAGTCTTATTTTCCAAATGATTTCAAAGATGCTATGGAGTGCTCTCTGAATACAAAATACTTAGTTTTAAATTAAATTAAATGTGAAGAGTGGAACTTACCGCTTTGTTTTGTTAGATAAAGACTTAGAGCCATATTGCAGATTTTTGCATTTCTCTCTCAGTTGGAGTGACTTCTCATTTAGATATGTGCTGTTGCATGAAAGAGATAAAAAGAGAGAGAGAGATTGATTTAAAATGAAAGCTCATAAGATATTGTTAACCAAAATCAGATTTAATTGATAAAGTGTCTCTAAATGAAGTCTGATTTTCATTCCATTATTGGATTTTTCCATGGAAAAGGAAATTGATATTTTTCACCTTTGACGGATCTAAATTTAAAAAAGAAAGTTTGCACTGTAAAGTAAAACTGCAAAGAAATTTATGTCAGAGATGTTATATTTCCAGATTTTCATATTTTGAGGTTAATATTTACACCAAACAAATTACTGAGTAGTTTTACACTGTGTATGATAATAGCCTGTACTTTAAAGAGATACTGTCTCTGGTAGAAAGCAGAGACACACAGGAGATAATATTTTCTCCATAAAAAAATGCATAGAGCTGGTCTTTGATTAATATTATAGCTGTGATATAATGAACTTAGAAAATTGGAGGTAGGACAAAACTAAACCAAAAAGTAGTTTCAGAACTTAAGTAATAGGTCATGGTCACAAAGAGTCTTGTGGACACAGCCATGCTATTTAACTGCTTCAGGAAAATGCGAAGCCAAGACAACAGTGCTCACCTCACATTGTTACTGTCATGATACACACATGCTGTGCAAAACAACAAAAAACACTTGACTTACTCAGAAAGAGCAAGCGCTTAAGAAATACAAACTATCACTTTCCTTAGACTTTAAAAATACGTAAAACTCTGACTTGCTGTTAATGCATTTATTTAATCATCCAGAAGGATTTTGCTGGGGACTTATTATGGGCTGGGGTCTGGACACAGGAAGCTTAGGATAGAGAGGTGGAGAAAAGAGACATGGTCTCTCCGTAGAGGAGCCTATGGTTTGGCTAAATAGAAAGATACTGGATTCCAAGATGGCGGCTAGAGGGAGGAAGCAGAAAGCGAGCCTCTTACAGTGAAATCTTGGAGAGACACCAGAGACACACTTTGCAGGCATAATCACTGAGAAAAGGCATAACTTTGACCCTTCCACACCTCCAGCTGGCGCAGAGAGTCTCCACTTCATGTTAAACGGAGAAACAAGGAGGGCCCCAGGCCACCAGTCGCTGGCACCCAGACGGCTTGGGAAGACGCGGACCAGGTGAGCTTCTCGGTACTGCGGTACTCCCACAGACAAGCCTGGGCCAGAGCAGCATAGCCCCCTGGACAGACTGACCTCCACCCGGAGAAAAAAAAGAGAAACTGAGTAATAAGCAGTAAGAACAATAAGACACACAGGAAAGAGGGTGGGGCACACTGAGCATCAAAGATTGGGGGAAGGGAATCCTTCCTGGGACTGTAAATAAACTGTAAATAAACAAGCCAGGCAGGCCGGAGAGCCTCTGGCTGGAGCGGGGGCGGGGCGCGCACCCAGCAACCAGGAGCGGGAAAGCTTGTGAGAGTGGTGGAGGGAGGAAAACTCCACAGGAGAGGAGGGAAGACCCACTTCTCACGTGAGCTGTAAACAAACATGGCGGCTGGCAGGAGCAGCAGCACCGCCCAGTAATCAGGAGCAGGAAAGCTTGTGAAAGCAGAGGTGGGAGGAGAACTGCACAGGAGAGTGGGGAAGACCCACTTCCCACATGAACTATAAATAAACACGCATGCCTGACAACATGGGTGCAGTGTCACCTTTCCCAGTGCTTAGAAAGGGGAAAGCCTGTAGCAGAGGCTCCCACACAGGAGAACTCTGAACAAACAAAGCCTGCGGGGCCAGGTGAGTGCTAAGTTCACCCCAGAGATCTGCATAAATAATGCCTCCAGCAACAGCAGGCTGACAGTAGCGGGCAGGCAAGCCACAGTTGCAGATACCACTCTCAGAACTGTCTCCAGACTCTTTTTTTTTTTTTCTTTGTCTCCCTACCTTTGATGAGAGAAGAACCGAAATACACCTGCAAGCTGAAAAACTTACTGAAACTGTATTGCATTTGAACTTGGGACACTTGGTGGGGTTTTTTTTGTGCGTGTGTATGTAGTTTTGTTCTTCTTTATGCGTCCCCTTTGATGAGACAACTACAGAACAACATCTGAGGCACCATCTCCAGGATTGGAGACTGAGACTTCACTGCATTTGAACTTGGAGGTTTTTTGGTTTTTTAAAATTTTCTATTTTTTCATTTTAATACATTTTTATAAATAGATTTTTCTTTCATTTACTTTTTTATTTTTATTCTTACCTTTATTTTTTTTATTTTTGATTTTCAATCCTCCGTCTCTCTAATGTCTGTTCAGCTTACTGTCGATTAGTACACTAAAGCTCCCTGTTTATACCTTTGAAATCTTCTTGTCTGACACCTTGTTCTGTATTCTCCCTCCAGTCTGTGTATTTGTTTTTCCCATTTCTCTAACTTCTTGCCTTCCATCTCAGCTCACCCTTCCATTCTAAATATTACCATTGTTATTATTACAAGCTAGAAAATACTTAATGGCACACAGTACAGGGACAGTAACAACACCAAAGACAATGACAGGAAGACAGAAAAAACAGGGAAACCAGTTTTCCCACAGCAAAAAATTAGTACAGGAACCAGAGGGGAATGAAGAAAATAGGTACTCAGATCCAGACTCCAACAAAATGAAGATAAACTATGCCAAAGGACCCAATGAAGCCCACAAGAATAATTTAAAAGAAGACATACTACAGGTACTCAATGAGAATTTTATAGAGATGATACTGGATAGGGTCAACCAAAATGTACAGGAGACACTCAAGAAATTCCAAGACAACAAAAATAGAGAATTTGAAAAACAAAAGAAGAAATAAAGGAAACCATAGAAGCACTGTATAAACACCAAAGAGAAAGAGAGAACACGATGAATAAACAGATAAATGAGCTCAGGACAAAAATAGACAACAATAAAGAGGAAAACAGCCAGGATATGGAAAACCTCAGAAAAAAGAACGAAACAGAACTGCAAAACAAAATGGAAGGCCAATCCAGCAGAATAGAACAAACACAAGACAGAATCTCAGAACTTGAAGATGAAATGTAATTAAAGGAAAAACCGAAGAACTATTAATTAAACAACTCAAGACCTGTGAAAAGAAAATGCAAGAACTCACTGACTCCATCAAAAGACCAAACTTGAGAATCATGGGCATCGAAGAAGGAGAACAGGTACAAGTGAAGGGAATGCGTAATATATTTAACAAAATAATAACGGGAAATTTCCCAAATCTAGAGAAGGATATACCCATACAGATGCAAGAGGCCTCCAGGACACCAAACAGACCAGATCAAAATAGAACTACCCCACGACATATCATCATTAAAACAACAAGTTCAGAAACTAAGGAAAGAATATTGAAGGCTGTAAGAGAGAAAAAACAAGTAACATACAAAGGTAAACCCATCAAAATCTCAGCAGACTTCTCAACAGAAACATTAAAAGCAAGAAGAGCATGGGGTGAGATCTTCCGGGCACTGAATGAAAATAACTTCAACCCCAGGATACTCTACCCAGCAAAACCATCATTCAAAATAGATGGAGCAATAAAAGTCTTCCATGATAAGCAGAAAATAAAACAATATGTGACCACAAAGCCACCACTACAAAGGATTCTGCAAGGGATTCTGCACACAGAAAGTGAAACCCAACTTAACCATGAATAGACAGGCAGCACTAAACCACAGGAAAAGAAAAAGCAAGAAGGTAGAGAGTAACATCAACTTAGGTACACACAATCAAACCTTCAAACAACTAAGACAACTAAATGACAGGAATCACCACATACCTATCAGTAATAACACTTAATGTTAATGGACTCAATTCACCCATCAAAAGGCACCGCTTGACGAAATGGATTAAAAAGGAAGATCCAACAATTTGTTGCTTACAGGAGACCCATCTCACCGACAGAAATAAGCATAGGCTAAGGATGAAAGGCTGGAAAAAGATTTACCAAGCCAATGGCCCCCGAAAACAGGCAGAAGTAGCAATACTTATCATTAACAAAGTAGACTTCAAACCTACATTGATCAAATGAGATAAAGAAGGACATTCCACACTAATAAAAGGGAAAATAGACCAAAAGGAAATAACAATTATCAACCTGTATGCACCCAATGTCAACACACCCAATTTCATCAAACATATCCTGAAAGACCTAAAAGCATATATAAACGCCAACACAGTGGTTGTGGGAGACTTTAACACCCCATTATCATCAATAGATCGGTCATCCAAACAAAAAATCAATAAAGAAATCCAAGATCTAAAATATGCAATAGATCAAATGGACCTAGTAGATGTCTACAGAACATTTCATCCAATTTCTACACAATATACATTCTTCTCAGCAGCCCAGGGAACCTTCTCCAAAATAGATCATATCCTAGGGCACAAAGCAAGCCTCAGCAAATACAAGAAAATAGAAATTATACCATGCTTACTATCTGATCACAATGCAGTAAACCTAGAACTCAACAACAAAAGTAAAGACAAAAAATATGCAAACAGCTGGAAACTAAATAACTCATTACTTAATGAAGAATGGATCATCGATGAAATAAAAGAGGAAATTAAAAAGGTCCTGGAAGTCAATGAAAATGAAAACATAACTTACCGGAACCTATGGGACACAGCTAAGGCAGTCCTGAGACAAAAGTTTATAGCCATGAGTGCATATATTAAAAAGACTGAAAGATCCCAAATCAATGACCTAATGATACATGTCAAACTCCTAGAAAAACAAGAACAAGCAAATCCCAAAACAAATGGAAGGAGAGAAATAATAAAAATAAGAGCTGAAATCAATGAAATAGAAACCAAAAAAACCATACAAAGAATTAATGAAACAAAAAGTTGGTTCTTTGAAAAAATAAACAAGATCGATAGATCCCTGGCAAACCTGACTAAAATGAGGAGAGAAAAAACCCAAATTACTAGAGTCAGGAATGCAAAAGGGGAGATAACAACAAACACCATGGAAGTCCAGGAAATCATCAGAGACTACTTTGAGAACATATATTCAAATAAATTTGAAAATCTTAAAGAAATGGACAGATTTCTAGATACATATGACCATCCAAAACTGAACCAAGAGGAAATTAATCACCTGAATAGACCTATAACACAAAATGAAATTGAAGCAGCAATCAAGAGTCTCCCCAAAAAGAAAAGTCCAGGACCTGATGGATTCTCTGCTGAATTCTATCAGACTTTAAAGAAGAACTGTTACCAACCCTCCTTAAACTGTTCCACGAAATAGAAAGGGAAGGAAAACTGCCAAACACATTTTATGAAGCCAGTATTACACTTATCCCAAAACCAGGCAAAGACACCTCCAAAAAGGAGAACTATAGGCCAATCTCCTTAATGAACACTAATGCAAAAATCCTCAACAAAATAATGGCAAACCGAATTCAACAACACATCAAAAAGATCATTCACTACGACCAAGTAGGCTTCATCCCAGGGATGCAAGGGTGGTTCAACATACGAAAATCAATAAACGTAATAAACCACATTAACAGAAGCAAAGACAAAAACCACTTGATCATCTCAGTAGATGCAGAAAAAGCCTTTGATAAGATCCAACATCATTTCATGATAAAAGCTCTAAGAAAACTAGGAATAGAAGGAAAGTACCTCAACATTATAAAAGCTATCTATGACAAACCTACAGCCAGCATTATACTTAACAGAGAAAAACTGAAACCATTCCCTCTAAAATCAGGAACCAGACAAGGATGCCCACTATCTCCACTCCTATTCAACATAGTACTGGAATTCCTAGCCAGAGCAATTAGGCAAGAAGAAGGAATAAAAGGAATACAAATAGGTAAAGAAACTGTCAAAATATCCCTATTTGTAGAAGACATGATCCTATACCTTAAAGACCCAAAAATCTCTACTCAGAAGGTTCTAGACATCATCAATAGCTACCGCAAGGTAGCAGGATATAAAATCAACATAGAAAAATCATTAGCATTTTTATACACTAATAATGAGCAAACTGAAAAAGAATACATGAAAATAATTCCATTTACAATAGCCTCAAAAAAAATGAAATACCTAGGTGTAAGCCTAACAAAAGATGTGAAAGACCTCTACTAGGAAAACTATGCACTTCTGAAGAAAGAGATTGAGGAAGACTATAGAAAGTGGAGAGATCTCCCATGCTCATGGATTGGTAGAATCAACATAGTAAAAATGTCGATACTCCCTAAAGTAATCTACATGTTTAATGCAATTCCCATCAAAATTCCAATGACATTCATTAAAGAGATTGAAAAATCTACCATTAAATTTATATGGAAACACAGGAAGCCACGAATAGCCAAGGCAATACTCAGTCAAAAGAACAATGCAGGAGGTATCACAATACCTGACTTCAAACTATATTACAAAGCAGTAGCAATAAAAACAGCATGGTACTGGCACAAAAACAGACATGAAGACCCGTAGAACAGAGTAGAGGACCCAGATATGAAGCCAAACAACTATAACCAACTTGTCTTTGACAAAGGAGCTAAAAATATACGATGGAGAAATAGCAGCCTCTTCAACAAAAACTGCTGGGAAAACTGGTTAGCAGTCTGCAAAAAACTGAAACTAGATCCATGTATATCACCCTATACCAAGATTAACTCAAAATGGATCAAGGATCTTAATATCAGACCACAAACTCTAAAGTTGATACAGGAAAGAGTAGGAAATACTCTGGAGTTAGTAGGTATAGGTAAGAACTTTCTCAACGAAACCCCAGCAGCACAGCAACTAAGAGATAGCATAGATAAATGGGACCTCATAAAGCTAAAAAGCTTCTGTTCATCAAAAGAAATGGTCTCTAAACTGAAGAGAACACCCACAGAGTGAGAGAAAATATTTGCCAGCTATATATCAAAGGACTGATAACCAGAATATATAGGGAACTTAAAAAACTAAATTCTCCCAAAACTAATGAACCAATAAAGAAATGGGCAAGTGAACTAAACAGAACTTTCTCAAAAGAAGAAATTCAAATGGCCAAAAAACACATGAAAAAATGCTCACCATCTCTAGCAATAAAGGAAATGCAAATTAAAACCATGCTAAGATTCCACCTCACCCCTGTTAGAATAGCCATCATCAGCAACACCACCAACAACAGGTGTTGGCGAGGATGCGGGGAAAAAAGAACCCTCTTACACTGTTGGTGGGAATGTAAACTAGTACAACCACTCTGGAAAAAAATTTGGAGGCTACTTAAAAAGCTAAACATTGATCTACCATTTGATGCAGCAATACCACTCTTGGGGATATACCCAAAAGACTGTGACACAGGTTACTTCAGAGGCACCTGCACACCCATGTTTATTGCGGCACTATTCACAATAGCCAAGTTATGGAAACAGCCAAGATACCCCACCACTGATGAATGTATTAAGAAAATGTGGTATCTATACACAATGGAATTTTATGCAGCCATGAAGAATTACGAAATGTTATCATTCGCTGGTAAATGGATGGAATTGGAGAACATCATTCTGAGTGAGGTTAGCCTGGCCCAAAAGACCAAAAATCGTATGTTCTCCCTCATATGTGGACATTAGATCAAGGGCAAACACAACAATGGGATTGGACTTTGAGCACATGATAAAAGCGAGAGCACACAAGGTAGGGGTGAGGATAGGTAAGACACCTAAAAAACTAGCTAGCATTTGTTGCCCTTAACGCAGAAAAACTAAAGCAGATACCTTAAAAGCAACTGAAGCCAATAGGAGAAGGGGACCAGATACTAGAGAAAAGTTTAGATCAAAAAGAATTAACCTAGAAGGTAACACACACGCACAGGAAATCAATGTGAGTCAACTCCCTGTATAGCTATCTTTATCTCAACCAGCAAAAACCCTTGTTCCTTCCTATTATTGCTTATACTCTCTCTACAACAAAATTAGAAATAAGGGCAAAATAGTTTCTGCTGGGTATTGAGGAGGGGGAGAGGGAGGGGGCGAAGTGGGTGGTAAGGGAGGGGGTGGGGGCAGGGGGGAGAAATGACCCAAGCATTGTATGCACATATGAATAATAAAAGGAAAAAAAAATAAAACAATAAAAAAAAAAGACAGGTGCCCATCCTTGCAATAAATATTTTCCTTTGAGAACAAAAAAAAAAAAAAGAAAGATATTTATCAAGCATAAAACCACACAAATGAATATAGGATTATGAATTGTGAGTAGTGTGGGTAAAACAGAGTTGGAAGCATGGAAGAGTGGAAAAGGGAAGCCTCATCACACAGATAGGTCTGAGAGGCCTCTGAAGGAGTGATATTTAGGTAGAAATCCAAGTAAGCTTGATGAACTTTGGGAAGTCAGTGATGGCAGAGGGGGCGGGGAGCACATTTCAGGCAGAGGTCAAAGCACATGAAAGGCCCCAGAATGAGGAGTACCCTAGGATATTTGAGGAACCAAAGGAGGGGCTTGAGAGCAGAGGCTAAAGAGTGGTGGGTTGCTTAGAAGAGTAAGCAGGGACCACACCATGCAGGACCAGAAAGCCCTATCAAGGAGTTTAGAATTTATCCAAATAATAAGGGAAAACAATAGAGGATTTGTGGACAAGAGAGCAATGTGACCTGATGCATGCCTTAAAGTTTCACTATGATCACTTTGCAGGGAAAGGAGGGGAGACAGGGCTGGAAGGGAAGTTGAAAGATTAAGAAGTTTGTACAAGAGTCCAAGGGAGAGAGGATAATTTGTTTTACTACTCAGAATAGAACAGTGATTTTGTATGATGTGATAACAAACACCACCACACTCTGAGCTGCTTTGCGAAATAAAGGTTATTTTCTTTCGTTTTCATAAAATGCACACAGTATGTATAGATAGTCTCCTAAGGCAGCTGTGTCCCCTGCAGCTCACAGATTGTGATGGTTAACTTTATATGTAAACTTGTCTGGACTAAGGGATGCCCAGACATATGGTGAAACATTATTTCTAAGTGGGTCTGAGGGTGTTTCTGGATGAAATTAGCATTTGAACTGATAGAGTAAAAAAGATCCACCCCACCAAAGCAGGTGAGCATTATCCAATCCATCAAGGGCCAGAATAGCAAAAGAAGGATGAATCCACTCTCTTTTCCACAGCTGGGACAATCAACTTTTCTTGCACTTGAATATCTGTGCTCCTGGTTCTCAGGTCTTCGCACGCAGACTGGGACTCATACCAGTTGATTCCTGGGCCTTTGAAGTTAGACTGGGATTTTCCCCGATGGCTTTCCTAGTTTTTAGGCCTTTGGACTTGGATTGGATTACACTGTCAGCCTTCCTGGAGCTCCAAATTGCAGATGGCAGATGATGGAACTTCTCCATAATTTCATGAGCCAACTCCTCATCATGGATCTTTCTCTGTATTTATATATGTTCTGTTGGTTCCACCTCTCTGGAGAAGCAGGGACCCGTATCTTCATTTTAACAACCAGCTTTCATTTGTGCTGTGGCAGGAGGACAAAATGCCAGAAAGTGTGACCCTGTATCTGAATGTTTTAACCCAGAAGTAAGATGTGTCATTGGCCAGAACCAATGACGTAGCTGACTGCAAAGTGGGAAACAGAAATGAACAATCTTCCTGTTTGCCCATAAAGGAGAGCTGGACACAGGTGTGCACTGGAAACTTCACCATACCTGTGTCCATCAGCAGGGAGAGAGGTGGACAGCTTTCAGAGCTATTCTGGTATCAAGACAGACAAGACTTCACAATACATTGGATGTGGGAGGAAGAAGTGGGTGCAAAGCTATAAACAAAACAGATTCATAACTAATTCTCCAGTATTTCTCAGAAATGCTTTTTAATATACTGGATTCATAGTATTGGTGGGCTCACAAAATCCCTCTTAATCTTGATATGATTTCTCTCTCCACAACTTCCTTCCCCCCCCCCCCTGTCTCTCTCTCTCTCTGGTTTGTCTATATACCTCACCGCCTGTGCTTTCTGAATGCATTACCATACTTTTCAAGGATTTGTTTATTTCTAATTTGTTATGTATTTTATTCAGGCAGCACTGTTAATGAAGTGAATTACCAAGCTAGCAGTGCTTTGAATTATGATGGCTTTTGTAATATTGAAATGTGAAACGGTGACAACCAGGCACCAACAGACTTTCCTTAAATTGGAGAGTATCTTTCTTAATAAAACCTCAAAATACATTTTCCCAACTAAAAATCAGAGAGGAAACATGGAGAGCCAATGAGAGGAGTTAAAGTGGGGATGACAGCTGGAGGCTCAAGCTTTAGAGCACCTACCTCAAACATGAAATAGCCTTGAGTTCAAACCCCAATACTGCCCCAAACTAACTAAATAAGTAAACAAAATTAAATAACTAAAAAGTGAAGATGACAGAATGAAGTCAGGGAAGAAAAGGGGGTCTTTAGAGTCATCAGATCTGGCCTTGAATCTGTGCTCCACTCTGACCTATAAAGGTTTACTTTCTTAACAAAGTAGTTAACGAAATTAAATGGGCTGTGTATAAACTACAGGGCAGAAGTCAACAAATAAATGTGCTCTCATTCTCCTAGACTCACTACAGTAGTCATTCCTCAAGCCCATCATTGTTTATCACAGTGGGTTGGAAAACTGTCATGGCTACATGGAGTCACTCAATAACAAAAAGAACAGATAAGGAAGCCCTTTTAACGTTCTTGGCTTTCTGTGCCTCTTCTGTCCTCTTTTCATTCAAAATTCTTCAGTTTTCTTCCTTTTCATCTAACATCACCCAAACTTACTCTGGAAAAGGGAAACAAGAAACCATCTCACTTCTGTGATGAGAGAAGACAGCAACTGTGGATGGGTACTAGGTGGGAGGTTGGCAGATGCCACAGAGGAAGGTGTTAGGGCAAGTCCTCTCTGACTTCTGATTTGGGGACAGCTCTCAAACAAGCAAAGGGGACAGACAAAAACTGATTGAGATGAAAGTAGGAACCTCAATGATTCAGGATCAGAAACAACCTGATGGAACAAGAGATTCCCATGGGAGAAGTGTGGGCTTCTTTGTAACCCCAAGAAGGGTTGCTGGGATCAGGTAAGGGTGGCCCATCTAAAAGGACTGGACATCAGAGAGAACTTGAAGTGGTCCAGGAAGCCAGCAATGAAGGTGAAAAACATCAGAGCCTACTCCTGGAAGCTCATTTTTAGAAGTCAAAGATATGGATGGAGAGGGGTCCATCTAAACTAACTCATGTTGGTGGTCTGAGCAATTGATGTAGGGAGGTAAAACAGAGCAGGACTCAGGAGGGCTGCTGGGCCCACTCTAAATAACCCAAAACCCTGGACCCAGATTCTGCAGGCTCAAACTAAGAATTCTGTTTAAACACTGTCAACATCAAGACTTAATTTTTTTAGATAGTTTCAATTCATTCCAATTTTCTGGTGGAAACACCTCTTAAAAACTTAACAAAATTTGCTGAAGCAGAAAAAAGGATCAGCTTTTGGCAGGGTGTGGTGATGTACATCTGTAAACCAGAACTTGAAAGGCAGAGGCAGAAGGATTCAAGGCCATCCTAGGGTAGACAGAGAGTTCCAGGCCAGCCTGGGCTACATAGTGAGACCCTGTCTCAAAAACAAACAAACAATAAAAGAGAAGACAAGGGAGAGGGAAAAAGGAAATGAAAGGAAAGATGGAAGGAAGAAAGGAAGGAAGGGAGGGAGGGAGAGAGGAAGGGAGGGAAGGAGGGAGGAAGGATGGATGGAAGGACGGATGGATCTGCTTTTATATGAACTGCCAAATTCTACATTGAGACTCCTCCCAAGGGGACAGGTCATGGAAGGGACAATGGCCCTCCTCCTGGAGCTCTGCTAGGACTTGTAGATGAACTCAGCACTTGAGATGTCCCAGACCAGCCAGCTGGGATGGCACTAACTGTCCTGCCAATGCCCTTTAGCTGTTCCACAGTCAGATCACAATCTCTGCCGCCTCTCATTGTGCAAGTTTTTTATCTGCCCTTATGTAGCACTGTCCCACCTTGTTGCTCCAATGACGTCATCTCACATCCACCTCACAAATATGCATAAGGGAGCCTTATAGCGCCTGGCATAAGATATTCCCATACCTCACTCCTGGGGGTTTCCAGAAAAAAAAAATCACAAAGGTATGTGGACTGGTACCTTGATAAATCCATGGAGTCCAGTTTTACAGGTCTTCTGTACATTTAACAATTCTGTTACAAGTCTCAGATCCCTTACTGTCTACTCTACACAGCACAGTTCTACTGTCTGGCTGCTCTTTGCCTTCCTAATTTCTCATTTATTTGTGCTTCCTGAACATGAACTTTGTACTGATAGCTGCAGCTTCATCCTTAGCTGCCCTTCATCCTGACCTCTCATTCAGAAAAAGAGATGCCTCCTATCTCACATAAGGATAATCCTCCTACCGCCTGCCATCTCCTCTGAGATCAGATCCCTCCCTTCATTTTTCTCTCACTTTTAATTTTTACCCTCTCCCTACCACTGTCTTCTTCTCTAACACCTCAAAATCATAAACAAGATAACTCACTGTGCTGTTCTCCTATTGCCTTACCTCTCATGCAGATTGCAATTCACTGCTGTCCCTATTGCTTACCTAGAAATCCCTGGAGCCACTCTTGGAAAGCATCACCAAGTGCCAGGGGATCCGAGCAGTCCTCCAACTCTCAGCAGTGTCTGCACTGCTGACCACTCACTGCACACCTGGTTTCCATCAGGTCTTCTCTTCTTGTTCCTCACTCTCTGATTCCTAGTCAGGGTCCTTCTCTGAGCCATTCTGTAAGTGTTGGTAGTTCTGATAGTTCTTTTTTCTGTTGTGACTTTACAGTGTTTGGCTGGCATCTGGTTATAGGTATTCTCCAGGACACTGCTTCTGCAACTGTTGACTTCTCGGTCTCTTTGTTTTCCCTAAACCTCTCCACTGACCTCTTTTTCCTTCATCTCTATCTTCATCACCTCAGGTGGCTTGTCTCACATGTACATCTGATTATGTCATTTATCTGCTCCAAAGCTTTCTATGGTCCCCATCATTCATAGGGCATGCTTGCCACTCCTCAGTGGGACATCCAAACCATCCACCAGTTGGCTTTTGTGAGTTTACTGACAGTTTGCTAACCAATAAATGGTACAAATTTCTCTTTTTTCATTCCCTGCAAGACTGAGTGCTTTATTATTTAATTGCAGAATTTATTTGTTTGGTACTGGCAACCAAAGCCTTCAGGCACATCTTCATCACTTCAACATGTCAGGAGGAAGAAAATCTTTAATAAGATTGGGAGAAAAGATACACAAAAACAGGCATTTCTGCTAT
Organism: Castor canadensis; assembly: GCF_047511655.1. Lineage (NCBI taxonomy): Eukaryota > Metazoa > Chordata > Mammalia > Rodentia > Castoridae > Castor > Castor canadensis. The sequence goes on along the minus strand of NC_133400.1, from coordinate 79,172,520 downwards.
CACTGTTATCTGTGTGGAGGCTATGCTTTTCAAAAATTCTGTCTTTATAAGTCATTCTTGAGTTGAAAGTGATCACTTTACAAGACCAGCTGGCAACATTTCACAGAAAAGCAAGAAGCTTAGTGACTACAATGGCTCTTGCAAAATAAAAATTAAGACTCTGGTAACACAAAGAGTATCTTTCAAAGGAAGCAAGTTATTCAACCCCTAGAAAATAATGTCATTAGTGCTTACTGAGCATCTTCCAAGGCTTCTAAAATGCAGAATTAATGTCACCTTCTAAATATGACCTGTAATCATGCAATCAGTCCCCCGGCCAAGCAAAACATCCTGGAACAATCTGCATTATGAGTTACTAAGGAATTTCAAGTGCATCAAAATTCTATTTATGGTGACCCATAATGGGGACAAAACTGGATTGTGAATCTAAATGTTAGCTTTAAAGCATAATCAATTTTACTCTTTCTGAAGAATGCATTAACAGACAGGGAATATTTCCTACAAACAGAAAGTCTGAAGACTAAGATTTTTCCACATATTTCTCACACTTCTTCTTCATTACAGAAAATAACACAGAGAAGCATCCTGACCACTGGCAGAAAACCCCCTCCTGGGGGTATAATGGGCCGGCCTGCCTTTGGGACAGTGGCCGTAGTGACTACTATGTGTTCCGACTCCAACCTCACCAAGCAAACTTCTCAGTATACCTCCCCCATCCCCTATAGTTATCAGAGGGAAAAAGGGCAAGCATCCCAGACCACTTCATACTTAGTTACTCTCTTTAATTGACAAAAGTCACATTCTGGTTTATGGGTCTAGTTAGCAAAAGTCTACCTTTGGAATACCCATTATACCTAGGAATTGGCAAAATCAAGTCTTGGTGCCTACAAAATTGATGGGTGGATTCTGGTCTGCCCTTTGTTTAGTCATTCACCACATACCTATGGAGCCCATACCATGTGCCAGAGAGAAGGACTGGCACTGGAGATAAAACTGGAGTGAACAAGATCGTGCCACTGTTGCCTTAGGAACAGTCTGCTGGGGAGGATGAACAAGTAAATACACACTCACCATCTAGTTTGCAGAATAAAAGCCAGTTACTTTCTATAATCATATTAATTAAAAAAAACATGACTGTGTTTTGGTTGGTGTCATTTAATTCAAAATGTTAACTGACTATATAGAACTTACTCTTTTATACATGAACATTGCTGCCAACTTACATTGTAAAATATTCTGCAGATAATCTTTGCTTACCTGGTTTATATCTGTTTTTGGTTACTTTTCATGAAGATTAGTTAGTTACTTCTCTAATATCAAATCAGTTACAGTATGTATTCTTGCACCCTACTATTGTGAAAAGATAGTTTCTAAAAGTTAAAATCATAACTGTCACACAGATATAAAATGATATGCATTAAAGATTTTATTTTGCTTATAATATGGGAACCAATTCAAAGAAGAATCCCAACTAACAACATGCTTATAAATCAGGAATATTGAGATGGATGTGCAAATGCAGGTAAAACTGGTCAGAGAGGAACAGGAAAGTCCTTTGGGTCTCTACCAGAAAGGGCAGAATTTGTATATTTATAGACAACAGTGTCTGCATTGCTATCTGTGTTATCTACAACTTAGAGTTGTCCAATAGCTCCCATAGGATAGAATCAGATAACTCAGAGATGTGTGATATAAACACAGCAAACTTATTCACTGAAGCACAAAATTGCCCCTATATCTTTAACAGTATGGCTATCCATTGCTATAATGTTTAAGGAAGGACTTACAGTACCAAACCTAAAAGACTTGCTTCTTCTGAATATTAGTTCCTTTCTACTCCACAGCATGGAGAAACAGATGGACCTGATTTAGGTGTGAGTCCATTGGGGCTGCCAGGAAGCACTGACTTACCTGAGTAGGCTGAAGTGAGAGTTACCAAAAGGACAAGCCTGAGACAGAAATTTGTGAAAACTTCACATGCAAGTGGGCAAGAGTGGGTTCTAAGTTGGAAACAGCATCTTTAGTAAAGCAAAGAGAATAAAATAGGAGCAGACTGGGCAAGCCTTGGGGTATCCATGCCTTGCTTCACTGGTTAGAAGTGAGAAGTCCTTGGGTGTTTGAGACAAGCTTAAAAGTGTAGAGTAAGGGTAGAATTTGCCCACAGTGTGATATGTCTAAGTTTTTTCCCACTCTGGTTTCAGAGTAACTCTAGAACCAGAAAAGTAAGTCTTCTTTATAACCTGCCTCCAACAGTATTTTCTTATTGTATACTGCCAAGATTCTTTGATCTTTCTTTAGGTGATTTTTGATATACTGAGTATATTTCAATATTAATATCCATATCCCTTGATGCAAAAAATTCTCAGATGCCTTTTTGGTTAGAATGGATGTTATATAACAATATATATTATATGGGGTGGTCATTAGGGACCAGGTGTTTAAAACACCTTGTATGTGTCTCGTATCATTTACTCTTCACAATAAACATGCAACTTAGGTACTGGGTGCATTTTATAGATGAGGAAAATAAGACACTGTAAGTTTAAAAGATACCTCCAAAGTCATACTGTTAGTTAGGAGTAGAATTTGAAATCCACGTATTATGGTTCTGTGGTCTTAACCACCATTCTGTTCTTCATCTCCTTATAAGGAAACTTTTCCCCTTCACAGAGAACTATTTCATTGTCTGTAACATCACCACCTCCTCCAGGTTACCACCTCCTCAAGGGAGCTAAGATTCTCTTCCAAACTCTACTCCAAGTCCCTTGACCTCTTTCCAACTAGTGCCGGTTATTGAACTCAGTTTTAGCAATAACCCTGCTAAGTCAGTTTAATCAGCATCTCCCAGCCTTGCTATCTGATCATCCTCGGTATCTGACCAAATTCCTCACTGCCCGCCATGCTTAGGTGATGTCTCATCACCTTGGCCTGCCTTCAGCAACAATCCTATCAGTTCGGTATAGCCAAAATGCAACATCCCCACAACCCTGATGTTTCCTCTTAGTAGATTTCCACCTGTTGACTCCCACCCTGCTCCTTAGGTATAATTTCCCACTGTCCCATTTTACTTGGAGTTGAGCTCACTCATCTGCAAGAATCCACTTCAGTAACACCTATCATGATAGTATTGAATAGTCTGCCTTACCATTTTAACAAGTGTCATGAATAATTTTTTCCTTAATGTAATTTTTTTTCAATTCTGTATATTGTAGATAATAATATCCATTCAAAATAATTCTTGTTTATAGGCATGCAAATGAATTATGTCCAGTGGAAAGAGGACTAACTCTCTTACATGCACAGCAAGGAAAAATTAGCTTTGCCTCCATTTTCACTATTCCTGAACTACAAACATGTCTGTTCTGCAGATTCTCTTTGAACTGGATGTAACACCTTACCTGTTTCCTTGAAATCTTTAAAAAATGTTCATTTTCATATCTGTCTGAAAGACATGGATTTACATTTTTATAAAAATTACCTTTTAACACTCTGAATGACAGTGTTGAAAACATTTCTGAATTGACTAAACATAGTCCACTGATCAAGAAGATAAACTTTAGTGGCAAAAAACCAATAATTGAAGTTTCTATTCTGCTATACAACCAGAGGATTAACCTTCAGTTACTTAACCTTTCTATGTTTTCAGCTTTCTTGTGTGTAAAATGAGGATAATACTATCTCTTGGTTGGACTGGGTAAAAAATATGTAAGAGATAATGCATGAAAATGCTCAGCACAGTCACTGGTATGGAAAGTGAGTTCACTTAACAAGCAGTATTCATGAGCAGTAATCTATAGAGTGGTGGTAATTATTATTTTGACACACCTCTTGAAACAGCACCTCTCTAACTTCAATGTGTCCACAAATCACCTGTAAAACTTAAAATACAGATTCTGGTTTAGTAGACTGGGGGTCGAGCCTACTAAGAAGTCTCCAGGTGGAAGCTGGAGTGAGAATCACATTTTGTGTAACAAGGTCTTACAAGTCACATAGAGCAAGTTCTTCTGCCCTCATAATCTTTTTTCATAATAGCCTATAGAAAGACTTCACAAATATGAGAATTTCTTACAGTTTTCAGTGAAGCATTAGTGAAAAGAGCAATGACATAAAAATTACAAAAGTAAAATGAGCTAAATCACATGTCAATAAGTGGGGTTTATTTTTCCAGATAAAAGCACAACAAAGGAAATAATCTGTGAGAAGACTTATTACTGAGAACACTTAATATAATTGCTTTCCTGTATGGCTCAGATTTCCAGGAGCTCTGCTACAAGGAAGGTAGACTGGCCTCCATCAAGGCTAAAAGCTTGAGGAGGGTTCAGCACTGGATCTGGCCCAGAAAATGCAACCCTTGGATGGGCATTGAGCAAGTAAACTTGAAGATGACTGAGAAAACAGTCAAGGATGCCAATTCTAGAAATGTCCTTGTGTGTGGTGTGTGCATGTGTGCATGTGTGTGTGTATTTCCATGTCTAAGTCTCCCTTTTGGCCATGTAATCATCATCAGCAAGTTCTTCACAACAAAATAAATAAATTTCTGTGCCAACGAAATATTTCTTCACTAAATCTTGGAGGGATAAATTTTGAGATAAGAACTTTAACAAGAACATATCTTTATGTTGTTTTGTTTTATTATTTTTGAGACAAGGTTTCACTGTGTACTCCAGGCTGGCCTTGAACTGGTAATCCTCTTGCCTCAGTATCCTGAGTGCTGGGATTAAAGTTTGCACCAAAAAGAAGTTATCTTTTATCTTTATCTAATGTTACCATTCTGTAGTCATTGTAACACTCAGCACTCATTAAACATTCAAGAATTTACAAGTAGCTGATTATTCAAACCATAACTACAGTTTTATTATGAGGTTTAGTCTTCTCTTTTATAACCTGTAAGCCTATAGCTCAGCTTTTATATATAAATATGTTATATTCATTTTCAGAAAAGTATTATGTTGAAAAACTAGGAACTTCCTGTACAAAGTTTTATGTGATCTTCTTTAAAATGATAAAAGAACAAAGTTTAATAAGGTAATATGGTCCATTTCTGACCATCTGAGCAAAGAAAAATTAAACCAATGAAAACAGATGCAAGACTGAAAGCCAATTTGGAGAGGCTGCCTAACCAAAGTGGAGGCTCTGTGGAAGTTATCTGCCACAAGAACCTCAACTCTACAAAAACTGGCTGCCAAACACATGTGAGCCATGAGCAAAATCATAATTTGCTAGCTTAACATTCACAACTGGTGGGTGTTTATAAACTGGTGGGTGTTTGTAGATCTTCTAAAGGCTATATGGGGTTTATTTGGGGCGTTCTAATTTGTGTCACCAGGACAAAGATCAGTGCAAAAACATCTTTCATAAGTCAAGTCCAAGTGTTTGCAGGCACCTTAAATACAAAATAAAATTACAAGAAGAGTATGTCTTCTTAAAATTGCAAGTGGAACACCTCATCTTACTGTGGGAATTTTATAAATGTAAAATGAGGCAAAAGGTTCCATCAAAGAATAACGATGACTTCTAAGATTCTGTAATGCAAAGAGGGAAACTATTCCATTCAGTTTATAGAAAGCACACCAGAACTTTCCTATCAATTAACATTTTTTCTCTATGACCTATGTTTTGTAAGACAATGATGACAAAACTATAAACTAGAATTTAGGGTTTGCCCTTGCTTCTCTATTGCATTGTTTCCATGCTGGTCTCTGGTATGACTATCTTCCTTACTTATTAGTAGCCCTTTAATAAATTCAGATTGGAACAAATGAATGAATGAATGAATGACAAACTAAACATGAGTTCTGTAAGGTTATAATTCATCCAGGGAAAAATAAATTCGGGAGCTGGTCAGACTAAAAACTAAAATAAAACATTCTAGAAAAAAATCAACAGGAAGTAGTCAAAAGGATCCTCTCATGAAACCCCAGCTAATTATAAGATTTAGTTACCTATAAGAACCCAATCTCTGTTCACTCTATTTAATTGAGATTTTACTGTATTTAAATTGTTGTTATTCAAATGTTCTCATTAATATTTAATGAAAGCGTAAGAGAATTGCTTAACCAAATTTACTGTGCTTAGGTAAACTAATTAGGAAAAGTTAGGAGTATGCCCCCAGAGACCTATCAATCACAAGATGCAGCAATATAATTACAGATAAAATTCAACAAGGAAACAGCACAAAGTAATAATCTTTGAAAAGATGGAATAAAATTACTTGAATATGGTGTTAGGTTCTGAGAAGTGCAGTCAATCAAGTGTCATTTCAGGCAATGCAGGAGCAATAAACCTACTCAACAAAATTGAACTCTTGATTACATTAAAGTATATTAATCTCTTATCTGCTTATTCACAATTTCCCAGCTGATAAAATGTCCTGCTGTTATTTCACTTAACGATTTGGAATAATCTGAATCTAGTTAAACTGGAGCCACTTTGTCTAGTTATGGATTTGAGGGGTGGGGAGGGAGGTATGCTGAGGTTTTCCTTTTTCTTTTTCTTTTGCTGTCTCCATTTTACCTTGGCAGAGCCCAGAAGCTGGCTCCATTCACCCCAGAAAAACATTTTTTCCAAGAGCTCTCAGGTTTTCCTCTAAAGCTCCTTCTACCTGAAGGGTTTCTGATCTTGCTCTTGAACTAATTCCTATCCCCATTTCTTATTCATCTGAAAAACTAGTCTTTCTGAGTAGGATCATGCATGGTAATGAGTTCTAATGAGCTTTTAATGTATCACACCTCACAATGAACATATTTGCATTTCAAACATGCTTTTAAGGAATTCTTTTTCTTTCCCCACTCCCAACCCTGTCTCCTTTAAGTAAAACCAAAGAAGAGCCACAGCTGATCTATTTAGAGAAATGCAACATTTGAGCCTCTCTGCTGTAACCCTTCTTGCCCCACCAGCCTGCCCCTGCCTACCAAAGTCTCAACTTCCAGTGCCATAAATGAATGCTAAATACATTTGCTTCAGTTCTCAGTTTGCATCTTTGACAATATCTCTTTTCTTTTCTTTTCATTTTTTTTTTTGAGACAAGATCTCTTCTGTTGCCCAGACTGGCCTTGAATTCATGGTTCTCCTGTTTCAACCTCTAAAAGACTAGGATTACAGGCATGCACCACCACACCCAGATGAAGATCTCTCTTGGCAAGGATTAGCAATCACTATGACCACTCTCACATCACTGACATTTTATATCTTGTTGCCCTGAAGAACACCTGTCCTCTTCCAACTGTCACTTCATAGGACCTCAGCCTATCCCATCCATCAATCAACACAATTGGTCAAGCCAGCCTCAAGCCTCCTTGACCAAGGATCAGAGAAAGTATTGACTCAATCAAAGTAGAAATTCTGATGATGACACAGGTTCCAAATTTTGGGCAGAGAGGCGATCCTCAAAACCATACCCTATTTGTATCTGATACTAGGCAGGGGAGATGGTACACTATGATAAGACCATGTACTGAGACTTGAGTGAGGACCAATTTGTTGTCCTGTGCAGGTAAATGTCTTCCTGAGCTACATCAAAACGGCTGTGTCAAGGTGTGGTCATATAGTCTGAAGCTGTATTTTCCTGATACATGCATGGACCTCATAAAGAATTTTATAGAAACGGTGTAGTAATCAATGTAAGTGCATATTAATATAAGAGAATTAATGAGACTTTGAGATAAATGTAGACAGGCGCTAGCATTTTGTTATCTAAGACACCTCTTTTTTCAACTCTATCAAAGTCTGAATGCATTTTTTAAATTCAAGGAATAGAATATTCACAATGATTATTTCTATTGCGGCTCTGGGGGTTTTTCCTTGGGAACTGAAAGCTTCCATCTAGTTCAACTACTTATTATCTTTTTGTTCTTAACTCCATTTCTTTCTCAGTAATAATATATATTTTCTCAACTTCTTAAATCTCTTTATTGGATGCAATTGAATGTAATTTAGAATTTACAAGTCTTATCACATTCTCATTTTGCCTGAGCAACTCTGGATATAAAAAGTACATACTATCTATTTCTTCTGAGTTCTTATAACTCTTTGCTTAAGATTCCTGAAATTGAAATTATGTTTCTTAATACCTTTTCCATATAATCATTGCTGGCATCTGGAAAACATCAAATGCCTTCCTTATACAGTATCCCACCCCAATTTTTCACTTTAAGGTTGTCTGACATGGAACTGCTAACTATTTTATCAAGATAATTGGCCAAGGAATTGGCCCAAAATGAAAATAAGCAGAATGAACAATTGTTGATGATATTCTTCAACCAACCATAAAGCCAATTAATGTGTCATTTCCATGTTATGATTTTGATCATGACAGTAACAGCTACAGTAGAATGCCCTAAGGATATCAAGATATATCTGCTACACTACTTAGCTTACCAGGCTGATAACTCATCTTAATAATTTACCAGTATTTTCATTTGATCTTTTGAATAACTCAATGAAAGGAGTATTTTTATCACCAGTTACATATAATGAATATAATTTATTACTATAAATGTTAACACATTATTTTTGTCCAGAGAACTTACTCTTGTATTTTCTCTGCAATGATTTTTTAATGCCATTGAGAATGCCTCACCTAATACATATCTCCTATCTTCCCTCATTTCCCAACTTGTGTCTTTAAAGACATTCTTCACTATCTTGCTTTCTGTTACCCTTGACTGGCAAATTTGAGCCCTGGATATACCCAACTCTGCTTTCTGGGCCTATTCCTCACCAGCCATATATTGTTTGAGGAAAAAAATCACACAACTCTCCTGAATGATTTCACTATAAATTCAGCACCATGAGCTTCAAATGGGCATTTAATTATACCTGGCAATACTACTCTGTTTCCCAAATAAATTCCATACTCCTCATTCAGAATTGATATTTCTTCTCTGCACCTTCATACCCACCGCTCCACACCCACTCTGAGCTGATGACCATATCTTATACTTTGTTGAGAAAACAGAAGTCCACAGAGAGCAACACTTCCATGACCCTTCCACTTATACTTAAAATTCTCCCAGCTTCTATGGAAGTTGGCTGGGGCTGCCATAACAAAAGAGCACAGGACGAGAGGCTTAAACAACTGAAATTTATTGTCTTTCCAAGTATAGTCACATGGAGATTAAGACTTCAATATGAATTTGGATTTGGGGGAGCACAATTCAGTCCATAACTGTGTCCATACTCCTCATCTTACCACATTACAACACAAGAAGTGTCTCTGCTCTCATTAAAAATCAATAGCCCCCAGTGTACTCTGGATCCTAGCCCTCTCACTGTCTTAAACATCATGTGAACTCATCTCTTCTGTCTCTGTGTTACCAGTCTCTACCTCCTTAGATTCTTCTCACATTTCTTCTTTGACTTCACAACCTCCCCATCTCCCTACTCATCTTTCTCCCTTTGAAACACTAGTTCTCTAAAGAATTATTTAAGATCACTGCCTTCTCTTCCTCAACAGTTTATGCAACTCATCAAACCATTGTCAACTGGCTAAAACTGCTTGCCTCAAACTCATCAATAGCTCCCATGTTCCACATTCAAGGATCCTTCTCTCTTCTCATCTTTCTCCATCTTTCAATAGTGGACCACCCTCTTCCCTGAAAACTCTGCTATCATTGAAATTATGACATCATGCGCTCCTGGTTTTCTCTCTAATTCACTGATTGCTCCTTCTCCCCCTCCTTTGCCAGCTCCTGCTTCTCTTTCCAGTCATCTGAATGTTGGAAAGTCCTAGAATTTGCCCCTGGATCCTATTCTGCTCTCTAGCCACTTCCAGTGCTGAGTGAGCTCATCCATTCCCTGCCTTTGAATATTTTCCTAGTGATAACATGCAAATTCATCTGTGGTGTTCCAACCTCTCCCTTGGGCTCTCAGACACATTTATACAGCCCACAGGCCTCTATTGACATTCTGACTGGGTGTCTAATAGACTTCCCAAATGCAGCCAATCTAAACATAACCCTTGACTTCCTTCTCCCTTTTTTAGTCTTTCCTATCTCCATGGATGACAATGAATGGCTCAAGTCAAAAGTTTATTATCCTTAATTCCTCCTCTTCTCACTTATACCCCAGGTTTTCAGTTATTCTGCCTCCAACCCATCCACTTTTCTTTGTTTCTACTTCTGTCGTCCCAGTACAAGACACATCAGATCTTATCTAAAAATAAACTAAAACAAAAAAGATTGAGGGTATGATTCAAGTAGTTGAGTGCTTGCCTAGCAGTGTGAGGCCCTGAGTTCAACACCCAGTACCACCAAAACAAAACAAAACAAAAAACTGAAAATCCTCACTGAGGCTTGTATCCTATCACGTAGTCTGACTTTCTGTGTTGCTTTTACTGTTTCCTTCTTTGCTTTCCGTGCTCCATTCTTTCTGCTCTTCAAACATATCAAACTCAGGATCTGTGTATTTCCTGTTCCCTCCACCTCAAACATTCCTTTGCATCCTCCAGGTCTTAACTCAAATATCAGTTGCTCAAAGTGACTTTCCCTCTGCCCTACCTAATATTGACCTCTCCATACTCCCACCCTCAGCATTTTCTTTCTGATTCTTTCATACTAATCACAATGACCCAAGAAGCATGACTTTGTCTTCCATACTCCCTGCTGGTTCTCCAGCACCAAGCATATACCTGGCATACAAGAGCTGCTCACTCAAAGGAGGGAATTGATCTCAGACTCCCTCCCTCTTCCAGGAAGCCAAAAGAAGCCCATAATTGCCTTCCCTAATTCTGCATTCTGTTACCACCCCATTTATCTCTTAAGCAGAGCTAGCTCAGCCAGACTGGTCCCAGGTTCTTTGTACATTGAAGTTAGAGAATTGACAGAGAATTAATAGAGCAAGATAGAACCTGAAAGACTTAGGAGGGGACAGACTTGGAGAAATGGTTGTCAGTCAAAAATAATAAAGAACACAGGTGTGAGTGAGTAGGTAGGGGAGGAAGTGCTGGAAAGGGAAAGAAATCTATATGGTCCAGGTGTAAGAGAGAGAATTCTTTCAGCATTTGTCAAATGTGAATTCCTACAGGGTATGGGAAAGAAAAAAGTAAAAACTGTAAATTGGACATGAACTGCCAATTCATGAGAATTCTGAATTGGACACTTTTTGTGCATTTTAAATGAGAGGAAAGTAATATTTTTTTTCTGTTGAGTTCTGCTTCCTGAGGCTGACCTACAAGGGCCCATGATTTCAACAGTGTCACATATTTACAAAAAACTGAAGTTCTGAGAGGTTATGTGACACAACCACCGTCCATCAGCAAATGTGGCAAAACAGGATTCAAACCTGAGGCTTCTGCCTATAGTGTTTTATTTATATTAGACTCTGTGTATTTCCCTCTAAAACAGGAAATGAGGTTAGCTGGCTATGGGATCTCCTATTATTAACATTTTCCCTTCCAACTGTTCACACCGACTTAGGTCAAGTTCACCATTTTCTGGTTTTCTTTATATCAAAATAAAATTTGTGCCCTTTCTAGTTTTCTACTGTTTATGTGATTCGTTAAAAAGGGAGAAGCCAGTTTTAGACATAAAGAATGGTCAGCACACCTGGCACATAATATGTCTCCATCTGAAGAGCTGAAATTACTTAAAGTGGCCCCTCACTGTCATAGGTTTCCATTCCACCTCTTCTGCATCTCCATTTTTCCTGTTTAAAGATCACTGTCCTCAAAAAGGAAGCTGGAAACAGAAGAGGAACAGTTCTGATTCCCTTACAAGCAGGAGGACTATCCAACTGGCCCCAAGGAGCAAAGAGCACATCTCTTTCTTGTTTTTAGCTTAAACTCTGGCTTCCAAAAACCATCAGCAGTTCACCATATTCTTTGGCTTTCTTTCACAATCTTACATCGGCTCGTTCTTTTGTGCCCATCCTTCTATACTTACTTCATCTCTTCACTCCCCCTTTCTGAATCTGAGATCGTACAGTTGTACTAATTTAAAAGATGTTTCCCTATATTTTAATTTGTATTTGTATCATCAGAATTTCATTTTTAGGGAGGTTTTTTTTTTTTTTTCACGTAGCAAGCCTTAAATATGCTGTTTTCTAATCTAATCAGAGAAGAAAGAGGTATTAAGATTGATAGCCATGATAGTAGATGTTTTAAAAATTACAATTCAAAGACTGTAAAATGTTTTATATAAAATATAATTAACTTCTTTACCTGAGGAAAGTCATGTGAATATCTGCATTGCTTCTGATTGTCTCCAAAAATTCTCTGTGAGGTCACCAGGGAATAGAAACTGTTGAATACCTCCTACTGTCAGTTTAGGCAGGGACAATACCTGCAGAGGACGCTGTGGTGTGCCACCAGACCCCTGATTCAGGATTGCAATGTGTACCTTCACCCAGCTTCTTTGAGTTTGTCTGGTAATGGCCTTCACAGGGTCCTTCTCCAAGAATTGTCCTCAGGGAAAGGAGCTTCAAGGTCACATTCTCTGGGAGGCAGCCACATTCAATGACCAGTCACTAGTGGGCCCTTACTTCCATTCTTCACAACTCAGAATGAAGCCATCCCAGCTTCACTCACATCCCCAGCTGTGACAGGGGTGGCCCCTTTGTCTTCCCCTTCCTTTGCCTGGCATTCTAGACACTGAAGAAAAAAAGCTCTAAACATATAAAGGAAGCAACTGGAGAAATAAAAGGCTCTAGGAGTTTGCTTTATACAACCCTTTTCAGATTTATTATAGAGTTCATTATTTATTATAATAGTCTAGAATTCATAATTCCATGCATACAGATAATTTCAGTCTTAAATCTACTTCCATAAAGTAGAACACCTAATGATGACCTCAGGTCCCTCGTTTTACTTTTAAGAAAGAGAACAGTAACTGTTAAGTCAATAGAGATAGAATTTATTCATGTTTCAAGAGGAAAACCTGATATTTAAAAACAAAACCAATAAAAATATCTTTAGGGGAAGCTTCCACATGCAAGCTTCAACAATTCTAAAACTTTTATGAAACACCATTTTTATTCTCTTAATTAATGAATTTGTGCTCTGAGTTAGCATTTTGCCTGAAGCTCGTCCTCATAAGTAGTTACGGATGGGTTTATGGGATGTGATTTAGCCCATCAAATACAATTATCATGAACAGAAAGACAACACTTGTATATCTTTCTCTGTCTTCCCACAACACTTACCTTCTCTTTACCCAAACATAGCCAACAGCTACTTTCATCATGAACCTAAGAATGCACTCCCCCATAGCAAACAGAGGCTTGAGTAATTCTCTTCTCTCACTGCTGTGCCTGAACTAAGAGTGAAGATACATTGACGTTGTCACGGTTCATGACACATTGACTAATCAGGTAATACACATTTTAAACACTTAGTGAAATGAACTGTAAAAAAAAAACTCTTAGGGGCAACAATTTATCTTCCTCTACTTTAATGATGATGCTCTAGTCTTTACAGTCACTGTTACTTAAAAATTATCTGAAATGCCTGCATTTCATTGATTCAATATCACTTAAAGTCAATTGGATTTTGCTAAAATTTTCAAAACTTAATTTCTAAGCAATATTAAGCTTACTAAGAGGTAGAGAGGGAATGAAAGAAAATATAGCCATTGTTTAACAGTAGGTACTAGAAAGGATGATGGACAGTGGTAATTTTACGTTGAATAGAGCTAACTGGAAAATGATGAAATCCCTTTCATCATAACAGAAAATAAATGTGACTGGAGAAATTTTTAATAGAATATTGGTGCCATTCATTCAGCAGCACCAGAGCCAAGAAGATACTCAGAGAGTGCTGGGTAACAAAAAATATGTGTCTGATATAATACGTAGCCAAATGAGTCAGTAATTAGATGGAATTATTGAAACTGCACCAGAAAAAAGAGCCATCCCACAAATTCCAACCCTATAAAAGAAACAAATGGAAGCTTGTGAAATTTGCCACAGGTACAACTGCTCATTCCTGTTTTTCCAATCCTAACTGTGTCCTCAGAGAAACCTCCAATCCCCCCAAACTGGTCCCCTTGTTAAGGATTCCATAGCATCTTATTTTCTTTTCCTGAAAATAACTTAGCGTTCCTGGGATTCAGTAATTAAAGTTTCCCTCCCCCAACTAGACTACCAGCTCCACAAAGCCAAAGACATCATGTCTGATTTCCTATATGCCTCATGTAGTGTGAGATACATTACAGGTGCTCCAAGTATACTTTGAAAAATGAGTAGATAATCTTCTTGACTTCTCAGCATTCTTCTTTGTTTTCTAGTCTCTTTTTGGTGGTTACTTGCATTGTCTCTAGACACTGTTACTTTCTCTTTTGCTACCACTCTGATAAGAATACAATAGCAGACAGCATCCCTAGAACACCTTGACATTTACAGAAAAGGGGCAGTTCCTCCCACCCCTTTGTACTGTGAACACCAAAATAGATCACTTGTTCCAGTGCATTCAGGCATCCACGATGGTCCCCAAAATACATAAGTAAGAATCTTCATGGGAATCTTACATTTCCCTTGGAAATCTACAGAAGAACATGATACATATTCTCCTAGTATATATTTACTTATCCCCTATAGGAAAGTAAAGAGGTGCAGAAACCACAGGTATTAATTGATCATCTACCACAGGTCACTTACTCCAAAAATCATCCAACATCAAAAATACAACAAATTTTCATTGATTCTTTTGTCCGACTATGGTTATGCTTATACTTTCAACTTCTTGTTGCTTCACAAAGCAGCATTCTTCTCATCACCCCTAACTCCTGGTTTACGCTGACATCATACCCTTCTTCAGATGGGTTAACAAGGGTGAAAGGCCTTCTAAAGCATTATTTCCAAGTTCTGGTGGCTTTGCATTATTGTCATTGTAACAGATACCATAGTACAATCCTCTCTGTATCCAAAATGATGTATATGAATGAGTATATGAAACCCTCTATTAATGGCTTCATTTAAAACTTTTTGTTTTTCTTGTCAATTATAGAAGAAAGACTGTGTTTTCATTTTCCAGGACACTTTCACTGGTCTGATATGAGTTTCCCTATCAGCCCACTTATTCATACTTATTTAATTAGCTCCAGTTTTTACTTTCAGCCTGTAACCCATGAGTCATCAACCATTCTTTTTTTCTTTTAGAAAGAAATAATATATAACATCACCAGGGTTACTGTAAGTGGTACTCACCTCACTTTGCCACAAGTTATTTGGAACTCAAAACTGGAGTGATAACCTAGAAATATGTTATAAAACAACTTTCAGAAATAACAAATTCACTACGTATGTTTATATATGTAATATATACTGAATGTGCAATTTTAATATATATACAAACAAACACCTATGCATCTATGGTAGCAAGTCATGCTTGCATGTATACATATTATCATCTTAATTTGGGCTCTCCTGAAAACAGACCATGAGGCAAGGACTGAAGTGCCAGCAGGGTGTTTGGGAGATGATCTCAGAGTAGGCGGTCGTGGGTGGGAGTGGAGGGGATATACTGTGGTATAAGACCTAAACTTAAAGTCCAATATTATGTATGCTTTGACATCTGAAGGAAACTGGAGAGTCTCAATGGCCTAACTCCAAGCCCCCCACCCACTCTGTTCCACAGATAGGGTTCCCTATCCACTGTCCCCTTGTTATCACAGAAACCAGGCCCAGTTCCTGGGGGTCCCCAAGCCGTGGGCTTCAGTTCCTTGTTAGCTTGTGGAGTTACTCAAACAAGTCACTCACATCCTCCCATAGGAACCAGGGGACACTCATGTTCTTGGATACTACAAAGCCTTCCTCCCATACTGTGGTTCCATGCAACAGAGGCATGCAGTCTCCATCTTGAGTATATGTGACTAATAAATTACCATGATCTCATCTACCTAGTGTTGGGTGTGTGTGGGCATCTCTGTAATCCTGGGGTGAGAATCCCTCCTTCACCAACAGGAACTATAGGAGGCAATTAAAATGGATACAGAAGGGAAAGCATGCAATAAAATGTGCACTATCAAACGAGTTAGTACCGTGGCTAACTGAATAATGGAGCTAAAGCCCTCTGGAGAGTTCTTGAAGCCAGTCAGAACCAGCCTCAGAGGTACCTTCCATAAGTGGTAAAGTAGCTGGGGCTTGTAAAAGCCAACTCCTGTCAGTCACAGATGGAGAGCTGCCCTCCAGGGATATAAATTCTCCCACATCTCAGGCAAAGGGGTTCAACCTGCCATGAAAGCCCTCAAGCAAAGGAATGCTTGGACTGTCAGGTGAAAGTTGCCCTGAAACACAGCAACTCTAAGGCCTGAGTGGACATGGACAGACACCCAGCTGTCACATGGGAAAGGGCAGTGGTCTTTTATGCCAAAATCTTGTCCCAATTTTGTCTACAAAATCCACGGATCTACAGATTGAATCGATCTCTTAGTACAGATAAATTCTATGCATGAAAAGAGGACAAAAGAAATAAAGAGAAATGTCCAATGGTTTGGTTGGATAAAATAGAATGCCAGTCTATCTCTGTTCCAGACTGTCCATGCATGGAAATCATTTAGAGGGCTTGGCCCCCAATCCAGAGACTCTCAGGAAGTCATCTAGGGTGAGGCCTGAGAATATTTCTGGCAAGCTCTCCAGTGAGGTCTATGCTGCCAGTCCAGGGCCTCACATGGCCCCAGGCTAAGACTCTGAAACCAAGTCTTCAAAAATAGTGACCTGTGCTGAGTGATAAGGATGTGACAGTCATTATGAGACCAGAGCAGGCCCTGTCAACAGTGCAATGGGCCATCAAAACATGAGGGAAAGTCCTGAAAGAAAACTCAGCAGCTTTGTCTACACTGTCTTGTACTTAGAGCGGGTAATGAGATTTCCTTTCTATAGGCCAAGGTCAAGAAGACAACTTGGATAAAAACAAGTACAGTGATGAACTGCCTAACAGCCTTTCAATTAATGAGACCACATATACAATGGAGATCCCATGAGACCAGAATGGAGCTGAAAAGTTCCTGTAGCCCAGTGAAGACAGACGCAGCATTGTAATCTTGCAGGGCAATGCAGCATTCACTCTGGTGAACTCTGGTGTAAACACATCTCCTCCTGCACTGCCGGTCCAAAAGTACAGCACCTATAACTATGTACAGCACAATACTTGATAATAAATGACTATATCCCTACCTAATGCAGTAACTATACTATACTTTTTAAACCATTATTTTAGAAAGCACTGCTACTTATAAAAAGAACGTTTAGCAGGCTGGACTCATACATCTTGTGCTTTTTTTTTTTTTTTTACAGTACTAGGGTTTGAATTCAGAACCTTATACTTGTTAGCCAGGTACTCGAGCACATGAACCATATCTCTAGCCTTTTTTACTTTGAATATTTTTCAGATAGGTTCTTGGACTTTTTGTCCAACACTGGCCTTAGACTTCAAGCCACCTACCTCTGCTTCCTGTGAAGCTGGGATTTCAGGCACACACTATCATACCTGGCTTATTGGTTGAGATGGGGGTCCTCCTAAGTTTTTCCCAGGCTGGCCTCAAACTTTAACTTTCTCTGTGTTTGCTTCCTGAATAACTGGGATTATAGTATGATGATACCTTGTTACATCTTGTGTTTACCACATCACTTGACTACCTAAAGAAACCAGGTCAAGTGATTGGGCTACACAATGCAGGCTTGTGTAAGTACACTTTGTGATGGTCACACAAGGACAAAATCGCCTGGCAACTCATTTCTCAGAATGAATCCTTGTCATTACGCCATGTATGATTATTCTTAATGGTGGCAGTGAACATTCAGTTCAGCAAGGTCCTGATGAACACTGACACTCTCCTCTATGGATAGAGAACCAAAGGTCTCCAAAGGAAGCAATATGGAGAACTGAAGTCAGGGTCATTCTTGTACAGACAACAGGTGGGCATGAATCCATGGCTGGCACTTCAATCCTTAACTCTTGAAGATGCAGAAGCAGGAATCTGTTGGAAACAACCTGGTGTCTTGATTTCATGGAACTCCACTTGCTCATAAAAAGAGGACAGCCTTGACTAGCTCTACATTTTTTCCACTGAATTCAAGTGTGGAAGGAGTACACAAGAGAACCACTTGTGTGAAGAAAACGAATAAGACCATTTTCCTTACTGTCAGTGTTTGAAGGCATTGTTTTGACTTCATTTTAAGCCCTATTAACTTTTAGTATCATCCCTGCCAGTTTTCCTCACTTACTAGCTCAGTGACTAAATCTTTCTCAATGACCATTTCCTTAAATACTATAATATAAATAGCATAACATGTATCTCATGGGTTGCTATGGTGATAAGGTCATAGGTGTCAGGTGCCAGCTGGGTCTGACCCTCTGCAGCTCTATTAGTCTTGCTCCTCCTTCCCACACTCTAACCTCCTTTGTTGTCTTGATTGTTGTTTTTTTCCTGTATAGTTAGCACTTTCATTCATTGACTGATTTAACAAACACTGATTTTTATTTGTTATGTGACACTCAGTAAATGCTGGAGATACAAGAATGACAGGCAAGCCCTCAGTCTCCCCAAGAGATGGTAAATGAAGGGTCACTTTTCTCTAGTGTGACAATGAACTCTGAAAAGAAACACAAGAGGGAGAAGGTTAGAAGGAGGGAGAAAAGACAGCTGGAAAACTCCCCAAGGGCAGGGTAGCTGAGGTAGGTTTCTAGAAAAGAGAGAGGAACCAGTCAGGTAAAGAAGGAGAAGGCTGAGCAAAAGGAGCAGCAAGTACACCATATAAGGGCTCAAAGGCCAGAGAGCAGGAGGTGTCTGAACCATGAGAAAGGAAGCCGAGAAGGACAGGCCAAAGAAGATGGATGTCCACAACCTGGCATCATGGGAGTCCAAGGAGAAAACCAGTTTGAGAATCAAGGACCACAGAGATTAACAAGTGTCCATTGACTATGTTGCTGATAACCTCAGTAAAAGGACTTCCAGAAACAGTAGGTAGAGGAAGAAGTCAGCCTGCAATAGCTTGGAGAATGAGTTGGAGTTGAACATAAACATGCTGTATGTTTCTTGTAGACTGAGATACATCTTCATCCTTGTAAATCCCATCGTGGTGGGATTCACAATCATACCAGTCGAGAGTATCCTGGGAACAGACATGCATTGTTATTGATCTATACCTAGCATTTGCAGATATAATTTTTACATTCATATTTAAAATTTTGGAGTATCTCTATTATCATCCTTTACACATTTATACTGCCAGTTTTTCTCTTTAGGGATATTATCCACTGTTACCATGACTAACCCCACCACCATTACCCCCACCTACTCCTGGGTACCTTTTAACTTTTGTGTGTCCCTCACACTTTACGATTAGGGGTTTCATTTAGCATCCATTGCTTTGTTCTGCAGGGCCCCTCTTCTTTCAAGTATCCATATTCCTATCAGTAGGGTTAAACAAAGCCCTTGCTCAATGTGACCTGGAGTTCCCCCTTGTGGCAGAGAGTGGATCAACAGCCCCCAAACCATTCACTAATTCCTTTTCTTTGTCTTCCTCAAATGTACAGGTTACAGAAGCTACAACATTTATCTTTCTAGAGTTCCCTGAAGCCAGGTAGGGCGTGTTAACAATTAGGATCAAGAATATTTAAGCATAGATCTTTGGGTTGGAACTTTCTTTCCAACTGTAAAGGCAAAGCCTCATTAGAAGAAAGCTCTTTGCAGTCGCCCTTCCTTTTTCCTCCCAGCTGAAACGTAGACCACCCAGAAGGCAGCCATGCTTGGCTGACAAGAAGATGAGAAGCACCTGCTGAGTGCAGTGAAGCTGAGAGACAGAAGGCACCCAGGAAAATGATGACACAGGGGAGCTTCTGAACAGACCTGGACAGCTAGCTCAGCACTTCTTCCTAAGCGAAAAGCATAGCTGTTTCTACAGCCCCTGTTCCTCATTGTTGAAGATAACCTTAGGTGGCATATTTCTGGAAGCATCACAAGCAGGTACTTTACTGGTGCCCATTGCTCCGTGTGGCCCCTTCAGGCTGGGGAGCCCTCCAACCTCATGCTGTCTTCTGTCCAGCGCTAGGCAGCTCCAAGTTCATGCAAAAGAAACTGCCCATCTCCTTGTTGCCTCTGACATAACCCGGGTCTGCAGAGAGACCTCCTATCAGACAACTTGGTTTCACAGATTTCTGGATCCTCTTGGCTCCTAGAAAGAAAGCATTTAAGGACCTAGAGACTTTCCTGTGCAAGAAAGTATAAAGTTGCATGGGTCACACCAATAAAACTGGATGAGTGTTCCCTGATACATAAATTGAGGGAGAGGAAAGATGGGGGAGGAAGGCAAAGAAGATCTAGTAGTAGATAGTAGAGAGCAGACAGGGTCTTGAGGCTATGATGAGAAGGGAGAAGCAGGTGAGTGCAATGACCAGAGTGTGTATCAGGAGAAAGTACCAGAATGTATAAGAATGAAGAATGACATGGCTTGTTTTAAAATACAGATTCCTGGGCCAGGCATGGTGGTTTATACCTGTAATCCCATCTACAAAGGAAGCAAAAGAAGAAGGATTGTAGTATGAGGTGAGCTGGGGCAAAAAGCATGACAGCCTATCTGAAAAACAGCCAGAAACCTAAAGGACTTGGGGATTGGGGGGCTGGGCATGGCTCAAGTGGTAGGGCACCTGCCTTATAAGCACTGAGGTCTTGAGTTCAGAGACCCCAGCACCAACAAAAATTCAGATTCCCGGGCCCTGGACCCAGGCATTCTGATGCCACAGGACTGAAGTGAAGTCCAGGAATTTTCATTTATCCTGAACATCCCACATGATAATTATGCGTATGATGGTGGCCGGGTTTTAAACTCTGCTAAAGGCCATAAAACCATAAACCAAGGAAGCCTGGACTGAGCAGGGGAGGAAGTTGTAGCATAAGCAGCTTCTCTGAGCCTCAGCTGTAAAACAACTAGGCAAATGGTTCTCAAACGCTTTGCTAAGGAGCACCTCTTTTTTTTCTGTAGTGCTGGGGATCAAACCCAGGGCCTCACACATGCTAAGCAAGCACTCCAGCACTAAGCCACATCCCAGCCTTGAACCCATTTCAACTAATAAGATTTAGTGCAAATTTGATCAACTTGTATCAAGTTGGAGATACATCTCTGGATGAAGCAGGTGGGGAACCCAAAGTTCTACCTACTCCCCCTCACTTTGGCACCTTCCTCAGAAAAAGCCAGAGGCTCTTGATATCACAAGGCGTGGTGACCTCCTAGGTCCATTCCAGCTAACACAATGCTACTCAGACAGAATAAGGGAGAAATTAGGGGACAGCTTGGTGGTATCTATCCTGATGGTCAAGCAAATTCCACCTTAAGATGGAGGTTAGAGGGAAGAAAGTCAAGGATGTTAATTTTAAGCCACATTTTAATCTGAAAGGTATTTCTTCACAGGGCTGCTTTAAAGGTATTTTAAGCATGTCACTTCAAAGTGTGACCAGATATACTGATTTGAAAGCAGTCATTATAATGAACAATAAAAACTTCATTTTTAAAAGGGTGTGGTTGTAATATAAATTTATCTGCATATTGAAAAATATAGGCTGTCTAGGTTCCAGTGAAGAAAGCATTAACTAGAAGTACCTGCTGTAAAAACAAAGAAGGAATTCAGAAAGCCAGAGGTGAGAACCTTACTGTCCTAATTATAGCCCTGGCAGGCATCATGGGTTCACGTCCCAAGTCTTACACCAGTGTGATGTTAGGCAAACCATTTGACTTCTCTGTGCTTCATTTCTGACTTTTGTAAGATGGGAATTAACCAATACTACTCAGTTTCTTCTATGTGTGTCAGGTTTTATGCTAGGCACAGCTGTAGGAAAGGCAACAGGCAAAAATCCAAGCCCATGAGGATATCGCTGCTTAGTGTGAGGAGACAACTAATGTTGTAAGTTGTTAACATTCTGTAGTGAAAGTGAGACAGTGAAACAGAGAAAAAGGAAGCAGGGAACGGGTGACAGTGAGTGGCACTAGCAGCTGAGACTTCACTGACGGTAGGGAGGGGCAGGAGGCCTCCCCTTGCTGAGATTTGAAGAAAGACCTCAGGGAGGTGAGAGAACAGTCTAGGCCAGTATTGGGGGGGGTCATAGATGGGGTGCAGTAGTCCAGGCAGAGACCATCACCAGAGACAGATGAAACTAGAATGTTCTAGACATAGCTGGAAGTTCCATGGGACTGGAGTACAGTGAGCAAGGAGGGCTGGACGGGATCAAGACAAGAGAGGCAGTGGGGCCCTGATGTTATAATGACTCACAGGCCTCTGAAGGATTTGGCTGTTGCTCTTTGTGAACTGGGGACACACTACAAGACAGTGACAGAATGGAGTTTATATTCAAAAGACCACTGAGCGTGCTGTTTTGAATAGACACTGGAAGGGCACAAGTTCTGAGG